>NC_083358.1:37086811-37687645 GCF_030254825.1 Meriones unguiculatus
CACACACACACACACACACACACACACACACACACAGGCAAAAAACCTGAATATATATGAGATAAAGCTAAATAAATCCTTAAGACATTTAGAAAAATAAGAAAGAATGATAACTACATTGATTGAGACAATACACTTTGCTATTTTTCACACTCAACTCCAAGAAACATACAATTCATTATTCCTCTTTATAGAGGAGGACGCTGAGGCAAAACAAACAAACAAACAAACAAACAAACAAACAACATAAATTGTTTTCTTCAAAGTGGAATTTGAACACAGGTCTGTGAGATGCCCTGATCTCTTCTGTTCTGAAGAGTGCTCAGACCTGTTTTTTTTTTGTTTTTTTTTTTTTTTTTTAAGATTTATTCATTTATTTATTATGTATACAATGTTCTGCCAGCACGCCAGAAGAGGGCACCAGATCTCATTATAGACGGTTGGAAGCCACCCTGTGGTTGCTGGGAATTGAACTCAGGACCTCTGGAAGAGCAGCCAGTGCTCTTAACTTTTGAGCCATCTCTCCAGCCCCCTGTTTTTTAAAATCTTATTTTATTTTCTGTATATGAGAGTTTTGCCTGCATGCATGTCTATCTTAGGGTTTCTGCTGCTATGAAGAGACACCATGGCCATGGCAGCTTTTTAGAGAAAAATATTTAATTGAGGCTGGCTTACAGTTCAGAGGGTTAGTCCATGATCATCATGGCGGGAAGCATGGCAGCATGCAGGCAGACATGGTGCAGGAGGAGGAGCTGAAAGTTCTACATCTGAATCCACAGGTAGAAGGAAGTGACAGTCACACTAGAGCTGGCTTGCACTTCTGCAACACGGCTACACTTCCTGATAGTGCCACTCCTTTTGAGCCTATGGGGCCATTTGCTTTCAAACCACTACAATGTGTAACAGCATGGTCTGTTGCTTTGTAGTTGATTGTTAATTAATTTGCTCCCAAAGGTCTGTTTGCAGACACTCCTGTACGCCAAAATGATGTTTGTAACCTTGCCTAAAAACTTAGTCCTGTTTTACCAATAAAAAGCCGACACACCTGGGTAGGGCACATGGGGTAGGTGTGGCCAAGGTTAGTGGGCTTTGGTGCAGGAGAGGATCTTGGGAAGGAGACAGTACAGGAGGAGGAAGAAGGAAGAAGCACGAGGCTGTAGGTTAGCATGGGAGAAACACGTGCTGACACGGATGGAGGAAGTGGCCCAGATGAGGAATAAGCAAGTATCTATGCAATAGCCTGGGGTGGGACTGGGAGGTAAAGACAGTTTGGAGTTAATATCTGTCCTGCTCCAGGTGAAATTAGGCTATTCTAAAATCCAGCAGGTGTCTGTGTCTTTTATCGATTGTGATAGTGGGTTAGACATACTGCTGTAATAATTATAGGGCAAATAATAAACATTATTAGCCCGCTACCATTTATTTTCAGCAGCACAATGTCTACGTGTTACGTGCATTCAGTGCTCAAAGAGGCCAGAAGACAGTGGGGTCACCTGGAACAGATGGTTGTGAGCTGCCATGTGGGCACTAGGAATTGAACCCTGGTCCTCTGGAAGAGCAGCGAGTGCTCTTAACCACGGAACCATCTCTCCAGGTCCTTCTTCCCCTCTGGGCCATTTTTGGTGACCCCGTAGCTGGTACAGCTTCCAGGCAGGCTTCCTGAGAGACGATTCCATTGTGAGGTTTGCGGTGGCACTTGTGGTTGAATCTGGCTGGAAGCAAGTCATTTGCCACAGACCTGCGCTCCCTTTCAGAGAATCTTGACTGGCTGCAACTGTCATGACACAGCGAATCTCATCGTTAAAACGACATGGCCCATCTTAGTTTCCGGTTAAGGCTGGGCAGACTCCAGCTATTTCATCCTGACTTGTATTAGCACTCTTACCAGTAATAAAAAATTAATTTCAGCACTTGAGCTAATTGGGATAAAAAATGTGACACTCAAGCCAGAAATAAGCTTAATGAAGCCCATTAAATAATTTAACGATTACTTAATTATGTTCATTTTAAATGCAGGAATTGATTACTCTCAAATTAATTTTATCATCTCCACACCTTTTTGAGCGCATTTATTTTGAACAAAATGAAAGATTAGTTTTAGTTCTGATGGGCACCCTGCCATTAACAATCGTGTCTCATTGTAAGGAGAAGATGTTGTGTTTTGAGTAAGGTCCCACGACTCTGTATTTCTAGGAAACAGACAGGCCTGTTCAGCGGAGAGAGTCGAGCCATGGAAAGAGTCTTCTGAATCTGAATCATAAAATAGTAAGTGGAGGATTGACGGGCCCAGTGCGCAGAAAGCTAGACGGTAAACCCAGTATCATCCAGCTAATTAGGGGCTGGACCAGTGTGTTCTGGATAGTCCAGACTCACTGCTAAGCTAAGCAAGCTGGGATGATGGGTAATGGCAGCGGCTTCATGGCAGGCCCGTGCTGGAAGCTCTCCCCTTTCCTAACTAATTTTTATATGAGGCCTGAACCTTTCCGAGGACTAACATTTCAATTCCACAGTTGCATTGTTTTTATTTTATTACTTTCCCCCCCTGAGTTGTTTAAAGCCATTTTCATGAAGTACAGAACGTACTTTAAGCATACCCCTCCCCACAGTGGCTTGGACCTTTAAAAAATAGGTCTTCATTTTATGTGTACGGGAGGTTTGCCTGCATGTATGACTATGTACCATGTGCATGCAGTACCCACAGAGGCCAGAAGAGGGAGTAGGATCCCCAGGAGCGGGAGTTTCCGGTGGTTTCGGGCTGCCACGTGGGTGCTGGGACTCAAATTCAGATCCTCTGGAAGAATAGCTAGTTCTCACACTGGCGCCAGCTCCGTAGTGGTTTTGATATTAAAAACCATCCAAAGTCTTGAAGGATGGTTCCCCGGCTGATAGTGCTACTAGGGGGACCAGAAAGGGAAGCCTGAACCGGGGAGGAAAACCTACCACCACCAGCCACAAAAAATCCCCGACAACAACAGCAGCAGCAGCCCCTGCAGCGTCCTGCCAAGCTGCAGACCCGGTCCAGGTATGTCTCACCCCAAAGCTGGGGTTCTTTTTCTTGTCACGGCGACCCACAGGGCGTGAATGCGTTCTGCACTCTTCTTTAAAACCCAGGAATTGAACTCTCTCTTTTTTAACGTTTTTACTTGTTCTTATGTGTGTGTGTGTGTCTGGCTTGTGCACATGTGTGAAGGGCGGACGACAGCTAGTGGGAGCCAGCTCTCTCCTTCCACTCCGGGTGTCAGGCTTGGTGTCAGGCGCCTTGAGCCAGCTCACTGCCGCCTCCTTTATTCTTTCTTCAAAGGTGTGTGTGTTTGTTTGTGCGTGTCTCTGTGTGTGAGAGAGTGTGCGTGTGTTTGTGTGTGTCTGTATGAGTGTATCTGTGAGTGTGTGCATGTGTCTCTGTGTGTGTCTGTGTGTGTGTTTGTGTGCGTGTCCGTGTATATGTGTGTATGTTTGTGTGAGCATGTGTTTCTCAGTGTCTGTGTGCATGTTTGTGTATGTGTGCGAGTGTCAGTGAGTGAGAGTGTGTGTGTGTGTGTGTTGCTGGAGATGGAATCCAGTGCCTTGCTCAGAAGAGGCAAGAATGTTGTGCTGAGTCACACCAGAAGCCCCTGATTTCAGAACTGAAGTGCGTTCCAGAACGGAGAAAGTGCGATCTGCTCCCACAGCAGCGCTCTGAGGAAGGAGAAAGTTTGCCACAGGCAGCTGCGCTGGAGCGACTCCAAACAAACACAGTCTTCCCACTGGGTAACCCTGATGGTAACTGAGGGACCATTTTAATTTGTTATTGAGGATGACAAGGAGGAGCGTTTGCCTTGCTTTCACAGATCACCAAGAGAACCTAAACAACGCCCCCATTCTTCTCTACACTCTCAGATCACACACAGTGCACGCCCCAAGATCTTTACTGACTCATTCTGACAGACACACGTGAAGTGGCTCCTTGTATGAGTGTCAGAGAGCAGCATTAGCTGATAGAAATTCAGGGTGTGTCACTAACACAAACCACAGAGGCCATTTACTTACGTACTTGTAGATGTTATTTTAAACTCTATTTGGAATCCCTTAACCCTCTAACTCCCTTCCAACCCCCCAGCCCTAGGTAGGAGAGAAAGAAGGCTGAAGCAAAAGGGGACATAGACCTCTTAGACTCACTTCTGGCTTGTTAAAGTCCTTGAATTCGTTGGGAAAATACCAGCCTCAGTGGTCAGTGTCTCTAACAGTCCAGCAAAAGCAAATGGCAGATGGCCAATGGTAGCATCAGAATGAACAAGCGACCTTCTTCCTCCTCCATCTGTCTCCTCGAAACCCGCCCTGGGCTCTCATATTTATACCCTCTCAGAGTCCTCAGAATTGTACTGTCTACAGCTGGCCAAGACCAAGCTCCTGCACAAGGCAGTTATCAGCTGTGGACAAACTAAGGCAGTCCCATATCCCACACTTGGGATTAATACAAGAACATATTTATGTAATATAACTGAGTTTTTAAAGAAAACTAAATGTCCACTACAGTTACTTACGTTTGTTTGTTGGTTTGTTTGAATGGTTTTATGTTATAGCCCAGGCTAGACTGAAACTTCACCGTTCCTTCCTTCTACAAAGCACTGGGATTACAGGCGTGTGCCACTATGCCAAGTTCTTGAGACCACTTAAGTATTCTGATAAGGAGGCTGGCTAGATGGCTCAGATGTTAAGAGCACTAGCAGCTGGTGCTCTTAACATCTGAGAGGATGTTGCAGAGGAACTGGGTTCAGTTCCCAGACCTACATCATGGCTCACAACCATCTGTAACTCTGGTTACAGAGGATCCAACAACCTTTTCTGGCCGCCTTGGGCACACACTGGGCATGCACATGGTAGATGGGCAGAACGCCCATGCACATAAAATAAAATGTTCTAACAGCTTCTTAAACAAACAAACAAACAGAAGAAATAGGTAAAATTAATTACAATGATTTATCTTGTAACCTGATCTACTGATATTTTCCTAGCTCAGCGTGAAATCCATATATAAGATTTTACATTTTACAGGCTTCAGTACCTAGTGTGCATTTCATGCTGACAGTGCCTGATCTCCATGTGGCCCGCTGTGTCTCAGATACTGCTCCACCACGTGACACAGAAGCTTCTGGTTGTACAGTGCAGGCTGTTCAGTACATGCTGTTCAGTACATGCTGTGACTGTGGTAGCAATAAAAAGAATTGTTCTGATTTGTGCGTGTGTGAATGTTTTGAAGTCAGTCATTCATACAATTCAAGACAAAAACATGTAAAAACTTTCCTGACCCCAGTCAGCCCCTCGCTAGTTCCCATTCCTTCCTAACAAGACAAGAGCAGATGCAGTGGCCTAGGCCTTCGGTACCAGCACCCAGAAGGCTGAGGCAGGGGGATCCTGAATTTGAGGTCAGCCTAGGCTCAAAGACCCTGTCTTAGCCAAACAACGAACAAAACCAAATAAGAAGCTGAGCATCGTGCTACAAGTCTGTAATCACAGCAAATGGGAATGAGAGATGGTGGGACTGCTGCAAGTTTGAGACCAGCCTGGGCTACGTAGTTCTCCAGGCCAAGAAAAATGAACTCAGTTTTACAGTTTTCTTCAAGCAAGTGTAAATATATATTCTGATTTTTTTTCTTCTCTTTTAACTGACAGGGAACGTGTCAGGCATCCTATTTTAACTTGTTGGTTTCACTGAATAACTTCTTTACTTATTTCTGTGTGTTTTCTTTTTTAAAAGTTTTAGCGTGTGCTCGATAGTGCCTGCATGTATGGCTGCATGTGTGTGCCCCACATGTGTGCCTAGTGCTCACAGAGGCCAGAGGAGGGAGTCAGATCTCCCAGAACTGGAATTACAGGTGATTGGTGGGCTGCCTGTGGGTGCTGGGGATGAAACCTGGGTCCTCTGCAAGAGCAGCCAGTGCTCTTAACCTCTGAGTCATCCCTCCATCCCCTCCCCTGTTTTTGTGTTTTGTGAGATAAGGTCTTATGTAGCCCAGAACAACCTTGAAGTTGCTAGGTAGCTGAGGATGACTTCGAACTCCTCACCCTGATCCCCTGTGTCTATTTCTCTAGTGCTGGGTTATAGGTATGTGACACCATACTCAGCTAATGATTTAAAGACTTTTTTTCATATTGGTGCATGACTTTTTTTTTTCTCCTTAAATCCACAACTGTGTTGGATGGAGGTAATAATCAGTTACCTATAGATTAACATTTTGGGATGTCTCCAGGATTTGTAATTAAAAAGCGATGTATTACAGGAATACGTTTGTATATACGGGCACAAAGGGTTTCCTCGGGGATGATTGTCTGAAAGTCGCTTGTTTGAATGGTGGTGACTTTGCCTCTGGGGAGGAGACTTGCTGTTTGTGGTGTTCAGGTTGGTGCCCTTGCCTGATGAACTCCACTTCTGGACAGTCCATCAACAGTGGGCGTTTATCTTTGTTGTGTGGCAGTGTGGAGTACATTCCTGCTGGGGAGGACTTCCTCTTTGACCAGGTGTCAGTGAGAGCAAAACTTCCACTTCTGAGCTCACAATCCAGTGCTAGTTCGGTGTATAAGACACCCATTGGAGCCCCTGTTTTGGGCTCCTCATCGCACTGCAATTGTGGTTTTGCAGTTTGGGTGCCAATGCTGAGTAGCAGAAGCAAATGAGATAGGGGGTTGGGCATCCCTCCTTTACCTTTCATGCAGTCCTTGACTTGGGAGCAGCCTGTCGCAGTTCATGCTTGGCTGTAGGCAACATGCCAGGATCCCAGAGGTTAGGACTGGTAGCTGTCCCTTTTCCTAGCAGCCTCCTCCCCTGGAAGGTAGCTCCCAGTAAGCTGCAGGCTGAATCCGGAAGCCTTCTCTAGGGGCAGATCCTCATGGAAGTGACTGTCATTTACACAAATATATTTTATTGAACCCGGGCTAGATGTAGCCCTGGTTGATGGCTCCTTAGAATAAAGGAGAGTGTAGTGACAATTAATCTTAGTGACAGTTATCTTGAGTTTCAGATTATGGCAAAACATGTGGCTTTCTGGGCACATTAGTAGGGTTTCATTGGTGGTGTGGTAAATTCGGCTCTACTCAGTTCTCCTTTCATTCATTCTATTTCAAACACATTGATCTGTCTTCTCTTCAACTATACCAGTCAAAAGCCTTTGCATTTGCTCTCCCTGCTCCCTGGAACAGTTTCTCCATGGTCACGCATAGCTCATTCTCTGTGTCTTTCTGTGCAAATGCTAGCTTCTCCCCGTGCCCTATGGGATAGCTTCCTGGAAACCCAGCATCATCTCTCTGTGCCCCACTCGTTTTTTCTCAACAACACTACAACGATCTAGTGTAAATCTATTCACTTGCTTATCCTATATTCCCTTATGTCAAAACTTAAGGTCACAGTTGGCTTTGTTGGAGCAAACGTACAATCCCAGCTTAGGTAGAAGGATCAGCCTGGTCTACAGAGTGAGTTCTAGGCTAGCCTGAGATGCATAAAAAGATAAACAGAACTTAAACAACTACTAACAGAACTCAAAACAAACAAACATCCCCACAAAAATAAAAATAAAAAAACCAAAACAAACCTAAGCTGACAGAGCAGGGATTTCATGTCTTCTTTGCATTTTGGTGTCCCCCAAAGCTAGATCAGTGCTGCCCCAAGTAATTGCTCAATAATAGTTTGTCAAATGAATGCACTGCAGTTGGGGAACCACTGAAGAATTTTAAGCAGGAGAGGACATTGGGCTTTCCCAGGTCTGCCAAAATAAATTCATCTCTCACTTATCTTTCTCCTGCAGTATCTCTCCACCGATTCCCCTGAATTATAACAGCCTGTCAGTCTAGTTTTCTGCACTCATTGGGAGAGGACAGAGAGCACATCTCTCTCATCACCCTACCCTACCAGGTGGACTGCAGGAATGAATGTTGATGGAATGAAATTTACTGTGTCTTTGCTGATGAGTTCTTACAATGGCCGTTTCCCCAGGAAGCTGGATGGAAAGCTGTTACCAAGAGCAGGAAATTTTCCATCACTTATGGAATGGAGAAACCAGTATGTCACACTTCTTCCAGTAGGTTTTGTCTCTGTATTTGTGTCTGTAGGGTTTCTGTGACTTTGTAGTGTCCAGTTCTCTACTGTAACAGATTGCCAAGGGATTCGTGAGCCCCCTGGGATACTTTGAACTTCTACGGGGGAGGTGAGTATCACACCAGATGCCAGACAGTCTGTGCTTTGTTCTCGTCATCTTATGCACGCCACAGTTCCACCATCCGAATCCTCTCATGCACTCTACAGCACTGTTCCGGTCTGTCTCTCCAGGGCCACAGATGGCCCCAGCAATTCCCAGTGCACTGTCCTGCTTCAGCGTCCATGAGCAGGAGAATTGTTTCTTCTCAGGAAGCTTCAAGGGAAGGATGGAAGGCTGAGTATGTGGTATGCTCCTGTAACCATAGCATTTGAGGATGGCTCTGAGTTCCAGACCAGCCTGGGCTACATAGTAAGACCCTTGTCTCCAAAGAGAGTGAGAACGAGAAAGAGAGAAGGGAGCATGGGGGGAAAGAAAGCATCCACTCTTGAAACATATGCTCTCATCTAAAATCTTGAAAAGGAAATAGAATAGCTTTGACCAGCACATATTAATTGGGGTTCTCCCTCTGGACAGAGGAGGGGTCCTTTTCCTCAGCATGAGCCACACAAAAAGTTGTTGCTCTTACAGCCAAGGGAGGGAGTAGGAATGGATTTGGGCTCACACCAGTACTGTATGTTCCATCTTCTACTCGCTTCCTCTTCGCTGTGGGTGTGTCTAGATGCTAACTGGCCTCCAAGTGTTCATATGTGAAGGCTTGGCTGCTAGGGTGAAGGAGTGGGAAGTGCTCTGTACCTTTAAGAGGCGGAGCCTCTTTAATGTCTTTAGAGGGAGGTCTTTAGGTCTTTGAGACGTGCTCTCAAAGGGGATTGTCTGTGGGACTGTGTTTCTCTTCTCCCTCTTTGCTGGTTAGAGATAAAACTATTTCAGTGTATTCTTGCCACACTGCTTATCACCCAGCATTCTGTCTAGAGGGCAAACCAATGAGTCGTGCCTACTTCAGAACTTTGGACCCCTAAAGCACTATGTCAAATATTTTATATGTAGCAGTTATCAGCTATTTTTTTTTAATAGTGACAGAAAGATGACTAATATGTTCTTCATTCTGGCCCCTTCACAGTCCTGGAAATTTGGAGGTCCATAGTTCTTTCTTTCCATCCAAAACACTAGGGCTATGCTATTTTTCTGAATTGATTTCTTTTAAAAAGTGTGTGTTTTAAAATGTGGGTGTTTGAAGAAATGGCTCAGGGGTTAAGGATACCTGCTGCTCTTACCGAGGACCCAAGTTCGATTCCTAGCATTCACACGGCAGCTCACAGCCATCTGTAGCTCTAGTTCCGGAGGATCCAATGCTCCCTGCTTTTCTGGTCTCTGGCATGAGGATGCATGTAGTAAACGGATATAAACACAGGTAAAACAGACACACACACACACACACACACACACACACACACACACACACACACAGAGCTGAGCATTGGATATATGCTATTTTCTCTGTGTCTTTGTTTCCTTGTCTATAAAATGAGGACAACCATCACCATCACCACCATCATCACCATCATCATATCTCATTTAGAGGGTTAATGTAAAGAGTAAATATATAATTGTTCAGTAAATTTTTAAGATTCATGTGTTCTGCATTTTTGAACTTGCCTACTCATTGAAATTTATTTGTAACCTCAAACTCAATACCTGCCGTGATTTTGTGGTCAGGTGTGGACATTGGTTGGATAGTAAAAAGCCAAGTTGATCTGGAGAGGACAGGAGCTCCACAAGGAGAGCAACTGTACCAAAATATCTGGGCACAGGGGTCTTTTCCAAGACTGATACTCTAACCAAGGACCATTCATGGATATTACTTACAGCCCCTGCTCAGATGTAACACATGGCAGCTCAGTGTCTAAGTGGGTTCCCCGGTAATGGGAACAGGGACTGTCTCTGACAGGAACTCTGTGGCTGGCTCTTTGATCACCTCCCCCTGAGGGGGGAACAGCCTTGCCAGGCCACAGAGGAGGACAATGCAGCCAGTCCTGATGAGACCTGATAAACTAGGGTCAGATGGGAGGGAAGGAGGACCTCCCCTATCAGTAGACTTGGAGAGAGGCAGGGAGGAAAAGAGGGAAGGAGGGTGGGATTGGGAGGGAATGAGGGAGGAGGCTACAACTGGGATACAAAGCGAATAAACTGTAATTAATATAAAAAATAATAAAAACAAAAGCCAAGTTTTCTGGGGTGTGGTATGGAAGAAGTGGAATAAACTGTAAATTTTTTTTTAATGGCTTAATGAATGCTACATGCTCTGAAGTTTTTCTGTCTTTTTTGTTGTTTAAATGGCCCTAAGCCTAGTGCTGAAGGGGTCTTTACTGTGCTTATGTGCCAGAATGCTGTGGTGTAACACAGGGATAAAAAACAGCTACCAGATGGACCTCCTTCAGGCATGCATTAAGAGTAGGATGCAATTAGCTGTCAGTTCAATGGGAGTGTCTATCACCTGTCTCATGTAACATGACATCAAACCCACACATATGTAGAACAGAGCTCTAGGGGTTAGGTAATGGCTTAGCAGCTAAGAGATCATGTTGCTCTTTCAGAGGACCAGAGTTTAGTTCCCAGTAACCACATTGGTAGCTCTCAACTGCCTAGTGACTCCATCTCCAGGGCATTTGATGCCCTCTTCTTGTCTCATGGGTCCTTGCACACAAGTGAATGTACACACTCACACACATACAAATAAAATAAAATACAATAAAGCGGGGGTCTATACCCACTAGTTGACAGGTGCCCTGGGGCAAGAGGTGTGCAGGAGTCTAACCCTGTAACTTGTGATCTTCTCTAGGAGCAATGAGTCAGTGTTCATTTTTATTTCTTACCTCTTTGAGACAGCATTTCATGTATCCTCAGTTGGCCTTGAACGTATGTCTGTGTAGCCAAAAATGACTTGGAATTCCTCATCCTTCTGCTTCTACTTCTGGAGTGCTGAGATTGCAGGCATGTACCATTATACCCAATCATGTGGAACCGGGGATTGAATGTGTGACCTTTTCTGTGCTAGTCAAACACTCTACTAACTGAGCTATGTCTTCATCTCTGGGTCAGCTGTTACCAGTGACAACTTTGTGGAGCATAACTACTTACAATAGTTAAAGCTGAGTATTTTCAAAGTGTTAAAGCTAGTATCTACCATAGAGTAAGAGGTATAGCCTGATATAATAATATTCTCAAAACCAGGAGTTCTTTCTGCAAAGTAAATATAAACCAAGCTCTGTCCGCTGGTGGAGGCTGAGTGGGGCTGTCTCCGGCTGCTGTTGAGAGCAGCCTTTCCAGGCACTCATTCTCAGCATCTCAGTGTCTTTCCTTGTCCCTGCTGTGCTAAGGCAGGGAAAGATCCCCCTGTCTGAACTCCACCTTTAGGGAAGATGAAAAGAGTAGAAGAAATTCCAGGCTGGGATCTGAGGGAAAGGGAATGGAGGACTCCATTACCGATTCTCTTAGCTTTTAATAGCACGATGACACGACAGTTTCAAATCTATGTATAGATCAGCCTATTCAAAGCCATTTAGAATCTAGGATAACAATGCCAAAATAATTTCAATGTGAGTCTTTGATCTCCTCATTATAATGCCATTACCATACCATTATTAGCTAAGATTACAATGACAAATCAATTTTAATTGAAGTCTTTGGAGATGCCATTTATAATGCTATTATCATGTGAATTTGCAGTGGGAAAGTTACTTGAGCAAGCTTGTTGAAACAGAGCTATATTGCCACTCTAATGGAAAATTTTGATGGTGAAATTATTCCAAGTCCCTAGGGACTGGTGATTATCATATAAAACCACCAGCCGTAAAATCAATACCCAACCCCTCCCCCCCATAAATCATGTGATAGATAGTATCTACTGATCAAAGAGTATTTTTCCCAGAGGACAAGTTCATACAAATCAAAGTATCTTAAAGCAGGTAAGTGTCCCTCCCCTCCCCCCCGCCTTTTCCTTACTGGGGAGTAAAACCATGTCCCTATGCTTTCAGTGTGGGCACTCTACCACTGAGCACCCACACCCGATGGGCCTCAGTGAGTCACACAGTGAGCAGACAGGCTTTCTAAGGCTGCTATGGCAAGGATGGGAGCCTTGGCTCCACGCACAATCTCTGTTCTTCTTCTCATCTCTGACTCTTAGAAAAGACTTCAGCATCTCTGTATCCTTTGATGCCTGTAAAACAGAATTCCAGGGAAACTGAGAGATGACAAGGTTAGCATGGGGCTTCAAACACAGGGAGGCTTCCAGATCATGGGATAGCGTCTGATGCTCATTTTGGATTAGGAGATCCCCTGGAGACCTCAACACCTGCTGAGTCTACCACGCCTGGTGTTGGGAAGTTGGCCTCATAGAAGTGGAGATTGCATCCTGGCACTGTGGTTTTCCTAGCAGAGAATGTTTCTTTTCTGGAAGAGGATGTAAATTCTTCTGGCTTTGAGCTCCTGAAGGCAAAGGCAAAGGATCACCTTGTACCAGGACCTGTTTAATTCAGGCCAGTAGGGAATGGGGAAAGATCATAATATTTGTCTGGCTGGGAGAGTGTTGGATTTAATCACTGTGGGGAAGGCACCGCTTCAGACCTGCTCTCCAGACAGGGCCTAACCCCATAGCCAGTCTCATTTAGATTCCTCTTTTTAGGGTTTGTCTGTGTAACAGCCTTGGGTGTCCTGGAACTCAGGGATGACCTTGAACTCACAGACATCTGCCTGCTTCTGTCTCCCAAGTGCTGGGATGGAAGTTGTCTGCCACCATGGCTTAAGGTCCCTCTTTTTCTTGATTTGTCCCAAACCGAGCCAGGCCCCTCTGGCTTGAAGAAGCTGACCATGTTCCCTGGTCACCCCACTCCTCTCCTTTCATGTTACCTCCTTTCCTCCAGACCACTCTCCTACAGAAAGGGAAGGACGATACAGGTAATGTGCTCCTCCACAGTTCTTGGGCTATTTTTTTTTTTCTTTTTATCACGAGTCAGATGTCGTGATGGAAACAATAACCCGCAGCTACTATTTCTGGAAAGCATGTCACATGCCAGGCCTTTTGCCAGTGCATTTATTTAAGGAACTTCAGCCATAATGGTGACCATATCTGAACCCAGGGTGTTGTACACTAACTTACACAAGGCCATACATATAGCTGGGACATGGACGTTGGCTTTTGGGTTCTTAGCTACTTTGTTTCTAGAGACTGCTTAGGGTTTTACTTAGTAGAGAGGCTAAGCCTACAGACTCAAGTGACCTTGCTCCCATGTTGGCTTTGACACTTCCAAGCATGTGGACCAAGCAAGTAAGAATCGACACTTAAAAAACTATTTTTAAAGGTGTGTGTGTGTGTGTGTGTGTGTGTGTGTGTGTGTACCAGAGGCCAGAGGCCCTGGAGCTAGAGTTAGAAGACATTATAAACTGCCCACCATTGGTGCTGGGAATAAAACTCAGGTCCTCAGGAAGAGTAGCAAGCACTCTTAAGCAATCGCCTTAGCCCTGCCGACGCCCCTTTTTTGTTGCTCTTTGTGGTAGGTGGTTTTAATGTCGACTCGTCACTAATTAGAATCACATGAATAAGGAGTCATGACTGAAGAATTGTTCTGTTGCCTTAACTGATGTGGGAAGACCCACCCTGAAAGGGTGTGGCAGAAGGAAGAGTACCCAGATTCTGTAACTGCCAAGAGTTGATCTGGGTAAGAGGTCATTTACACTCTTGCTGCTGCTGCTGCTGAGTTCTTTGCTGATAGCAGAGTCAGCATTTCTTCCCACTGTTGACTCAGGACCAACTGTTCTCCAGGAACCTTCCAGGTGAAGACTGCTGAAATACCCAGTCTAGTGGACTGAGCAACTGCTGGCCTTTCTGGTGTGAGGCAAGACCATTTCAGCACAGTCTCCCTTCTATATAAATTCATATGTTTATGAATTTGTTAAATCAGGTCATCCTACTGGTTCTCTTCCTCTAGAGAACCTTAACTAATACTCTCCTTTTTTGACTCAAAGGATCAGGTTCACCAGATCATGTGAGTCTTGGGTAAGTATGAGAAGGGAGACACTATTCCATGCTAAATGTGGACATTTAACTTCAGTGCCCAGTGTAAGAGAGAAATGTGCATTTTGGGGAGAGCAAATGCCAATTTTGAAGGGACAGGATTTAAGAGGATGGGCTTGGCTCATTGCTTTATCCCAGCCCCTACCTCCAGCAGACATTCTCAGAGAATGCTGCAGGCCAGGCAGGCCAAAGAAGCAGGTAGGCTAAATGCAGATCTTCACCTCTCTCTTCCTCCAAGTCCGATTTCCCAGTCTTATCCCCAGCTCTGTGAGAGCTCCTGCTGCGACCTCCCCTTCCTCTCTGCCCCCATTTCCGGCAGATTTTCTCCAACCCTCCTTCCCACTCACCCTGTTTCCCCAGCCCCCAACTCTAGCAGGCATTCTCTGGGAACTTGGCAGCCACGCCTGACAGAGAGGAAGCAGGCCATCAAAGCAAGCTTCAGATCTTCACTCTCCCTCCTCTCCTTCATATCCAATCTCCCAGTCTCATCCCCACCTCTGTAGCAGACCACCTACTGTCTCCCCATTCCCAGGGGACTAAGCAGATTCTGGTGGAACAGCCTGCTTTCCTCCCATAGACCCCCTTAGCCCTCACTCCTAGCCATCCCCATTCCTAAGTGTCAGCTTCCAATACCTACAAACATGTTTTACCTGGACTCCGCAGTGGTCACACCTATCAGGACCCAAGAAGAATTTCCTACCAGCCACCACACTCTCCTAAGAACCACAGAGGGCAACAAAGACTAAGGAACAAAACATCCACCCAACAAAGACAAGACCAGATATCAGCACCTAGAATTATAATTTTCAAATCTCAGATGCCTAGAAGCCAGCACAGAAACACAATAACATTCAGAACAATCTGTCTCTTCCAGAGGCCAGCAACTCTATCACACTAGGCCCTGAGTATTGCAGCATAGCTGAAGCACAGGACAAGGACCTTAAAATGGCCTTTATGAGTATGGTAGAGGTCCTTAAAGAGGAAATAAATAAACCCCTTAAAGAAAACTATGAACACAGAAACAGATGGGTTGTGGTGGCGCATGCCTTTAATCCTACCACTTAGGAGGCAGCTGCAGGTGGAACTCTGAGGTCCAGGCCAGTCTGCTCTACAGAGCAAGATCCAGGACAGCCAGGACTACACAGGAAAACCCTGGAAGAGTAGCCAGTTGAGCTATCTCTCCAGCCCCTCTATCAGACTCTCATAGGTGAGTTAATGCCAATCCTTAAATTATTCCACAGAACAGAAACAGAAGGAACATTGTCCAGTTTGTTTTATGAGGCCACAGTTACTCTGATACCCAAGCCACATAAAGACCCAGCAAAGAAAGAGAATTACAGATCAATTTCCGTTATAAACATAGATGCAAAAATTCTCAATCAAATGCTTGCAAATAAGTGATCAAACATAGATATATAAGATATATAAGGATGGGTCAATATATGTAAATTGATAAATGTAATTAATCCACCACATAAACAAACTGAAAGACAAAAAACCCATGAGATCATCTCATTAGATGCAGGAAAGTCCTTTGACAAAATCCAACACTCCTTCATGATAAAATAAAATAAAAAAAAAAATCCCAGAGAGATTAGGACATACCTCAACATAATAAAGGTAATTTACAGCAAGCCCATCGCTAACATCAACTTAAATGGAAACTGAAAGTAATTCTACTAAAATCAGGAAGAAGACAAAGGTTGTTCACTACTTACTTATTCAATATAGTGCTTGAAATTTTATCTAGAGCAATAAGAGAACTGACAGAGTACTAGAGAATACAAGTTGGAAAGAAAGAAGTCAAAGTATCATTATTTGCAAACAATATGATAGTATACATAAATGACCCTAAAAATTCCACCGGGGAATTACTACAGCTGATAAACACTTTTAGCAAAGTAGCTAGCTAGAAACAAAATAAACACACAGAAAATATAGTAGATTTCTTATATACAAATGACCTTTCATAATAGCCTCAAATAACATAAAATATTTTGGGGTAATTCTAACCAACAAGTGAAAGACTTGTATGATAAAATCTTTAAAACATTGAATAAAGAAATGGAAGAAGATATCAGAAGATGGAAAGATCTCTTGTGCTCATGGATTGGTAGAATTAATATAGTAAAAATGGCCAAAGGCAATGTACAGATTCCATGTAATTCCTATCAAAATTCCAACACAATTCTTCATGGATCTTGAAAAGACAGTTATCAGCTTCATATGGAAACACACACAGACACACAGACAGACAGACACACACACAGAGCCAGAATAGCTTAAACAATCCTGAATAATAAAAGAAGTGCTAGAGGGATGGTGTATAATAGAGTTATAGTAATAAAAACAGCATAGTATTGTCACAAAAACAGGCAACTTGATCAGTGGAATCAAGTTGAAGACCTAGATAAATCCACATACTTACAGACACCTGATTTTTTGTAAAGAAGCCAGAAACACACACTGGAAAAACGAAAGCATCTTCATCAAATGGTGGTGGTTAAACTGGACCGCAGACTAAAGAGGTCACTCTTTGTGTGACCAAGACATCTGCAACTAGATAGTCCAGGGACCTATGGTAAAATCAAACATAAAGTGCTTTCACTCCTACATCTTTGTTCAGGACGTTACTGTACATGCTACCAAAGGAAAAATGTCAACGCCACCCAGCCACAAACCCTTGGATCTGCAAGACATGCTGGTGTAATAGTGGTACAGAGCTTGTGAGAATAACCAACCAATATCTGACTTGACTTAAGGCTTATCCATGAGATGGAACCCATAGCTGACACTCTTTGGTGACCAAGACCCTTCGACTAGATAGCCCAGAGGGACCTAATATAAAATACTGCTTTTTTTTTTTTTGTTTTAAGAAGCAATGAAATGACTCCTAACAACATCCAGCTACACTCATAGAGCAGTACCTTGCTCAGACATCATCAGAGAAGCTCCCTCCTGCAGCAGATAGGAACAAATACAGAGACCCACAGCCAGGCACTATGTAGAGAGTGTGAGACCTTGAAACACTCAGCCCTAAATAGGATGTTTACATCAAACCCCTTCCCTCAGAGTTCAGGAAACTCTTCCGAAGTGGAGGTGACAAGAGTGTAAGAGCCAGAGAGGATGGTGGATACCACGAAATCAAGGCCCTCTAAATCAATGGGACTGACAGACATATAAACTCACAGAGACTGAGGCCGCATTAACAGGGCCTGTGTCTGCACCGCTGGGATCCCTAGAGCTGAAAGGAGAAGTGGACACATACCCTTTCCCTGAATTAATCTCCAATTGGTAACTACTTGCAAATGAAAATTCAATTTCCTCCAAGGGCATCTCATGGGGGAGACAAACTACTCTTCAGGATCGGCTGCCCGCCAGCAGTCAATGGCCAACAGACTCTGCTCTCAACAGCGTCGTTGGAGGTTCCTTGTCTCATAAGTTATGTCAGGGCTTTTTCTTTCTTTTTTAAAACATTTATCTTATTTATGTATTTTTTCTTCTCTTTTTTTACCCTATAGGTTCTTTGCATATATATTATGACTTCAAGTTTAGTGTTTTTTATGGAATTTCCAAGTGCACAAACAAGTGGGTCTCTGTTTCTTGTGCCTTCCCTTTGACCCTTTTCCTTCTGTTTGTTTGGTTGGTTCTATTTCGATGTGCTAGTTTTTTTTTTTAAACTTAGTATATTACATTATATTATATTTTATTATTGTTCATTAGGAGCCTGCTTGTTTTTTAATGAGAGAGAGAAGGAGGTGAAATTGGATGGGAGGGGAGGAGTTGGAAGGAATAGAGTGAGGAAGACCTTAATTAGGATACATTATGTGAGGGAAAAAAATTCTATTTTCAACAAAAGGAATTAAAAATTACAAAAATCAGAAAAAAAAAATAAGAGAGAATAGGCCCTCCAAAGTGGGATAAAAATCATCTCAGTAAAGTCAAGTCCAAAGTGTTGGGGATTACATAGCCATGGGAAAATCAGCATGACCAATTATCATTGCGGCGGCTATAGTCAGTTAAGCTTCAGGAATTCTCAGATTTCTCAGGCCCGTGTCCAACACCCCCAGATGAAACAATGAGCTGGGCATGTCAGAATTCTAAGTTCTCAAACCATCCCAGCCACTGTAGTCCATAATCCCCCTATGCCTCTACTTCCCTGCCTGCCAAATGTCATTGGTTTCCCTCGCTGATTCTTAGGGATAACCAACAGAAAGGATTAGGGGCACAATCACCATCCAAACTGCTAATAAATGTGGTATTTTTGTAGTCACTTATTTGCATCTAAACCTTTTATATTCTTGCTTGGCACCCTGACCACCCCTGTCTGTCTTCCTGGGCTTTGTCCGGCTCCCCCTGAAGGACCAGAACTATGGTGTCAATATGGTGCTGTGTCATGAGGTACAGTTACAATCTGGAGGTGGAGAGAATCAGCCATGCTGTGAAATTTCAAGCAGTTGTTGGTCCGGGGGAGAAACTCACCTAAGAGCTGTCCCTAGCCTAGCAAACAAAGAAGGACTTAGGAAAAAAAAAAAACCACCCCAGCTCTGAGCATCACAGTGTGATGTGGGCATTAGTATCTGTGTTCAGGTTAGACAGTGCCTGGACAAAGGTAACAGGGAAATTCTGAACCTGAGAAAAACAATAAAACAATAAAACAATAAACTTGCCAGTGTGTTGGAAATTAAAGTGATTCCTTGAGCATAATGAACACAACATTGACGGAAGTAAACGATGTACTTTGCTTTATGTTATTTGACTAGCTGATACTGTACTTTGCTGGGCTATGGTTTCACATGCATTCGGTTATGCATTTTAATGCCCACCCCCAAAACAGTCTTTCAAATCAGTATAAATTGCTCTGCCTAGCAGGCATGTCTTGATGTTTAGCTGCCATGACAACAGGATAGAGAGAAATGCATTTTCATAACAATTGCTAGCAATGTTGAGAATCACTGTTACTTTGTGTCAGGGAACAGCCGGCTATGGGAAGAAAACAGCATTGTTTCCCTTAACTTGAAAGCTTTTGTTGTAATAATTGAAAAAATAGGAAGAAAAATTGTTGTTTAAGGATAAAGTAGGTAGGTGGGAACAAAGCCCCAGAGTGCAGGAGGTGGATAGAGGAGGGAGGGAGGGAAGGAGAGAGGGTGGTAGAAGGGAGAGAGAGAGAGAGAGAGAGAGAGAGAGAGAGAGAGAGAGAGAGAGAGAGGGCAGGAGGGAGAAGGAGAAAGTGTGTGTGTGTTTGTGGAGTGTTTCCCTAAGGTCCATGGTGAAAGGCTTGGTCCAGGGCCTGGGTTCCTGTTCTGTGGTGAGAGCTTACCCACTGTGAGCGAAGCCTTGGAGAGCATCTTCAACACCCTTCACACAAACAACAAAAGCTTGTTCCCCAGTCTACGGCACCACTGGCCATTGGTTGTGCTTGTAGGACACTGGTGTGTGTTTGCGAAGGGAACTGGATGAGCCTAGTTGCTTCTGTCCTTGTTTCCTAGCTTCCTAGGACAAAAGCAATTTTGCTTTGCCATTTGCTCTGACTGTGATGTACCACTTGGCCATTCCTGGACCCAAACCTCCAAATGGAGCTGAAACAACCCCCATGGTTTGTGTGGAGGCGAGGTTGCCTGGGGGTGACTCTTTGATCTCTTTCTACCTTAACTATCGAGGCAAGGTCTCTCACTGAACCCGCGCTCCTAGCTTTGGATGGTTTTGGGATTTCCGAATACTGGGATTACAGGCAGCCATCATGCCTACCTGGCTTTTATATGAGTTCCAGGGATCCAAACTGTTCCTCAGACCATGTGCATCAAGCGTTTCATTGGCTGGTTCATCTTCCTGCCCTCCGTTTCTCTTCAGGCACGCATTCTCTCAGGTGTTTTGTTTATCATGGCAGGAGGCTGATTTACAGAGGTGAGAGATTACCCTGGGCCGCTGTGTGGGCCCTAACTGCACTCATGAATGTCCTTACAAGAGGACAGAAGAAGGATTTGGCACATGCTGGAGAAGGCAGTGTGAAAAGAGAGCAAAGAGAGATTTGGAGATGCTGGCCTTGTTTGAGACAGGAAGATGTTGGAAGGAACAGGAAACAGATTCTCCCTAAAGCCTCTGGGGAGAATTCCATTCTTTGATTTCAGCTGAGTGACATGATTTCAGACATTCGCCTCCTAAAACTGCGTGAGGCTGAATTTCTGTCATTTTACCAAGTTTGTGCTAACCGGTTACCACAGGAAACAAAGCATGTCGACAGGGAACGAAGACACAGGCCTGTTTAAAGAGGCTGGCCGTCAAATCCTGAGGGGGCAGCGGCTGGCCAGGGGGTTGGAACAAAAGCTAAAGACCTTTCAGGCTGCTTACGTGTTGCTGATCTTTCTTTCCTTCATTTATTTATTTATTTCATTTTACTCCTCTCATTTTTACTTTCTGCTTAGTCATGTAAGCCAGTGGCACCAGTCCTGGACATGTACCATTTTCTACCTCCCTTCCTTTGCCTGGGCCACTCTGTCAGTGGGTCACTTTAGACCTTGGTGCTTCTTTGGGTTCATCATATCTCCTTGGATGATCTCGGTCACCCTCAGGACCTCACCACTCAGAGCTCTCCAACCTCAAAGAGGTGCGTGTCCACGTCTTTCATATTATTGCATCCTGTGATGAGGAGAAAGCCGACGCCTGGCAGACGGTCTTTTTTAGGTTCTGGAGGAAGCTTGTTCCACATACTTGGAGATCCTGCTATAGGTAGAATCCCAGCATGCCAGCTGTCTCTATAACAGGTTATGTCACACAAAGCTGTCAGAACAGGTCAGGGCTCACCGCCAATCCAGGCTGTGACACAAGCGGCCGCATGATTATAGAATCGGGGACTATCTATCAGTGGTTGGAGAAAATGATACAAGTCACATTGAACTATAGCTGCTTCGGGAACACTCCAGGCTCCTGTGATCAACAGGCTAGAAGACAAAAGGCGGAGTCACTTGGCAGGAGCAGCTGACCCTGATGTTTGTCAGGAGGGAAGGGCTGCTTTTATACAGGCATGGAGAATTACAGTGGCGTTTGGCGTCTCACTTGGAGGCCTCTTGGTCCATCCTTGATCAGCTGTGATGCTTTGTGGGAAGTGATCTTGATCTGAGACAGGCACGGTGACCAGGAGCACAGGATCTTCAGTATCAAGGACCTGTGTCTTGCCAGTAAATGACCAGAGAGAACTGCACAGGTGGCTGATGAGGTCGAGTGTGTTGTTGTGAGGACTGGGGAGGGGAGGGCTGTGGGTAGTCACTGCGGTTCCAAGGCCAGCTGCTGAATGGTATCTGTTGTTCATAGCATTAATTTTCCTCGTCAGTGAGGATCTGAGTGTGGTGCAAGGCACACACTGTGGTGAGCCTGTGATAAGCTCTGGCTCCTGATCCCAAGAGAAACTGTGGTTTCTAGGTGACTAGTGTTTAGGGAACAGTGTAGGGTTATTTCTACTCAGTGTTGAGCCTCAGTCAAATAAAGTTTTCAGAAGGGGTGAGCTGATGGGATTGGCCTTGCAACTGGGATTCCCTCTAAGTAAAACTGTGCCACAGGTGAGATATGTCTTTTTCTGTTGTGTTTTGTAGACAATTGGGCTCCACTTGTCCATGCATGAGCTCACAGCTGGTTGGTGGGAGTAGGAAACCGGGGTGTGTTCAGCTATGAGTTTGAATCCTGACTCCTCCTCTAGTGGCCCTGTAACTGCGCAAATTACTTTAATTCTATGCCTCAGTTTCCCCCATTGTAAGATGGACCAATTAACTGTCATTGAAGAGTTGCAGGCATTAGAATAAGTGTGGAAAGTTCTTGCCCTAGCTCTTTTGGCATCATCTCCAAGCTTGTGTGTATGTGTGTGTGTGTGTGTGTGTGCACACGCTTTAAAATTATATTTTTAGCTCCTTCTTTCCACTTTTATGTGTCCAGTCTATCCTTTTAGGGAAGAAAGCAATTCAATCAATACTCTCCCATTAAGGTTTTAGGGACTTAATGTGTTGGTTCTTCCCAGGGAAATTGCATTTTTAAAAGGAAGAGCTGTGGTGTCTGAATTAAGGGATGGCTTGCTGATGAGTGCTGATGGATTGCTGGCCTTTGGAGGGGACAGAGGCCCTGAGAGTAAATCTGATAAAAGAAAACAATCTTCACATTTGGGTGAAGCTGGCTTTCCCAGTTTTCGATGAAGAAAGAAGATGGAATTTTCCACTCAAGGAGACCAACCTCCCCACCTCGCCCCTCCTCCCCACCTCCTTCCCTCCTTCCCTCTGGCCATGTTGAGCAGAGTTTGCCTACAGCTTGCTTTTTTTTTTTTTCCAAGTGGGACAACTGAAATATCTTCCAGCTATTTGTTCCAGTAGTTCAATATAAATTCTTGGTTATATCAAATATTTGATATTTTAGGAAATCAGTCTTGTTAAATTAAAGTGCATAAGATGGCATTTTAAGGTCACCTTGGTATGATCAAACATGATGCTGACATTTACAATCCATTTCCATTGCCTCTCACATGTTTCCTTGCCAGTTAAGTGCAGACTCTTCAAATTTAAAGGCGTTAAAAAAAATCTAACTATACAATTATAAATATTGTACATGAATTTCTAACTGCCCACTAATTTTCCTGCAATTACAAAATCTTCATAGGTCCCATTCCTGTCATCTGAAAAAACTGAAATGGCTGTTATATTACCTGCTTAAGTGTAAACCAGTACAAATATTAAATTTGTACACATTCCTTAATTTTATTGAATTTGCTCATATGAAAACCAAAATGAATTTCTATTAAAAAAAGAAAGCCGCAGTGAAGACTTGTTACCAGGCCCCCTAAGGTACAGAGCCCAGGGTGAGGCGCCTGCACCCTACATCCACGACCCGGCCCTGCCTCTCCGTCAGACACACTTCAATCTCATGTCCCCCCGCCCGGGGAAACTAAAGACCTCCCGGTGGAAGGCGGAGGGATCCATGCTTCTTCCCCCACAGCTCAGGTCAGTCCAGCTGCCCAGGTCTTCATGTTTTTAAGGGGAGCTGGAGAATTGTTGGAAAGTACCTTGGATTGGAGGAGGGCTCAAAGCAGACAGTGCTTTGGTCCAGTGAGAGTGACAGGCTCTACTCTGTCAAGTCTTACCTACCTTTGTCCTTGTGCCCTTTTGTCTGCTCCTCTGCAAGAGGCAGGAGACCTTTTAGTCTCCAGCGGTTAGCAGAACCTCAGACTCTGGCCACTGTTTTTCCAACCCTATTACGTTGAGTGACCTATGATAGAGACAGAGGCCTCACAACAGTGGTTGTACAAGGACTTAGTTTATTTTATTTTTACTACCCAAACATATCTTAAAAATAAGTCAGAAATAAACATTTAAAGCCTTGCTACTGATAATGTTAATTGAAGGCAAAATAAAACAGAGCTTTGTGGAGACCAGTTGTCCCTTAAAGAGTGAATTTGGTCCATAGCATGAGGTCCCCTTGGTCTAAAGGTAGGGAGTCCTTCATTTTGTGTGGGCTGAGTGATGACTCAGATTTCATACAGCATGTCTCTCTGTCCAGCTAATGACGATGTGTCAGTCAGACTTCCGTCACTGACAAAAATGCCTGAGGACATTGATTGAAAAGAAGGGTTTCTTTTGGCCCAATAGTTCCCAAGATTGGTTCCATGTCTTTCCAGTCCGTGGTGTGGCTTAGAAGCAAGGAGTACACCATAGAGCAGAGCTGCTTGCCTCATGGTGGCCAAGGAGCAAAGGAAGATGGAGAGGCAGGATGCAGGTCGCAGTGACCCTCTCAGGGATTCGCTCCCAGCAGCCTAACAGCTTTTCACTGGACCACACCCCTGAGTGTTTCCACCACCTTCTGATAGTAGAAGGCTGACACAGGAGACTTTAAGGAGCCCCGAAGATTCAGGCTGCACTAGAAACAGCTTTTCCACAGTTTGCCATGGCACCACTTCACCCTGGAAGCCTCTTATGAAGACGAAATTGACTTTTTTTCTTAGATAGCAATTAATTTAGTGCTTGCCCTGAATCAATACAGGCATAAAAGTTGTGAGGTGACAACTAGGTCAGAGTAGCTGTGGAGATGTAAAGTAAAAAAGCAGGTCTGGGGAGATGGCTCAGTGGATGAAGAGCTTGCCATGCAGGCATGGGGACCAGAGTTCAGATCTCCAGGTGCAAATGCTGGGTGGGAGTGGCCACCTTCATCCATCCACTCAACTCATTTGCCCAGGGCTTTGCTATGTAGCCAGGATGAGCTGAAATTCCACACTCCTGCCTCTGACTCCCAACTACTGGCCTTCCAGGGCTGGGTATCAGGTCTAGCTACTTTGTTTTTAAATTGAGTTGTTCATTTTTTTTTTTTTAACTCTAGGAGTTCTTTATACATTTTGGATAGGAATCCCTTATCAGATACATGATCCATAAATATTTCCAGACACTTTGTGGACTGCTTTTGCATGATATTGATAATCCCCTTTGATACACAAAGCTTTTAATTTCAGTGAAATCTAACTTTTTTTTTTCTAGTCTGGGTGTCAAAGCTAAGAAATCCATTTCAGAGACAGAGTGAATAAGCTTTATCCCATGGTTCCTTCTAAGAATGTTGTGGTTTTAGCTCTTCTGTTTAAATTCCTGATCCATTTTGAGGGACTTTTGTATCTGGTGAGGCTAGTCTGAGCTACAGAGCAAGACTCTGGAGTAATGAAAGAGAGAAAGAGTGTGAGGGAGAAAGGAAGGTAGGAAGGGATGTAGGAGAAGGAGCAGGGAGAAGAGAAAAGGGAGGAAGGAGTGAAGCAGAAAGGGTTGGAAGAGACAGGAGGAAGATGGCTGATTTCCAGCTTTGTCCTTCTGCATCAGTTTCCCAAGTGCTGGGGGTGCAGGCACACACCACAGCATTAAATCTGTGCTTTCTTCTTTTGAGTTAACACGCTGGCTTGTGTACAGATGGGCCTCAGAGTGACATTTTCATATCTTATCATTATACTTGGTTCTGATGTCCTCTACTGCCTTCCCCTATCTCCACCCTTTCCCTCTTCTTGGGTCTCTTTCTCTTTCCAAATCATCTCCCCTTCTGCTTTCATATTCTACATATTCCACTAACCCATCTCCACCTCACTTTAGATCCTTTTCTTCACTCTCAGAGCCCCCATTCAACATTTTTTGTTTGTTTGTTTTAGGACACAGGGTCTCACTATGTAGCTCTGATTGTACTAGAACTCACTATGTAGACCAGGCTGTCCTCGAACTCACAGAGATCTGCCTGCCTCTCTGCCACCACACCTGGCCCCCTGTCTTACTTAGGGCTTCTATGTGGTGAAGTGACACCATGACCACAGCAACTCTTATAAAGGAAAACATTTAATTGGGGCTGGCTTACAGTTTCAGAGGTTCAGTCCACTATCATCACGGTGGGAAACATGGCAGCCGGCAGGCAGACATGGTGCTGGAGGAGCTGAGGTGTTCTACGTCTTGGTCTGCAGGCAGCAGAAGGAGACTGTACAACACTGGGTGCAGCTTGAGCATATGTAAGACCTCAAAGCCCGCCCCCAGAGTGACACACTTCCTCCAACAAGGCCAAACTTCCTAATAGTGCCACTTCCTATGGGCCAAGCATTCAAACGTGAGTTTGTGGGGGCCATACTATTTAAACCACCACACCCCCTTCAAATTATATATATATATATATATGCAATGTAGGTTTAAACATATAGGAGAAAATATGATCTTTGTCTTGAGTCTAGCTTACTCTGCTTAAAAAGAGTCTCTAGTTCTGTCCATTTTCATGAGAATGTTATGATTTCATTCTTTTTTCCATGTTAATTAGTATTTATTAATTGCACATAGTAGTGGGTTTCATTATTACATTTCACATACATACATATATACATACACACATCAACATATATGTAGTTGACAGCTTTTAATCTTCTGTTGTCACATCCTGCTCCTCTCCCATTGTTGTTCCTTCCTCTGCCTCCAGCCCTTCTTCCATCTCCACGCATTGCTCCCATTGTTTTCTTTTTCTTTAATTGTTGTTGTTAAATGTACACATACTTCTGAGGCCATCTAGTGCTGCTTGCATGTGTATGTTTTTAGGACTGGCCACTTGGTATTTGTCTTTCACAGATGAGTAATAGTCCTTTGTTTATACATACAGGTCCCTCATTTTCTTTTTAAAAATCGATTAAACTTTTGTCAGCTTCACACATGTACATGGGGCATTCTTATGACTTTCACCCCACTCCCTTGTCTCCCCCTTAACCTGTCACAACCCCACTCCTTCCCTGTCATACTCCCCCTGGTACCCATTATTACCCCCACCACTCTCTACAAATCTCTTTCTCACATTCATCTTGTTGTTTTGCTTTGTGGCCCACCGAATTCAGCCGAGGACAGCTGTGTTACCGCGGGTTTGGAACTATCCTACGGAGCCTAGCACGCTGACCTGCGGGTACACTGACCTGTGGGTAACTGACCTGCGGGAACACAACTGGAGACAGTGACTCCTTCTCCCCAGCATCTGTCAGTGACATTAGGTCCTCAGAGAGGCCCTGAGCTCCTCCCTGATCCGTGACTGACAGTCGACAGGGTCAGTCTTATGCACCCCAGCTGGTGTGACGTCATCACTGCATTGACTGTGTTATCAGGCCTAGAGAGTGGCACTCCACAGCCCCTATCCTGACTCTGGCTCTTACATTCTTTCTATCTCCGCATCCTCTGAGCTGTCCTCTGAGCCTTACAGGGGATGGCGCTCCTTGTTTAGATTGAGCATTCATCTGTCATTTATTCCCAGCACCTCGAGCAGCTAAGAGTCTTGGCAAACCAACACTGTTCACTGCAAAGAGAGGCTTCTCTGCTTAAGGCTGGGAGTCGCGTTGTCTGTGCGTGCAAACAGATAATTAGAAAGCAGTTCGTGTCTAGCTAAAGAGCAGTTATAAGTTGCCCCCTAGGCCCATGACTTCCATGCGCTGCTTCTTTTTTTTTTTTTTTTTTATTGAGTTTACCAAGCACAGATTGATTCTTGGGGAGTGGGCCTCAAACCCAATTATAGAGTGGAAGGGGCAAACAGGGGTTAGTGAGACTGAGAAGCAAAGTACATGGGTTAGAGAGATATGTGAACCCTCAGGGAAAATGCTGTTTTTTGTTTTAGAGAAAGAAGGGCAGAAAAAACGGGATATGAATTGCAACAAATTTGGATATTTAAATTTCAGAGATGCACACACAAAAAATACATGAAATAGAAAATTAAAGCTCAGAATAATATAAAGACAAAATGAGCCTCACCCCATATGAACAGAAGGCGTATGTTCAGCGATGCTGCTTCTTGGTTGGGGAGAAACGCCCGCCCTCTGTGGGGATTCGCCCCATGCTCCTCCATCCCTCTTCCTCCCACCCATGCGCTTCCGGCTCTGCTATGGCAGATGGGCGTGTTGAGGCTGTCTCAACCTTAGCCTCACTTGACATCCTGCTGCTGTCTCCGAAGTCTGTGCTGCTTGGGGCCTGCTGCTCCCAGCAGAATGCTGTACCACGTGGCATGTTCTGTCACATTCTTCCTGGGGTCTCCATCCACTCATTGGTCCATGGGGCCATAGTAGATGTTTGTGGGGTGGTGGTGATGCGGGGTGCTGCAGATTTCTTCACCTTACGTGCCTTCTCTGGAGCTGTGTTTATGAACTGCTTACACCTCCAGTGACCGCGGCACTAGCACACGCGTGGGGTGGTGGTGGTGGTGCGGGTTGGAAACCTCTGGGTTTCTGATCGCCATCATTTTATGATGCGGGTCTATGGTTTGCTGTGGTCCGCGTTCCTTCCTGGCCAGCCAGTTCAGCTTCCGATTTGGTTTCTGATTTGCAGTTCACTTTTTCTCTATGGTTCTCATTGCACAGATGGTCCAAGTCCTTTGCAGCACTTTCAGCGTGCCTGCTCCTTAATGTAGCTGGGTGAACCTGTGGGTTCTTTGTGAGGAAAGCCCACCTTAGTCTCATTTCTGCTTTCTGCAGGTCCTTCTTTTCTTGGTGGCTTTATAAATATTTATCATCATCATCATCATCATGATGTCTGGAATGCATTGTGAAGGTCAAAGAACAACTTTGTGGAGTAAGTTCTGTTTTACTTCATGTGGGCTCTAGGGAGTGGACTCAGGCTGTCAGGTTTGCTCGCTGTTTCACACGCTGAGTCTCTCACAGGCCCCATCAGTGTTTGTTTGTCTGTTTGCCCTGAACTTTCTTCCACAAAAGCGTCAGGTCTCATAGTCACTACTTCTGACCCATCATTTCCCCAGGGTCTCCCCATGTTAATGATGGTGGTAAGGTTCTTTCAGAGAAAGATCTGGGTTGTGATGATGGCCGGGCTTTTAGGGGCACAAATGAACTGAAGATCGATGGGTCTTGGGTCTGTTTCTGACCCCTCAATGAACATGGGGAGCTTACCCCTGGAGTAAGTATGGGTGCTTTGAATGGAATATGGAATAGGTAGGTAAAACAGAAAGCTGTGTGCTGGTCTCCAAATTCACGAGCCTGCCTTTTTACCAGAAACAAAATCTAATTGATGGAACCCTTGTTTCCTTTTGAGCGATCAATGGGGGCTTTTGTTGTCAAAACAAGAGATCGTAAGACACATGCACAGATGAGTTGTTTTGATAATTCTGCGTTCTAGGGTCTTCCCATGAAAAGGGAAGAACTTTTTTTTTTTTTTTTTTTTTTTTTTTTAAGAAAAGATAGGAGCAAAACAAAACCCTTGCTTTTGAGACGACAGGTAATGAATGAGTCAAGGTAATGACTGAACACAGGCACAGGAGGAAAAACAGAAAGTGCTTTTCTTGCTCCCTGTTCTATGTCCTGGGCTAATGGTCTGAGGCTTGTTTTGTGGGAAAAATACACTTTTTTTTTTTTTTGGGACTGCTTCTGTATTCCCTGTTCTTACCATTGATCAAATGATTCAAGTTCTGACCTGAACAAGGAAATCAAAACCAGGGTTCAGTGGCTTCAACTAAACTGGAGGCTGGGATAAAACTGTAACTAGTCTCCTTCCTTGGAAACATTAACTGGTTAACCTGCATGGAGCCAGGAGACTGAGCTTTCTCCCTTACAAGAAAGCAATTTCAACCAAATTGGAGTTGAACTAACTTGAGGCTCTATTCAAGGCTTCTGTGTGTTTGTTTTTTTGTTTTGTTTTTCTGTGACACAGAAAAGGAAGCATCTGTCACCCCCTGGCCAGAGCCCAACAGGTGTTTATTTACTACACAAATTAAGAACTGGCTTCAGGGGCTGGAGAGGTGGCTCAGAGGTTAAGGGTGCTGTCTGTTCTTCCAAAGGTCCTGAGTTCAATTCCCAGCAACCACATCTATTATGAGATCTGATGACCTCTTCTTGCCTGCACTCACACATGCAGGCAGAATTCTGTGTAAATAATACATAAATAAATATTAAAAAAAATAGAACTGGCGTTATGTGGTTCCCTGGTTGTTCCTGGGGGTGGGGCTGGATCTCTGCTGGGGTTCTGCAACTCCAGACAGAGAACAGGGTTCTGTTTTTTTCAGAGGCAGCTAGAGCGCTTTAAGTTTTTCCACAAAGTTAAATTACAGTTTAGCTCTTTTAGCATGAGATCACCAGTGGCAATGGAAACTCCGGCATTCTAAAGCTGTAGTGATAGCAAAGTGTTACAGCTCTTAGTCAAGACACAGGCCTGGTGAGGGCAGGGCCAGTGAGAGGGGGCCTGGCTGAGGATAAATGACGAGTCTCAGGCAGTCTTGAAGTGAGAAAGCTTGAACCTTTATTCGTGTGAAATCCAGGGCAATATAAACCTTGGGCAGAGGGAAGGATTTTGAGGGTGAGTGTGTCTGGTTCACTGGAGTCAGGGGGTCAAGGATACTTAATGGTCCTATCGGAAGAAGGAAAATACAGTACTTAATTATCCTGTGGGGCAGGGGTCTCCAGCTACAATCGAAGGTCACTGCTGGACTAGGATCCTTACAGGGTAGAGCATTTCTAGGAATTCCTAGATGCTTGCTAGAGTAGTTTCCTTATCAGGGAAGGGTTCTGACCTGTACACTGCTCTGAGGGCTATGTGACCTCCTTACAAGACCTGGGGTCACCCAGATCAAGGGAGACTTTTAGAACCCCGCTGAGAAAAGGGAGTCTATCATAATAGGCAGAGTGCAAATAATTGACTTCAACCTTATCCAGCACAGCCCTGCAGCTTTAGAACAGAGTAGTCCATTAGGTGCTCAGAAAAGTGAGGCTACTCCAGCTTTAGACTGGAAAGAGGAGTTTTTGGTAAGCCTGTCTGTTAACTGAATCCAGATCTCAAAAAGATCTTAGCTCCCCTCCCCCTCCTGCAAGACTGGTGTCTACCTACCAACACAGGAGGAAGAAATTTAAGCCAGTCAGAGGAGACCACAGTTCCAGAATTTGAGAGTGCTCCTTGTGATAATGGCAAAAGACCTAGGTTGAGTTTTAGAGCAATATAAAAATTTATTTACCTATTAAGAAATGATGAAAATACTTGTCTAGAGATAACATTTATTCTGTTTTATAGAATGAAGTGTTGTTACCCAGCTCCTTAGGAAACTCTTGTCTAGTCTAAACGATACAAAAACAGGTAATGAGATACCTCTTATACGCCTGTTGGGAAAATTTAGTCTAATTTTAAATTAGCACATGCAGTATGGGTTCTCCCACAAAACAAGAACAACATTTTCACTATTGTTTTTAAAAAAACAATTTTGTGGGACAGGAGAGATAGCACAGCAGTTAAGAACACCTATTGCTTTAGCAGAGGCCCTGAGTTCAATCAGTCCTCAGAACTTAGGTTGGGTGGTTCACAGTTACCTGTTACACCCTCCAGGGAATCTGATGCTGTTTTCTGGCTTCTGTGGTCACCTGCATTGCGAGCTCGCGCACACACGCACACTCACACATGCACACACACACACAATCACATGCACACACGCACACACTCACACAGACACACACACTTAAAAATAATTACACATATAGGCTCACTCCTTTAGCCCTAGCATTAGGAAGGTAGTGGCAGGTGGATCTCCATGAGTTGGAGGCCAGTCTGGTCTACATAGTGAGTTTCAGGACAGCCAGACAGATCTACGTAGCCAGGACAGCTCTGCATAGTAAGACCTTATCTCCAAAAAAACCCAAAACAAAACAAAGCATAAAAGCAAATATGCAAAGCTCTTTTTTTGGGGGGGTGTATAAAACCACTTTCCCTGATTTGAATGAAGTAACTCTCCAACACACACAGTTGTTTTTGTTCCTATATGAAAGTTACAATATACCTGTTTTTAAAATTCTCTTTTCAAGTATGTGCCTCAGATTTATTTTATTTTATTTTTTAATTTTGTTTATTGGAGGAAAAACGAAACAATATTCTTTATCTACCTTAGTAAGGGAACTTCTGTTAAATTTTTATGAACATTCAAACATCAATCAATATAAATATTCTTAAAAACAAGATCATAACGTATACACAGTAATAACACGCTTATTCTCACTGAAGGTTTTAACAAATTATTTCTATCTCAATAAGCAGCCGCCTGTGTCATTGTTAGGATGTGATTGCCTGGATACTCCTCAGCAGAAGTGGTTTTCCCCAAGCACACATCACTCCCGGAGACACAACTCTGCTTTTCCCAAGGGAGGATCTTGGTTCTTGTCAGTCATCTGTATCACTCTGGGTACTATGGGTTTCCTAAATTTAGGAGCAGCTAAAGCACCCAGACTTGTCTTTATGGCTAATAACCTGTCATTGGTTTTAAGATGAACCAAATGTTTATTAATCTCTGTGTGTGTGTAGTGTGTGAGTTCAAGTGTGCATGGAAAGCATGTGAGGTGAGAAGACAACTTTCTGCTCGCTTTTTCCTTCTTTGTACCTGACCTGGGGCTTGAACTCAGGTTGTCAGGCCTGTTCAGCAATTGCTGTGCCCCCTAAGCCATCTTGCCATCCTCCTCGAATTGCTTTAATATTCCTAAGCCGACTTGTAAGCTACTTCATTGGAATTTTTAGGTTCAAGGTTAAGTATGTTCAGTCGTATTTTCCTGTTAAGTATACCACAGTTCCTTGAAGAGCATTAAATTCATGTTTGGAAACATGCAGTCATGTTGACTGTGATAAGCCAGGTGACATGGTGAGGAGAAGCCACAGTATTTGTGAGCTTCTGTATGGAGCTAGAGTCTGCTGGCCCTGTTCCTAACCAGTGTGTTTCCTGGATCAGCCTTTCCTTCCTCCCTTCTTCCTCCCATTTCCTTCCATTCCTTTTCTTGAGCTCTTACTACCCCTACCCCTTGCCTTGCCTTTTGTGACAGTGTCTCATCGTAAAGCCCTGGCTAGCACTTGCCATGTGGACCAGGCTAGCCTTGAACTCACACACCTGCTTCCTTAGTGTTGACATAATGAGGTTCCTCAATCTTTGAGACAAGTCTAGAACTTGCAATTCCTTTTTTTTTAGTTCCATACTAAAAATTCTCACTGTTGTGAGAAAGTGAGGGGTGTACTTTACTCTGTTTGGGTCTCTGTCTACTCCCAAGACTTTTTTGCTCGAGGGATTGGTTCTCAGCTCAGCTTTACACCACAAGTATTTGAGTAGCTTTCATGGGACTTCAGGTGTAGCTTAGTGGCAGAATTCTTGCTTAGTATGTGAGAACTCACAATTCTGTGTTCTTTGCTGCTGTTGCTGGGCTGAGCACCACACCATTCTCTAGTGGGATGGTCCAGGCACTGTTGGCTTCAGGGTGGGAACAGAGGACCTCGGGATCAAAGGTTCTACCTCTGTCTCAGGAGTGGCTAGAGTGCTCAGAATGAGGTTCATGCTCCAGGCAAAGCTCCTGGTTGCACCGAGAGTCTGGAAATGAGTTTTCCATTGTGTTATGAGCAGCTCTTTCTAATGAGATTGTTGGTATTAGGTAGCAGTGGAAGCTCAGGCATTCCAAAGCTGGTTATGACACCACAGTGTTATAGCCCTTTGATTAAGCTGTTGTGCTAATGACAAGGGTGTGGGCAGATGCCCGGAATGAAGACATAGGATGCAGGTCTGTGTGCTGCTTCCTTGGAGGACAGCAGCTTGTCTCTGCAGAGGAACACTGAGCTCTTGGTGTTTGAGTAGGCTTCAGTGGTAACTGAGGCAGCTATGGCAGCATGGCCCACAGCAAAGCCCCAGGGGTCCAATGATGAATTCTCATGGAGAAGGGGAACCCTTCCTTCTCTAGAATAAATGACAAGTCAGCTGATCATGGTGAAATAGACGAGGCTGGTCCCCTTTATTTCGTGTGAAACAGGTACTTATAAACCTTGGGTAGTGGGAGGGGTCTTGAGGGTGAAGTGTTAGCATAGCTCTATCTTAAGAGGAGGAAAACAGTACTTAATCATCCTCTGAGTGGGGGAAGAACTCCAGGTACTGTTAAAGGTCATTGATTGAAAACCAAGACACCAAGACATCTCGTTAGCATAGGATGGGTGTTTCCAGGAATCCCAGGTACTTCCTAAATGGGTTTATCAGAAAAAGATTGGGCTTGTAATTTCCTTAAGGGTGATGTGATACTCCTTAGAAGATCTGGGGTTCCCCAGATCAGGGGGAGAAAGAACCTAGCTGAGAAAGGGAGTCTGTCATATTATATTGAGCTCAGAGGCTATCCAGAAATGCCAGGCTTAGACCTTAATAGCAGAGCTCTAGGTTTGAGTCCAGTACTGCAGAAAAAGATGCCCCCACCAACACACACACACAGCACCCACCCCTTGTCCTGAGCATCTCAACTGGATCAACCAGATCAAGCCATTAAAGTGAGAGTTGAGCGTCAATGTCAATGAAAATGAAACAAAACAAAATGAACAAACAACAATAACACAATAACAAAAACAAGTTGTGCAATCCCAGTACTCGGGAGCTTGAGGCAGGAGGATTGTTGAGAGTTCAAGGCTAGTCTGGACTGTACAGAGTGAGATCCTGGCTAAAGCCAGAACGAAGCAAACCACTAACAACACAAAACCAAGCAACAACCCTGTCTCAGTGAGGGTTTCTGTTGCTGTGAGGAGACACCATGACCGCAACAACTCTTAAAAGGAAAACATTTGGGGCTGGCTTAAGTTCGGAGGTTTAGCTCATTGTCATCACGGCAGGAAGCATGGTGGCATCCAGGAAGACATGGTGCTAGAGAAGGAGCTGAGAGTGCTACATCTGGATCCCTAGGCAGCAGACATTGAATGAGACACAACAAAGCCACACCTACTCCAACAAGGCCACACCTACTCCAACAAGGCCACACCTCTCAGTAGTGCCCAGCCCTATGAGCCTATGGAGCCATTTTCACTCAAACTACCACAAAACCCAAATTTTCTCTTTGGGTTCTATTGCATTTTTTTTTTTTTTTATTTTGTGTAAAGAGAGCATGGGTGTTGGAGTTTGGGTCTCAGGGATCAAACTCAGGTTGCAAGATTGGTTGCAAGTGTCTTTAGCCACTGAGTAACCCACAGGCTTTCCAGTTGGGTTCTAAACCCACTGACATTGAAAGCAGCTTCTATTACTCTGCATATGAACACTTTGCTAGTAACATCACGACATTAGTCCTTTGTGTTAGATAATTCCAAGAGTAATCCTGCTGAAAATGGAGAAGGCCAGTGGAAGAGGGAACACAGGAGAATTGGTTATGATTCACAGACTGACTTGATCCAGCTATAAGATAATGCCCACTTATAAAAGCTGGGACACAGGGCATTATATCCTGGAAGGCAGGATGGGCACAGCTGGCCGCTTCAGTATGGCACAGCTGTGCCAGGTAACCAGTGTATGGGCACTGTGAAGATCCTTGTCCAGAACTCTAATTTGTGTAAGAATTTCTTTAAGGTAAACATCTCGATGTGGGATTTCTTCCGATCTTAATCTTGTTACTGCAAAGCCCTCTGATTTGCTTTCCATTCCCTGCCCCAGCCCTCCATCCTGCCAGCACTCGATGTTAGGCTTTTTCAGTTTGGATGCTCATGAAAATATTCAATTTTGCTTTGATATTAATTTGCTTGATTACTAATGAGACCTCTTTATTTGCATTTCTTTTTGAGCTTTTCTGAGCATTTCTTTCTTTGTGAGTGTTTGCACATATTTTGGCTACTTTTCTATTAATTTTCTTGTTAATGATTTATTGGCATTGATACACATGATATTAATCACAAAAATTCTATTCAAACAAAGTTAAGTTAGCGTGAAAATTAGTGGGTTTCATTATGGTGTGTCCATGCAGTCTTAGGAGCACATTGATTTAATATTTACCTTCCATCAGGTACCTCTATCTTAAATTTCAAAATTACGTTTATTTAGTGTGTGTGTGTGTGTGTGTGTGTGTGTGTGTGTGCTACAGCATGTGTGTGGAGGTCAGAGGATGACTTGTAGGAATCGGTTCTCTCCTTCTGCCACGTGGGTCTAGGCCATCAAATTCTGACTTGGTGGCAAGTGCCTTTACCCACTGAGCGAGCCATCTCACTGGTCCTGAATTAAGTGTCATCATTGAATTTTCTTAGTAGTTTTAATAAATAAATTATGCATTCTCTTTGATTTCCTGTATTGACATTGTGGATCAGTTTGTTTTGTCATTGCTGTGTTTAAGGGGATCTTATTTGTTGGAGCAGTTGAGCTTTCATACTGCATAGCTTCTGCCTTTGAATGGTAAGTTGTTACAGCTGATGAACTATATTGATATATTATCACCCTAAGTCTACACTGTGCATTATGGAGCACTCTTAGCATTGTATGTTCTTTTGGTTTGGCCAAACCTGTAGTGACATTTATCACTCAGTAGAATTGTGGATTTGCTGTCTTCAAAGTTCTCTGTGCTCTGCCTACTCTGCCCTCCCCCACCCTCAGCATAGATTATTCTATTGTTTCCAGTTCTATCTTTTGCTGAATGTCACATGTCTGAGATTATACACTGTATAGTCTTCATATTGGCTTTGTTTTCACTTGCTGGTGTGTACTTAAGGCTCCTCCATGCCTCTTTGTGGTTTGGCGTCCTCTTTCTTTTCAGTCCTGACAGTGTTCTTTTGCCTGGATGTGCTATAGTTCATCCCTCTGTCTGAGCATGCACCGAGGCTCATGCTGATTGCTTCCGAGTTTGCGCAATAACAAGCGCAGGCGCGACAAACATGCATGTGGAAAGACGTTTTCAGTCTACCGATAGCTGGGCTCTATGGTAAAAATGTGTGTGTGTGTGTGTGTGTGTGTGTGTGTGTGTTTAAGAAATGACCAAATTTTTCCTCTAAAGTGGATGGTCCAGTTTTCATTCCAGTCAGTAATGGTTGAGCCTTCCTATTGTACCACTTTGCCAGCACTGGGTGGTGATAATGTTTTGGAGTTTGACCATTCTAATAGATGTGCAGTAGTGTCTCATTGTTTTACTTTACAATGCTCCAGTGTTGGCCAATACTGAATGACTCTCCCTCTCTTTCTTTCTTCATTTTCTGTGGATAATAGCCTTTCATCATATGTGTGTGTGTGTGTGCGCATATATTACAGTCTATGGCCACACTACACTCACGGTCTCGTATGATTCCAGAAGCTAAGCAGGGTCAGGTGTGGTAGCACTTCAATGGCAGATGTGTCTTTTACAAATATTTTCTCTCACTCTGGGGCTTGTCTTCTTATTCTTTTCTTTATGTTATATTAAAAATTTGTTTTCATATTGTACTAGCGGAGCTTGCAGTGAAATGTGAAGTGTGAGGGAATGACAGACATCTTTTGCTCCCTTTAAAGTTGTCACATGTATGTAATGGCTTCACATATATGCAGTGCCATGACATGCATGTAGTACCTTCACATGTGTGCAATGGCTTCACATCTATGTAATATCTTCACATGTATGTAACACCTTCACATTTATGTAAGGTCTTCACATCTACGTGTTAGCATCCGTATGTGCAATGCCTTCAGAAGCATATCATATGTGATTCCTTCATCTCATATGTGATATTTATTATAGAATTTTGACAGAGAACTTCTACCATTCAAGGAAGTTTTCTTTCAAGTTACTAAGAGTTCTTTCTCCCCTGCATTTATCAACATGCTCATATAGCTGAGTCTGTTAATGAAATGAATTATGTTGGTGGATTTTCAACAAAGCAAACTTGCATTCCAGGATAAACCTTATTTGGTATAATGCTAAGTATTTTGTTTATTTCTGGATTTGGTTTACTAAAGCCCAGCTCGGGATTCTCGTGAGTGGCTTTGTCATGTTGCCTTCTTGTTTGCAGTGCTCTGCTGCTCTCTGGTCCCACTAATCCTAAGTGAGCTGAGAACCCTCTTCTCTTCTTGCTCTTGCTGCTTGTTGCAGCATTTTAGTACGGTTTTTAAATTTGGAAAATGGGATACCAATCACGTCGAAGTCTTCTGAGGATTAAAACAAGTAGAGAGATTAGGACAGTGCCCACAACGCTGAGCAAGCTTTCTGTCTTCACTCTGGGTTCTGTTATTCAGCTTCCTGGAAGTGTCTTTAGGGGAGGGAGGGTGTCTCTGGAGCCTAGGTAAAATTCCAACGTATTTGTTTTGTCATAGCTGTGTTTAAGTGGATTTTATTTGTTGGGGTAGTTGAACTTCCATACTGCATAGCTTCTACTCTTGAGTGGCAATTTCTTACAGCTGAAGCACTTACTTACACTGATAAATTATCACCCAAAGCCTACACTTTGCATTATGGAGCATTCTTAGCATTGTATGTTCTTTTGGTTTGGCCAAACCTGTAGTAACATGTATCACCCAGTAGAATATACAAACACACACACACACACACACACACACACACACACACACACACACACGCACACACTCAAGCGCAAGCACACAAATATTTAGTGTTAGATCTCCAGCCTTGGAATCTACCCTTCTAGGCAATCATACTACCACTGAGCCACACAGACCCTGTTTTTTTGTGACAGGGTCAGACTGGCCAGCAAGCCCCAGGGACCCACCAGTTTCTACTCTCTGTCCTCATGTCTGCACGCAAGTATTTTACCGATCAAGTTATCCTTCTAACTACCCCATCTTGCAGGATTTTTATGTAGCTCCTTTTGTTATTAAATTTTAACTTTTTTTTTTGAAACGGGTCCAGCTACTTAGCCCAGGCTGGCTCTGAACTTGTGACTCTTGTGCTGTAGCTCCTGAGTGCTGGGATTACAAGTGTGTGTAAGTTCTATTTTTATTGTGTCATCACGAGACTGTGGTCTGTGTAATACCACTGTTTCATGTCTGTAATGATTGCTTTGCTTATTGTCTATGTTTTTTTTTAAGAAGGTGATTCTTACAATGACGTCACCTTGTTTATGTCTCCAGTGTGTTCGGAGTATAGGGGATGATGATTACCATGACATATACTGCTTTCATATTTGTTGAAGGTCAGAATGAATGTCAGAGGTCAGGGGTGGTGGCATGTGCCTTTAATCCCAGCACTTGGGGAGGCAGAGGTAGGCAGGTCTCTGTGACAACCCTGTCTCCCCAATCCCTAAAAAGAATGAATATTAGAGATGTCAGTCTTTGGGTCTCATAGTCCATTTCTTTGTAGTGGTTTTCTTCAACCTCAGAGAAGGAGTTGCAAATTCCCATACGTTCTAGATCATAGGAGCAGAACTGGCTTCACATTTATACATTTTTATGTGGAGTCATATCTATAATGCATCTGCAAACATCAGGCTTTCCTGACCTCCAAGCAGCTTGGAGGACTGTCTACTCCTAAATCAATTTGGTCCTAATCTACCCACTTTTAGCACCTCAGCATTAATGTAAACTGCACTTCCCATAAATGGGAGAGCCTGTCTTAGTCCATTTGTGGTACTGTTAACAAATCACCATAGACCAAGAGATTGACAAATAACAGAAATCTATTTCTATGTTTTTAGAGGCTGGGATTTTGCAGTGAGGGTGTTGGCATGCTTGGGTCTTCTGGATTTCATGTACCTAACTTCTATCCTCACATGGCAAGTTTCTTTTTTGGGGGGAGCTCTCGTGGGTGTACTAGCCATAGTCACATTGGTCTGCACTCATGACTTGTTCACCCTAAAAGCTCCTCCTCTTGCTATATCACATTGGGCATTACAATTTCAGCGCAAGAGTTTCTGGAGCAGGCAGTCATTGAGGTCACAACAGTGGCCCCAGCAAAGTTGGAAATCCTCATAGAACTCCTTTGTTTCCTGTATTTAATGTCTTCCACAGATTGGTATTCATGTATTCTGTCAAGCAGCTACAGAGTCAGGACAGCTGGCTATCACTCAGCTTGGTGTATCAAACAGATATTTTTGAAAATATACAATCTTTGAAGATTTTTATTCTTCAGACAACTTTGGCTTTGAAAACTCTGTATATCTTAAAAAGCAGTTTCACAATGTCAGTGGTTTTCTGTGATTGATAGTCACAGCACACTGAGCTCACGGAGACATTTAAAATGTGGCATAGGAAAAGAAAAAAAGGGCTTTACAATATTGGACCCTGCAGCAGTTAGTAATCTGCTCTTGGCTTTTCTTTCCCTTTACTAAGGATTTTTTTTTCTTCTCTTTTGAAAGGTCTGTGCTTTATTGCATTCCAGATATGGACATACGAACTAAAATATAGTTTTTTCCTTGTGCTTGGCAGAATTTTATTTCTCAGCATAGTCAAAATTATTGGATAATTACTGTAAGTATATCTTTTTTTTTTTAAATTGTGAAACATCAAACTTAGAAAAAAATCCCAAAACATTGCTAATAATTAGGCATCTCGGGGTAGGCATTGACACCAGCATCAGTGCCATTTATGTTCTCAAGAAAGGAAAGAAGTGGCTCCATTTCATAGAGAGATGGCTGGAAAAAGGGTGGTGAGATATGGAGAAGCAATGAGGTGAAACATGAATCATTTGGGAAAGAAAAAGAGGTATTTTTTTTTTACTGGGTGTGAAAGGAATCTATTTTTCTATAGCTGAAGGTCTTGTGAATAAGTTATACTATGATTGCAGCTTTAATAAATACACCAAGGAATATAATAGCACATCATTGGGGCTTTTGGTTTTTTTTCTTCAGTAACTGCCTAGGGTAGGTATTCTTATTGACAGGGTAGTTGTCCTTGACTGACTCTTTCAGTAACCCAGGCTCTTTCTATCTTGTGGCTCTAACATTCCCTAGAGCAGAGCAAGGATTATAATTGGGAGTATGGCTGCATTAGATAATTAGTATTTTATTTTTTGTGGATTATCTTGTCTCTATCACATGTACTTGATGTTGTCACTATACCATGAAAACAGCCCTGCCAATGTGTGGCTATGTTCAAATAAAGCATTATTTACAAAGAGAAGTGCTGGCTGGATTTGGCCCTTGCTGTGTGATCTACTGACCTACTTACCTTAGGGACTGGTCATTCTCTGTATTCTTCAGAGAAATAGATGGAATATGAAGATATAACTATGGCCAATGTCTAGAGGCGACGTCTGGAAGTATGAGCACTTTGCTTTCTAGACACTGGCTGGAAATCAATCATGAGTTGGTGCTCAACTTCTGCGGAGGCCAGGAGGTGTAGCCTACGCGGGTGCCCAGGATAAAGGGAGTGATACCAGTGGACATGTGTCAATCCTACCACCCTGAGCACAACAAACATGAACAAATTCAAGGCTCATCCTCAAACTATCCTGCTGTGTTCGAACACAGAGCATTAAAACCATAACTTTTACTGTATTTGGCAGCCCATGTTTTCAATTCCAGTGCATGGGAGGAGGGAGAGGTGGGTCTTTGAGTTCAAGGCCAGCTTAATTTATATATTGAGTTCCAGGGTTGCCAGGGATACACAGAGAAACCCTGTTTAAATGACAACAACACCACCACAAAACAATGAAAAACAAACAAACAAACAAACAAACAAACAAAAGCATAACTTTATAGTCAGAAAGTCTGACGCCTAGCTGGCCACTTTCTAACTGTGTACAACTCTGATAATTTGTTTAACTGTTTATGTTTCAATTTCTTTCTAGGAAATGAGGGTAACTAAGTTTCTCTTAGGGTTGCTGTAAATGCCAAATAAATGAAAACTGTTGCGATGAGCATCTTCATAAATATCTGATTAATAATAACTTACTGTTACTGTTTGGATAATTTCTTTTTTGGTGTAATGCACTGCAATCCTTCACTGTTGTTTTTAAGACTTTGTCCCACTCTGTGTGAGCTTGGACAAGTCAGTTAACCTCTCTATGCCTCCATTTCTTTATTTATGATATGATGATAATAAATATATACTAGAACACTTATGGTGGTTAGATGATTTAACACACCTAGGACCGAGATACTTCATCTTGGTAATATGACTTAGCTTTCTAAATGGTGTCTATAATCATTATTTTTGATATGCTGGTCCCTAGTGTCTAAGGCAGAAGATAATCCATGCTACCTAATAGTATTTGGACATCAACTCATTTACCCAATAGTGAATGTCTAGTGGAAGACAAATTCTGGGCTTGGCTTGAAGACTTCAAGAGGTGACAACGTCTGGCAGTAACCTGGCTTTTATTGGGCTTACACTAAATTTGATAACAGGGACATATTTTTTTTAGCAGTTTCTGCTCCGAGCCCCTTTACCATGCCATTTACTTTTATTATTTTCAGAAACGCTGTGAATTAGATTTTATTGTCACTACTTTACAGACAAAGTAACGGATTTAGAGAACTTAAGTAATTTGAGCAAGGTCACAGAGCTGATAAATGGCCAAGATGATATTTGAAACTATGTCCCTGAGAGTCAGACGCCAGCACTGTTAACAGTTGTACTGGCATGTCAGATCTGACCACATAAAAAGATTTGCTAAGCAAAGTGTATGCTGTTTAATGGGAATGGAGGTTGGAGACAGGGGAAGGAGGGGCGGCTGACGGTGAGGGTGGCCTCTCGCCTCTTTGGGAATTCAGTTCCATCTCTGGACCATTTATGACAGCAAATGCCCTCTCTACTTGGATGACTTCAAACATCCCCCAGGATTAGAAACATGTAATCTTATCAACCAGGTCTGCTTTCCATCTGCAGGAGAGCTGGGCTTTTCAATTTAACCACTGGCTTAAAAAAAATGGGAAAAAAATAACACAAAGAAATCTACTGTCTCTAGCCTTCTTTAAAATGATGAATGCTTTTTAAAGGCAAATCCATCATTGGTCACTTGAGGGAGGAAATGTCAAGGAAAGTTATGGTTTGTTAGCTTTTACTTCTTGACATTATACAAGAAAGTAATTGAAGTACAACAAATGCCATGTTGTTTTACCTCATCTATTTATATAGCCAGCTGACAAGATGAATATATATGTAACTGCAGATTTGGAAAAAAGTGACAGAGACTCTGTGACTCATTCCATTGTCTTATCAGTGCCGATCAAACATACTTCCCCCTCAGCAGGACACATGCCAGGGACTGGGCTTCTCTCATGCAGATTCCTAGAGATTGAACAAGTGAACTCATTTTAAACTCATCAGGCCCATTAGTCTCTTATCTCCAGTTCTTAGAGCTTGAACATGATGTATAATAAAGCATGCACAAATTCAGTTCAATAACAGTTATTTATCTGGCCATCTCTGTACATAAGATACTATGGGATGCAATTAACCCCAGCCTGTGCTAACTCCAATGTACCTCGGACTAAATGTTACTATTATTTCATCTATGGAAAGGGGAAAAAAAAGTGAGTCTGTTAAGCAATCTAGGGAAGTGTACCTTTCTTTGCATTGCGCTATGCTTCCAAAACCCTACGTGTAAATTATATTTTAAATTTACAAGGTGCATTTGCTGTTCAGAGAATTTTATAATAGCATTTCCAGAGCATATGTAACCATTGACAGATAAGGATTTTTTTTTTAAGTTGACTGTTTATAAAGTGAATGGCCAGGTTATTGAAGGATATTGTGTGGCTCATACTACGAAAAATCCCGAGGCTTGTTTCTATGACACCCACAATCTCTTTGTGGTTGGGTAGTCTGGTTGTCAAGCAACTTAAATAGGAGAGACATGTGAAATTATTATTTTTCTCCTCTGAAAGGCGTGAGCTACAAAACAAAGGCATCAAGCTGCTTATTGTGCAGCAAAGATCTCTCTAGGTCTCAGCATAGATTGCTGGGGAGAGAAAGAGGTAGAGAACTGTATTTAATAGTGAGAGGCAGGGTGAGCTTTCTGTGTGCCTTAACCTTTTTATTTCCCTGAAATTACCTCAGAGATTCAGCTGGGGCTTCAAGTGAGCCTGTCCGGGGGTCTAATCATAGGAATCATGAGACCAAGTCCGTGGGACACGGGATGGCGTCACTCTGTGTTTGGTTACTGTTCTTTACAGTTCCTTTGTTGAAATAGGTCCCTTTGCACATATTCTTTTCTACATATGAATGGCTTGACAGGTCTGATGCCAGAGAACTTGAATTATATGACTGCCATTTACCTGTCAGTGCTGGGTAGTAAAGAATTCGGCCTTGACTGAAGAGATGCCTGCCTTTGCTTTCCTTCTGGGAGGTAATTTGTGTTAAACCAGAAAGAAGTGTCTTTGTTTTAAGTGGGTGCTGGCCACATTGACTCTTAGGTAGAGATCAAGAATACTCAATCGACACATCAGAAAGGGTCACCCATGATTGATTTTACAGCTTAAGTTTGGGTCATGTGGTATTTGTTGACATGAAGCTGAGTTCAACAACTCGGGCACTCAGTCAATCAATCCATCAGGCTTATGCAATAAGGCCACAGTGAAAACTCTGAGGATACAGTGGCACTCCGCTTTGCATAATGACCCCAGAGCAGAGGACAATGGAAACTTTGTACTTTCTGGGTCTTTGGCCCATGCATCTCTTGCTTTGGCTGGTTTTATTTAGGACCCGTTAGTAACCAAAGGCATAATAATATTTTTCAGTGAATTCTGTGTGTCCTTTGGGAGGATTATTGAAACAAGTATGGTGGAGAATCTCTACTCATTTGTAGCTGGGGTAGAAGCGAAGGATGTCTCCAGGTCTGTTACTTCAAACTGCAGTAATTTGGCTAATTTTGTACCGTAGCTGAGAGGGGCTTATAGACAGGCAAATGTGTCCAGTTGGGCATAGTAGTGACAGCAGACCTTAAAACTCCAAGACAAAAGTTTCCCTTGGAGGTACTTAAAGAACGATCCAATTTTCTAAGATTATAAAAACGACATTAGATAGACCGTTTTTTAATGCAACCCTTTGGATTAGGACATTCTGAATTATTTTGAAATTTTTCATGGGTTACAAAGACACATATATTTAAGGTATGTAAAGGGAATTTAAACGGTGAACCAGTAGGTGGGGTATATGGCAAATCAAGGGACATATGCTTGTATAAAGGCATTCATGATTATTCAGAAATATCACCATTATTATGGATGAATGTGAGGACCTTCTAAAATTTCCTCACAGGAAGATGAGAACATGGCTGTACTTATGTACAGAATCTAACAAAAGTCATAGTCATAGGAGCTGAAAGTTGGATGGCAGGTACTAGAGTTTAGAGGGAGGATGGTTGAGGAGCTCTTGGCCGAATGGTCCCAATTTTAGTTAGACATGGATGATTTGAGTCTTATTGGTCTGTAGCTTATTTAGCAGTTTTCAGAACAATACATAGTTTAGGTGGGTGTCCTGAAGATTCCTTTCAGACCAGCGGCAGTATTGACAGGGCTGTCTTCTGGATTTTAGGGAGGCTGTTTAGGCTGTGAGTGTAGAATGAAGACCATGTTACCAAAGTCTGCTTTTCTCTTTAGAATGAATTGTTTCCTCGTCTGGTGCCCTCAGGCTTACATCCTTGTATTCCAGCTCCAAAGAGGAAGAGCATCTCTTCTCCTGTGGATTCCTAAAGCACAATGGCAAGATGATGTCATACCCTGAACCATTCCTTCAGGGATGGAGGGGGATTAACTCAAGTACAATTCAAGGTTTATATTAGAAGCCAGCTCCACATAAAAGATTTATTTGACAAAAGGGGAAGGAACTGCATCCTGAGAAGGCAAATTCTTCAATTATTTATAAATTATTTTGTCACTTTTTTTCCTTAGAGACAGGGTCCCATTGAGTTGTCTATGCTAGCCTGGAAATCACATTGTAGCTCAGACTGGCTTAAACTCTACTTTTCTTGTCTTAGCTTTCCAAGAGCTGAGATTATAAACGTATGTACCTCCATGCTTAGTCTCAAATTCCTTATGGGTAGACCAGAAGTCAGTGTTAGAATATGGAAATGAAGGGTCCTCCAAAAGGCTATTGCAGTGAATGCTTGGTCCACAGCTGGCGATACTATTTGAAAGGGCCCAGAAGTATAGGAATACATAGGTCTCAGCAGAGGATGCTTGGGAATACTTTATCTCTGTCTCTTCACTGTCTCACTATGTATTTCCTGTCCACCCAGAATCAAAGACCAGCCTGCAATGCATACTCTTTACCTCTGTGATGCTCTGCCTACGTTCACTGAACCCTCTGAAACTGTGAGCCGTGACAACCCTTCCTCCCTTAAGCTGTTCTCTCAACTACTTTGGTTGTAGCGATGAGGAAAGTAACTTTTACTCCCAGCATGCTTTTCTGTAACAGGCAAGAGTAAGCATTGCAGGCTTTGGAGGCCACATGGGTCTGTGTCATTTCCCTCCCGACCCCGCCCTGACTTTCTGAAACTTCTAACAGATAGGGGAATCCTTTTTGCTTACACAGTAACAGTTGAACTGGTTCATGGGTCACAGACTGCTGTGCCCTGAATTGAACTGATTCTTTTTTTTTTTTTTTCTGATCCTAGTGTTACGTTTTGTGGACAGTACCTTCAAAACACTTTGGAAGACACATTTCTAATTTAGAAGCCCAATGGGATCAGAGGCCCTGCTTTTTCTCTTTTCCCTTTCCCTTTCCTTTCCCAGCCGCATTCCTCAACTTGTCTCCCCTCTTCTTCTCTATGAGTTCCATTATTTCCCAGTTGACCGATCTACATGCAGCGACCAGAGCAAGGTCTGATTACTAAGTACTCAACAAGTGTATATTGCATAGAGTAAAGCTATTTCTCAAAGCTTCACTGACAAAGCTTCCATTTCCTTAGGTGTAATGGAAGTTTCGGTTTCTTTAAAAACTCAGTTATGTTATGTAAGTATGTTTTTGTTTTAATCCCAAGTGTGGGATTTTAGTTTGGGCTTTAGTTTGTCCACAGCTGATAATTGCCTCCTGCAGGGCATGATCTTTGCCAGTTGGTAATGGCTGCCTCATGCAGCACTGGAGAGGCAAGTGGTCTAGGGATCTGAGGGATATAAATATGAGAGCCCAGAAAGAGAAGGTTTGGCAGTTTGGAGAGACCAGAGATGATCGGTGTGGCAGCTTGGAGGAGATAGACAGAGAGAAACATTTCAACTCAGCGGCTTGGAGGAGGCTGCTTGCTGTGTTTGCTGGTGACAGAGATTGGTATAGCCCCAAAAGAAGCTATTAACTCTAAACAGCAGGGAGAAGTACAAAGGTTTGCACCCCCTCTTTCCACTAACTTCTCTCTTACCTAGGGTTGGAAGGGAGAGGCTTTAAGGAACCTCAAATAAGGTAGAGTTTAAAAAGAAGCGCAATGCTCAGGTGTAGAAAAGAAAGAACTGCAGGCACTTTTGTATGATTCCAGAAAGGAGAAGGAAGACCAGGGAAAAATTAGGAAAGGTAAGTTTCTGTCCTGGTTTTGTCATTACTTTGTGATTTGGGCCAAATGACATCTTCTTTCTGCTTCTCAATCTTAGGTTAGGAAGCAGCTAACATTTTTGCAGCTCAAGATTAAATGGCAAAAAGGAGACACCATGAACCAGCTATGGGGACAGAGCAGAGGAGGGGGCTGTGGATAACGTGGCTGGACTCTGGACAGGAATTTTGCCTGGGAACCAGCGTTAGAGTTGCTAATGGGCCAAGCTGACTTCCAAACATAGCTCTTTCAGAAGTAGGCTGGTGAGCGCATTGTCTTCAGAAGTCATTTCAAAGGCTCCCTTCTCCTGAGCATAGGGAGCTTCCTGGTTCTTTTCTCCTAGGATGGTGTGTCACCATCTTTGTGTTAAGAACCACCTTTTGTGAAACACATGGCAGACATGTGCAAGGAGAGAAATGATCCTGTATGTAAATACTGTCCAGTGAATTAATCAAACTTCTACTGAGCATTTGCTAAATGTCAGGTGCTTGGTTATGTGCTTCGAAGATGGAGAGCAGATGGCTCCCTCCCTCGGGGAGGTTTAATCTGGAGATTTCAATGGAGAACCATTTAAAACTAACCAGGAAAACAGAAATACCTCTGTTTAAAATGAAGGAATTTTAATGCAATTAAAAAAAATACTGGCTCCACAGAAGATAGTGTTGTTGAGAAGCGAAGGGGCAAAGATGAAGTGACCAGGAGATGGTGTGGACTGATTACCACGATGACTTTCTAGAGGTATGTAGGGAGAAAGCCTGCAGTAAATGATGGGAATGTTGGAACTTGCATCGAAAATGGTGGAAAGGAGATTGAAGGGCTCACCTTGAGCCTTAATTAGTACCAGGTGATTTTGTGCATGGCAAGATGTGGGAGGAAGTATTCATTAGTAATGAAACACATGGGCTGGTGAGAGGGACCATTCTGAAAAGTGTGGTCAGTGGTGACTACCTGCCAGGCCAGGGCCAAGTCCAGGCGGCATCATAGCGGAATGTGTTCACCTGCAGAAAGTTGTCAGGATGACTGTGAAAATGACCGACTCCCAAGCAGATGGCAGCCAATGGAGACTGCTCAGTCTTTTCAATCAAAAGATGTTACAGGAGGCAGGAATATTAGGAGACTGACAGCAACCGACTGCCACAGCAAAGGACAATTCCCTGCCACCTCCACCCCCCCTTTTTTTTGCCAGAGGTGAGCAAATTTTCAAGTAGGAAGCAAGAACTGGTTTTATCCGTTTTCTGGGGAAGGAATGTCCCTACATCATCTAAACAAACACCCATACTGATTCCTCCAGGCTTCATTCGCAAGTCTCCTCAGGGAGCCTCAACCAACAACTGGAGGAGATAGATGTTGAGTGGCAAGGGGGATGCCCACATCCTCCAGTTGATGGGCATCTTAGCTGACAGTGTCATCGTGACCCTCTGTTAATGGGAAGGGACCAGGTAAAGAGTTAGGTCCTGGCTAACTCACATTGGCTTCATGGTGTGTGTGGAAGCCATCCAGTGGTCATGTCTGAGGCCTTCCCTCCTTTTCTCCCTCCACACCCCTTCCCCTTTCTCTTTCTTGTTTTCTTCTGGGACAGGGTCTCATTAGGTAGTCCTGGAACTCACAGTGTAGATCAGTCTGGCTGGGAGTAAATGTTCCACCATGGCTGGCACCACTCTGAGGTTCTTCAGTGTGTAGTAGAGTGGACAGTCTTCATGGCTGGTTTGACGTGTTGCTTGTCTTATGGGTTGGAATTGCCATAGTGGAAATGCAAGTGAAAAACACCCCATCCCGAACCCCCAACTGCTTCCTGCATCTTCAGCTTGGTAAAGACAGTCAGTTGAGGAGAACATAGCCCAGAATTTCCATTCTGGGATAAGTGCCAGCTTGCAGAAGCAAAGTACGCAGAGGAGGTGGCCCTAGTTATATTGCCAGTATCATTCGATTTTGATGAATGCAGAGCTCAGACTCCTGCAAACTCAGATAGGTTTTGTTGCATGACAATGGAGCTCGCTAACCTCAACCACACAGTTTCTGCAACGACAGCTACTACACCAGGTGTGGCACCTTTGCTAGAACAGATCAACAATTAAGAGCACTAATCTGCTTCCTGAGAAACCAAACCCGTGAAAAGGAGACTTTTCCTTCAGCATCATACTCTCACAAGACATGGAACAGGCCTCTTATTCATCCTCATAAGGATGAAACCTAGCCAAACAAACAGGAAGCAGTAAATTCTGTTCTAGAAAGTTCCATCCTAGAAAGGTCAATGTCTTTTCCTGTCCACACACCTAACCCTAATCCCAGGTGCATGCCGGCAGTGGCATGTTTTATACCTCATCACCCAATACCTTTTGCAAGGTCAGCTGCACCAGAGAGGTGCACCAGAGAGGAGTGTCTGATCCCAGGGTAATCAACCTTGTGGGAGGCCAAGGGATGAGTGATCTGGGTGTTCTGCTGCAGAAACATGACGACGAGCCAGATCTCATTCTCCACTCGGGAGCCTGGGTTGGGGAGCCTGAAGCCGAGCTGGCCAGCTCTCCGTGCACAGGGGAGACAGGGTGAGGATGTCACTTACCAGCCTGTGTAAGCAGCTTTGATAGATGCATCGAAAGAGGTGGAGAGGAATTCTGGGGAAGAGAGGGAGGGACCCTTGTTTCCTTCTGGTTGCTCAGTTCAGATTTCTGGGGAGTCCCTGTGCTGTTGTTCCTACCTTTGGGCTCCATGGGACCCCCCTTTGAGGATAGCCCTTGGTTGAGGGAGAGTGTGTGTGGATCTTTTTACTCTGCAGCCAAAGCAGCTTGCCTAGCATAAGCCCGAGGGGTGTGCCTTCTTGTCTGACTTAGCACTTCCTAGTGCTATTAGCATTTTCTACGTATTGTTTCCATCTCTCTGCTTAGGCCGGGACTTAGTGTTCTGTGTATTTTGGGGAAGTCTAATCATACTAGTAATATTATGACTGATAACAGTATATTATATAATAATAATAATAATAATAATGATGATGATAGCTCCTATTAACTCATCTTTTACCGTGTGTGTATACTTTTACTATAGCTGGGCACTTTACCCACGCTATGCTCAGCGGTGAGGGTTGCTACTGTAGGCATCATTGTCCATGTGACTTTGCCTTCCCTGTCTTGACCACAGCCACAGGAAGTGATTTGCCACACACAGCTGGTGGAAGAAAAGAGGTGTCTGCTCTTGGGGTAGTATCCTTTCCCTTCTCAGCAAAAGTGGTTCGTAGGCATTAGTAAAAATTTGGAAACATTCAAAAGCAGAACTAGAAAAAAAAATCAATTACGCTCTCCATTGCAGATACATTGTTAATACTGTGATGTCTATTCTCTCTTTCCTTTCTCTCTCTCTTACACACACACACACACACACACACACATACACACAGCTTTGAAATTTCATAAGGTAAATTCTGAACCCTTTTCGTGCCATTAAATATACTTCTATCTAATTCTTTTCAGTAGAGCTTTGGTATAGTTTCTTTTTTTTTTAAATTATTTTTATATTTTTACCCTTTAAAGTAACTTATGAATAACAGGTTCCATGGGATTTCACACATGTTTCATTTGGGTTGACTCTCTTCCCTAATTCTTCTCCTCCCTTATCTCCCTGCTCCCCTTTCTCTGTCACCTCTTTTCACTGGCAGTGTTTCCCTCTCACTTTGTTCAATAGTTTTCCATACTTGCTTCCTTTAAAAAATTGCTTTCTTAGCCAGTCATGGTGGTGCGCACCTATAATCCTAGTACTAAGGAAGGCAGAGGCTGGTGGATCTTTGTGAGTTCAAGGCCAGCCTGGTCTACAAAGCGAGTCCAGGACAACCAAGGCTACACAGAAATCCTGTCTCGAAAAACAAAACAAAACAAAACAAAACAAAACAAAACAAAAATTGTTTTCGCTCCCCTTCCTCTTCCCTCCCTCCTCTCTTCCTCCTTCCCACCCTTCCCCCTCTACCTCCCCTTTCTTTGTCTGTTTCTTTCTCCTTTCAAGTTTCCTGACCTTTCCCATAAGGTGCTTTCACCAAGGGACTCATACTTAACAGTTCGTGGCCGGGAACCATGTAAAACAGACCACATACTCTGCCTCTACCACCACTTTTTAAGAGCCTCGCAATGGCCTTTTTGTGACGTGTGTCACGGCTCAGGTGGTATAAGCAGTGGAGCAAAGCATCCTGGGAGTTTGCATCTGAGACTGTGAGACTACGAACATTCATTTTTCCGGGGTCCTGCCTCCCTACCCCTCAGGGCTTCTTCCTGGAGGAAGGGGGAGGGCTGTTTGACCTCTGGAGAATGCTATGTATGCTTCCAAATTTATTTTTGAGGAGAAGTTGCTGCATCTTCTTTACAGCCTCCTCCCTCTGCTTTGTTCATTTTAGACTGTTTTAGAGATATTTTTCTCTCAGAAGCTCTTCAGCTTCTCATAATTGGTGCCTTGGTGTCAGCCGGTACCAGGTCTTGTGTTCTGGGACCACCTGGCAATGCCCTGTCTCTTCTCAGACCCCATTCTGAGTTGGATGCCTTTTAGTTTCTCTGCACAACACTAGTAGCTACCAGGAGATGGCGCTGTCAGCAAGTGCAAGCGTTGGGTGTGATTTACACAAACCCACGAACGCTTTAAATATTTATCCACAAAATTCAATAAAGCCATTCATCAACTCTAATGCTTGGAATTTGGGCAGCCCAGGAGAATATTACAATATTTTGCCCGAAGTTCCACAGTCCTCTTCCGCATGCTCTGTTGATGGATCAGACTCCTGTTTGTTTCTTGTCTGTGGGAAGGCTTTCCTGAGAACAGGCCGAGGAACCTTTCTACAAAATCTCCATCGATATTGTAAGGGACCAAGCATCTCATTGAGAAGTCTTCAAGCTTAGATAGTAGGGCGGATCCTTTTCCATTTCTTCAGCATACAGCGTTTGATGGACAGGAAACACTCCATGAACAAATGAATTCAGGATAGTGTGTTTGTGTTGCTGTGGTGTGTTTGGTATAGTGTGTGTGTGGGGGGGTTGTGGTGTGGGGTGTGTGCGCATGTGTGTCCCCCTCCAAGGATGCTGTGGTTAGAATATATGTTCCCTAAAGGTTCATGGGTTAGTGGCTTCGCCTGTGGGTGGAGTTACTAGGACATGGGAGATGGGGCTCAGGGATATGTCTTAGGTGCTTGGGGTTTGTCCTTGGAGGGGCTGTGGAACCATGGCCTCCCCTCTTTCCCTTTAGTCCCTGGTTGATGAGGCGATCAGTTTTACTCTTCCACAGGCTTCTGCCAGGTTGTGCTGCAACGGATCGGGAGCTGCCTTCAAAACCAAGCCAGAATGAAGCTTTTCTCTTACGTTAATGATCTCAGACGTTTCATCCTAGCGATGGAAAGCTGAAGCACGTGGAGGGAGCTTGGAAGTCATCTGTTTGTCACATGGTGGAGCGAGTTGATGGGCAATGTTGAAGGATGCTGAGCATTCGGAGGATAACTCAACACGAATCACCACCCAGTCCAAAATGCCCCTTGCTTCCATGCACCTGCACAGCTTCTTCCTGGTTGGTGATGTCATGCAGACCACAGGCTTCCCTTGAGCCTCAGCTTTTCTTATCTGTAAAAGGAAGGCATATGCTTTCTCCAGATTAACCCAGAATTGTTGTGGGGTTCCAAGAAGTGACACACATCAAGTCACCTTTTGCAAATTATAAAGCACATCTTACATAGGGACACATCGATGATCTTTGGTCCACGGGCATGCTCCTAAGCCTGGTTTTGTTTGCTTTGAAACTGTCTCCCGCTAAGGCCCAGAGTCACACGGGTCAGACTCACACTTGCCCAGACACTATCTTCAATACCTCAAATTGCCAGTTCCACAGTCATCCTAGTGGCTTAGACCCCAGATCAGAACAGTGCGTGTCTCCTTATTTTCTTTCACCTCCACACAATTCCTCAGCAATACTATCCATTCTGCACTCCAAGCTTAGCTGGAGGCCATTTTCCCTACCTCCACCCTCAGCTAGCTGTGGCCTGCGAGTCCTGAGAAAGCCAGAGGCCCTCTGGGCCCTCTCTCTTGCTCCCTCAGTAGCACTCATCTGTGCAGGGCTGGACTAAACCTTCAGGAATGTGCAAGCCCCCCCCCCCCCCCCCCAGAGAGACCTCCCACTTCCCTTGGATGAGAGCTGTTGCCTACTTCAGTCCTTCTCACAGCGTCTCGGACTTTACACAGCACTGTCTCCTTGCTCAGCATATAAAACTACCAGGCTATCTATTTCCTTTTAGCTCTTGACTGCCTTCCTGTCCAGAGTTCTCTTTGCCAGGTTATTATGTATCTTCAAATCACAGTTCAGGTGCTCACCTCAAGGAGGTTTTTGCTGTACTCCTCATATACTTCCTCTCCTATTATCTTGGATAATTTCTCTTTCCATTTTTGTTTTTGGTTTTTGAGAAGGTTTTTTGTTTTGTTTTTTGGTTTTTGAGAAGGTTTGTGTGTGTGTGTGTATGTGTGTGTGTGTGTGTGTGTGTGTGTTTGTGTAACCTTGGCTGTCCTGGACTCACTGTGTAGACCAGGCTGGCCTCAAACTCATAGAGATCCACTTCCCTCTGCTTCCCCAAGCGCTGGGATTACAGGCATGTGCCACTATCACAGCAGGCTAGAAATTTTATGTGTATATAGGGTTTTTTTTTTAAAGATGTATTTATTTATTACATATACAATGTTCTGCCTACATGTATACCTGAACACCAGAAGAAGGCACCAGACCTTATTATAGATGGTGGTGAGCCACCGTGTGGTTGTTGGGAATTGAACTCAGGACATCTGGAAGAGCAGCCAGTGCTCTTAACTTCTGAGCCCTCTCTCCAGTCCTGTGATTTCTCTTACATTGCTAGCACTCTCTGAAATGGTTCCTTTTGCTTCACTGTGTTTCTTGATTTCTGGTATTAGATGTTTCTACCATGAGTGTAGAGTCGTTAGGTAAGGTCCTTAGAGTCTGCGGTGACACTGGGGTGTGCCCAGAGCTTGGCCATGGCTTGCTTTTGGATAGGGAGTGGTTCACTGTCTGGTTTTCTCATGGGGATACAGTAAAGGTTTTGGCCTGTCTCTGTCCATGGAGGGTTTGACTAGACCTGGCAGCTGGCTTCCACAGGGCTCACCTCCAAGGTTCCCAGAGGAGGGTGCCTTAGTTCTTTGTCACCTGGCCTCTCTGTAGAGCTTATTACAACAGTGACACTAACTTCATGTCACACACACACACACACACAGAGAGAGAGAGAGAGAGAGAGAGAGAGAGGGAGAACAATTTGATTTGACGCTGTCTTGAAGAGAGGCTACAGAACTGGCGGATATTCTTTATACCAGGCATGTATGTGAAATGCCTACCATTGGCTCCTGGCTTTAACTTATATTCGATCTGAGATGCCTTCTCTGTCATACCTGCCTGTCACAGCATGATCAGCTCTGCCTCCGCACACTCACCGCTGTGACGTTGTACCTCACTCCCTCAGCTGGTCTCTTCCTCCACACACTCATGGCCTTGATGTTTTATCTCATCCAGCAGACCCCCTCCTCCACACAGCTGACCACAGACCGAACCTCTGAAACTATGGCAAAGCGTTCTCTTTGAAAGTCTTCTGCCACAGGTATTGGCCACATCCGTGAAAAGCCTGAACCAACCTGAGGTTCTGGGGTCAGTGTTCTTGTTGGGCCACAGTAATCTCCCCTCAGACTTCACCTACACTTGTAGACCACCACTGGTGACACGGAGGCAAGAGGAGAAAATAGGGGTGGCTATGTGGGCCTTTGAGCCAAACAACACTGAGCACGGGCATACAGGTCTAGAAGCCTCCTCTTTGGTGGGGAAGGCGCGCAGCTTGGTTTCTGTGTTTTTCTTCTCCCCGCTGACTGCGTCTCTCTCAGTGCTGGTATTTGAGAGTGAGCCATACAGATACAGCTTGGCCCTCAAGCTACAATCAATGAGGCCCCAGTGATAACAGCACAGAAGAACCAAAGCCAAGGGAAACTCTCGCAGAATCCTCGTTAATTGAAGTAATTAAATCAGCAGGAAGCCATCTGAACAATTATCACACTACAAGGAAAAACTAGTTTTGAGCCTTAGTATAAACATCCTAATAAATAGCTATTAGTTTATATTTGTAAATACCATCAGCCTATCAGAAAATTTGCTAATAGATTTTTAATTAAGGGGAAAGGCACATTTATAGTAGAGCTGTAGTGTCTTCTCTTCTGATCTTCTTGCAGGCTTGAGTGTGGTGTCTCGGACTCACTTTGAGAACTGGCTTGGTTTCTCTGGCTCAAGTAACACCACAGTGTTTTGGGATCACAGTCTGGGTTACTCCACAAGGATTTAGTTCACTGAAATTACTATGTCATCAGATTAGTGGAGGAAGCCAAGGACTCATTACTGCAAGAGAAACAAGAAAACCCAAACAGCGATGGGATTCCTTTCTGAGAGGATGAAATGGTGGAACACGGCCACCCTGAATCAGGGCAGTGTGCACAAGTACACATGTGGGCTTTCCCCCTCGGAAGCTGATGATAATTTTTCAAAGGAGGATTGATAAATGACTTTTTAAAAAAGAGTTTTTAATCTTTCTTGAAGTTTTTTTCCAAACATGGTTGCATTAACCCTTACCAAAACCGCATGCAATCCACAACAATGCCATCCACACAAAAGGCACCTGTGACTAATGTCACCGAGCCAGTCAATGGTGGGGTTAGGACTAGAACTCATGGTCTCAGCTGTCCCCTATCTTGCTTGAACTTGATATAATCTACTATAAAATTTTGTTTATGTAGCCTAGGCTAGCCTCAAACCCAGGATGTGCTTGCCTCAGCTTCTCAAATGCTGGCATAACAACCATTGTGTGATGCCTGGGTTTCTGTTCTGCTTTTAATGCCTTTATTATTTGCAAGAATCTAAAGAAATTTTCCAAGAGGGCGGGAGCCATTTGTGTGCATATAACTCTATGTACAAATTCAGGGCTTTGATAATCCCCTGAGAGTAAGCAACGGAACCCCCAGAGCTGTAAATAAACACAAGATAAGAGCTCCAGCCATTTACCCAGGAACAGATGTGATCAACCAGCCAAGGCTGTGATTCCATACAAGAACTCAAGAGCTAATCATTTTGGGTCAAAGGTGAGATTTTCTTGTCATGGATTTTCTTCAGCTATGCTGTTTGTGGGTGATTTTGAAAAAAGATATCTTCATGAAAATGACAATGAGGCATCATGGTCTTTGGGACTGTTTCAAAAGATATGTTAGCTTGTTCCTTAATCTTTTTCTTTGGTTTTTATTTTTATAATCTTTTTGTATCCCAGCTATAGCCCCCTCCCTCCTCCTCTCCCAATCCTACCCTCCCTCCCTCATCTCCTCCTATGCCCCTCTCCAAATCCACTGGTAGGAGAGGTCCTCCTCCCTTTCCATCTGTCCCTAGCTTATCCAGTCTCATCCGAACTGGCTGTATTGTGCTTGTCTGTGGCCTGGCAAGGCTGCTCCCCCATCCAGGGGAGGTGGTCAAAGAGCTAGCCACTGAGTTCATGTCAGAGACAGTCCCTGTTCCCCTTACTAGGGTACCCACTTGGATACTGAGCTGCCATGGGCTACATCTGAGCAGGGGTTCTAGGTTATATCCATGAATGGTCCTTGGTTGGAGTAACAGTCTCAGAAAAGACCCTTGTGCCCAGATATTTTGGTTCTATTGCTCTCTGTGTGGAGCTCCTGTCCTGTCCAGCTCTTGCTATCTCCCCCTTTTTTCCTAAGATTCCCTGCACTCTGCCCAGAGTTTGTTTATGAGTCTTGTTATCTGCTTTTATACAGTGCTGGTTAGAGTCTTTCAGAGGCCCTAGATCAGATATCTCAGAACCAGGCAGCCTCATACATCCTCACTCTTTCCCAGTGCCAGCCCCGTACTGGGGGTTTTGCGTCGACTTGGCATTCACTTTCTTTTGTGGGCACACTCACGTTCCCACTTTCCCTGAAACATCAGAGTAATGTGATAAAGTTCTTACTTGACACACTGAGTGTTCTGTAATATGCTAACATTTCTATATCATGTTAGTCTTGCATTAAGCTAATATGACACTAATTCAAGATGACAGGGAAAATGACTAATACAATAAGACCTTCAACTAGCTCCCTGGGGCTACCACACGTGTCTGATTCAATTTACCTGAAGCTTCACATGGATGGGCTGTGCTCAGGTGAGCAGATGCTCCAAAGTGGAAGTCCCCGAAAAACAGACACAACAGATATTTCCCACCTATATTTTCCGGCCCCTCTCCACGTCCCCATAGCTCAGCTCCTAGGATGCAGAAGTACAATAGGAATGCTTTCTGGATGCATTAAGCTCTGGAGCTACGGATATGGGCTAAGGTCTAAGCTCTGTCAATTATTGATGCTGGGCAAGTTACTTAACTTTTCCGAGCTTTGGTTTCCTGTAAGAAACGCCACGTAGCAGCAGGGCGGATGGGATGAAGTGATGCACACTTCGGAAGTTATCCAGGGCAGGATGGCGATGTGCTGATGATAGCAACAACTTTGCTCGACCCATCTTTGAAAAATTGGGGGGCTCCAGAAACTCTCAAAGTGAAATGGTACAGTTATAACCATTTTTTGTTGTTGTTGTTATGGCTTATATTACTGAGGATAATGTCCCCAAAGCTCATTTATATTGCAACGTATGTTCTAATATAAATAATACAAATATAATATTAATGTAAACATGCTTATATATTATAAATATAATAGTACAAATGTAAATAATATAATTATAAATAGATATAATTTATACATCATAAATAGAATAATATAAATATAAATAACATAAATGTAAGCATGCTTCTTTTCTTTCTTGGGCTGAATAATACTCGGTTGTATCTGCCACATTTCGTTCATCCATTCACGTGTTGTTGATCGGTACTTGTGTTGCTTTCATCCTTTGGCTAATGTGAATGTTTCTTTGGGAGCCCAGGGAGCTATATGCCCAGAAGTGGATTCCTGCATTGAATAGTGATTCTGTTTTTGATAGTCGAGGAAGTGCTGTTGCCCCATTTTGGATTTCTACCATTAACACACGAGCTTACTGATGTTTTTTTCTGTTCTGTTAAATGATTTTATTTTTGTTATTTCATTATGTGCATATGTATGTGCCCAAGTATGGTTTGTGTGCATGAATATGCAATGTTTACAGAGTACAGAAAAGGTTATTAGATCCACTAGAGCTGGAGGTAGAGGGTGATGTGGGGCCTGGGAACCCAACTCAGGTCCTCTGAAAGAGCAGCAAGTGCTTTTAGCCTCTGAGTCATCTTTCCAGTCCTTAACTTAGTCACATTCTTGCCAATATTTGGTATTTTCTGTTTTCTGTTCTTATCATTGCAGTATCCATAGGGGTGGGGTGATAGGAACTTTGATTTACATCCTAATGGATAGCTTGTCATAGGCTTGTCGGACACTTACAGACCATCTTTTGTGAAATATCTAAGTCCCTTGCTTGTTTTTTTTTTTTTGTTTGTTTGTTTTTCTTTGTTTGCTTGTTTGTTTTTTTAGGTTCTATGGATAGAACTTAGGGCCTGTGGGTGCTGGCCAAGCACTGTACCCTGAATTCCCCCACCTTGTCTCCCATTTGTTTGTTTTCTGTTTTATTGAAGTATGAGAGGTGTTGATGTGTTCCTGAAGTTTGGCATTTGTTAAATATGTGGCTTTGCAGATGTTTCTCTCATTCTGCAAGCAGCTTTATCACTTTGCTGATTTTATCATTTGATGCAATCAAATTTTGTTGTGTTACAATTTTTGTTTGTTTGTTTTTTTAGTATTCTGGTGTTTTATTCAGGAAACTCCTGACAAATCCAGCATCATAAAGTGTTTCTTTGGCTTTCTTCTGCAAGTTTGATAGTTTAGCTCTTACAGTTAGGCCGTGGATCCTTCCTTTGTTTCTTGGGACATGGCGTATAATAGGTTCAACTTCACTTCTGTGCATCGACATCCAGGTTCAACACCAGTTGTTAAAAACACTGCTTTCCACAGTGATTGGTCTTGGCAGTTTTTTTCTTCTTTTTTCCTTCCTTCCTTCTTTCCTCCCTTCCTTTCTTTTTCTCTTATTTCTTCTCCCTCCCTGAATCCTTCACTTCTTCCCTTTCTTTTGGGAAAGTGTCTTACCAAGTCACTCAAGCTGTTTTTGAGCCCTGGCTCTCCTTGAACCCTGTATTCTTCTGCTTCAGTCCCATAAGTTCTAGGATTACAGATAGGATTAAGTACTATATTGCAAATAAATGTGGCTTACTTATTTTTTTGTTGGTTTGTAGTTTGAACTTGGGGCTTTGGGATTGTTCAGCAAGTGCTCATCCACTGAATTACACCCCTAGTTTATTTCTGTGTTATTCTACTTGCCAATTTATTTATCTTTTAAAAGGTACTATTTATTTATATATTCATTCATCCATTCATTCATTCATAAACAGGCTCTTAATTCTGCAGCCTGTATTGTCTTCAAATCTGCTATGTAGCTCAGGCTGGCTTCAGACTTGCGGTTCTCCCGCCTCAACCTTCTGAGTGTTCTGTTGTTTGTGCCACCATGCCTAGCTCGACCAAGCTCTTTCCTTTTTCTTAAAATTTCTACTATTTCTTTCTTTTTAAAAGTTGTTTCATTTGGTATGCAAGCTGGTGAGTTTCATGGTGAGACCTTCATTTTTATTTATCCCCTGCTCTTCATGCTGGTTTGATTACCATTGCTCTATAATTTTTTAATATGGGAAAGCAGGAACTTTGTGCTGCTTTTCTGAGACTGGCTATTTGAGACACTTTGAGATTTTGTATGTTTTTAGGATTGGCTTTTGTGTTTATGTTATACCACCAAGAGTTGCTAAGAACATCAGAAGTGTAGCTTGTCTTGGGCAGCATCGGCGTCTTCAGGGATGTGGTTGGCTCGGGCAGCTGTGGGCCTTCTGCCTTCAGGAGTGTGAATGTCTTTTGATTTGTCTGTGACCGTTTCCCAGTTTTCAGTGTGTCTCTCACCTCATTCATTTTATTTTAAGGATCTTATTCGTTGCTGTTGTTGTAGGTGGAATTACATTCTTCATTTCCCTTTCTGTTTGTTCAGGGAGTCTTATTTTTGTCATCTTGAGCAGTGTTTAGTGTTTCAAACTCAGCTGGCTGTGCAGTGCAGCAGATCCCAGCTCTAAATGCCGCTTCCAGAATCCACCATCTTGCTAATTTCCTGGGATGCCTTTCAGAGCTGTGTGGAGAAGTAATGGCATTCGATACAGCTGTTTGGCACCTTTTCTTTTTTCTTGTAAACTTAGTCTGTCTTGGAGGTAGTTCCATGTCAGCTCACTAGGAAACAGCTCATTCTATATGAAGGCTGTCTAGCCACAGTCATGAATGACACTTGTTTTTTTTTTTTTTTTTCTTAACAAAAAATTGTTCCTATAATGACATTTAGATTGTTTCCAGTTTTTGCTATTAGAAAGAATTTAATGGTAGGCATATTTATGTTTGTCTTGGAGCACATGTGCAGAAAAATTCACCAGGGAAATTTTTGGGTATGGTTCTAGAACAAAACCTTGGCTTGATCAATGCTTTGTATACTTAAATTTTTAGAGAATTGTATTTAGTTTGTATGAATTTATATACCTATTGGTAGTATATGACCACTGCAGTTCCTGGCACTTTGGCTTTTGCCAATCAGATAGGTTAAAATATTGTTGTGTTCAAAACATTATTTCAACACAGATGTACATATGAGCTCATAGAGATTATGGCAGTACACACAAGAGCCACACATGTTAACAAGAAGTTGTTTGCAATTGGTATCTTCAGGGAAAGGGAAAATCTGTTTTCTCCTAAAGAGTGACATGGGAATAGCAACCACACTTCAGGGTAGCCCTGTGCCCAGTAGCTGGCCAACACAAGACTGACTCTGTGTGTGTGTGCTTTTTGGTTTGTTTTACTTTGGATTTTTTTTTTTTTTTTTGTCTCATGGGTTGTTGTAGTGTTTTTTTTGTTGTTTGTTCTGATTTTTGTTTTTTTGTGTTTTATTTTTTATTTTTGAGAGAGAGAACACATAAAGTTTGGTTGGTAGAGGAGTGGAGGAGATCTGGGAGGAGTTGAGGGAGGGGAAAGAATATGATCAAAATATATTGTATAAAAATTTAAAAATGAAATAAATTTTTTTATTGTTGTATGTGGTATACATGAATATATATGCATGTTTTCCAGAAGAAGATATCTTCGACCGTTAGATATGTTCCATCTAATGTACTAAGATAGGGTCTCTTGCTTGAACCTATGGCTCATCAGTTCAGCTAGTCGAGGTATCCAGCTCGCTCTGGGGAAAGCCCTTGTCTCTGCCTCCCAAACACTGGGATTCCAGGAGAGTCGCCATGCCCACTGGGTACTGGGAACTAGGGATCTGAACTCTGGTGCACACTTGTGTGACAATCACTTTACCTGGTGCCTTGGTTTCCCTCTCCTTTATAGTTTTACAACGTTGCTCAGGCTGGCTTTGGATTTATGACCCTCTTTCTTCAGCCTCTGGACTGCTGGGTATGTGCCACTACACCCAGAATACTTCCATGACTCATGTTCTGGGTATTTTTAAAGATACATGTGCATATATTACAAAGAACTCACCCTGTGAGCCTTCTTACGTATTTCATGCTTGCTTATTTATTGTGGGTGTAATTGAACTTTTCTCATTGACTAACTTACAAGAACATTTTGTATTAGACAAGATATTGGTGTGTGTGTGCTTCATTCACCCTTTTCCAGTTTTTTTTTTTTTTGTAATAATCATGTGTGAGCATTTCACATTTTTGTAGCATCAAATTGAAATTTTTTCATTTTTGGTACAGTTATACAGTGTATTATGATCAAGTCCATCCCCGTTGCCCTCTCTTATCTCCTGTCCCATTCCTGCTAACACCCTTCTTCCCAATCAACCTGCTCTCTCCTTCCATGTCATTTATTTTCTGTGCAGGTCTTGTATGCAGCCACAGCTGCTGTCTGCTCATGATCGCAGTGGCGGCACAGGACAGTATTTTACAGCACTGCTCCCAGACACCTAGCTTCTAGAATTGTTGTGCCCCCTCTTCTGTGATGCCCCCTGGGACTGGGAGGGGGTGGTACAAAAGTCTTATTGAATACTGAGGAGTCAGCCGTTGTGAGTCTCCGATTAACCATTGTCCAGTGCAAAAAGAATCGTGTCTGACCAAACAGGAGAGCAGCGACAGTCTGTGTTAGCATAAGTCATAGAAGGCAACTTACCTACATGTCCACTCAGTAACGGCCATGGTTTCGGTAATGCTTTCTCCAGTAGGGCTGTGACCTCCTCAGCTACAGCTTTTGAACAGCTTTCCAGCAGGAGACTATATTTCCTCCCGTTCAGTGGGTCTCAAGTCTGTCACGTCACCATTGTACCAGTGGTCACACCCTGCATGGCAGGTGATAGTAAGAGTTTGCAGCTAGGCGAGACTGTGGTGGGTCCTTCCCTCCAGCCACTGCACAGCACTTCTGGCACTGTGGAAGCTAAGTCAGCAAGGAGGACGTTTCCCGCTCCGGCTTCATTCCTCCGTGGCCCCTATCTAAACCCTGTGGCTCCTTCAGCGACAGGTTCACGGTTCTTATATCTTCTGGTTCCTAGTGGCAAATAACTGTAGTGTGTAATGGGAGTTTTGGTTTCTTTGTAAACTCAGTTATGTTATGTAAATATGTCTTTGCTTTAATCCCAAGGGTGGGCTTTTAGCTTGGGCTTTAGTTTGTCTCCTGCCGGGCGTGGTCTTTGCCGACTGGTAGAAGTCTACCCTGTGCTGCTGCCTAAGGAAGGGTGTGGTCTAGGACGCTGAGGAAGATAATAGGGGAGCCTGGAGAGGGAAAGCGAGCTGTAGGGTGGTGGTGTGTGGCGTGTGGCAGTTTGGAGAGACCAGAGAGACAGACAGTGTGATGGTTTGGAGCAGACAGACGGATGCTTTGTGGAGCAGCAGCTTGGAGACTGCCTGGCATAGTCCCCAAAGGAACCCATCAACCCTAAACATCAGGGACAAGTAAAGGAGGCTGTGCCCCCTCTCCCCACTAACCTTCCCTCTCCGACTTAGGGTTGGGGAGTTGGAAGAGAGAGGCTTTAAGGAACCCCAAATAAAATAGTTTTAAAAATGAGCCCAATATTAGTGAGAATAATCTGTATTGTTCTGGAGCCTTTTGTTTCCCTGGCCAAGAATGCATAGAGAGGCATCTCTCATCTGAAACTGGATTTTCCTACAAACAAAGCTTCTGGAAGAAGCATTATCCAACTCCACAGGACACCTCTCTTCACACTCTTTTAAATGTAGTCTCCAGTTAGCTTCTAAAGTAGTAGGTTCTATAGGGCTTTTTCAGGTATCCTTAATTACTGGTTAACCCGCTATCCCATAACCCCTTTTTCTTCCTCCTTGGATCCTTAAAACGTTTTCCTTTTTGGATTTTGAGTTTTAGACCATGCTGAGATGTGTCTTTTTTGTTTTGTTTTTCCAAAACCTATGTTTCCTTACAGTGATTTTACTACTTGAATCCCCGCTCTGATTACATGTCCCTTTGAGTCAGCTTTTACTCTGGGGTAAGACGTGGGCTTCCCCTCCCCAGATGGACCTGGGCTGCCCCTCCTCAGATGACTCACAGCTCTTACAATGTCTCTCATTGAAAATCTCCAGACAGTCCTGATGAGACCTGATAGCCTAGGGTCAGAGAGTAGGGGAAGAGGACCTCCCCTATCAATGGACTAGAGGAAGAGTATGGGGTGGGGATGAGGGAGGTAGGGTGGGAGCAGGAGGAGATGAGGGAGGGGGCTAGAGCTGGAATACAAAGTGAATGCATTGAAATGAATAATAATAATAAAATTATAATGAGAAACAAACAAAACAAAAAACCCACAAACAAAAAAATAAAATCTCTTTTCCCCACTGACTGAATTGCCATTCATCACATTATAGGTTTTGTAGGTATTTGCATTCATTTCTAGTCACTCCCTTCTTTCCTGTCTGTTCTGTATACCTGGACCAAACTATTTTTAATTATTCTTGCTTTATGTCCTCCTAGCATGAGCTTCACTTATTCAAGGACCATTCCATTAACATTTTAATGAAGCTATATGAGAGCTAGGGGTTTGTTGATCTACAACGAAATGGCATTATTGCAAGAGTTAGCCCTACTTCTAAGCACAGAGTTTTCTTTTCATACAGGTTTCCCTGTTCTTTCCTCTGTTGGGACTTAATATTATCTTTTTGCAGATATTACACCCCTACAGGTTTTTTAAAAATTTATTTCCTAATTTTGTTTTTTTATGAGGTGCTGGGGATTGAACCAAAGGTGCCGTGTATGCTGAGCAAGTACTCTCACACTGAGCCATACTCCAAGCCCTACTTTATCTTTTTAAAAGACTCTTATTTCCGGGTAATTTTTCTTTAGGTGTCCTGATTGGGATCTTTGCAAATAGGAAGATATTCTCTATATGTAAAATGTAAATATTTTATTGCATTCTGTTTTTTTTTTTTTATCTTCTTAGGTTTCATAGATAGGCAGTCACGTCAGATACAAAGAAATCATTATTTGTCCTTCCTCTTCACAGTTTTAACTATGATGTTTATGCAGCTTCTTAGACATCTAGAACAATGTTAGATTTTATGGTGGCAGTCTGTATCGTATTTTACTTCAGATTCCAATGGAAATGTCATGGTAATTTGCTAGTATACATGACAATGAGTTTTTCTTTATGTATGTTTGAAGAAGTCCTATTAAAGTCATATCTACTTTCTTATATTTTAATAGATTTTTTTTATCCTAGCTAAGACCAAGTGCTGTGTTTTTTTTCCAGCATCTTTACCAGCATCTTTGAAGATGATTCTATCATTTTTCTAAGTTGACATATGGCTATCGTGAGCCCTAATGATTGGTCTTTGCATCTTAAATCTTGCATATTATTCTTTTAGTGCGCTGCCAGAATGTAAGTGCTGATATTTTATTCAGCATTTTTGCATTACTATTTATAAGCGAGAGTTGCTTTGTAATATGTGATCTATGTCAAGTTTGGGTTTAAAAGTTGTGCCAGCTTTGTAAAAAGAAGTCAGGGCTGTTAATAACTGGGTAGTTTACGCAGTGGTCAGAGTTATTGAGCTGTTCGTCAAGGTTTGGTCATTTCCCCCCAGATTGCTGTCTGGATCTTCTATATGTTAGGTGGCTCACTCTTATGATTACTTTCCAAATTACCTCTAAAATTAGTGTATTCGGACTTTTGCCTTTTCCTGGGTCAGCTGTGATTATAGTTTTCTAGGAAATTACCTGCTTTGTTACAGTCTTCGAGTTGAAATTAAAATGCTGTCTTAGGAGCATTTGATGATCTCTTTTATTTTTGTCCCCATAATCTCGTTTGAAATTTAATAAATGTTTTGATATAGTCTGTTTCCCTCTTTTATTTGTTAGACTACCCCATGGCATGGCCCATCTTATTGTTGCTTCTTGTTTTATGGAAGAGTTTCAAATTTTGTTTATTTTTAAGTATATGGGTGTTTTGCCAGCATTTGTGTTTGTGCACCACATGTGTGTTCGATTCCCATAGGGGCCAGAAGAGAGCATCAGATCCTCCGGGACTGGTGTTACAGACAGTTGTGAGCCGCCATGTGGCTGCTGGGTCTTGAACCTGGGTCCTCTGGAGGAGCACTCGGTGCTTTTAACCACTGGGCCATCTTTCTAGCCCTTTCTTATTGTTTTTAAAGAATCAGGTTTCAGATTCATTTGCTTTTTATGCCTCTGCCTTTGAGCCATTAATAATTGTTTTTATTTTTATTTTTTGCAATACTGAGGATTGAACTCATAGCCTTGTACATGCTAGCCAAGCACTTTACCACTGAGCGATGATCCTTCTTCTTACCATGTATTTTAAAATAGGGTGTCATTAAAATGCCTAGCCTGGCCTTGAACTTGATACCTTCCTGCCTCAGTCTCCTGAGTATCTGGGATGACAGGTGGCACCAGCATTCCTACCTGATCTTTTCTTTACATTTACTTTTTGCTTTTCTCAGATTTGATTATTCTATTATTTTAGTTTTAGAGGTCCTTTCTACTGTAATAGCACATATAATTTTGCCTTTATTGATTCTGAATACTTCTGCTTTATTCTATAGGTTTTCACATATAGTTTTTTTTTTTTTTTTGTCAGTTGGGACAATCCAACTTTTTTTAAACTTGGATTTCATCTTAGTGCATTCTGGCCTTATTTCTTTGCAACTAGAGAAAATCACCTCATCCTGGCAGAGGTGTATTGGCTTGACTGGCTTGGTCTTGCACAGGCAACCACATCTGTTATGATTCATGGATGCAGGGAAACTGTCATTACAGAGGATAAGTTTGTCCTGGCTCTCCCTGACCCCTGGTTCTTGCAATCTTTCTGCTCTCTATTCTGAGATGTTCCTTGGGCCTTAGGGGAGGCAGGGTGGGATAGATGTTTCATAGGTAATGTCTTACAACTGGAGGGTCTCAGCTCTTGACACAAAGATTTTAGAGCTGATAGTTTCTTTGTGAGGCAACTCGGGAGGCACCAGAGGGAAGAGGGCAGTAAGTCAGGAAAGCAAAGGCGGCTGATAAAAGGGGCAACAGTGGTCAACACAGGGGCTGATAGTCAACACCACTAGGGACCTCCAGAAGACTTCTCCAGGCATACCTCTCCCTTACTCACACAAGGGGTATAGCTGGGTGTTCACTCGTCCAGCCTGGGCCCTCACAGGCTAAAAAGTCCTTGAACACTGACTGCATGGAAGCCTACTCTGCTGCTGGGGAGGCCTGAACATGCTCCTGAAGTCAGAATGAGTTCTTGAGCGTTGGCCAGTAGCTTGCAGTAGGGAGCTGCAGGCCCATCTGAGAAGGATGAGCTTGAAGATTATAGGTAGGGTGTGGCAGCATCTACAGGAGCAGTGCACTGTCTTTACAGGTGATGGAGTTTCTGGGATGCTGAGCTCACTCAGAATATTCAGAGACAACTCTATCCCCTTCCCTCCTCTCCCCTCTTTCTCTCTTTCTGGATTTAGAGTGTAGCTTGTTGACTAAGTTTGGCTCAAGAGATGGATAAACTGGTATGACTGTAAATATTTTCTATGAAGGGCACAGACTATTCATACACATGCTTCCTGCTAGAGCAATGCAGGAAACATTGGTGTCTGCCCTGGTAGGGCTTCTCCTCTGTGGGCAGCATCAGTAAAACCTGCAACCAGGGGCTCTGAGGGACTTTCTACATCTCCGGAAAAAAACAGTACCTCTGGCTAAGCAAATCAGGATGAATGAACCTTGCAATAGGCGTGGGCATCTTACTGAGAAGCTATTATCCCATCTACATTATGGGAAGACTGTAGTGGAAGTTTTGGTTTCCTTAAAAACTCAGTTGTGTTATGTGGATGTGTTTGTTGTTTTGGTCCCAAGTGTGGAATGTGGAAATGCTTTATCCACCACTGAGAACAGACTCCCGAGTGGGCACATGAACTTTGTCAGCTTGTAAACAGCTTTGGCAGAGGACCTGCGATCCTTGTCAACAGGAAACTGTCTTGTGAGGGAGGTGTGGTTTTGGCCAGCTGAAAAATATCGTGTAAACGTTAAGAAGATAGAAATAAGAGCCCACAGACAGAGAACACCTCACATCACTTCGCTTTGCATCATTTTGCCTTGCTTTGCTCGGAAATGCTCCTAGAAGATGCTTCGAGGTTGCTGCTAACATTTGCTGTTTGTTTTTTGACTGGACTGCTGGTCCTCATGACATGCCATCCTTTCATCTAGCATGGGTGGAGATTTATATTGCAGCCCAAACAGACTTCCTCTGCCTCCCCCGCTGCTGGGGTTACAGGTGTGCATGATTGCACCCGGCTCAAAGTTCGTTTTTTTCAAAACAGTAAAGTGTAAATACTATGAACAGCGTAGTTAAAAAAACCCATCAAAAATAAAGATAAAAGGAATGAAAGAGAAAGTACATTAGAATGAACTTATTTCTAGGTTCTCAAGGATTGGAGACTGCCAGTCTGATGCATAGGGTTGGGTCAGTTGTGCTTGTGAAGTCTTGCCTTTCCTGTGGTGTGCTAGAGCTGAGCCTATATGGAAAAGTGTCCTAGTCTTCCTGAGCCTCTTACCTTTGTAGCAAGCTACACTTATCTTAGAAGTCTGTGGACTGGGCAGCCTTCCCCACCATATCTGCAGACTGAGGAGCTGATAATTTAACTGTGGTAGAGGTGGTGGGTGGTGTGGGAGTGTGGACGACAACACTCATCAGATCTATGTAGGCAGGGACCTGTCTTGATGCTTTCCAGTCCCAAAAGTATTGCCTCTTTTGATGGAGGAACATAGCTTTGGGTGTCAAACAGTCTGCTAGAGCTACAGAGTTTTGGATTCACAGCAGTGAATACAGAAAGCTGTCTCCTGAGGTTGCTCCACACATTGACCTCAGGCTGCCACTCTCGGGTTATTCTCAGAGATGAAGTGTGTGTCTAAGGCAGAGCTACCTTTATCTTGTGGAGTTCCTGTGTGCATCCACTCCTCTGATTCTCCACAACTGCCTCTCAGGACTGTATCTCATACTGGGGCTTTGGTAGCTTAAATTTAGGTTCCCTGGCTATGGCTCGTCCCTGTTCTCAGACTCATAGGGTAGCTCAGTTTGAAAACTTCCCTCTCAAGATAGCACCTAGCCACTGCCCTCCAAGTCCTAGAGGGTATATTGGGGTTCTCTAGAAAAACAGAATTGACAGAATGAATATCTATCTGTCTATCTATTGGTCTGTCTGTCTATTTATCATCTATAATGTATCTACTATCTATCTATCTATCTATCTATCAGCTATCTATCAATCAGTCATTTGCCTATTTATCATTTATCTATCGATCATCTATCTATCTGTTACGCATCTATCCATCCAGCTATCTGAAGGGGATTTATCAGGGTAGCTTACTGGCTGTGGTTCAGCTAGTCCAACAATGGCTCTTTCCCAGTGGAAAGCCCAAGAATCCAATATTTGTTCAGTCTATGAGGCTGGCTGTCTCAGCTGGTCTTCAGTATACATCAGAATCCCAAAGAAGTGGGCACTAAGGCCAGTGAAGGAATGAACTTCTAGTGAGAGTGAAGGCAAGCAGGCACAAAACAAAAACTTCCATGTGCTTTAGATAGGCTGCCACCAGAAGAAGTGGCCTGAATTTAGAGTGGGTCTTCCCACTTCACATTATCCAGGTTTAAAGTGGGTCTTCCCAACTGCAGGGGGTTTAGTTGATTTTAGGTGCAGTCAAGTTGACAACCAAGAATAGCCGCCACTCAGGGTGACTATGGATTTCCTACACCGGGGACTAGAGGACTCACCACCTCAAAACTTGCAAATGAACTTGAGGCACCTGAGAGCTGTGGGCTTGTCCTCAGGGCAGGATTAGCAGTCTCTGTTCACCAGGCCCTACGCCTTATGGCTGTGGCTGGGTTTGGCTTGGCTTACTTTTTTTTTTTTTTTCATCTCCTGGCTTTCTCCCTCTACTTCTCAACTGTTCTCCACTTCCATAAGTTTCCCCAGGCTTCCCTTTTCTCTATTTGCAACAGGGTCTGCTCTGTCTTGTACTTTTCTCCACACCTGGGCCCAATGGAGATAGCTTCAAGTCTTCCATCTTGCCTGGGAATCTGTTGTTTTTATTTATTATTGCAAAAGTGAGTATCAGGTAAGATGGTATGCCTGTGATCCTAGTGATGGGAAGGCTAACGTGGAAGGGTATCAAATTTGATGCCAGGCAGGAGTGAGACCCTGTCTTAATAACAACAAAAAGGGAGGGGCGGTGGCTAGAGCTACGGCCTAAAGGATAGAGCTTTGGCCTTACAAGCATGAGGACTAGAATCCTGATCCCTGGAACCCACATACAAGTTGGGCAGGTGTGGTGGCTGCCTGTAATTCTGGTCCTCCAGAGGCAGAGGAGATCACTGGCAAGCTGGCTAGCTAGAGAAGCCAAACCTGTGAGCTCCTGTTTCTGGGAGAGAGGATATCTACTTACATAAAGTGGAAAGCAATCAAGGAAAATGCCTGACAATAACTTCACACCTCCACACACAAATAGATGTGTATCCACACACATGCAAGCATGCATGCATACATACATGTATGTACACCACACATACACACATGTATAAGATAAACTGATACATGTTCCTGCATTCTATCAACAGAAGGAATATTAAATATAATAATTCAACTAAACAAGCTCTCATCTCAGGATGTATAGCTTTCTATCTTTCTAGATATTTCCTCATTTATTTTATGCATTCTCCTTTTGCAAGTGAAGATAATGTAGGGAAGGTGGGTATTTGTATGTTCCTTCTTTTATCACTTATGTATTTATTTTTTAAAATAACTTCTGTATTGAAGGATTTGAGATACTGGGATGATTTAGCCATCTGGGGAACAATGTCCTCAGGGTCCTTCTTTGAAATCATGTGACTTCGTACTTCTTCAGCAAATGAAACCTCTTGGGCAAGAACCCAGTAAATGGTTATGGTGGGCACACCAATAATCCCAGTACTCAGAGTCAGGAGCATTTGGCTGCCTGGGTTCCACACCTGTCTCAAAAAGCCACTCCCCCATTCTCACCACGCCCCTCTCTCCCTCCATCTTCCCTTCGTTGAGAAACCTGTCTTGGAAGCCAAGAGATGTAAGTTGGCTCTGGGAAACTGGTCTGGGGTAGACTGTGAATGGGTATCATAAGGAATCCTGACAGAGCTCAGGGCAGATGGACAGACTTGATTCTGAGGCTCGGTCTAACAGATGACAATTAGCTGCCACCAGCTGTTAAGGGACTGTGAATAAAATTAGCCTTTTGTAAAACAAAACAAACAAAACAAAACAAAAAACTCATTTAGCTAAAACATTAAAAAAAAAAAAAAAAGTCCAGCCATGGCTATTGGTTGGAAGCCCAGGGGCTTTGTGGCACTAGGAGGGGTTGGCTATTTGCTGCAGATGCGGATCCTGCTGCTCATCTCTCCGGTCAGCACGAGCTCCTCTGAATGCGGAGAGGTGGGCTCCGTGGTTCAGCCCTCTTCAGGCCTGACCTTAAAAGTGAGTTCCCTTTATAACCTTCAGAGCCCTGCTCTCCTCCAGCCCCCACCTCATGCTCATTGTCCACGTGGTCTCTAGGGGAATACTGTTGAAAATGTGAGTTTGAGTCAAGCCCCTGTTCAGAATCATCTTATGCTAGCGCATAGCAATGCAACTGTTGGCGCTTAAACCTCAAGGCACACAGAGTCAGCCATGCAGTAAGAGACCAGCCTCGGCCACACCCACCCCTGACTGACTGCGTGTAGCTACACTCGCAACCTGCCAAGGTGGTTTCTTAACTGGGAGCCTGCGATGCCTGCTCTTCCTTGTTGACTGAAAGCAGTCACCTCAGAGACAGAAGTACACCTCTGGAGCGTCTGTGAGATGTTTCCGGAAAGAATCAGCCGGAGGGAATGAGCTGCCCTGACTGTGGATGCTACCACCCCATTAGCCCAGACAGAATCAACTGTCAGGGAGAATGGCAGCAAAGAGTGCTTGCTTTGGCCCTCTCTCTGATTCCTGGCCCACAGGATGTGAGCTGCTGTGTCCTACCTTGCCTTCTGCTCTGTGAGAGAATGAGCCCTCTGAAACCAGGAGCCAGAGGAGATTTTTCCTGCTTTTAGCTGTCTCAGTCAAGTGATTTGATAAAGCAGCAGAAACTCTAAGATACTGCCTGTGTCCTACCTTCCCTCTTCTAGGAATTCTACTCCTGAGAGTTTATAGGGGCTGTTTATCCTCCAGGACAGGACTCAAATGTCACTTGCTTTTCTGACTATCAGTTGAATCGGCCTCCCTGCCTTCCAGTTGCTCCTCTTCTGTCTAAGCCCATTTTATTTCTTTAATTTTGCTGGTCATTATGGAATGCACCTTTTCACTGCTGTGCCCACATTCATGCCTAGAATAGTAAACCTCAAAAGGCAGGCATCTTGCAGTGAGGACGGCTCATGTAATTTCATGTCACCTCTCATAAAGAAATGACGGCTGAGGTAGTAGGATCGAGAACTTGAAGGCAGGTTGGGCTACAGTGTTGAGTCTGAGGTCAGCCTGGTTACACTGTGAGACTCAGCCTGAGAGCAGGAATGGGGGAGATGGCTCAGTCAGTAAGGTGCTTGTGGCATAAGCATGAGGACCTGAGTTCAGATCCCCAGCGGAGAGCATGTATATAAATTGGTAATAGGGGAGGCAGAGACAGGAGGCTATCTGGGGTTTGCTGGACAGCCAGTCTAGCTGAACCACTTAGTTCCATGTTAAGTGAAAGGCCACCACACTCATGTATACAAACATGTGTACACACACACACACACACACAATCCCCAAGATGAAATTATCTCCCTTGAAAGAAGAAAAACCAAAGCATATGCTGCAATCAGCAAAAAGATGCTTAATGCCATTTAGACAAACAACAGTATTTTCATTTATATGTTCAAAATTTGGGAGGACAAATCCTATTCCCATTCCTCTATGTCTTCAGAACTTCGGTGTCAGGGTTAGGTATATCAAAATGTCTACAAATTGTCTTTCTGTCCTGTTGTAGTTATGAAGTTATGAATGTATTTTTGTTTTAATCCCAGGTGTGGGATGTGGAACTGAGTCAGATTTTCCACAGCAGCAAACTATTTGCCTCATGTGGGCTCCGAGAAGGGCTCTTTCTCAGCTGAAGATAGTTTAATTCTGAGGACTCTGAGAAGGAATAAATGCCAGATTCCAGAGAGTGTTGAGAGTGCTTTGAGAAAGAAGAAAGCTGATGGTGCTCCTCCTTGCTGCTCCTGATTGCTGTTGATGCAGTTTGATGAGAAGAAGTTGGAGATATCCTGAAATAAAGATTGGACTTTCCGCAAGGAACCCGATGACCCTAACTACAGGAAGTAGCTAAAGGGAACTCAGGCCACACTGTCCACACTGTCCTCCTTTCTCTCCTACCAAATATTGGGGTGTTGGGAAGGATTGGGGTGGAGAAGGGAGGAAGAGATATTAAGAAACGTAAATAAAATATAGTTAAAAATAGTGCCAATACTGTCCCACATAGCAAGTGGGAAGGGAAAGGATTTTGCCATAACATTCTTTCTTGGATACAAACTATAACTATTAAGACCCTTGGCTTCTTGTAAGAGGTGCAGGCCTTCTGAGCATCAGTGCTTATATTTCTCTACCTGAGAACTCCCTGACATCAGATCTGTACTGGCACTGAAGCTACAGTAAGAACACTAGGGATTTAGTGCCTCCATTTCAAGTTTTCACCCAATGGCTGCTGGGAACTGATAGGGAAACACCCCAGTTCTCTTACCTCAAGGTCACTTCCCATCACAGCTCCCAGCCCAATGGAGCTCCAGTTTCTCAAAGGGTTACTGGTTCAGTGTATATCCTGTATTAGCCGTCTTTCTTCCCTATCCTACCTACATTTCCTGGGGCTATTTATCAAATGCTTGACTTGTACTTTTACCTGAGGAGGCCAGGTGGCATGGTTATGGTTGTGTGTGTTCCTGGGTATGGTGGTATACTTTTAAACCCAGCATTTGGGAGGCTGGAGCAGGAGAATTACAGATTTGAGGCCAATTGGGACTACATAGTGAGTTCCATGTCATGCCGAATTACATGACAAGACCCTTGCTGAAAACAAACAAACAACAAAGAAGAAAAGAAAAAACGGGCTGAGAAGGTGGCTCAGTTGGTAATGTGTTTGCCTTGCAACAAGTAAGAGGACAAGTTCAGATCTCCAGAATCCACTTAAAAAAATCTTGAGCCTGGAATCCCAGAACCAGGGAGGTGGAGACAGGAGGACTGTGAAACTTTTTACTTAGGCAGTCTAGCAGAATCTGTGAGCACCAGGATCACTGGGAGACTACCTCAAAATCTAAGGTGGAGAAGGGTGGAGGAAGACACCTGATTTCCACCTTCGGCCTCCAAATTCATGAGTGAATGCACATCCGCACAAAATAATTTAGAATAAGGCTTATCTATTTCCCGTTATCAGCATGAAGAAGGCATTGCGCCATACATGCTGCCTGTGGTACTGTTCGCTTTCCGTTAGCTGCCCAAGTCTGCTACATACTGATTTACAGTCTCTTCCCGCAGGAAGATCCATTTAGTTAATATGGAGTTTTAATTTATTTACTTAATTTTCATTTTTTCAATTAAAAAAGATTTGTTTATTTTTATTTTATGTGTTTGGATGTTTTGCCTGCATGTATGCCTGTGCACCATATGGGTGCCTGGTGCCTGTGGGGACCAGGAGAAGGCTTTGGATTCCCTGGAACTGGAGTTACAGATGGCTTTGAGCTGCCCTGCGGGTTCTAGTAATAAAACCTGGGTCCTCTGGAAGAGCAACTTGTGCTCCTAACTGCTGAGCCATCTCTCCAGCCATAGTATAGGGTTTTAAAAGGACATCATATGATCTACAGCATGAGTTTTTCTCTGGTTTTCTTAGAAACTTCTGTCTTAGTCAGTGTTGTATTGATGTGAAGAGACATCATGGCCACAGCAACTCTTATATGCATTTAATTGGGGCTGGCTTACAGTTTCAGAGGTTCAGTCTGTTATCATCATGGCAGCACACAGGCAGATATGGTCCTGGAGAGGCAGCTGAGAGTTCTACACCTGGATCCTCAGGCGGCAGGAACAGAGAGAGACACTGGGACTGGCTTTGGCTTTTGAAATCCCAACGCACATCCTCAGTGACACACTTCCTTCAACAAGGCCATGCCTCCTGAACCCTCTCAAATAGTGCCACTCCCTAATGTCCAAGGATTCAAATATATGAGCCTATGGGGGCCATTCTCATGCAAACCACCACAACCACCATAATGGTGGGCTGCCTTTCTATGCCCAAGTATCCCCATTAGCCACACTGGTGTTTTGCTCTGTGCCTTTGTTTGCAGTGAGTACCTGTCTTGTGTGCTATAGAATGTTCTGAGGCATCAAGGTCTTTAAATACTAGATATGGGCAATGCACCCTGGTTTTGATATGCCAAAGTGTCCACAGGCATTGCCAAATGCCCCAGTGGAGGAAAAATTCCCCCAATTATGATGGCTGCTTCCAAACACACCTCAACTATTCTAGTCAATGCTTGTATCCGATTTTAACTATACCCTCTTAGAGGTTGGGAATTCATCCTTAAATAATTTCAGAAAAGCTTCATAAAGCATGTTCTTGGCATTCTGCTAATTATGGGCCCTTGGGGATTTGTACTGTGTCCGTTAGCTCCTCAATCTCCCAGAATCCTCTACCTTTCATGGTCCTGGATGACACTGATCAAGAGAGCACTTGTAGATGAGCTGGAGCACGGAAGTGAGTGTTACTCAGTTAGGTACCAGGCTAGCCAGAGAGGCAGGCATTTCTGCAGCCCACACTGGCTTACACTGTGTGTGGGCAGAAAGTGGGAGAGGCCTCTGTTGTTATTTTTATTGGTCTGTTGGCCTGCCTTCTGGTACATGGATGGAACAGTGTCTGGGAAACCCACAGCTCCGAGGCTGCAAATTCAAGTCACAGCTACAAAGACTGGGAAGGTATCCCAGCTCTGAGGCGGGACAGAGTCCCAAGAGTATCCTGAGATACAGGAGCCCAGGAACCTCACAGCTTTGTGTGGGACAGTGTTCCAAGGCTATCCCGAGGCATAGGAGCCCAATAACCTCACAGCTCTGAGAGGAGGCCTCCTCAACAGAGATGTTGCAGTTCCCAGGGGGAGGCTTGCCCAACCCCTGATGAGTTGAGAGCCTAGGAGCCTGAGCTCTGTTCCTTCTCCAGCCATTGCAGCTCCCAGGGGAGGGTTGCCCCAACCCCTGTTGAGCTGAGGAACTCTTCTGATGACTGAGTCACAACAGGCAGTAAATCTCTTTAAAGAGATTTATTGAAAGGATGAATCCAGGAGTGGGTGCCTCTGCTCCTGGGAGAAGGCAGCAGGGAACTGGGGCAAACAGCCTTTATATAGAAAATTTTAGGGGTGGGCCGAGATTTTCAGAGTGTGGATTGGTGGGATTTCAAATCCCTGTGGGAAGCCCAGGGATTGGTGGGCTTTCCTGCTTAGGGGTTGGTGGGTTTTTGTGGGAAGCTCAGGGATTGGTCAGTTGTCCTGCTCAGGGATTGGTGGAATATTGTCCAGTCTTTTCACCTTGAATTTGTGTAATCTGGGATGAGTCCTATAGAGGGGTTGGAGATGACAGTTATAGAGGTCTGCCTGCTTTTCTGCTCTGAAGGGTTATAAAGTATATAAAGTGTCCAAAATTTACAAGGAGTTCACTGTGAAGGCAGTAGACTGAACCAGGAAAGGTTGTGCTTATCACGGACAGCTCCCATGGCAGCAGCAGGAGGCATTCTAAGGCAGGAGGATGTCCGGTTCCCATAGGCTGAGGCAGGAAAGTCACCATGGACAGCTCCTGCTGAGGCCAGTTGGCTGAGACAGGAGGAGTCAACATGGACAGCTCCCACTGAGGCCTTGCCCACCATTTTGTCTGCTGCCTCCACAGCCCAAGGGCTGGAAGGAGGGGCTGACTGCCCTCCAGAGGGAAGGGGAACTGGTTGGGAACCACTTGCTACTATGTATTTAATTGGACTCTAAACTTAGCTCTTGGGGGTGCAGCGGGCCGTTGGGATTCTCCACTGCCACGAAGGGGGGGAGGGGCGGCAGTGGGGTGGTCTGCTACCTCAGCTTGGGGTGGATTGGTATGGCTGAGGCTTGAAATTGCCTGGCGCGTATGCTGCAGCGGGCTTGGGGTAGCAGGTTGCCTCAGCTCCAGCCCTACAGCCCCAGCTTCTCTCACTCCTGTCCCTTCTTTCTTCAGCTTCTTAGAGCCTTGGATTAGGCTCTGGGGTGGCCCATGGTTACCCGTTGGCAGATTTCTGCATCAAGGATGCCAGGAGTTTGGAGGTGGTAGGAGATTGTGAGTTTCTCTGAGCGCCTGGCGCCAGTTTCAGCTCTTCCTCACGGTTCTGGAATGTCCTTCTGCTACCAGTCCTCTTAGCCACCCTCATTCAGGTCCATCTTCCTTTCTCAGCAGCCAGGCCTGCTGACTTCAAATTCAGACATAGGACAACAGAGCTTCCATAGTCACCAAGGACCCAAACCCATCGCAGACCTGTCCCACCACCCACGGTGGTCCTGTTTCTTTAATGAAGCACGTCTGGAAGATACCCACCCCTTCATCTTCTGGCACATCCTGATCGACAAGTTACTCATTTACCTATTACTCAAAAGGGCTCTAGGGAAGGTGTGCATGCACACACTCTTTCTCCCTCTGTCTCTTTGTCTCTGTTCTCTGTCTCTCGCTCTCTCTCTCTCATGTCCTGAGGCATCAGGGTCTTCTAATATTGATTTAAATGAATTATATGATGTGAGAGTTGAGAGAGAATTTTTCGCTGGGACAAGTGCTCTCTTCAAAGACTCAGGCCAAGTCCCTGAATACTCAATATCTGGGTGTCCATCTTATTTGAGGGTATGCGTTCTCTTCCTTTCCGCAATCCACTCAGTGCCATACTTCTTTTCTTAGGCAGGTGTCTTGTCACCTTGTGCACAAGGAGTTAATTTACCCAACGGTCTGCAGACTCTGCAGGATACTTCATATTTATTTCAATTATACAAGTATCCTGGGCCAGTGTATTTATTTTAAATCACATTATCTGCAGCTTCCAAGCATGTGTCAACAGAAAGAACTGTTTCAATTTCGCAGACTTTGAAATGGTGTGCAGTTTATCCTTACTTCAATTATACCCTCTACAGTAAGTCACGGGCCAGCTTCGGGATTATTCAGGACAACGTAATGCTATCTGAAAGCATTGATTTTCCATCGTCTTCAAGAGCGGCTCACTGAAGGATGCGCTGGAATTTCCTTTAAGGAAACACAAAAATACATTTCTTAACTGCAGCTTCTGAGAAATCTCAATCTTGGGGGGGGGGGAGCTGGATGAAACTGCCAACAAAGTTTCTGACCTTTAAAGCAACAGCGGCAAAAAACGGCTGCCAAGGGAATGTCCAGAGGGGGACTCAAATTTCCTAGCTTCAAACAATGGGAGACAGAACACAGGAGGAGCAGAACGTGAGAGAATCTTCATTCTCTGTTACTTATGAGTGGCTATTTACCACGCCCTGGGCAAGGGGCCGCAGATACAGAGGTGGACAATAAAGACAGAGCTATTCTAGCTCAGAGCAACGTAAGTTACATCTATTGGGGGTGCAGAGTGGAGCAGAGAAGTTTGAATCATGGTATGGGTCTTATGCAGACAACCATAGCTCCTGAGTTCGTGAGTGCACTGGTCTCTCCATGTCCAAAGACACTGTTTTGATCTGGTTCTCCCCAGCCTCTGGCTCTTAAACTTTTCCCAAACCTTCTTCTGAGATAGGCTTTGAGACTTAGAAGGAAATGTGTGAGACAGATGTCCCATTTGTGCCTGAGCACTCTCTGCACTTTGATTAGTTATGAATTTCTGAATTAATCCCAACGCACCGCACAGACTGTCTCTCTCTCTCCCCCTTCCTTCCTTCTACTTTTTTTAAAAAAGTAATTGCATGCTCTCATAGGAATTAATGTACTGAAAAGACCAAAGGAATTCATTGCCCTATTACCTCCCCTTAGCCTTCATTTTTGAAAGGTTCAAGTACTCAGTACTGTTCTATTGGGGAGTTAAGGATCATGGCTTAGGTGAGGATCAAATACAGTTAAAGTGTAGCACTAAGTAACAGAGATCTAGTCTATCTAGGTCTATTGAGAACACGGAAGCAGACTTCTGAAAGACAGGTTTTATGCATGTAGAATGTTGTAGGGAGATCATTCTACAAACGGGAATGTTGTATGAAAGGCCTCCAGGGCAGGAAGTAACTTTGCCTATTAGAATCAGGAGGCCTCTGAGAACATGAGGAAGCTAGATAGGATTCTCTCTTTGCTTAGGACACCATTGTCTGGATATATTGTGGTCAGATTTACATTGGATTGTCCCAATTAGACACTTGAAATGACCCTTGAGTCCCATTTTATTGTTAATGTCAGATCCATGAAATACTCTAACCCCCTTTAATACTGTTGTGCTCCTGAAGAGGGAGGACTGTCTCAAAACCTCTCTCTCAAAACTTTAGTTAATCCTAAGTTACTAAAGTAAGTGATATAGTAATGATTAGTCAGCATTTATTCAAGGATCCGGAGGGGGCTGGGTGTGGTGGCTCACACCTTTAGTACCAGCACTAGAAAATGAGAGGCAGGTGGGTCTCTGTGAGTGTTAAGGCCACCCTTGTCTACCATAATGAGTTTCAGGCCAAGTGAGACCATGCCTAAAAATGAGAGGGAGGGAGGGGGAGAATGAATCTAGAGGGAAGATATGTATACAAGTTCTTTTCACATCATTGTGATCACAATACTTAACAGAAGCAGCTTAAGGCGGGAAGGAATATTTTGGCTCGTTGGGGTTCAGTCCCTCATAAGTGGCAGAGGTATGGGTCATTTCATCACAGTGAAGCCCTGTGGTAGAGCCCTTCACATCACTGCAGAACAGGAAGCCGAGATCACAGGCCCAAACCAGGGCAGACGTAGCCTTCAAAGGCCTGCCATTTCTGCCAGCTAAGCCACCTTCTACAGCTCCCACAAAACAACCTCTTAAATTGGCACTACCAGTGTGTGTGTCTGAGGGCAAGTATCCAAAACATAAGCCTGTGAGGGACATTTCATATTCAAACCACAAGGATGTCGTTCCCAAGCTTTCCCCAAGCCTTGGCAGCGTTTCTGTATGTGGGCTGAACAGTTGCTTCCGTAATTGGTATGTTAAATATAAATCGTTTCACTTTCGCTTGTTCTTCTTCAACCTCTTTGACACTTAGCAGAGATGGCCTGACTTTTTAGGATTTGGTTGACACCTCTCTGCAGATTGACAGTGGCTATGAGTTTACAGTTTGTTTCTCTGTCACTATTTCCCAAGGCTGGAGAGAGCTTCTCTATTAAAGGCTCTTTACAGGTGTGGGTAAGATGTCTCGCTATCTGTGAAGGGGAAAATGAAATCCATTGTACATTAGAAAGCTGACTTGGCTGAAAGACTTGTAATTTGAGGTCATGGGGAGCAGTGAAACTGGAAGGGCCTGAGGGTAAGAAGGGGAGAACTTCCAGCTATGATTATATAAACGGCCCTGTCAACCCCATTTTAAAAGACAGCCTATATGTTCCCTGAATTGATCTCTCTGAAGAAATATGTAAAATAATAATAATAAAAAAGCCCCAGAAAACCCCAACAGATGACCCGTCTCTGGTTCTGTGTTCACCATGGTGTCGAGTTGACACCACTTTATGGTCTGTTTAAAAACATCAGACAGAGCTGGCTGGCAATCATTAGTATAGAAAATAACTTTGGGCTCAGTGACAGTGGCGGGGCTTAAAATAAGTTTATCAGTGGGACATGGTGGCGCACACCTATAATCCCTGCTACTCAGGAGGCTGAGGTAAGAGGATTTTAAGTTTGAGGCTAGACTAGATAAATTAACGAGACCCTGTCTCAAACTAAACTAAAGTAAACGAAAATAAATTGGAAGAAGGAGAAGGGTGAAAAAAGAGGCAAAGAGGCGCCTGGGAGCTTAGTGGTACACTACTCTCTGTGCCCAATCTATAATACGGTGAAAAAAAAAAGTCCTGGGAATGTCATTTAATTTATTAAAGTGATCTATATTTGTGGTCTTGGTAGGGTTCGGTAGGCTTTACTAGTGTGTCTGATTGTGCGTCATCTCACAGGAAGTTTTCTGCTCTGAGAGATGGGTCCTTGGGCTTCTTGCCTCAGAAGTAGAGCAGCAGGCATCACGGGAAGTGAAAAGCTTCTTCAGGGGTGACCTTTCCAAGCCCGTCCATCTCACAGCCTTTCTGGGCTCCCAGGCTGGCATGACCACACTGGCATCATACAAGAAGGTCTTAGCCGAGGGTGCAAGGTGGGCAGAAAAGAAGTTGTAGAGATGGTCACCACTGTGAACATGCTGCCCGTGGTGGCTGTGGGCATTGTGAGCTATGTGGAGACCCCAAGAGACCTCTATCCCTTCAAGAGAGTCTTTGCTGGGCATATCAGCCACACATACAAAACGTGCTTCTTCCGGAACTGGCACAAATCCAAGAGGAAGGCAAATATGCAAAAATTTTTGCAGTCTCACCCTGCAAGAAATGGCAGGGTGACATTGGAAGTTGCCGCAGAAGTAATTCAGCAACTCAAAGATGCACTTCCAGGTGTACCTGCTTCTTCTTGGTCATTTGTGGCTGAGGGACTAGACTGGGCCTAGGAGGGCCTAGAGTTTTAGGTCCCTAAGAACCAGGTGTTTGGGCAGGAAAAAACAATCAACGGTCACTTGAGTGATCTGAGGCTCCAGAGGAGGAGTCACAGCGGCTGGGATATAAGGAAGTTGTCTGCAGCCCCAACTGAGGACGACTCAAGGTTGCTTCTATTGGAGCAAACGAAGCCTGGAGTCTGACCTGTGTGGTCTTCTCTGTGGCTCAAGCAGGGCAGAAAGGCCTCCACTGCTGTACTGAAGTCAACAACAAGATTTACAAGATCGGTCAGAGCTACCTTCCCAATGGCAGGCTGGTCGTGAACAAGGTCTCCAGTGGCCATGTCTTGTTTGATAAGAGTCCACTGGATGGCTCTGTCACTAAGATGAGGTGAGCAATGGCTCTGTCGTGCTGAAAAGGACTGGTGTGGTACTGCTGGGACAAGTGCTTCCTGTTTACAACAGATTGGGATCCTTAAACCATGAGAGCTGGGCCGGGGGCTTCATGGACCACACGTGCTCACCGGCATCTACTGTTGAGGTTTCTGATGTGGCCTTCTGGTCCACTGGAGGCTGACTACATAGCAATTTCGAGGAAGAGAGATAGAAACATACATTGAGCAGCCTGTGGTGGCTTTGAAGGGCAACTCCACTCAGGAGCCCTTTCCTTCCATCCTTGTTCTAGCCATATAACTTTGGTGTTTAAAGAAAATCAAAAACCTCCATATCCATAACTGAGGTAAGGTTTTTTTTTTTTTTTTTTTTTTTTTTTTTTTTTTTTTTAAGAAAGGAAGAGAGCATGACCTTTAAGAACTGGGGGAGAACCCACACACTTAAGGGAAAAGGAAAAGATCCTTTTAAAACTAATTGTCGAAGTTTCACACAAAGGTGAATGATTTCTGAGGAGTGTCAGACAGAAAAAATTTCAAGTGTTATTCAGGATTATTTTAATGGGAAACAGCTGTTTCCAAGCCCACATCCCACATCCTGTAGCCTCAGTCCATTTCTTTCTTGTCAACTACTTTCTCCTATAATCTAGCCTCAGAATGCCACCTAAGCACGTCTACTTAACAGGTGTTTCTTGGTGACTGCTTGTGTGAACCTTAAGAAATGAGCCTATGCAAAGAATTTAGTGGGCACGACAAGCTGGCAGGCAGATGATTTCGAGGCACACAGGATCTTTGGTGCTGCCTTCCTTGTCTGGGTCAGTGGTTCTCTACCTTCCTAATGCTTTAACACAATTCTTCATGCTGTGGTGACCCTCAACCATAAAATCATTTTCATTGCTATTCCATAATGGTAATTTTGCTTGTGTCATGAATCGTAACAGATATTTTGGAGACAGAGGTTGGACAAAGGGGTACTGACCCTCCGGTTGAGAACCACTGGGCTGTGTGAAAGGCCAGGCTATCTTTGCAAGAAGGGAATGTCTTCCCAGCGTACTGAGAAATATTCCCATTTGTCGGCTTTGTTTACCCATCTATCCACTTCCCCAATCTACAAAATCTTATGGGATGTTTGCTCCACAGAACCAAGACTATATTAGTGAGTCACACGAGTCCTACAACGTGTGAGTTTTATAGTGCCAGAAAAGACAGCCTTTGCTTAAAAATGTGCATCATGTTACAGAGAGAAGTGTCATTAAAGAGGCATGGCCCAGCACCGTAAGAACTGAAGACAGGTGGACTTCTGCCTTGAAGAATGTGCCATGGGCTCTCCTTTCCTGGTGACATCAGATTGGAACATACGAAGAGTTATGTTGATAGATGACACGTCACATCTGTTGGATGGGGAAGAGCTGCTTTGTCGGCCCTGCCATTTATTGAACAGAACCACTGTGTGTGAAAAGCAATGGCATTTCCCCACATGGAAACTGTGAATTTTAAGCCATGGAGACAGTGATGGGAAGTTGGGTAACAAGGCCATTGCAACAGGTCACAGGACCTTGACACTAGAAAAGTGAGAGGGTGGAAAACGTGCAACGGAGAGATTCAACGACGTTTTGAGTCTTAACCCGGCCAGGTAAGCTTCTTTTATTTCTCTCTGGCTACTGGCTGTTGGCAATTGTAGTTGCGCAATACTCCTTTTTTAAATTTAAATTTCTATTTATTTATTTATTTATTTATTTATTTATTTATTGACCACCTTAGCAGGAATGCAGGGAGAAGCCTTTGTTCTTGGCTTTAAGTTTCAGAGGAAACAGAACACATGGGGTTGCTCATTCTGCAGATTTCCCAGGAGATGGGTCCTTGCCTGCTGTCTGGGGAGTCAGTCTCTCCCTCACATTGCTATGGTCTGTCCCACAGGGTGGATTGTTACAGGCTCTTGTCTACCTGGCCTCCGGTACACGTGTCTAATCGAGGTGCAGGGACTATTTCTGGGGGTAGGAGGAGAGACACTGAATGCTACTATGCCCATTTCCCCCTATTTCTGGCAGCGTCTGGTAGACCATCTGCATTCCATCCATGAGCCCCATTCCTAGCAGGCACTCCCTTCCTCTGGCTCCTACCTGTAGGGAGTATCTGGCCCCTGGGGACCCTTCCTCTGCTCTCTCTGCCCTCAGTTCCAGGGTTTTAGCTGCCTGCAGCAGCTCTCTAGGCTGTTTCCTGGTGATGTTCCTTGGTCCCTGGTGACCATTCAGTGTCTCTCACATCCCTGCTGTTCCTTCTCCATGCCCCATTGCCCCAGTTTGCCTTAAGCTCTGATTTCCAGCCCAAATGCTGGATGATCCTCTGGAGTTGTCAGGAGAAATAGGTGAGGCCTTGGCTGAGGGAAGCAGAGGTAGAGGGTTGTGTGGACCCTGCAGATGTCTCTCTAATTTTCTAGGTGGTCATTGAGCAGTCGGTCCCAAGAATACCACAATTCTCATTATCAGAACAAATGTAGAGAGGGGAGAACTCTGGAGCCTTGATCTCATTAGATGTTTGGATCATTCTTTAAAGAAAGATATTGTCCCCTTACTTAATTTTGCTTTCTCTCTCTGTACTTTTATAAAAGAGAAACCAAATTTCCAGGGTTCAGGGTCATAAGGCTCAAGCGTTTTGTGTTTAGGATTTTAAGCAACTTGTCTGAATATGTCTGACAGACACACTTGCCACACCCTCCCCTTCCCTGGGAATAAATTCTTTATCTTCAGTAGAATGCTCTGTCCAGCTTGAAGTTTGTGGTTCAGCTTCTAGGAGCTGGAGAGGTAGTATTCGTAGGCCATTAGCTAGCCTTACCTTTGACAAGTGGCAAAGGCAGCTCCATGACCTTTTCTGTGCTCCTAGACCCAACTCTTTGTAGAAACCCTACACTAACTCTCTTGGACTTTCCTAAGTCACAGACAGGCTGGTGTCTTGGCCTCTGAGTGACCTCATAGTCCAAGTCCTGCCGATGGTAACACAAGAACACTTTACTCCTACCTAAGAACTGCAGAGACTAAATTTCTACTGCCTTGAGGCTCATCTAGTCCAAAAGTTTCATTTTGCCCAAAATGATGTTGAGATGCAGAATGAACGGCTGGCTGCCTAGGGACTCCCTGCTCACCTGGCATCTGCTAGGTTGTTGCAAATGTTAACATCTTCCAGAGAGAATCTTTCGCTCCGACTTGCATAATCATATCTACATTTTAAATGATTTTGTGTGAGTAGAAGTTACTCCTGAACAGAAGTCTGCTTGTGCCTATAGCCTCATCTCTCCATGCATATTCCTTGTATAAAAAATGTCAAAAATCTATTTTGGGGTTGTGGAAAAGAGAACTCCTTCCAAGCAGCACTTGAACTGGTAAATATCATCCCAGATCTCATTTTGGGGGTGGGGTGGGGCTCTGACCTTTGGAAGGCCTGGCACAGGATGAAAGTAGACTCAGGCTGAGATTTTCCAATGGCTTTGTCTCTCGTCAGTGTGGTGCTTCTGACCACTTTGTGTCTTTCTCCAAACCACACCGGCTTCCATGTCTCACGGTCTGCATTCATTATTTAGAAGGACCTCGTAACCTGGTGGAGAGAGTCATCGACCAGAATTCTTGTTATCAAGACAAACTTAGGAGGAACAAACTGCATCCTTGGCTTCGTTCCGCATCCTCACCTTCATCTTCTTGAGAAAGACCCTGGCCTCTTCCCGCTCACCTTTGCTTCTCCCTCCAGTTTTCAGAAAGAGAAAATAAATTTGTAGGAAAGCAGGGTAAGTTTTCTGCTTGGGCTTCTATGGGACAGGCCTGGCTACTTGGGAGACACTGGTATGTCCCCATTCTTCCCTTTGCCACTCCAAGGAGTCTCATCCAAGTTTAGGCAGACCATGTGTGAGATTATTTGGCAGGTAAATGTGAAACCAAGATCATCTCTAGTCTATCCCTTCCTTGTGACATTCCAAGAGGCATTAGTGAGGACGCAGGCAGGAAAGTTTCCAGTTTGTGTCTTTGCATGAATTTAATCATCTCCATCAGAATCCTTAAGGAATTACAATAACAGAGATTCATTCATAATTCAGAATTTCCATTATCTTCTCTCTACATCTAGTGTGGGGGGTAAAATTTATGGCTTCATTTACATTGTGTTCTATGAATAATAGAAGAAATACAGTAAAGGCCCGTGGAAATGCTCTCGCTGCTGCCGCCGCACTTGGAAGCACATCTGCATCACAATGGCTTCCTTGCTCGCTCGGTGTGGGATCCGCCAGCCTGCAGCTGCGCGGGGAGCCTTTCAAAGGGGCCATCCTCATTATACAAAGTCTTCTCTTTCTTTGAACTTCAAAGCAGAAAGGAGAGACCTTAAATGATATGGGGTAGGTAAGTGATGAAATTGTAAGTTCAGGTAGAAAATATCGTCAATTAGGAGTATGGGGGAAACAGCCATTCAGCGGAGCAAGCATGTTTTGCTTGGAATGCTGGCAGGCACCCAGGGACAGATCTGAGCTTAAGGTTTCTTTGAGCTTTGGGGGCCTTAAGGATAATCTAACGCAAAGCCCTCCTTCTGCAGGCGGGGAAACCAAGGCACAAAGAAACAGACTTCTTCAACATTGAGCATTAGAGGAGAGGGCCCGGAGCAGCCAGATTCTCCCTCCAATCACATTACCTTTCTGTTTTGAACTCAAAGTACCTGGCTTTGTGACAGGGCCAATAAAGCTCGCAGTAATCCTCTTGGTGAGGGATTTTTTTTTTCAAACCTGGAGCAAAGATGTTACCAAAGATCCCCCCCACTCCTCTGCCCCAACTAATAATCTTTCTCAGTTGAATATCTGCACTGAAAAAAAATTTTTTTTTGAGATTTGAAGAAAGACATTTGTCATACTTCTTTGATGAAGTAAATCTCAAAATTTTCTTTTTATCAAAGAAGGACAGTAAGGCTGATACAAGCCTGTCGATGGTCCCTTTCTCTCCCTTGTGTCTAGAAGCAGCCCTATTTGCAAAAAAACAAACAAACAAACAAACAAACAAACAAAAAAAACAAACAAAACAAAACAAAACAAAACAAAAAAACAACAACACAAAATAGTTAAAAAAAAAAGCAAACCCATATCTATGAAGAATGGCCTGCTTCTTGAATCAGTCACTTTTCAGCCGTCATAGGGGCTACTGAAGAAAGCCCAAGTCCCTCATCACTGAGGGGCAGGGTGTTGCTATTCAAAAGACTGGACTTTTTTTTTTTTCTTTTTTATGTGCCTTTGTTTACAGTGTATGGTGGGTCATTAAGAGTGATTTCCAAAACCAAACTATCCAACATTTCCTTTCCTTTCCTGGACCCTGTCTCTTATTTATACTGCATATTTTTGGAAGCAAAACAAACAAACAAAAACAAAAAAAACCATAGCAAAATAATCTTAGGCTAAGGTTTTAGAACAGTCTCCACCCTCACAGGGCACGCACGGACTGTACTGTTATTAAAGTGACTCAGATACCAAGTCACTGTGGAAGCCTTTTGTCTTCGGAAAGGGCAGCCAATGTTAGTAGGCAAAATGCGTGCAGATTCAACAGCTCTGTACTTCATGGGCACACATCCTCTGTGATCCAACACATCTAATACATTTAGTCACGCGCAATAAAAACCAAACAAAGGAATCGACCATTGGCCTTTCACTGTCCTGCTTCCCACCCCAAGCTTTAAGGGATTCCTCCGGTTAAGCACAGCAAAACAGAACACAGCGCCTTCTCCCCCACCAACGAATGGAAAAGCTCAAAACACATTTACTGTGGTGAGGGGAGAGAAAGAGCCCACTACTTTGTTTGCTTTTGTGTGCTAAGAGCTTGCACTCGCTATTCTGTGGCGTGTACCATGAAGACAAGCTGACCTCACTGTGGAGAGAATTCTAGTAGGGTGTATGCCAAGACCTGAGTGTTCAGCTAACAACAGCACATCTGAATTTCTACAGTTTACAAAGTAAGATTCAATACACTAGGCAGTTCAGGAGTCTGTGCAGGAGATCATGATTAGTCTGGTTGAGGTAGAAGTTTGATAGGATAGAACCACAGCTTCCCCAAGTCTTCGGTATTTTTTTTTTTTTTTAATTTCATACTAGCCTGCTACTCATTCAATAAAAATCTTAATAAACAAGAACTGTTTACTAATCTTAGGATGAAGGCTAGACTTTTTATCTTATCTTGTGAGACTTGAGGATTTAAAAACCTGATGGTTCTGTCTCCTGGGATGGGTGCTTGGTGTGGAATTAAATGTATACATATTTTATTTCTGAACTCTTTTTTCTTTTTTTTAAATCTGGGTGTTGATTTCTGTTTGTTGAATTCTCTGCTACTGCTGAAAGAGCATTGGGTAAATGCTCTTTTAGAGAGACCAAAGAGAACACTTCCACACTGTGGAGTGGTGGAAGTGTTTTTTTTCTGGGTAGTTTATTTTGTTTTTTGTGATACTGAGAATTAGAGCCACGGTCTTGTGCACACCACATAGCACTGTGTGGCTGAGTGGCATCTCCCTCCTCCTCTCCTCCTTCTTCCTCCTCTTCTCCTCCCTCTCTCATCCTCCCTCCCCTACCTCTCTTTCTCCTCCCCTCTCTCTCTCCTCTTTCTCCATAGCCCCACTGCATTACACAGGCAGGCCTTGGACCTGACCCTTGTGCTTCAGCCTGGAGTAGCTGAGATGATATCACGACATAGGACCTGTTGAGTCCATATGTTACTTGTGTGTATGCTTACAGACCTTTTGGTACTGGTCAAATAATTGATACATTCTTCCCTGGGGAGAGCCACCTCTTCTCACGCCAAGCTTTACTCAGTTGCCTGTATTTCTTTGTGTGTGTGTGTGTGTGGGGGGGGGGGGGTCCGGGGCTTTTCCTCAGGCAGTTTGGCATGTTTGTTGGTGTCCTTGTTATGCAGCTCGTGCCTGGGTAGACACATTGGAAAGACTTTATGGGTGTAGCTGCTGTAGGAGGAGACACAATCTCATAGCAAAGTTCCTGAACTGCTGGATTTTACAATCTTACCATTTTGCCTCCTCTTCGGCAATGTTCCCTGAGCCTCAGGCATGAGGGTGTTTTGTACATGTATCCCTTGGGACTGCAGCCCCCATTTTAAACTTCATGAAGTATTCCATGCCATCAGACATGTTCACATGAGGTGTCTTCAGTTTGCTGAAGCTTTATAAGGGTGACTATGCTACTTCTATTTCTAGAACCCTAGATCTACATATTTACTCCTTTCAGCCACTGCCTCTATAAGGGAAGAAGCATCATGTCCTTGACAGTACTGGATTCCCTCTACCTATGTAGTTTGCCTGTGTCTACTTGGCTATGTCTATCTTCTTCCATAGGTGCTGTTAGTAGCTCAACTTTATTTGGGGTTCCTTAAACATCTACCCTCCTTCCAACATTCCAAGCCTGGGTAGGAGAGAAAGAAGGTTATAGGGGAAAGGGGACATAGAACTCTTTAGACTTAGTTCTGGCTGGTTAGGGTTGTAGGAACCATGTCTTTGGAGTGTTCAGGTATGAATGGGACATCAGCACAGTACCACCTCCTCACAAAGTTCAGAAGAGATTGTGGAAGAGAAACAGAAAGACTGTGAGAGTCAGGGATCAGAGAGGCCCAGAGTTAAACGGTATCTTCTGGACATGGCAGGCCTTCCAGACACATAAAAATCACGGATTTGTTGCCTGCACAAGACCTGTACAAGATCAAACCTGTAAACATTCTAACATAAACAACAGAGGGATGCGTGAGACCCCATTCCCTAGGTGAGGAGCTGTTGAAAGTTGATGGAGATGATGGGTAATTGATTTTCTTTAGGATGTTTTCCCTGGTGGATTGAGGGTGCTCCCATGGCTGGTCCCATACCCATGTGTATACGGACAACGTTAATTAGTCTCAGTGGGTTATTAAAAAGAAAAAAAGAGTATCTGAAATTAGGAGAGGGGTATGGTGATGGGATCTGGGAGGAGTTGTAGGAGGAGAGTAGAAGTGAATGGACAAGGAAAATAGAGAATGTAAACACAGTGGAATTTTCAGCCACAGAGAAGTGTGAAGCCATATCATTTGCAGAAAAATGGATGCAACTGGATGAAGATAATGATATTAAGTGAATTAAATAAGTATCAGAAAGACAAATATGTTTTCTCTCATTTGTGGTTCCAAGACTGTCAAATGAAACCGCACATTATACATGAAATGAAAATGTTTAGGGAAACAAAGGGATTAAATAGGAAGGAGGGGTAGAGAAAAAGGAAGAAGAGAAAAAATATGCTTAACATAAAAGATACATGTACAAAGTTAAAAATTAAATAAATTTTTAAATTTTATTTGTATGCATATGGGTGTTTTGCCTGCGTGTATGTCTGTCAACCATGTGCATGCAGTGCTCATGAAGGCCAGAAGAGGACATTGGATCGTCTGGAGCTGGAGTTACAGACAGTTGTTAGTTCTGTGCGGATGTTGGGGACTAGACCTGGCTCCTCTGGAAAAGCAGCTGATGTTCTTAACTGCAGAGCTGTCTCTCCAACCCCGTAAATGCAAATTTTAAAAAGGGACATTCGGACTAAAGCTCTTGTAATATACATGTCCCTATGTGGAGCCAGGGTTGAATATCAGTCCATGTATTCTGCTCTTTGGAAAATATAAAGCACAGCTTTAAGGTGAGGAGCCTTTGCCTGGACCTTTAGCAGCCTACCTGTCTGTAAGCCTGTGTGGTACTGATGGAGCTGGTGTTGCCTGCCCACTAACCTTTGTCTAGAGTGAATGAAGTATATTGTGAGTCTTTGTATTGTCTTCATCCACTCATCCTTCTGTGACCTTATCTTTGGGGCTTAGACCTCATAATGTGGTTTGAGTCCAGTAGTTCTCATCTTCCTAATGCTACAGCCTTTTAATACAGTTTCTCATATTGTGGTGACCCCTAACCAAAAACTATTTTTGGTGCTACCTCATACTTCTGTTAGGAATTGTAGTATAAATATCTGTGTTTTCCCATTGGTCTTAGGTGATCCCTGTGAACAGGGTCATTTGACCCCCAGGTCTCATGACCCACAGGTTGAGAACTGCTGCTCTAGTCCCAAACTCTTTTCCTTTGCCACATTTTAGTATGGAGATGAAAAATAAGATCCTGGAGTCACATGGTCCTGGCCTGAAAGCCAAGCGGTGCCTTCATTCATCGTTTTTACCTGGGGAAACTTTTCTGAGTGGTTTCCTCAGCTGTGAAATAGGAATAGCTATTGTATTATACCTAGGGGAAGAGTCTATGCATAGCGCCACATATAATTCTCTGGGGCTTTGTATACACCCGAGAGAGGAACCCACGCCTTGTACTTAGTTATCTCTATTGCCTCCTAAACTTCTCTAAAAGGATCCTTGCTGTGGTTTTCTTCTCCTGTCCCTAAGCTCCTGGAATAAAGAATCGTGAAGCTCAAAACATATTTACAAATACCTAGGCCATATGGCTAGGCTCCTCTCTGACTAGCTCATAACTTAAAATACCATTTATTCTAATCTACATTCTGCCACATGGGTGGTTACCTCTGCTCAGGTACCATGCATCTGTCCTTCTTACATCTTCATAGGTGAATCTCCCATGCCTGTATCTATCCCAGATTCCCTGCTACTTGTTGGATATCTCACCTTCTATTTTACCCTTTCCTATAGGCCATAGTTTTATTATTATTATTATTTTTATTGACAGGGACTACATTCATACAACATACAAGGTATTTTCTCTACAGGTCCTTTAAGAGGGATAGGTGGTGGTTGTTTTTGTTTTTAGTAGATGGGAGGGAAGATAGCAAAGACATATGGGGAGCAAGGAATAGATAAACAAGACAAGTGCTGCAGAATGGAACCCTGACCCTGGAGTTGGAGAATAGAAAGCCAGCCTGATTAAACCACAGATCCAAGGGCTCAGGGTCAAATAAGATAAAGTAGTGACCTCAGCCTGGGAGGACTTACTGAACATGTTTAAGAACAATCAGAAACAGGGTGTGGTGGCACACACATGTGATCCCAGTACTCGAGTGGCAGATACATGAGGATTATGAGTTCTATGCCAGTTTGGGCTATGGAGTAAGACTTGGTCTCACATCTCCAAACCAGACCAAAAGAGAACTGACCAACCTGAAGGAGGACTCAGGTCCCGGCTTCCTTTCCCATGGCGACAGCTGGCAACTGTCCCTTCATCATCCTAATGATAGTTTGAAAGTTTATTATTCAGCGGGGTTCAGCTATCTGGATTGGGGGCCCCTGCCATTCTTGAATGCAGGATCACTGTATTAACTTTATTTTTATTGTAGTAAACAATGTTTAGAAGTAACCTGGGGCAGGAAAGGTTTACTTGGCTTACATGCCCTGATCACAGTCCATCATGAAGGGAAGTCAGGGCAGGAACTCAAGCTTGAACAGAAGCAGGACTATGGAGGAAAAGCTGGCTATTGGCTTTTTCTCAATGGCTTGCTCAGCCTGCTTTTCTTTGTCTCCATCCTAGTACTACCTGCCAAGGAGTGTACCAGCCGCAGTTAGCTAGTCCTTCCCACTTAACCCACAATCAAGAAAGTGATCCACAGAAACGCTCACAGGCCCATCTTATGGAAACAATTCCTCAATAGAGGTTCCTTCCTCCCACAGGAATATAGTTTTATAAAAAATATAGTTTGTGGCAAAAAAAACCAACAACTAACAAGCATAGATGTCTTGATGAAAACACAGGTTGTGAAGAATGTGCACCCCAATCATTCAGCCTCTGAAGAGATGCTCAGGCCCTTGTGTTTCCTGCGGGAGGGGGGAGTCTAGGACAGGAGCTTTGTCTGGTCTGGTCTGTGTACATCTTGATAAGGAAAGTGCTCAGCCAGGTCAGATGAAATTCACAATCAGTGTCTGCCTCTTAGAGATGCCAATCTGGTCACCTCTCTTTCTTTCTTTCTTCCTTCCTTCCTACCCTCCTTTTTTCCTCCCTTCTTCCTTTCTTTTTAACTCTGATAAGGTCTCATTCTATAACACAGGCTTGCTTCAAACTCACAGGAGTTTTGCCTTAGCCTCCTTTTGCCTTAGCCTCCTGAGTGCTAGGATTGGAGGTATAAGCCATCATACACAGCTGTCTTTATACTCTTTTTGAAAAGGCATTTTAAAAATATGTATGAGTGTTTTTCCTGCGTGTGTTATGTGCATCATGTGTGTGCCTGGTACCCTTGAGGAAGTCACAAGAGAGTGTAACTCTCTGTAATTGGAGTTACAGAAGGGTATGAGTCATCTTGTTGGTACCAGGACCAGAACCTGTGTCTTCTTCAAGAAGAGTAAGCAGTCTTATACGCTGAGCCATTTCTGGATGTTTTTATATTCCTAAATACAACAGGCAACTGTATTGTCATACTTAATAGAAATCTTAATTGACAACCAGAAATAAGAATGAATAACAGTAACAAAAGATCAGTGTAGTAAAAATGGAAACAATGCAAAAGGAAAAAAAAATTTATTGCTCTTGCATCTCGAAATCAAGAACAGGGAAATTTTATAAAAGAGACACTGTAGGAAGCAGAATTATAATAATTACAAATGGAATGTAGATGACAACTTAACAGACAGGATTTAAGCGAGTAAAAATTAGCCAAGCAAATAGTCTAGAGGGTAGAGTGAAAAAGGCAAAAAAAGAAAAAGAAAAAAAAAAGAAAGAAAGTAAGGCCTTTTAGAGTCTGTGGTGGTTTGGATGTCCCCCACACTTGGTCCCCACCTAGTGGTACTGTTTGAGAAGTCTGTGGAACCTTTGGGAGGAGGAGCCTTGGCAGAGGAAGATGGCTGTGAGTGTTTATAGTCTAGCTGCATTTACTGTTGATGCTGCTTCATGTGTGAGGTAGAGGATGTGAGCTCTCAGCTCTCTGCTCCTGCATCCATGTCTGTTGCCTTCCCTCTCCACCATGATGTGCTCTTATTCCTCTGGAGCCATAAATAAACCCTCCTTCTATACGTTGCCTTGGTCATGGTATTTTATCACAGTCCCAGACAAGTAACTACAAACAGGTTCACTTTGGGAAGCCTAAGATCTGAGCAGTGGGCATTTCAGAAAGGGAAACAATTTCTGAACACTGAAGGGCAAACCCCCAGAAAGTGAAAGCCCCCCGAGTTCTCAGCATAGTGATGATAAATACACCAGCCAGCCAGGTCTCAGAAGCATGGAGAGAACGGAGAGTGAGGGGAACAGGATGCAGACTGGTTTCAGACTTCTCCATAGCTTTGCTAGATGTTGAAGGACACTGGAGGAATGCCTTCAAACCAAAGGAGAAATGATTACCGCTTAGAAGTGTATACACGGGCAAATTATCAATCAAGGGATGGACAAACCTATGGCAGAATTTCTGATAAGCAGAGATGCTAAGAAATGCCACTATCAGTTATTTTAGGAGTATTTCCTTTGTTTGGTCTGGGTTTAATTTTTTTTTAACTATAAAGTAGTATTTAATGTCTATATAATTAAACTTGTCAAAAGCTTTGTATTTTTTATTCTCAAACAATATTTAAAAAAATTTTTTTTGTGTCCAGTACTTAGAAAGGAAATATGAGGGTTGAATATAGATATTTTAGGTACAAAATCCATTCCTTAGAAGCTATTTAAGGATGTGTTCCATCCAAAAGAGGGGAGTATTTGACAAGCAGGAAGAGAGGGGATTCAGGAAAGAGGAGACCCAACACAAGGGAGAAGAAATGAAATCCAATTCAGCACCTGCCAAAACCTTTCAGGGGATTTTCTCTAAGAAAAGGAGCTTGGTAGGTAGCTGAGCAGCTAATGTCTTAAAAAGAGATTTAGACAAAAGGCAGAAAGTTTAAAGTTGCGTTAGTGATAAGTTCCCAAGAGGGGGGAAAAAGAAAAGAAAAGAACAGAAAAACAGAATAAAAACAAGACTATTATCTTTAGGGAAACCAAAACTACACAGGAAAGAAAACTATTATTAGCTTACTCACGACTGTACAGTTGAAATGGTGACATTGAATATTCATCTGACAAAACTGCAGATGGTTTTACTGAGAAGAGTTGCGTGGAAATAAGGGTATTTGGTGAGGCTACGGGAAGGAACCAAAGTTTAATTGTTCTTAGAAGTAGAGGAGATGAACACATAAGGCTTAAAGGGAAAAGCTGAAGACATCATAGTAAGTATGCTGTTTAGAGGTGTGTAGAGAAATACCAATGCTTTCTCTTTGGAGACTTGTAAGCCATGGTTACTGGGAAATGGAAGTGGAGCAAAAGGCAGTAGCCGAGTTTCAAGTAATTTTGTACAACCCTTTGACTCTTTAAATATTTATATATTTATGAAATATGTAACTATATATATATATATTTGATAATCATAAAATTAAAGACAGCATTGATGGAGTGTCTGTTGTGTCATGAGGACCTCATAAATAGTTTTCAATTATTATTTTTATTATCTCTAGTGTGTTGAAATGGGCCAGGTGTGAAAGGAAGTAAGAATCTTCCTTTAAAGATTATTATTGTTGTTGTTGTTATTGTGTCACGGTACCCAGGTGCCTCAGCCTGAGTATGGTGATCAGAAGACAACTTTCTTTTTTTTTTTTTAAAGATTTATTTATTTATTATGTATACAGTGTTCTACCTGCACGTGTGCCTGCATACCAGAAGAGGCCACCAGATCTCTTTGTAGATGGTTGTGAGCCACCACCATGTGGTTGCTGGGAATTGAACTCAGGACCTTTAGAAGAGCAGCCAGTGCTCTTAACCTCTGAGCTATCTCTCCAGCCCCCAGAAGACAACTTTCAAGGGTTGCTTTTCTCCATCCTCTATGGAACCCTGGGATCAAATTCAGGTCGTCAGGATTTTGTGTCATCCAACAGGCTCGGGAGAACCTTTCTGAACGTAAAACAGCTCAAGTTCTTAGCTCAAAACCATTTTCTGCGTGACGATCCTACTGTTGAGCTTCAGTGAAGACCTGGAAGCCTATGATCTCTTGGGAATTAAGAAGAATGAAGTCAAGTCCTCTATGACATATGTCCACACCGGGCTTGGGACCTCACACTTCATTTCTTCTGGTTTATACTTCAAACCATTGTGTAGGACAGTGTTCAAGAACGGAGTCCCGCGAGACTTCTGAGCACTTGTGAGGGAACGCCAAGAAAACAAGACAAGAGTCTTGTGACCTCAGTTTCTTCAAAACACAAAGTTGTTCTTGGGAATATGTTTTTCATGCTCCTCTCAGGGGTAGTGGATGGGAATGGGTTTCCTTCAGCTGCCGTTACCCATATGCCTCTATGGAAACACATGTTTTTGCCATGTGAGGCTTGTCCTTATGATTAGTTAAGAACACTTGCTTCTTAACCCTCAGAGTATAAATTGTCTGATGCTCTGAATAAGGTTGGCTATTAGGTGAGACTTCAGTAAGCCTCATTTTTAGTCCCGGCTCTCCCGGATTCATGTCGCCGTGTAGAGCGGTAAACAGCACTGGTCATCTTCCCAGGACGGTTGAGAAAGGGTCTTGGAAGAGTTAACGTCGTTCCCCATCACACAGTAAGAGAGAAGGAAGACTGGAGTGGAGCCCAGCGTGGAAGCCTAAGGCCATGCTCCTCCCTCCTCTCCACACCCAGCAGCAGAAAGCTCCCGGGCACAATCCTGAATGACAGACAGCCCCACAATAGAGTCATGCAGGAAGTCCGGATATGTGGAGGGTTGGCAAGGTCCAGCTACATCTGTGTGTTCTCGCCAGTGAACAGACCCTTGGGCTGGTGCCCTGGTTACAGACCAGGGGGCTGCCCTTCTGTTCTTGGGTTTGCAGAGCAACCAGCCTCAAAAGTTTAGCACCACAGAACCGACGTACTATTGTTTAATCTCCCAGATCCCTCCTGACAGGACGATTTGTTCTCTTTTCATCCTGGTAAGATGGGTCAGGCCTGAATGTAAACAGAATCTTCATCCTGCTCAAAACAAAGTCAGACACTGAGCTAAAGAACGTCATGGGGCAGGGAAGTGAGATTCTTAAAAAAAAAAAGAACAACTGAGACTTTTTGCCTTACTTTTGTCCAGCTGGCCAGACATTCTCATTTCACCTCTGCACAGGTGATTTGGATCCTGCGATGACTGGGAGATTTAGGGGGCCCTTGGGGTTGCACAAACTTGGATGTCTATTGTACTTATGTTTTGTGTATATTGTGCATTGCTATTGTTTGTTTGTCTGAGACAGTCTTAATATGCAGTCCAAGTTGGCTCCAGACTCACAATCCTCCTGCCTCAGCATCCTTTCCAGATTTTTTTTTCTGAGTTTATAGGTGTGTAGCACTCTACCTGCATTTTAAATGCATGTTCCAGAAATTGTGGAGCGTGCACCAGTCAGGGTAAACTTGGGATGGAGATGGTATCTCCACAAAAGCTGACAGTGTGCCTTTTTGCTCCCTGAACTTTTTATCAAGGTGGAGGTAGTAGTTAGGGACCCAGGAGGAATGGGGAAGCACCTCAGGCCAGCAGTGGGGAGCTCTAACCACTCTAGGCTTAAAGTTCAGCAGACCTCCAACAGATAGTTCTATAGGGTAGCTGTTGCTGAGATCATGGGCAGTGGTGCGTGTTGCATGTACTTGTGCATGTGTGTGTGATACAGTTATCTTCCAAATGTACTGTAAGGGCTGAACTGAGCCTGGGGATAATATTTTCCTGCACCTCCTCCCCTGTCACCCACCAGTGACTCCCCTTGGGTGAACCCAATTCTAGGGCAGAAGGCAGAAAGGTGCATTAATGTATCCCTGCAGGTTGGCTTCCCAGGTCGAGGGGCAGGATGGAGACAGATGGAGGGTGGGGTTTGGTGAGGACAGAAAGGGGCGCTTGAATACAGGTTCACCCCTGGCTCCAGTTTGTGTGGTTCTGGTGTGGGCCCTCTTCCTGCTTCCTTTGTGCATCCTTGCCACCTTTAGATCCAGCCCTGCAAACGGTGCCAGCTCTTCTCAAGGATACGAGCACTCTCAGCGAGTATATTTTTATTGTGAAGACATCTGCACCTTCTTGCCAGCCAAAAACAACATATGGAAACGTTTCCCACATTTTCACCAGGGGGCACTCACTCCTTTTCCATGGATGGCTAGAAAGGCTTTCTTTTCTTTTTTTTTTTTTCTTTCTTTCTTTTTTGCAAGTATTTGCTAGCCAAAATAGAATCCTTTTTTTGTAGGCACAGTGACTGTTGGAACAGCTCTGTCCTAAAGTGATATCTGTGTAGCTAAACAGTGTTTCTGTTTGAAAGACGACTGGACTCTAGGACGCTTTCTTGGTAAATGTTTAGGGACCAGCTTGCACACTGCCGGGAAAGTGTTTGGGTCTAAATGCTGCCTTATTCTGCCATTAAAATGAACAAAGCCAAGAAAATTTTGAAAAGATAATCTGCATGCCTAATTTGTAGGTATTAAAAAAAACAACAAAACAAAACAAAACAAAAAACAGCTGAAGCCCAACCAATCAAAGCAGGTTTCGAAAAATCTTCTCTGTAGGACTGCCTTGTACCCATCCCCATGATTTATCCTCATGGATAAATGGAGGGTCCTGGGGGAAATGTGTTTTCTCAGGAATAAATTCTTCCAAATGGAAAGACATTTGTTTGCTATCATATCAATCTATTAGCTGTGAAAGTGACACACGCTTTGTCAAAGGATCCGTGCAGTCAGCCAAGCAATATAGCAATGCATGGGGGGAGGGGCTGGCTTCTGTTAAAAATGAATCATGTTTGAAACTTGGTAAAAACAATTATGGATCTCTGATCCCTTTTAAATGAGCATTGTATTATAACTGCAGAGAAATACAAAGACTTATTGAAATGTACAGAGTGGAGAACGGTGGAAAAATTGGTTTCTTTATCCTATTGGAGTCTTGGCATAGAGGGTATTTGATCTGTCAAAGAGTCAACCAGTCAATCAGTCATCAAAGGATAGATTAAAATTGGCTTGGATCCATGAGCATAGCTTGTCCTCAAGTCTGGAGACTGTATGGTATAATGGAGAAGAACAAAAGTTTTGGCATAAAATCAATCTGGATTCAAATCTTGGCTCCGTCACTTATCTCTACAATCTTGAGAAATTTAGTTAACCTCTTGAGCCTTAAGTTTTCTGACATATAAAGTGGGGGGGAATTACAGTATCTACTTAATGGACCTGGTGTGATGGTTAAGGCACTAACCCAAGTAAAGTTTCTGTTGCGTAAAAACAATGACTAGTGGTAGGTATTACCATGATCTTAATAATAAATCAACCCCGTTCGGAATACTCGTTATATAACAAGGAAATAATCACATGGGTTGAAGTAATTTATTACTTGGCTTTTTTCCCCCTTCAATTAACTTTAGTAGCCAGCTATGGTAGTGCTAATTAGTTATTTAAAAAACAACAGCTGTCTGAGTGAGTTTACTGTCATAAAAACACAGGATCTTAGAGCTGGGAAGAGTAACAGATTAATTTCATCCAAGCCTCTTTTAACACGAAGGAAATCCTTTAAAAAACATCTTTAAAATAAAGCCAATTTATCCACATAGCTATAAATAGAAAGCGTGGCCAAATAATCACAGTAGCTTACTGACTAAAGCTGTGTTTTACTCACTAGCCCTTTTTCAAAAATCAGCACTTCCCCACAAAAAATAGTGACTTCTCTTTATTTTCTGTATTCTAGCTACTGGTAAGTCTATTTTCATTATTTCTTGTTGATTTCTGAAGCATGTTATAGAATCTTCTAATCCAGCTTTCAGTGAAAAATTAAAAATACTATGCAGAGTGATAGATTTAATGCAATCCTTATCAAAATGCCAAGGGTACTACTTCCAGAAATAACCAAGCTTAAACATATACACAAATACACTCTTTCTCTTTTGCTCTCTCTCTCACACACACTCACACTCACACACACACACACACACACACAAACACACACCACTTCAGACAACCAAAGCAATTCTGAGAAAGAAAACTGAAATTGGATGCATCACACTTCCTGTCCTAAAATTATATGACCAACTTATCCTACTTAAAATAGCATGGTACTGGCCCTTCTCAACCCTAAAATATACCACAGAGCCATAACGATTAATAAAAACAGCATGGTATTGTCCCAAAATAGACATATAAATCAATATAATAGAACAGAAGACCAAGATATAAGTCTACACAGTTATAGTCACTTGATTTTTGGCAAAGGTGACAAAAAGAACACCCTAGAGAAGAGACAGCATCTTTAGCAAATGCTGGGAAAAGTGGATGTGAAGCATGGAGAAGAATTAAACTAGATCCTTATCTCTCACCCTGTATAAAAATCATTTCCAAATGGATCAAAAGCCTTAATGTGAAGTCTGAAGTTATATAAACAACTTAATGTAATAAAGAACTTAATGTAAACCCTGAAATTCTGAACACTGGTGGAGGAAAAGGTAAGAAGCCCACTGTAAGAGTTTGGCATAGGTACTGACTTTCTAAATAGGTACCTGGGTGCCCAGGACATAGGCCAACAATTGACCAATGGGGCTTCATAGAATTAAAAAAAACCTTAAGTACAGCAAAGGAAACGGTCAGTTGTATGAAAAGGCAACCTTTGCCACCTGTACATCTGACAGAGGATTGATTGATGCCTAGAGTATATAAAAAAAATCCAGAAAACTAAACCCAGGAAATAAATACCCATTAAAAACTGGGCTTTGGAACTGAACAGAAAGTTCTCAAAGGAAGAAAGTAGAAATCTCTGGAAAGTATTTTTTAAAAGTGTTCAAAGTATTATTATTCATCGAGCAAATGAAAATTTGCTTTTAAAACTATTTTTGAAAGCATCCCTATCAGAATGGTTATCATTATCACCAAGAAAATCAGTGACAATAAATCTGGCATTGATGTGGGGAAAGGGGAGGAGCTCTTACACACTTCTGATGGAAATGTAAACTGGCATAGCCACTGTGGAAATCAATGTGGACATTTCTCAAGAAGCTAGAGAGCTACCATATGACCCAGCTATACCACTCCTGGGAAGATGCCCAAGGACTCTATCCCACTACAGGCACACTTGCTCATCTATCTTCATTGTTGTTCTGTTCACAATAGCTGGAAGATGGAATCAGTCTAGAAATCAATCAACAGAGTCATCAGTAAGGAAAATGGAATTATATTCATTCAGTTGTAAAGAAAAATGAAGTTATGATGTGTGCAGGTAAATGAATGGAATTAGAAAACATACTTAGGTGACCCAGGCCCAGAAAGACACACATATGTAGATCTCTCTCTCATAGGTAGATCGAAGCTTTGACTTTTCACATTCATATGAGTATTTGTGGAGGTGATGAAACTAAGAAGGGGGCATTGAGGGGAGGAAGCTTAGCAGTTGTGAGGAATAGAGCATAGGTGATGTGAAAGCAGAGAAGGCAAATATTGGAGTGGGAAGACTTGAGCAGGGATAGGAATGGAGAAGAGGAGACCATGAATGGGAGGAGAGCTTAAGAAAATAAACGATGTAAAATATATAGAATCTTCAATGATTTGTAAAACAATTGAAAAATACATTTTAAAATATGAAGAAGGGATTCTTCAAGGTTGAATATTGCTTCTTCTAGAATCCATGGTTGTTAAACAAAAACCCCAGTGCCAGGGATGGAATACTTTCCCCCAGGAGTTGTTAGTCAGGGCCAGAAGTCCCCAAACAATACAAGCTTTTGCAATTCCTCTTGTTTGTCCTAGAACTAGGTGATAAGACTGACGCTACCACACACTTTGGTTGTAACCAAGCTGGGACTGAGTTGGAAGTTTACTCTCTGTTTGCTAGTTTCTACAGTGCCAGAAGGCGTTCTACAGGATGCTAGGGAACAAAGTGCTCTTCCCCTTCTGTGAACCTACAAACTACAAAAAAACAACCTACCAGGCAAGATGTGCACAGTGGCATGATTGTTTTGTTTGTTTCTTTGTTGCTTTTTGTTTTCTTAAAACACAAAAATGCTGTTGAGTAGTTCCTCCCACTCCATAGGAGGAACTCATACCCAGTACTGGAAACCTGGTTAGAACCCGTGGCCCAGCAGGGAATAAATTCTAGTGGGGGAATATACTACTTTTGCTTTGCTAAATGGACTAAAATCTGTACACCTAAGGAAGCTAATCAGGAAGGAGAATTCTGGCTAAGATGCTCAATCTCCATTCAGAAAGGCAAAGAGGATGGACATCGGAGGAGGGAGAAAACAGGGAACAGGGGCCTACCACAGAGGGCCTCTGAAAGGGTACCTGCAGGGTATCCAGGCAGATGCTGAGACTCATAGCCAAACTTTGGGCAGAGTGCAGGGAATCTTATGAAAGAAGTGGGAGATACTAAATGGACGTTTATGTTTATACTCATAGATCAGTGCCATTCTCCTCACTGGCAGAGAAGTCTGTTTGTAGTGAGCTTTGGTTAACACTCAAAACTGGTTTAAGTGCTAATATTAGCTTACTGTTGACTGTTAGGTCTTAGAAACCTCAGAAAAAAATGCTAGCTGTGGTGTCTATTAACATATCAAAGCAGATGCTGGCCAGTGCTCCTAGCATCCCTCAGTACCTGTGGCTCCTCCCAGCACTTTTCACCCTGCCCCCTACCCTAAACCTCTCCCTTTCAGGGCTAGGCTTCTGTTTCCCTTCCCCCAACCTGATCTATTTTGCCTCCAAAGCTCTTTTGGTCTTTTGGCCCCGGCTGCCTGTGTTGGGCATCATCTCCTCTCTTGCTCTCCCTCTCTTTCTCTCCTCTCACGGTTTGGTTTCAACTGTCAGCTATGCTCAGCCTGGACTCCTCCCTCTCCCTGCTTTCTCTTCTATATCTACAATAAAAGTCTTCTCCATACTTCAGAGTAGTCACAGCCTCCTTTTATTTTATTTTTTCTTTCAGCCCCCCACCCCCCACGCAAAATGTAACATCTAAATTCATAACATCTAATCATGGAAGGATTGGTAGGAAGAATGTAAGAGATGGAAGATGGGACAGGATGAATGCTATAAAGTTGTGTTTCACTGACGTTTTTGTCGTACCCATGAACATGAACTCATAGCAGCAGTGGTTGCCTGCTTAAGACCTGAGCAAGACAGAGTACATCAACATCTCATGTCAAGGGAGGGATGCATAAGGACTTTCCTCTAGTATCTAAAGGCTGCAGAGAAGGAGAGGGGTCATGTTTCTCAGTGTTGTCACTAGACATTGCCCCTACACTAACAGATAATTTCCTCCTGTGCTCATGTAAGGCAACCCTAATTAAATGTAGTGGTTCATGCATTAGAAAAGACATGCAAATAAGAGGGAGGGTTGAGAAGATGGAATTTGGTGGGAGGGAAAAGGGGAGAAAATAATGTAGTGGAAGTTTTGCTTTCCTTAAAAACTCACATATGTAAATATGTTTTTGTTTTAATTCCACGTGTAGGCTATTGGGACTGTTTTAGTTTCTCCACAGCTAATAATTGCCTGGTAAGGAGCATGGTCTTTCGCCAGCTGGTAACAGCCTTCGGTGAGCCTGCAGAGGCATGTGATCTTTGCCAGCTGTAGAGAGTTAGTTGAATTCTGAGGACTCTGAGGGGTATAAATACAAGAGCCGAGAGAGAGAGAGAGAGAGAGAGAGAGAGAGAGAGAGAGAGAGAGAGAGAGAGAGAGAGAATGTGGTATCTTGGAGAAGATGAACAGCGGCTTTGCAAGGTGGCTTGGAGAAGAATGGGGAAAGCAGAAGGTGGCTGATGACCTGGGCTGCTGGTTATCCTGACTACAAGATTGGCATTGTCCCAAAAGAACCCAGCATCCCTAATCAGCAGGAACTAAGTCTAAAAAAGTCCATGTTCCTTCTCCTCACTAACCTTTTTCTCCTTCCTAGGGTTGGTGGGTTAGTGGAAGGGAGGTAGAGGTATTAAGGAACCCCAAATAAAAGAGAGTTTTAAAAACTAGCACTTACAAAAGAGATAATGGGGAAAACTGATCAAAGAATACACATATAGATGAATAAATAAATAGAAATTACATTATATTGGCATAAAAATGGAAACCTTATTTGAGTTACATCTTTTTAAATTATTTTTAATATTAGTTACAGTTTATTAACTTTGTATCCCAGCTGTATTCTGCTCATTCCCTCCCAATCCTACCCTCCCTCCCTCATCTCCTCCCTGCCCCTTTCCAAGTCCACTGCTAGGGGAGGCCCTCCTCCCCTTTCATCTGACCCTGGTTTATCAAGTATCTTCAGGACTGGCTGCAAAGTCCTCCTCTGTGGCCTAGCAGGGCTGCTCCTCCCTGGGGAGTTACATATTTTTAAAAAAGTATTTATTTATTTTTTGTGTATATGAGTGCTCTGTTTTCCTAAATACCAGAAGAGGGAATCAGATTCCATTGCAGATGGTTGTGAGCCACTGTGTGGTTGCTGGGAATTGAACTCAGGACCTCTGGAAGAGCACCAGTGCTCTTAACTGCTGAGCCATCTCTCCAGCCCCTGGGTTACATTCTTTTAAACATTTAAAGTTACATTTATTTAGTGTGTGTGTGAATGCGTGTGTGTATTTGTAAATCTGTATGTATGAGTGTGTGCCACTGTCTGATCAGAGAATGACTTGTGGGAATTGGTTTTCTCCCCAGCTCTACTATGTAGTTAGGAATCAGAAGTAGGGCAGAAGCAGGAGCAGAGTCCAGAAGTAAATACAAATGTATATGGTCAAGCAATTTCTTTCTGCTTCATCTCTGAAGCCTCAGGAATGCCAGAAGAGAGTTTGGAATAGGGTGTAGGTGGGGTGGGGTAGGAGAGTCGAAGGATTGGGGTGAGCTACTTGATGTTGGCCTTTGCAATGGCTTTTGTGGCTCTCAAGCCAAAAGGTCAGAGTATAAGAACAAAAAGAAATAGGACTACAGCAGGCTATAAAGCTTTGCTCTTGTGACAGGAAAGCAGTTTTGTGAGGTGGCAGATATTAATCTCTTTTGTTATCCTAAAGCCCTTCACTATCTGTGCATCCCATAATAACATGTAAACTCAGACATACACAATAGCATTTATTAAAACTACTTGAGTACGGAATTCTCCTTGCTGTGTGAGACAAAGCTACTTAGAGAAGATGCTCAAATTGGGTAGGGCTCTCAACGGGGTCAACTGCTTTGCTCGTGCTCTCGTCTACATATGTTTGTCCAAGGGAGTGTACTGAGTGCAAGCCTTTCCTGAGCTTTGGCCAAGCTCCGGTCATGCTTTTACATCCTCTCTGCACATCTTCAATAGACATGAACCTTATAGAGGCTTGTGTTTTATGTTGGTAAAACAAAAAAGAAAATAATAGATTAGTCTAAGGCTCATGTTTTCTCTTTCCAACATGATTTACTTTGTCCAAGGCATCACATTTACTAGTTTTATTTGACCATCTGATTTGTCCATTTGTCCACTATATCTGTCTAGGAAATCTCCTCACAGGAAGCTATGTTACTATGCCACATGGCGTGTGTTATGTTAGAGAAAGAATAAGGTATAGAGTTGAGATCCTGGCACATCAAAATAATGCCTACAGTAATTTCCCTAGCTGGGGATAATCTTCCCTCTGAGAATCCATTAATATTCTGTTTAATATAGTAAATCTATAATAGTTTCCACATAAATGGTTGCAGCTTATTAATAAATATTATTTAAAATGGTTACAATAATAAAGTATTAGTGTTCTAAAACCTTTAAACAACACAGCTATAAATAGGACCACAGAGTGTGTCTTTCACTCCCACAGCCATTCTCACAGTCACAGACTGTGTTCTCCCCCCTTAGTCTTGTTTGATTGAGACAAGGTCTCACTATGTAGGCCGATCGACCTCCATCTTGTATCTTCCCGAATGTTTGGATCTACAGTGTGGGGCATCTTGCCCAGCTTCATTTCAATTTCCTGTGCGTTTGCCCAACAGGTTGCTAATTCATCCGTCTAGCGCTCTGACTTTAACTTATTTTTTCTTTAGACAGGATATCATGGTGTACATCACCCTGGGTCTCAGGTAGGTCAGGTTGGCCTCCAGCTCCTTATATAGATCAGGCTGGCCTCTAACTCACAGAGATCTACCTGCCAGGATTCAAGGCAGGCCACTCCACATCTAGTCTGTTCCATCTGTCTAAACCAGCTTGTGTGACACCACTGGCGAGTGAAGGAAGCTGAGTGCAGCTCAGCCAGGGAGAGCAAACAGGAGTTAACAGAAGATACACGGGTGGCAGCTGTCAAGCTGCTCCATGTGGGAAGACGAGTCCTGGCTGGCAGAAACGTATCATTTCACAAGGGAAGCCAGAATTGCAGATTTTGCAATAAATATTTCTAATTTTTAGGTGCCAGAAACTAATTAAAAGATTTAAATGTTTATAGTAAATTAAACACACCGGTAGGCCTGCTGTAGCAGGACAACAGTTGACTTGAGCCTTTGTTGGGTTCCTTACCTTTCACCATCTGCTCATACAATTATGTTGGCTACACCACAGCATTTTTTTTTTCTTTTGGTACATTATTTCTTTAGGCTAAATTAAAAAAATGATTTAAAAAGACTTATTTATTTATTTTTATTTTATGGGTATATATGTTTTGTCTTTTATTTTATGGGTATATATGTTATGTTATGTTATATTATGCGCCATGTGTGTGCCTGGTACCTGCAGAAACCAGAAGAGGGCATTGGATTCTTGAGGCTGGAGTTTCAGGGGGTTGTTGGCTGCCATGTGGGTCCTGGGAACTGAACCTAGGTTCTCTACAAGAACAGCAAATGCCCTTAACCCTTAGCTGTCTCTCTAGCCCAAGCTGTTTTTAAAGGGAAGTGCCTTTCCTTCTCATTTTTGTGTCTACTCGGCGTGACCCTACAATACAGATAAACAGTACAAATGGCTGACTGTACATACTATCTCCTCAATAAAAACCCATGAAAAAGGTATGAATAAAACACAAGAAATAGAAATATGGAGCAATGCAACAGGAAAAAAAAACAAACGAGTGAACACAAAACAACAACAAGAACCTCTTGAAATCATCCTGGTTGGGAGGAGTAGAACTGAAGAGCTGGTGCTTAAAGTCACCACTGAATGACGTCACTTCAGTCAGGGTGACACACCCGTGGTCTGTACTGCCCTGTGCTGTTCTCTTTTCCGGACTCTTTCCTGTCATTTGGTTGACTAGTGGAAATGAGGATTGAGTGTGATGGGAGAAATACCTTCTGTCCTTACACTATGAACTCTCATAAACGGAGACTGAGATGCCCATTGGAAATTAATGCACAACAGGAAGGAAGACAGTTTAACTGTTATTTTGAGATCACTTGATTTCAATCATCTAACGCAAAAGAGCTCGGAGGCTGGGGAGGAATCTGCACTCGGCTTTGCTTTCTGTCCAGGACATCAGCTTCAGGAACAGTCTTGTCAAACTGCTCAAGCTTGAAAAGTGAGCTATAGAAAGAAGGTTTTCTGTAGGATCTTGAGCCTTGCCTTGCTTCTCACTGTTGGCCACATACTTTGACCAGATTTGTGTTGGGATGGAGAAGGGAAATTGAGGGGCCAAGCAGGCAGAAAGACATAGTCTTGGACACTGCAATTACCTGAGCTTCTCTTCTTGCCTCTACCATAGCTCTGTCCCATTGGCTGTTGTTCTTAACCTACAAATATACCTTGTTATTCTCCTGGATAATTAAACTTCTTTAATGATTTCATTGTTCTTAGATTAAAGGGCACCTGCAACCCACCCTAAACGACACTGTAGTTTTGAACTCTTGTTTGCCTCTTCAGGTCCCATTTTTGGCTTTCCAGATGTCCCTGGTTGACTTTCCCGGTCCTGCAGACCTTATAACATTTCTTTGGAAGCCTTTCTGGTCCCTTAGAGTAATACTGTGCAACGGAAATATGGGATCCACTTAGGTCAAGCTAATTTATGTAACCATATTAAACGAGTGAAAATAAATAGGTGAAACTAACGGCTTTAGTGTATTTATTCAATATGTTTGAATATTTTTAACATAAAAGCAATATAAAATTATTTGTATTTTTAGTATCTTTTTGATAGTTGACCTTAAAATCTATTGTGTTCAGTACACAGAGCACATCTCAGGGAGGCCTGGCCACAACCCAAGCCTCAGTAGCCATGTGTGGCTGGGGACTTCAGTGTTGGACTGTGGTACTGCAGACTGAATGTACTAAAATAGTAAATTTTAGTCAATTTCATCCCATGTGTTCTTCACAAAACACCATTCATGTTTCAGACCAAAGTAGTAGGGCCTGTTAACAGTTCCCTTTGGACAGTGATGCCACAAAGCGACTGGGCCTGCCTGGTCCACTATTCCAATGCCTAGTACATACAAAATGCTTAATAAAGTATTGCTTTCTACTTTTCAGACATGATAAACATGATAAACAAACCTTTCTATTCATTTCCCCTGAGTTAATAGACAGAGTTAAATGTGCAAAATTCATCTAAGTTAAAGACGTAATAGCTAGCTGAATTCTTAAAACTTATTGACTCTTGTTTTTTTTCTCTTAAATTTAGATTTATTTGTGTGTATGAGTGTTCATCTGCATGTATACGCCTGTCTTTTGCTCTTTGAAATCGTAATTGGGTGTCAGAATGTCTGAAACCGGAATTACAAATGGTTGTGTGCCACCATTTGAGTTCTGGGAACTGAACCCGGGTCCTTTGTAGCAGCAACAAGTGCTCTTAATTTTTGGGCCATCTCTCTAGCCCTTGCCTGACATTCTTAGAGAATATTGTTTAAAAATAACCAGTACATCCCGAGTTGAGTATGTTATTCTAATGTCAGTTTTCCGGTTTTGACAATATAGAATAGTAATATGAAGTTTTATCAATTGGTAAAGGGTACCTGGGAACAAGATGCTATTTTGAAGCTTGGAAGTTTAAGCTACTTTGGGATAAAAGGTTATTTTTAAAAATTATCTTAACTGGGTATGATGGCACACATTAGTAGTCCCAGAGGCTGAGCCTGGAGGACATTTGGACCCTCGGAGCTTGAGGACAACTTGGGCACCGTGGCAAGTTGTTGTCTCTTCAGAAAATTGTCTTCTCAATTTAAGCAGCTTTAGGTAATCTCAATACTCCATAGTCCATAAATGCTTTTTGGTTTTTATCATCACAGTGCTGTTTCTTAAGAGGCAAAAACACCCGTGGGCAGGGAAGGGCCTGAGATCAGCAGTTCCTAGACTTTGTGGATTTGTGCCATGCTTCAGGATATTAGAATTCTGGCAGCCCTCTTGGAGTGATTAGGAGACCAAAAACAACATTTAAACAAATCAGGAATAATTACAATGCAATTATTAGCACAGTGTAACAATGCCTCCAGTGTTTATAAAGCAGTCGGTGGCCACTCTTCCACACTGACATGCTGTTTGATGGAGTGGTTTTACGGTCTGGACACATTCCCTTACGAAGTTACAAGCCAATGCCCTTGGCCGCTCAGTCTCACACTTCTGTGTACGGCAAGGTGCACCATCCTTGGTGCCTTCATGCCTCAGCTGACGGGTCCATCAGATGCCGCAATTGTGTATATTAACTTTGACTCAAGAAACACTGCACTGAGCAAAGCAAGGTTGTGTCACTGGTCTGGTTTCACAGTTTATTGGTGTTCCACAGTTCAATGGTGGAGAACCACAGATTTAGATATAGGTAGAGAATCTGGTTTCAAGTTTGACTTGTATAATTGTTTCCACTGGAGCTGAGTCATAGCCCTGTGCATTTTTGACATGTATTTGTAGAGGAATTTTAATTCAGAACATGGCTGCACTGGCTATCCAGAGACCTTCTAGGTTAGCATGGTCCAGCTGGAATATAAACATGCCTTTAATCCAGGAGACAGAGGCAAGCAGATCTGAGTTCAAGGCCAGCCTGGTATAGAGCAAGTTTCAGGTAAAGAAAAAGCTTAAGTCCAGCCACAGTGGTACATGCCTTTAATACCCAACAATGAAGGTAAAGTTAGTGTGTTGAAGGAAGCACCTGTGTTTGGAAGTGATGTTTAATTGAGTGGCAGAAAAAGTGATGAATCAGAGAAAGATTTGACAGAATACGAATATGTCCTACTCTGATAAGAAGAGAGAGGAAAGGGAAGCTACTTAAGGGGGAATGCAAAGAGAGAGAGAGAGAGAGAGAGAGAGAGAGAGAGAGAGAGAGAGAGGGAGAGGGAGAGCGCAGTTGTTCTGAGACAATAATAGAGAGACAGGCTGCAGAGAGAGAACTCAGGTGAAGATCGAGTGAGCCAGAGAATGAGAATGAGCCAGAAGATTAGAAAAGATTGCTGGAGTTAGTTTGAGGCCAAGCAGAGCAATTCAGAGGCCAAGAGAAAAGCCAGATTAAATAAGTCAGCTGGGAGAGGAGTTTGAGCCAGAACAGCTGAACTGAACTAGGTAGCTTTGAGCTCAGAAAGAACAAGACAGGGTGAGCTTATTAAGCAGTAAGTCGCAGAGGCTGAAAACATTCTAGGCCTAGGTTAGATTGCATGGAGGCTAGAAGCTTCCAGGACTAGGCTTAGGTTAGCAGACAGAGGCAGAAAGCCTCCAAGACAACAACTGAATAGGTAACCAAAAACTACTTTTATATGTATTCCAATATAGAATTTGTAAACCTTCACTTAATTATCTGTTAGACGGATGTTTTCTTGAGAAATTCTAATAACTTGCGAGTTCCACAAAGATAGGAGAGCTATCTGTGGTTTCTTTGGTGTCCCCCTTCCTATGGTGTTTGATTCAGTTCTGTTTAATTCTGTCTGTGGAATTAGGTATGCAAACTTTAAATTTTCCTTACGGTGAATTTCTGATTGAATGTTCTTGCCAATCTAGACACAGACCTTGAAAAAAAAAAACACATCTACACTTATAATGTTCATGTATTCATTTGACAACTGCTTGTGGGTCACATGCTGTGCCTGACATCGAATAACTCATAGGGCACAAGGGAAGCAGAGAGCTAACACAGGCTCTTGAAACTCAGTCTTGAAAATGGCTAGGTACATACAGGTACCTAACAGGAGGCCTGCACAGGAGCATTGCTCTGTGGGAGGCAGTGCATTCCAATTCCTTGGAATGTTCTTTTCATCTGGATAGCTCATGCTTTTCTCTCTTGGCGTTTGAATGCAGGTTCCCTGCTGTCCATGCTCACGCACATAGTGCAACTCTCTTTCCACGGACAGGCACTACAATGATATCCAATTGCACCTGCTATTTACAAAACCACTAGCTTGTGGTCCTGTTTTTGAGTCAACAGACATGTGAGTTAATACACGCCGTGCAGTCAGAAACCACAGAAATGACGCTGCCTGTGCTCAAATCCAGTTTCGATATTACGAGCTTGGCTGGTCTTCTGAAACTCACCTTCTCCGTGTCTCAACTTATTAAACTGTCAAGCGAAGGATAATAATATGAGCCACTTCACTGTGTTGCCACAGGATTAAATGATAATGGCTAGAAGGCATAGCCTAAAAGCTCTGCATTCGTTATCTGTCGACATCAATGATTTTCAAACTAGTTTAAAGCAGTTCAGCATGGTGAGGATGTAGACACACATAGATGAGGCTGGAATAAGGAGCCAGGGTCTCAGATGGCTCCCCATGGCATGTCAGGAAAGCAGATCTCAGGTTTCAGCGTCCCACAACCACCTAGAGAAGGGGGTGAAAAATGTCAGCTGCAGGCATCTGGATTGTTGGCAGGCTTTCCTGGTCGATCTTAGTAGACCCAGACATTTGACCACGGAAACTCTGCAGTTCTCTGTACTTTCAGAGCTGTTGATCCACTCAGTTTTTAGTGACAACGTAGACTTCATGGGTTAAATTTGCAGTGAAGTAAATTTGCAGTTGATGGCTCTTTTTGGTAGTTTCTGTCCCCTCCCCCCCGCCCCAGTTGTAACCATTGCTGCAGAGAATCTTCTAGGAGTATGTTGTCTTCTGTTCATGTGTGAATACGTCAGCTCAGTACATTTTTTTAGAAGTGAAATTGCTAGGGCCTGAGTGTACGTGCTTTAAATTGTGATAAATATTGTCAAATTGCCCTCTGAAAGGTTACATCAATTTATTCTCCTGCCATCAGTGTTGAAGAGGGTACCTTTCTCTCTACTCTATCATTTTTCTCTTAACTCAGGCTTTAACACTTTTCATTTGGGGGCACTGACGATATCCACATCAGGGATGTCTGGACCTGTGAGTGCCCAGCCAGCCACACTTCTGAAGCCCCGTGGATCCTTTAGAAATCATTTTCTTATCAGCCACCATCTCCCTTACTTGGCCATGACTTCCAAGAGCATGTAAGCCTATTGTTGCATGTCTTTCATATTCCAAAGCAGAAGACAGTGTCCCGCTTCTCCTGATTCCAGGCTGAGTCTTCTATTTTCTACAGAGAAGTTATTTATAGTCAAGAAATTCTGAAGTCAAAGATAATTCTCCCATCGTTAAGTTCCTAGATGCCTTGCTCTGATCATATCTGTATCCCTGAGTTAGCACATTACAGGAGTGAGAGCTCTCTAGTGATTTAGGAGCCTGCCAGATCATTAGGGCTTCACCAGGATAAGGATGTAGTAGTCCAGTGAGCTATCATCGGGCCACATTCAGTGCTGCATTGCTCCAGAGCAGAACAACGGCCCAAAGAAATCATGATGGATTCTTTTAGAGGTAGGAATGAAACCTCTGTTTGGAATTAAGGAATAACTATGTCCTTCACCACAGGGGAGAGAAAGAGCATTAACATGTAATGATCTTTTGATCAGCTCTTGCTCATCATTACCTTATATGAACTAGAGATGAGTCTTGGGTGGGGGGAGATGGGTAGGAGGCTTTCTAACTTTGAAATTAGTTGTGCCAAGAGAAGACTGGCATCCGAAAAGAAAGATCTTCCTTACAGGAATGTCTATGGTGAGCTTCCCTAGAAGTCAGGAAACATTTGTGAGTAGGGAATCCTTTTCATTTGTACATTTGTTTTTTCCCCATTTCTCTACTTCCGTTCCTCCCTCCCTTTCTCTCTCCTTTCCCCTTTTCATTATTTCTTTCTCTCTTCCATTATTTTTCCCTTCTTTGTATTTTCCTTTTCACCTCTTATTCTTCTTTATTCCTTCCCTCCTCTTCTCTATCTCTCTCTTTCTCTCCTTCATATTTTCCTTTCCTTCTTTTTCTTCTTTTTGGAACCCAAAGCTGGTAGGTGCCAGGAAATCATACATTGAGCTATATCCCCTGCCTTGCACATCTGTTTTTATGGAAATCTTTAGTCTCTCAGTGCCTGAGAGATGTACCGTAAGCTTTGAGATGGAAACTTTCTTTCTCCAGATGTTAAAGTCCCCTGATGGGGCCATCCCTTTTCACATGGCAGCCTCGGTAGAACTGGATTCTCAAAATTGTGTCAAGGAGAGCAGCAAGAGGTAGCATGTTAACTCCTTGCTTGCAGCGAGAGCACAAGGAGAGCCTGGGAGAGGAAGCAGCAGAGGCCGTCTTGGGTTGCCACTAAGGGCCGGAGGAGAGGAAGCTGTGGAATTAATTATCCTGATTTAAATTTGAGTTCTTGTGTAGTCCCTTTTAATTTGGGCAACTTGCTTTGACCTTGTTGGGCTAGCCTGATAGAGATGTGTCTAGTAACTGCCTTAGAGAATTTCTGTCGTGACTAAATTGCTGCATCAAAAGGGCTCAGTATATTCCTGGTGAGACTTGTGCCTTGAAATTGCTGGCAGTCTCCGAGTTGTAGTGGTTGTCATTTTAACATCTTGTTGCCCACAGGGGGAAAAGGGCTATTGGGTATCTTGGTATTTCTGGGCCCACAGCATTTGTTTCCCAACCTATTTTTTTTTTTTTTTTTGGGATTAAGGTCCTGTAGCACTCACTTTAAAGGACAGACTTCCAACCAGGCCATTCTAAAAGTCCACAAGTCCTTCTAGAGACCTCCACATTGTGCAACTCAGGACTTGACAAGGGAGTTTGAAACTAGCCATTGGCATAGCTGATATATAACTGAAAAGTGATTGTGTCTGTAGGAAATAATGAACAGAGGATGCTGTCACTGCAGTATGCCAGGCACTGTTAAAAATGCAAAACACTGACCACATCCTTAGCTGTTCCTGCCACGGCGTTAATATCCCCATTGAGCAGATGAGAAAGACAACTGAGAGGAGTCAGGCAACTCGCCCAAGGACCTGCTGCAAGAAATGTATGGAGTCAGGACTTTGTTCGGATGGTTTTGATTCTAGAGCTTGAGGTCTTAACTGATACACACCTCTGTATGCATAAGTACCTCTGAATGTTTTGAGGTATATTCATTACCCACAAACATTTTGTGAACCTGAGAGAAGTAGAAAACAGACCAGAAAATGAACCCTATCTCTTGGTGGCTAACAGAGCTCCAAGAAGCTCAGGGTTCCCTGAGGCTGGGTAATCAGCCCAAGCTGAGTTCATTGACTCCAGTGGGGGCCTTTCAGGAGGGGCTCTGAGCTCTGCACTTGACTTTCCCACTCTCCACAGTCAGCTCCCTTGTGATCAGCCCGTGCAGGGATGGCATGCACTCTGCAGATAAGCAAAGACGATGCAAAATCCGTCACCGCTCTCTGCCCCTCCCTCCCCATTCTCCCTTCAAAGCAAATTGCAAAGAACAGTTGTGCCCCAGTCGGGCATTACAATGTCATCACAGCACAGAGTTCTGAGCAACTTAATCCCGCAGCTTGCAGCCCAGGGCCGCATCACCACGGCAGGCTCCCGGTTGTGGGGGAACAATGATCTTCTGTGGCTACTGATACATTTTTTCTTTTCAAGGAGCACATTCAGTGGAATAAACACATCAATGCCAGAGACAATATTGTCACTTACTCCAGCCAGCTTTTAATTTCAGCTGGTAGATGGAAAGTAAGTTTGTTGAAATGAGTTTTTCCTAGTCTGCAGGAGTCCTGCTTTCTTTGGATTGGCGATGGGAGGCCAAAGAGGCCACTATTTCCCTTGAATTTTCTTTTCCTTGTTGTTTTGGAAAACAATTTTCTCTGACATGTAGTTGGTTGTTTTACCGCTCTAAGAAATATATTGGTTTATTCATCTGTTGCAACTATAATAATATTGCCATTGGAGTCTCACTCGGTAATAAATCAGACCATTCCTTTCTACTCTATACAAATAATTAAAATAAAAATCGACTCTGCCACTGAATTTGTTCTACAAGCTGAATAGAAGTGTGTGCTATAAGTCTAAATATTTTGGTTGACACAGAGCTGTATATCTTTAAAATAAGAAACCAAAAGGTGGGAAAATAAGACCTTATTTCATTATGTACAACTTATAACATTTATCTTGAAGGTAAAGTTGCTGTCCTTGGCTGCCTGTTAACTGGGAACTAGGATCCGAATACCATGGGATGTTCATAGTCTCACAGCCTCCCGACCCCAGCAGCATCCTCTGCTCTCTTTCTCCTCCCTCTCTTATGGTAAAGCAAGTCAAGATTCACTGCAGTAGCTCTGGAAACAAGCACTGATTATTTTTGTATTCGTACGTGCATGCACATTTCTACTCCCCCCAAAAAAAAGAAGTAAGGGTAGTTTATAAAAATGCACAGTTAAGAATGAAATAGAAATGAGTGAGGCAGAAAATTTGATGGGAAGAAGGTGGCAGGTTCAGGAGAGCAGGGTGGTGGTGGGAGACTGACTCCAGATATGGTACTCACTGCGGGAGGAGGGCGCTGGGCTTGACTCTTGTGAGGTGAGTGTCCTGACTCCTAGTGATGGTGAAGATTAGACACACAGTGAAGACCCAGGCGGAGCCACACTTGCTATTGTTATTAGAGAGTGTTTTCCCCTCGAGGCCTTCACTAAGAAGACACTTCTACTCAGGGACAAGAGCCTTCACCAAGACCCTTAAGAAGCACAATTAATTAATTGGACACATAAGCAGCAGAGGCATTTCCAATAAGGCCAACTGTGAAACTTAGACAGTGACTTTTTTTTTTTTGACTTTGTGTAAGCCAAGTAGAAAATTTGACACACTCCATCGTCATTCCTAGACTCAGCATCCATGAACTAAAAGTTGCTATGCCCTTCTTCCCTTTTTATAAAAGAGGATGCCAGGTCACTCCACAAAACCCAGTATGTCTGTAACCTCAGGGGTGTCCCACAACAAAGGCTGACTTGCTCATGTTACATAACTGTTGTAGATCAGCCTGGCCCTGGAGTAGGGTTGGAGGATCCTACTCTGTGACCTCTGTACTCAGGAATCCAGCTAAGAGTTGTTCTATCTCCATGCTTTCATGATGCGAAGACAGGAAAAACACAGGAATGTATGTAGACTCCCAAAGCTTCTAGCTGGATATGTTTGCAGCTTCTCAAGTCTGTTTTATTGGTCCAAGCAAGTCATGGTCATGCCTCATTACAACTTGGATAAGAAAGTGCAACCACGCTTTGGCTGGAAGCGGAGAATCTGTTCTATACGGGAGCTTCAGGGGCTCAGCTTCAGTGATAGCCTTTGGACCATATTTTGAGGAATACTAACCTAGAGAAAGGCTGAATTATGTGTCCTCAGGAGGTCTTTCATATCTTCCCCTGAGCTGAGATTTAGCTGCATGGTAAATAGTGGTGTTTTTGAGATAAATACTCTCGCAAACACCTGCCTGGTAGCTCTTCTATGCAAGTGAATCTTGACTCCTTTGGCAAACCTCTATCTCCAAAAATGCATTACAGTTTGCAACAGTAGTAAAAATGCAGTTATGAAGCAGCAGCAGAAATGGTTGGGGTCACCACAACATGAGGAACTGTATTAAAGGGTCACAGCTTTAGGAAGGTTGAAAACCACTGCCCAAGACCATAGTATACTTAAAAGTCAGGCTGAGGTGTCTAATGAGGATACCTCTGATTTCAAGATGGCTCCTGTCTAAAGGAAGGTGGGAATACCTGTAGGCTGGGTCAAGATTTTTATTAGTTAAAAACCTGGGTTTTGTTCCTTATTGACTATTCCCAGAGTTCTAGACCATAGGTTAGAAGTTCTTAAATAGATGTGAAGGATAGAATCACATTGACTCTTTAGGAAATCAATATATGTGGGAAACCTAGACTGGGGTCCAGGCATTTTACTTTAGCTCCACTGGTCATCCTGAAACCCCTCGTGGTTAGGGAGTGAGCATGCCGCTTGGAAAACATTGGAGCAGCTGTGAGCAGGAGCAAACCTCCATTGTACAGTGTCTTGATGAAGACCCTCTGAAGCGCTTCATGTTACCTTGAGGATACCTAACTTTTAAAAATTAATGTGGTGAATGAACACAAAAATACTTCCGGTCATACTAACGTGGCTTAGCACGAAACTGTGTTACCCTGACTTCTAGAGGCAGCACTTTGCCCTTCCTTAACCACTTCTGCTGGCATCTGTGTGCATAAAGACCATGATGGAAATTAGCCACATTTATAGCAAGCTTTATTCTATGTTCACAATATAGCCAGTATGATGGCTGCCTCTTCTAAAGTGAAGGAACTGAGAGGACAGTCCCAAAGATAGGAGAAGTGTTTTTTTTTTTTTTTTTTTTTTTTTTTTTAACATTCATTATGGAACGTACTGTGCCAGGTTTGCTCTAGAAGGGAAGGAATTTTCCCATGTTTCCAGTAGTTATATGAGTATGGAAAGCTTACCTCCAGTCTTGCTCCCCCCTTTGAGGTCCTTCCTATTGCCATGTTGTAATTAAAATACTATTCATGAGGATCTATGTGTCTAAATAGACATTGTGTGTCTGACAATAAAAATTTCGTTTTAGACATATATTTAGATTGCTAGGCAACTGCATTAAGATAGACTAGAAGTTTAAACCAGGCAGCTTGGCTTAGCTATTTATATATTCAACGGGATAAATGGATATTTATTTATTGATCTAGCTGTAACTACTTAATTATTTATTATCTATGAGCTCAACAGATGTACATTGAACTATCGCTTTACTGCATCCTTTAACCTCACAGATGCAAGAACTTGAAGATCATCCTCTATGGACCTGAATTCTGGTCCTTCCATGCTTACTCCTAGCCCCATGGCCACTTAGGCTGCTTTTGCTTGGTCAGCACTAACCTGTAATCTGAGCTAGATTTTGAATCATTGAACCATGAGTAGTAGATAGCATATCACAGGATCTTACACGGATAAACATGTGAAATTTTGACTTCTTCCTGAGATAGCATCATGTTTAACACTAATGACAAGTCTAGGAGATAAACAGAGCATCTCCTATGGCCCGTGATAGCGCCCTGGTTCCAACACCCAGCACCGGGAGAGTCCCTTAGCCTCTCGAAGCTCATTGCCTTACCTGTCAATTGGGGAAGACATCAATATCCACGTCATTGGATTTTATGAGGGTTCAGTGAGCTTCGGCACACATGGTACACAGACTAGTATTAACATCAGGCGACATCTAAATCTCATTACACTGCTAGTAACAACAACAATGAAGCCATGTATACATATAAAATAGAAATAGAACCCCAGCCTTAGGAAATGATGCTTCTCTCTCTCTCTCTCTCTCTCTCTCTCTCTCTCTCTCTCTCTCTCTCGCTTAACCTCATGTTTTCTTCATTTGGAGGAATCATCCTTGGCTGCAATTCATTGTGCTGGGCTACATTAATCATGCCCTGTTTTGTTCTTCCTGACAGTAATGAATAGGAACTGATAAAAACCAGCCATCAGGCCACAAAAGAGGAGTGCAAATGCCCCTCTCCGAGGCTGTGCTTAATTACCCTGTGTGCCTGGATTGCCATATGCTGCACCGTGTTGCTGTCCCTCCGGCTGCAGCCTACCTTGGGTCACAGCATCATGCTATTTTTTCTTTCCTTCCTCTCCTTGTTTTTTTATGTGGAGACTCGGTCTCATCTAGCCCAAGCTAACCTCACCTCAGCTGCAAGTTTACTATATAGATAAGGGTGACCTTGAACTTCTGATATTCCTGGACTGCAGGCCTGCATCGCTGCATCTAGCCGATGTGGCACTTGGGATTAAACCCAGGGATGCTTCCTATTTGAATGCAAAATATGTGAGCAAGTTCTCTACCAACCAAGCTGGCCATGCTCATCTAAACATTTTATTTGTCTTTATGTGTATGGGTGTTTTGCCTGCATGTATGTTTATGTGTGAAAGGTCAGCAGAGATCAGAAGAGAGCAGATCCTCTGGAACTGCATGTACAGAGTGCGTGAGCGCTAGGATTTGAACCCAGGTTCTCTGGAAGAGTAGCCAGTGCTCCTCACTGCTGAACTATCTCTCCTGCTCGTTTTAAAAGCACACACTCGCTCTCTCCTCTGCACACTCAGAGAGAGCTTCAACTTAGTTGTTCTTCCTTATAATTTTGTTTTATTATTTATTTTAAAATTTTTATCTACTGTTTCTGTGTCTGTATTTGTGGAAGTCAGAAGATGACTTAAGGCAGTCAGTTTTCTTCTACCCTGTGAGTTTCAGGTTACCAGTCTTATACAGCAAAAGCCCTTACTCACTGAAGCATTCCATTGGCCCATAGTTAATTACTTTATCAAAAATTTGAAACTGTATTTATTTGTGGTGTGTTGTGAGCATGCATGTGTATGTGCTTGTGTGGCTTGTGTGTGCATGTGTATGTTGAAAGGGCCTGGCTAAATAAACCTGACCAACTCCATAACGGGCTTCATTTTCTTTTTTTTTTTTTGCTAGACAGAACAGGCCTAATTGTTGCAGGAAAACCCACAGAAAAAGGGCAACCAATCAGAAACAGCCAAGGCATCTGGCCTGGGGAAGTCAAGGTTGCTTAACTACTGATTTCAAAAGCACCTAAGTCCTTACCAGAGTCACGTAGCCTCCATGGGCACCAGCCAGTCCCAGTCGAGGTATGTAGCTGCAGTAGGAATTCCCCTCTCTGGCTTTCAAAGGGACCTTGGAGAAGTCCCATGTTGTGAAGGTGATGGCCCAGCAGGCTGGACTTCTGCAGAATAAAGATCCTTTGTTGCTTGCATGCTACTCAAGTCTGGGGTCGTTCTTTCAGCGTGTTCCAGACCCTAACAATGTATGTGCACATTCATGTCACAGTATGCATGTGGAGGTCAGAGGACATGTTAGAATCTCTGTTCTCTTTCTACCCTGTGACTTCTGGGACTAACAGAATTCAGGTTTTTAGGCTTGGGGCAAGCACCTTTACTTGCTGAGCCATCACATTGGTCCTATAATTTTATTTTTTAATCTGGTGACTTTCTCATTCTCTCCTGTCTACCTTCCTTTTGCATTCCTATTAAGTCAGTGAACAGCAGCCATGCTTCATGGGCTGGGGCTGGTTGGTGCTTAAGGAACTGAAGAAGCAGAGCTTCTCCACATCACAGTGAGGTATATCCTCCTGGGTGAAGGCAAATAGCTGCCTCAAGGACACTGGAATATAACAAGGATTTCTCCCATCGTCCTCCTCCTCCAGGAGGCCTGTGGGGCATCTGAGCAGCTCTAGGCTTGGAGCTCGTTCTCTCTGCTCCCCAGCTGCTTGGCCTGCCTGGGTCACAAACAGTGAGCCATCAGAGACAGTGAATCAGCAGAGCGCCTCCCTTCCTTAACTACATCTGACTCTCCAGCACCCATTCTTGAGCCCCTGGACATCTCTCATCTTCCTGTAGACTCCAAACACCAGAGACAGGTGGAGTACAGGCTCTGGGAACAAACAGTCAAGGCTACAGACAACCAGATGGCTAGAGGTCCGCATAAGATTACAATCAACAGACACCAGGACTTCACCAGAATCCTCCAAAATCAATGGATATTCTAATGCAGTTGAAACACAGGAAAATGATTTTAAAGCTATGATTATGCAGTTATTAGAGGCACATAAAGAGGAAACAAACAAATAGAGGCCATCATGGACAGATAGGAATCCACAATCAAATGGGTGAAGGAAATGAATAAAATCATTCAAGACATGAAAATGGAATTAGAATCAATAAGAAAAACCATACTAAGAAAATCCTGGAGATGGAGAACTTAGAGAAGAGATCAGGAACCACAAAGGTAAGCATCACCAACAGAATATAGGAGATGGAAGAGAGACTCTCAGGCCCTGAAGATACAGTTGCAGAAATTGATACATCTTTCAAAGAAAACATAAAAGTGGAAAAGCTCCTGATACAAAACATCAAGGACACCATGAAAAGAAGAAACCTAAGAATAAAAGGAATAGATGAAAAAGAAGAGTCCAGGCTCCAAGTCCTGAAAATATTTTCAAGAAAATAGTAGAAGAAAATTTCCCAAACTTTAAGAATGAGGTGCCCTAAAACCTACAAGAGACTTACAAAACACCAAATAGCCTAGACCAGAAAAGAAATTATAATCAAAACACTAAATCTATAGAACAAAGAAAAAAAATTAAAATCAGCAAGGGAAAAAGGCCAAGTACATTTAAAGGCAGACCTATCAGAATTACACCAGACTTCTCAATAGAGACTATGAAAGCCAGAAAGGCCTGGGTGGATATCATGCAGACACTAAGATACCACAGATACCACGCCAGACTACTATGCCCAGCAAAACTTTCAATCAACATTGCTGGAGAAAACAAAATATTCCATGACATAACTAAATTTAAACAATATATATGCAGCAACCAAGCTCTAAAAATATACTAGAAGGGAAACTCCAACCCAACGAGATCAACTACACCCAAAAAAACACAGGATATAGGTAAATTCACAACAAGAAAACAAACACACAAACACACAATCACCACCAGCTCCACAATAAAAGGAATTACCAATCATTGGTCACTAATACCTATCAACATTAATGGACTCAACTCTCCAATAAAAAGATACAGACTAACAGAATGTTTGTGGAAACAAGATCCAACATTCTGTGGCATTCAAGAGACACACTTCTACAACAAAGATAAAGGGCTGGAAAAAGGTTTTTCAAGCAAATGGACCCAAGAAGCAGGCTGGGAGTAGCCATCCTAATATCTAATGAAATAGACTTTCAATCAAAATTAATCAAAAGAAATGGGGAGGGACACTTCATTCTCATCAAAGGAAAAATTCTCCTGGAGGACATCACAATCCTGAACATCTTTGCCCCAAACACAAGGGCTCCTGCATTTGTTAAAGAAATATTATTAAAGCCTAAATCACACATTGATCCCAACTCCTTAGTAGTGGGAGCCTTCACCACCCCACTCTTACCAAGGGACACTGAGACAGCTAAGTAGAGAAATAATGACACTTACAGAGGTCCTAAATCAAATGAATCTAATAAATGTCTACAGAACTTTTCACCCAAACACAAAAGAGTATGCCTTCTTCTCAGCACCTCACAGAGCCTTCACCAAAATTGACCATATAGTCAGGCGCAAAGCAAGTCTCAGCAGATACAAGAAGATTGAAATAATCTCTTGTATCATATCAGACTACCATGGTGTATAATTAGACCTCAATAATAACAGAAATAGCAAAAAGTGTATACATGCATGGAAACTGAACAACTTTCAATGACAGCCAGGTAAGGGAAGAAATAAAGAAAGATATTAAAGACTTCATAGAATTTAATGAAAACGAAGGCACAATTTACCCAGATTTATGGGACACAATGAAAGTAGTGCTAAGAGGAAAGTTCATAGAACTAAGTGCCTTCATAAAGAAATTCAAAACATCTCATACAAGCAACTTAATGGCACACCTGAAAGCCCTAGAAAATACAGAAGCAGACACACCCAAGAGGAGTATACAGCTGGAGCTAATTAAACTCAGAGCTGAAATCAATAAATTAGAAACAAAGAAAACAATTCAAAGAATGAATGAAACAAAGAGCTGGTTCTTTGAGAAAATCAACAAGATAGACAAACTCTTAGCCAAACTAACTAAAAGGCAGAGAGAAACTATACAAATCAACAAAATCAGAAGTGAAAATGGGAACATAAAGAAAGACACTGAGGAAATCTAAAGAATCACTAAGTCCTACTTCAAAAGCCTATACACAATAAAATTTGAAAATCTAAATGAAATGAACAATTTTCTTGATAGATTCCATTTACCAAAGTTGAATAAAGATCAGATAAATAAATTAAATAGTTTTATATCCCCTAAGGAAATTGAAGCTGTCATCAAAACTCTCCCATGCAAAAAAAGCCCAGGGCCAGATAGTTTCAGCACAGACTTCTATCAGACCTTCAAAGAAGAGCTAATTCCAATACTCTTCAAACTATTTCACAACACAGACAGAAGAAACTCAGTCTGTGAGGCCATAGTCACCTTGATACCTAAACCACACAAAGACCCAACAAAGAAAGAATCTCAGACCAATCTCTCTTATGAACATTGACACAAAAATACTCAATAAAATACTCACAGACCAAATCCAAGAACATATCAAAGACATCATCCACTATGACCAAGTAGGCTTTATCTCAGGTATGCAAAGATGGTTCAATATGCACAAATCCATCAATGTAATTCACCATATAGACTAAACTGAAAAAAAAAAACAAACCCCAGGGAATCATCTCCTTAGGTGCTGAAAAGCATTTGACAAAATCCATCACATGTCTATGTTTAAAGTTTTGGAGAGACCAGGGATACAAGGCACATACCTAAATATGGTAAAAGCAATATGCAGCAAGCCTATAGCCAACACCAAACTGAGTGGAGAGAAACTTAAATCAATCACACTGAAATCAGGGACAAGGCAAGGCTTCCAACTCTCTCTGTATCTCTTCAACATGGTACAGGAAGTCCTAGCTAGAGCAATAAGACAACTGAAGGAGATAAAGGGGATTCAAATCAGAAAAGAAGAAGTCAAAGTATCACTATTCACAGATGATATGATAGTATACGTGAATCACCCCCAAAATTCTACCAGGGAACTCCTACAGCTGATAAACACCTTCAGCAAAGTGGCTGGATACAAAATTAACTAAAAAAAAATCCAATCAGTAACCTTCCTGAATACAAAAGACAAAAGGTCTGAGAAAGAAATTAAGGAAACAACACCCTTTGCAACAGTCACAAATAACAAAGTACCTTGGAGTAACTCTAACCAAGCAAGTGAAAGACTTGTATGAAAAAAATTTCAAGTCTCTGAAGAAAGAAATTGAAGAGGATATCAGAATATGGAAAGATCTCCCATGCTCATGGATCCTTAGGATTAATCTAATAAAAATGGCCATTCTACCAAAAGCAATCTACAGAATCAATGCAAGTCTTACCAAAATACCAGCACAATTCTTTACAGAACTTGAAAGAATAATTCTCAACTTCATGTAGAAAAAAACAAACAAACCCAGAATAGCTAAAACAACCCTGTACAATAAAAGATCTTTTGGAGGGATCTCTATCCCTGATCTCAAGCTGTATTATAGAGCAACAGTAATAAAAAAAAAATGCATGGTACTTGCATAGAAACAGACTAGAGGATCAATGGAATCAAGTAGAAGACTTAGAAATAAACCTATATACCTATGGACACCTGAATTTTGATGAAGAAGCCAAAACCATACAATGGAAAAAAGACAGCATTTTCAACAAATGGTGCTGGTCTAACTGGATGTCTACATGTAGAAAAATGCAAATAGATCCATTCTCACCACCCTGCACAAAAGTAAAGTACAAGCAATCAAAGACCATAAAACCAGACACTCTAAATCTGTTAGAAGAAAAAATAGGGAAGAGCCTGGAACTTATTGGCACAGGAGATCACTTCCTGAACAGAATACCAAGAACTCAGGCTCTAATATCAACAGTCATTAAATGGGACCTCATGAAATTGAAAAGCTTCTGTAAAGCAAAGAACACAGTCAACAGAACAAAATGACAGCCTACAGACTGGGAAAAGGTCTTCACTAACCCTCTGATAGAGGACTAATATCCAGAATATATAAAGAACTCAAGAAATTAAACACAACAACAAACCAAAAAAAAAAACCTAATTAAAAATGGGGTTCAGAGGTAAACAGAGAATTCTCAACAGAGGAATATCAAATGGCAGAGAAACACTTAAGGAAATGCTCAATGTTGCTAGTCATCAGGGAAATGCAAATCAAAATGACTCTGAGATTCCATCTCACATCCATCAGAATGGCTAAGATAAAAAACTCAAGTGACAACACATGCTGGAGAGGATGTGGAGAAAGGGAAACCCTCTTCTATTGCTGATGGGAATGTAAACTTGTACAAACACTTTGGAAATCAATCTGATGCTTTCTCAGAAAACTGGGAATAGTGCTATCTAAAGATCCAGCTATACCACTCCTGAGTATATATCTAAAAGATGCTCAACCATACAATAAGGATATTTGCTCAACTATGTTCAAGGCAGCTTTATTTGTAATAGCCTGAATCTGGTAACAACCTAGATGTCCCTCAACCAAAGAATGGATACAGAAATTGTTGTACATTTATACAATGAAATAGTACTCAGCTATTAAAAACAACGAAATCATGAAATTTGCAAGCAAATGGATGGAACTAGAAAAGATCATTCTAAGTGAGGTAACCCAGTAGCAGAAAGACATGCACGGTATATACTCACTTACATGTGGATATTAGCCTTATAATATAGGATAAACAAACTAAAGTCTACAGACCTAAAGAAGCTAACCATCAAGGAAGATCCTAGGAAAGATGCTTAAATCTCATTCAGAAGGGCAAATGGGATAGACACTGGAAGCGGTAGAAAAGAAGGAACAGGATGGCAGCCTACCACAGATGTCCTCCAAGACTCCAGCAGGGGATCGAAGCACACACAGTGACTCACAGCCAAATTTTGGGCAGAGTGCAGGGAGTATTATGGAAGGAGTAGGATATAGAAGGACCTGGAGGGGACAGGAGCTCCACAAGGAGACCAACAAAGCCATAAAAAACTGGGCCCAGGGGAGACTGCAGAGATTGATGCATCAACCAAAGACCATGCATAGAGAAGAACTAGTCCCCCTGCTCAGATGTCATCCATAGACAGCTCAGTCTCCATGTGGGTTCTCTAGTAAGGGGAGCAGAGACAATCTCTGACATGAACTCGGTTGCCTGCTCCTTGATCACTTCTCCCTGGTGCGGTGACCTAGCCAGCCCACAGAGGAAGAAGATTCAGGCAGTCCTGATGGGACCTGGTAGGCCAGGTTCAGACAGTAGGGGAGAAAGACTTCCCCTATTAGTGGATTAGGGAAGAGGGATAGTAGAGGAAGAGGGAGGGAATGTGGGCCCGGGAGGAGATAAGGGAGAGGGCTACAACCATGACACAAAGTGAATAAATTGCAAATAATAATAATAATAATAATAATAATAATAATAAAGAAAATTTAAAAAAAAACAAGGAATTCTACCTTTTAAAATTTGTGGCTCAGTTGGTAGACTTTGCCTAACACACATGAAGCCCCGTGTTTCATCTCCAGTATCACATAAATCAGGTACGGTGGCACAAGCCTATAATCTTAGCACTTAACTACATAGTGTGATTAACCTGGCCTACATAAGGCTCTGCCTCCTGTCAGCCCCACCAAAACAAAGCAGGATAAAATCTTGGAAATGTTTTCACTTGAAAATCAGGTTTGAAGCTTCATTAGCCACCCACTCTATACTTCGAAGAGAGTGAAAATTAAAAAGGATGCTCAGTTCTCGAGGACACACTACTTACCAAACACAGTATTTTATCCAGGAGTGGGAGGGTTCCCCCTCGCCCCTGGCAAAGATCCTGACCTGTCCATGCCTCTAAAACAAAGGCTGGCAAACTGTCTGGAAAGAACAGAAAGTATATTTCAAGCTCGTGGCGAAATGCAGCTCCAGTCACTGCTGCTCAAATTGGCCTGCTGTGTAGATTGATGGCCATAGACAATGCAGAAAGGAGTTAGCACGGCTACATGCCGACAATAGTTACAAAGTAAGTAGGAGCCTGGAGATGGCCCGTGGACTTGGGCTTGCCCAAGAAAGGGACAGAGAAGGAACCCAGAAGAGGTGGTTGCTAGGCAGAAGGAAAGGAAAAAAAATGATAGTAGACGGGACAGGATTGTCAGTGAGGCCAGTCAAAGACCTTCTGTTTCCCAAGGAGTGGAGGGGACCAGTCCTGAAGCTACTGTGTGACAGGTGTTAGGATATCAGCTATGAAATGCCTGGGACATTACAGGTAGTCTGAGTGCAAAGGCAGAGACACACGTGTATCTGACCGTGGAAAGGCATGCAAATAAAATGAAAGAAAGTTGGATGCTTATGGCTGTGTATATCAGTTGGCTCTAAAATAAGTGAATCTTGAACTGTTACTGTGTTTTAATCTTTCTCCCACCACCCCAAATAAAGCAAAGCTAGCTTTCTACATGAATCTTTTGACAGATTCTCAGTGGTACTTTGGAGAACATTCAAAATCTGGATTCTCCCCTTTAGAGAATGTAAGTGAATGACAATGTCTTTTCCCTGCTCTCAATACATTCTGACTATTCAAAACCAGCATTCTCTCCAGAAAATAGAATATCTTGGACCATTCTTTCTGAACACCGAGGGAATGAGTTGTCTCCAGGTAGGGTCACAGGGAATTCATTCTTTATGGCTGTTGGGCAGCTGCTGAGCTGTTTCTTTGAGGATTTTTTTTTCTGACATTTTCCCTTGGACTTTTCCAAGGAAGGAAACTCAGTGCTTCCTTATTCTGCAGATTCTGGCCAGCTCTTGCTTTTGCTGCGCATCATTCTCTATTTATCATTATTGATAGGAAACATCGATAGTGGCTGGGATTTCTTCTACTTCCCTCTGAGATGTGGTGTATGTTCAAGCTATAAAATATGAATTTGTAAAGACTGCTTAGAAATTTTCCTAGGTTAGTTATGAGACCTCTCAGGCCCTGACCACCGGGGATTGCCCATCAGGAAAAGTAATGGTAAAAAACGATTTTAAAGGAGATCCTGACTTTGCCCTTTGCAAAAGTGTTTCTTATCTAGGAGTTTATTATAACTTTGCAATAACATTGTAAAGTATCCTCTGAGTTAATACTTTGGGACCTCTGAGCTAGACTCCATAGGTATGAAACCTGGTTTCCTAGTCTGTTCTACATGGGAGTAAACTTATAGAAGTTTCTAGAACCATTTCTTTGTCATGTGGAATCTGTAAGACATGTTTGTCCGAGGAGCTGGGGTCGTATTCACTGAAATATTACACTAGCATTCTTATGACAAAAATGGGACTGACAAATGCAACCATGTCGATTGTGAGCTACGTAACAACTACAGCATCTTCACAATGAGATGTAGTCTTCACAGCAACTACAGCAGCAGTTTCATCAACGAGAAGCGACAGAGACTAGAAGGTGTTTCCCTATGTCTTTTCTGTGAGAAACTATTCATACGGTAACCACTCCCAGCCACATGTTGTTCCTCATCAATTCTGATATATTTAATATTTGCTTCAATTGTTGAGATAACCATTAATTACTTAGTAAAAGTACAGGCTAGAATTTTATTTCTCTGAAGATTTCATTTTTCTCTGATCTAATTTCAGAGTTGTCAGGTTGTCTCTAGTCAGTTTATTCTGTGCCTAGTATCACATTATTTTAGGAAATTCCATCCATCCATCCATCCATCCATCCATCCATCCATCCATCCATCCATTATCAATGCATCCGTTCAAGAAGTGCTGTTCACCAGGATTTAACTTGCTCCTGTTTTTGTTACGGAGAAGATGAAAGCAATTGACATGGTTTAAGGGACACACAGATGCAAGAGGAGTCAGGCAGGTAAGAGTTAGCACAGCCAATTAAGAAATGCTTGCATGTACAAGTCACGAGTTCGCCGGTGGAGGAGCAGATGTGCCGTTCTGAATGTGACTCGCACATGGCACAGCCACGGCGGGGGTAATCAAGTGTGTCAACTTGACTGGGCCTGACGGGGCCCGGATAATCGGTCAGACATTATCATAAGTGACCCTGAAAAGGAGTGTTTGGATGAGGTTAGTATTTGCCTGGGTAGAGTGAGGAAAGCAGATTGTCCTCCCCAGCATGGTGGGCCTCCTCATTTAATCACAAAAAGGCCTGAATGCAACAAAAGCTGAGCAAGAGGGAATTCTCCTATTGGGCTATGCTGGCAATGGGCTTGGTCTCCTTCTGATTTCAGACTTGAATTGAAATTTGAGTCTTCTGTTTTTTCATAAACTAAATTTATTCCATGATAACTGCATATATGTATATAATGCACCAATTGCTCTCACCTCCACACCTTCTCTATCTCCCTCCCACTATCAACTAACCCTCTTCCCTATGAGTCCCTTTTCACATCTGAGTCTTTTTGTTTTGCTTTGTGACAGAGTTTCACTGAGGTTATTCACATGACCATTGGTGGGGAATGATGTTCTGGAGCCTAGCAGATTTCCCAGTGGACATGCAACTGGAGATAATGATTCTCCCCAAAATCTATGAAGGATTAGAGCCTCATGAGCTCCTCCTCCTCCCATGACTGGGAGCTTAGTCTTTTGAAAGTCCAGTGCAACTGCTGTGAGTTCATGATTCCAGTGATGATATTGTGCCTAGAAGATAGTGGTTTGCTACCCTTTTCCCTGTCACCCAGATCTTAACATTTCCCCCTACCTTTTCTTCTGAAACATGCCATGTCAAATTAGCAAAGCGATAGCGTGTTACTCCCTAGGGACTGTGACTGCCAGTCTTGTTCTTTTTTCTTTTTCTTTTTCTTTTTTTTAAAATTTATTTATTTTATGCATATGAGTGCTCTGTTTTCATGCACACCAGATCTCATTATAGATGGTTGTGAGCCACCATATGGGTGCTGGGAATTGAACTCAGGGCCTCTGGAAGAACAGCCAGTGCTCTTAACCGTTGAGCCATCTCTCCCAGCCTAATTTTCTTTTTCTTTTTAAATCAAATTCATGTATTTTGACCATAAAGTAATATGTATGAAATTTTTCTTTTGGAATGAGTCTTAAATCCATTTAGAGAGAGGTTGGTATCCCCAAAACAGTCATGCCACTACTGTACCAAAGGGTACATCTGGCCTGGCAGGGTGGAACTGTATGTAGATTATAAGATTCACTGTTGCATAGGACTGTGAGTTTTCTCCTCCAGCATCCAACACAGCACTTCTTGTCACAATTTATTCTAGGGATCAGAGAGGAAACTTCCAATGCTTCTATCTTTATTTCTATCTTTACATCCTTTAACCAAGATATGTAGTATCTTCAGCAATAAAATCTTATCTACCTGTTCAGATGGATAATGACAATAGTTTGTGTTGTTTTCAGGGCCTCTGGATTCTTTCTGACCAACAACTGATACAGAGGCGCCCATGTGTGGTACTGAGGCTTTCAAGCACTCTGGCTCCTGAGATTGGCGTTATCCACCCATGTAGTGTACTTTCATTCAAATGCTTTTTTAAACAACAAAATAGGGATATGGAGTAGTGAGTTTTCATATGTTTTCCTACAACCTTAAGTTTTGCTCAGAGGGGAGGTGGGAGAGAGTGAGGGGGTAGATATGATTAAAATACATTGCATAGATGTCTGAAGAAAGCAGGCTGAGCAAGCCATGAGGATCAAGCCAGTAAGCATCACTCCTGCCTCTTGCATCAGCTTCTGCCTCCAGGTTCCTGCTATATTTGAGTTCCTGCCCTCACTTCCTTCAATGATAGACTATCATGTAGAAGTATAATCAAATAAACCTTTGTCCCCCACCTTGCTTTTGGTTAAGTGGTGTTTGTCACAGCACTAAAACTATAACCAAGACAATAGCTAAGAGGTTATTCATAGGAGCACAATTACTCAAAGACACCTGCATCACCAAAGGGCACTTTAGTACAGCTGGGAACCTGGAGTACACTGCACAGCCTACAGGCATCTCAGTAGGTTGGAGAAGGTTAACAATATTTTTATAAAGCTATTTGTTTCTCAGTTTCTCTCTTAACTCTGCTATCACACAAATAACTGGGACTCCTTTATATTTGTTTAATAATAAGCTTCACAACACAATAACTGAGCAGTTATTGATCTATATTTAACCCTCTAAGCTAACTTGGCTTCCTCCTGACACACATCACAGCAACAACCACTGTGGGAATGTCTACAATGTGTAGATATGCTTGTCACCATTTAATCCTAATATACATAAAAGTGACAGGAGCGGTCTCCGTTCCTCACCTCTTCTCCTTTAACTCTTAGTAATAGAATGGCCACTAGCCAGGAGCCATAGAAACTGGTGCTATGGATCTGCTAAAAGTCAAAGTTTTTCCACCTTCAGTTTTGATATTACTTCAATGAGGTACTCCTTAACCCCAAACTGGGCTGACCAAGAAGTATATTTATAATCTGAACGGGACCAAATTGCCACAAGAGAGCTATTTTCATTTTCCTTATAGTTGTGTCAATATAACACCCTGACAAAATGAAACTTAGGGGAGAATGAGGTTACTGTAGCTCACAGTTCTATTTCATTAGTAGTTCCAGTTAAATTCCCTCATAGTGGGAAGTCTAGGAGGCAAAAACTTAAAACAGCTCTTCATGTAACATCCACAATCTAGAGTAGAGAGAAATGAATGTTCACCTTTTTACTGCTCAGTCGTCAATTCTTTCTTCTTACACAGTTCAGAACCCAAACCCAGGGCATGGTGCTGCCCGCTTGTAGGCTGGGTCTTCCCACATCAGCTAATATAATCAAGATAATCTTTGACAGGTCAGTCTGATCTAGGCAATCTCCTGAGACTGTCTAGTTGACTCTAGAGTATGTCAAGTTGACAGTTAAAAATAACCATCACAACAGCCAAACTTTTTTTGAGTTCAAGTAATTTCAAAATATGATGGCTTTATGTAGAATATGTGTTGAATTATTACGATTTTTTCTGTTTCCCATTCTAGCTTCCGAATAATTGACACAGAGACCTCTTAGATTTATTCAACAAGCCTTAAAGCACAATAACTGGGCAGATATTTGTCTATTCTGGCTGCATCCCAGCCATAATGCTTTTTGTTTACTTGCCATTTCTGCCTCTCTGTGGCCTTCTGTTAGATCTCTTTCTCCTCATTGTGCCTTCTCTCCTCCCTCTCCTCTTTCTCTGGCCCATAATTGAGACCCCCTGACTAGGAATGGAAGTGCCGCCTTCTGCCTCCTCTGCCCAGCTATTGGCTAATCACCTCCTTTAATAACTAATCAGAGATAATTGGAGAGCAATGTTTACACAACATTGATAAAGGAGATTCTTCAACGATCATGACAATGTCCAATCTGGACTGTAACCAGACCTTGGGGCACAGAAATCACCATCTGAATATGTGGTGCACAAGTCCATCCACCAACAACTATGCCTAAATTATAAATCCAAATTATTTTGAGTGAAAAATAAGTGTTCACTTTATTAAGAGTAAAACATGCTAAAGAATATATATATATATATATTTGTCCTGCTAGGCCTCAATCATGTAGCAAGCCCAAACTATCAAAATAATGCTAAAATTAGTCTTATTCACAAAGGGATGTGGCTTCTGATAAACTCAGTCCAAGCACCCTGCTGTCATTGGATAAAACTTCCTTCCCAATGTGATCTTCATTTTCAAATTCTCTGATTGGGTTTGTCTCTCTAGCACAGAGACAAGCTGCTTACATTTTTTAGGGTTTAAGTTAAGGGTTTCCTATTTACAAATCTGTGCCAGAGGCCATTTTATAAACCAAGGTACTGCTGTCGTCAAGTTGAGCACCTTCAGAAACATCTGTAGAAAGGCAGGGAATTTAGGTCAATCTGTCATCCAGTTGTTTGAGTTGGATGTGGGAGCTGTGAGAGACTTGAGCTGTTTTAGCTGAAACAGTTAGCTGCACACCCTCATTCTAATTCTTCAGGAATCCCAGTCAAATGTTACCCCCACGATTATCTGGGTAACCCTCAGGGGCTGCTTTACAGATGGCAACATTGGAGGGCAGAGTGGAGAATGCCACAGTGGCCTTCTTCATGGTGTAGCTGTGAAACTCGTGGTGTTCTGCTTCCCATCTATTTAGCACATGATCAAGGACTCCAGATGGTACTGGTACATGTCTGTAATCCCAGCACCCAAGAGGTGGAGGCAGAAGATCAGTCTCAATTATATAATGAGCTCAAGACCATCCCACCCCTATTTATTATTATTATTATTATTATTATTATTATTATTATTATTTATTTTTTTTTTTTTGAGAAAGAAGAGTTTCTGTTGTCTCATCCAGGGGCCAAGGTTCTGGCAGTACCCAGGATAGTAAAAAGCTGACTATGTGATGAAGACAAGAGTAAGGAGAGAGGACGTCATGTATGATGGTTATGAAGATACTGGATGTCATAAAGGAGAGAAACTGGGTTGACTTCTGACGATGAGAACCCAGGGACATTTCTCTGTAACCTTTGGGAACTCAGGGACTAGAATGTCAAGGGTATTACAGAGAAGACTTGGGTATCCAAGAACCTGTCATGGACATAATACCTAATGCCGAGGTATGGTTAAGTATGGCCTGAGCTTGGCAACACTGTAGAGTGAGGGACAGCACAAGAGAAGGTAGTTTGTGGTGTGAAGTAAATTCCAGAGGAGAGCAGGGATGGGTTGTGGAGGGCCTGGCAGTCACTGGTTTAGATTTGCTCAAGGTGTGATGGGAAATTCCCATTATAGTTTAAGCAGGAGAGTGACATGTTCTAATTTAGATTTTTATAAGAACAGTTAGAATGCTTTGTAAGTGTGAAGATGAGAGTTGAGGGGAAGAAACTGGGGGAGGCTATGGCAGCAGTTCAGAAGAAAGCTAAAGGAAAGTGTAAAAACTCAGGGTGTGTTTCAGAGGAGGACCAAGGAATATGCCTTAGATGTAGAAATTGGTAGGAAGGGGAAAATCAAATGTTATGGATTACGTATTTATGCCTCCTCCAAACTTTTCTTTTGAAGGTACATCATTAATCTAGATGACACAGCCTTTGAGAGGGGATTCAGTATAGATGAGGTCATTAGAATGGACGGCCCAGGATTGGATTAGTGTCCTTAGAGTCAGAGCTGCTTTGATGGCATGTGAGAGTAGACAGCTGTCAGAGACCAGGAAGGAGGTTGTACTAACCAGCTTTGCATTACTGTGATGAAATACCAGTGAGAGGTTGAATATTAAGTGCAGGTATGTATTTAGCTATAGTTTGGAGGTTTGAAGTCTAAGATTGGGTAGGCCCATTGGTGTGATCTCTGGTGACTTTGGTCGATGGTAATGGCAGGAACATGTGTCAGGGCAAGTGGCCATACCTTGATCTGGAGCAGAGAGAGGAAGAGACCAGGGCATCATAATCCTATTCAAGAGCATGACCTTAATGGCCTAAGGTATTCCCACTAGGCTCCAGTTCTTCAAGGTCTATAGCTACTTCAAATACACTACACTTGTGTGGGGCCAGGGAGCCATGGGACTAGGGGAAGCCATCCTGGAGCAAGAGTGGGGTCAGGGTATGTCCACAGCCTAGGAATCTCCTCCTGAAATGGACAGGAGTAGGATTGCTCTCCACCCCCTGCCCTGGAGGAATGTTCCAGAGCACCACACTTGCTGTGTGTGCAGGTGCAGTAGCCTCTAGCCGACAGAAGAAGCCTCCAGGAAGAGAGATATAGGCACTGGTAGCCAGAGGTGTGGTAGGACAGGGCTGCTCCAGTAGTGTTGACAAATAGGCAAATGCGCTTGGCCTTAGCAGTGCTGGTGAGAGTGCAAGACTCCTATGTGTATGGAGGCCTTCCGGCCAGGGAATCTAGGAGGAGGAGGGGGCGATCACCTATGCAGTTTCTGAATGGAAACGAGAATGGATTTAGTTTGCAGTGTATCAGCATTTAGAGATGGCCTTGCAGGCATATTGACAGAGTGTCCCGTGAGGTTACAGGAAAATAAACAAAATGAGAGGAGAGAAGAAAGGAGAGGAGAGGAGTAGGGAGGGGAGGGGAGGAAAAGAGAGGAAAGGAGAATAGAAGAGAGAGAGGAGAGGGAATAGGGTTAGCTTTAACACGGTAGAAGTGGTTGCTCATTTTCAAAGCTGTCCTGCCTCCCTGGTGCCACTCAGAGTAAACTCCACTATCCGGTAACTAGACTCTCAAGACCTTGCTTCGCTTTTGTTTTCTTTCAAACTGTCCTTTGGGATCGTGTGGGACAGTATCTGTATCGGTCTATGTAGACTCTAGAATCCATTCTCTTAGATTTCTAGTAAATTGTGGATGAATGCAGTCTGATGAAGTTTTGTTCTGAATCGGGGACTTTGTGGCAGGAAGTTTCTGGAAGTGAGAAGATGCCGTGTCTATGTGGTTATCCAGTCTGTGCTTAGGACGTTCAGGAAAACTTTTTCAGCTCTTTAGAGTATGATCATCTGTGTTTAGTTATCTTTTTTGCTGCTCTCACAAAATACCAAAGAAAAAGATTTACTGTTGTCCATGCTTTTGTAGGTTGTGGTCAGAAGCTTGTAGGTTGTGGGACTAAGGAGAAACAGAACACCCAGGTCGGTAGAGGAAGCTGCTCACGCACGGCGGCCAGGAAGCACAGAGATACAGAGCAAGCCTGAACTGCCAGCTGTTCTTCTCTGGCTTTGGTTCTGTCTGGGTCTCCAGCTGACTGGATCTTCTCCCCCATATTTAGAGTGGGTCTCCCCCTTACAGATAGACTCAGAAATGTGCTTTATGAATCTCCCAATTGTCTCTCAGTACCATGAAGTTGATAATCAAGGCTGATCTTCTCAACATTAATCTGATCTCAGTTGTGCTGGATGTTCAGGTGTGCTGAATGTCCAGGTGTGCTAGATGTCCAGGTGGCTGGATATTCCAGATGTGCTGAATGTCCAGGTATGCTAGATGTCCAGGTGGCTGGATATTCCAGATGTGCTGAATGTCCATAGGAGAGATGAAGGCCTTTCAAGGCGGTGCATGCTGCTCCAGTCTATATTAGCCTCTGCTGCAGACAAGTCTTTGGGGGAGAATCAGAATTAAAATGAGATAAATACAGCATCAAGTGTGGTTTAGTGGAAAACTTTGCACATTGCCTGCAACAAAGAGCATTCCCCCCCCACATTTCAACACTGTGTTAGTTTAAAGGTTGATTACAGACGTTTGTTGCTTCTTTCAAATGTCCCTGCATTTCAACAACCCTCCTGATTGTTCATTCAGATTTTCTGATATTTTTCTATCTAAGGTTTTCTCATTAAAAACTAGGATTTGAGAAATGATGGGAGGGTGTAAAAAGTTGAAAGCATATTTGAAAGTGCTCATATATTATACATTCTGAGTCTTTACTTTTTCCTCTAATTGTGGTCCTTTGTTCTTGTGATTTTTGTTGTCATTCAAAGACTGCCCCCCAAATACAAAACCCTCCAGGCCCGCTCCTTCCTTTCTTGGAGAGAGACTCTCATGCTGGTGACCGATAGTTTCTGGGTGGAGTTTGGAATATGAAATGATCAATCAAAGGCCATTTTCACCGTCATTAAAACCTCTTTGTGAACGATCACAGTTATTTCTTATCATGAGATAAAAATTAAAAACAGGCTGAATAAAAGATAATTGCCCTCCTTTTCCAAAGGAGGATGGTATCTCTGAGGAAAGGAGGGAGAAAAATGTTCTCAAAGAAGGTATTCTGTCACCAAAAAGCACTTTAATTCTCTTCAGGTACTCTACTATGCCAGCCCTGCCCTCTTCCCTGACAGGATTAGTTCAAGCAAGCCAGTTTCCCAGAGTTCCACTCAAGGTCTTGTGTTCTAGATACTGTGGGCTGCTCTGTGGCTCGGACAGGACATGGTGAAGCAGGGCAAAGGTAGATTCCAGAATTTTCTTAGCCTATGGATGGAAGGGTTCCTAACTATATTTGTCTGTGTACACCACCAGACAACAGCTCACGAGCAGGATTGGCCTCAGAATAAAAGGGCTTTGGAAGCCAGCCTTGATCACATACAAGAACTGTGAGTCAAGGTCCTCTTGAAGGGAGTACAGTAGCTGGATGTGAGGGGCTTCTTGAGCCTGGTCTGCTTAGCTTTAACTGTCACCTTGATACAACCTTGATTGCGGAGGACAGCCTCCACTGAGATCAGATGGGCTTGTGAGCCTGTCTGCAGGAGACTGGATTGTTGATGGATGCTTAGTCAACTGTGGGCCACACCATTCTTAGGCACGTCGTAGTCTGGAACTCTGTAAGAAAGCTGAGTAAAAGATGGCAGGGAGCCAGCAAGCCAGCATCCTCCTTTGTGTTTTCTGCTGTGCTTTCTCAGCTGTGACGAGTTCTTAGGACAGACTTAATGCTGTGTGGAATAGTAAGCAGGCCTGACTTCAAGTTTCTGCTTTGAGCTCTTGCCTTCCCTTCCCTTAGAGATGGACTGTGAGCTGTAATCATAAGCTGAAATAAACCGTTTCTTCCCACATAATTGCTTTTGGCTGGAGTATTTTGTAACAGCAATAGAAATGAAACTAGAGCAGAACCTAATGGTTCAACAGTACAAAAGTTTCACTACATCTGATTTCAGTGGAGTCTGTATTTTTACTCTTTTTCCTTTTTGAGATTTAGATATTTCTACCAGAGCTTGGATTTGCTTAGTAAAAATTAATCTGGCTGAGAGGTGCGGCAGCTGGAAGAAAGGGGTTCTGGGTCTCAGGGAAGGGTTGTCTGAACATCAATTTGCCCATCTGTAATGAGGATAGATTGGAGCATGGGAATTTTGCTCTGAGTAGCTTTGATATTAAATGTGGTTTCTGAATGTAATGTTTAGGACACCTCAAAAAACCATGTCACAGAGGTCTTCATGTAGAATGCAAAGCTTAAAATCTCTGTGTATAACCACTGACTCTTCTGAATAGAAAAGAAAATACTTTTTTCATTATGAGTTTACATAAACATACTGAAAATGAAAAAATAGAAAAATGGAAGTGCTTAAGCACACATGTTACCCACCGCCTAAAACAGCTATTGGTAGCATCTTGACATGAACTCAGTGGCAGGCTCTTTGATCACCTCCCCCTGAGTGGGGAGTAGGCCACAGAGGAAGACAATGCGGCAAGTCCTGATGAGACCTGATAGACTAGGGTCAGATGGAAGGGGAGGAGGACCTCCCCTATCAGTGGACTGGGGGAGGGGCATGGGAGAAGAGAGAGGAAGGGTGGGATTAGGAGGGGAGGAGAGAGGAGGCTACAGCTGGGATACAAATTGAATAAATTGTTATAAATAAAAAAAATAATTAAAAAGCAATGCCACTTGTACTTTTCTGTGTATCAGGTGTCTTATGTTGGTATTATATTATGTCTACAGATATTCTACATCTTGTGTGTTTTTTTAAAACATTATAGTGATCTTCCGTATTTGTTCATGCTCTTTCCTAATTATCTTTTTTATAATAGCTGAGCAGATAGACTGAGGTTTTTTTTTTTTTCCTGTCATGAGGGGACTTGCTTCAGTTTTCACTGTTACAAATAATCTAATAATATTCTGGAATCTGAATTGCTCCAAGTCAGCCTCACATCAGAAAGAATCCCCTTGTCTAGTGGACGGCAGAACTCTGGCTCAGACTGCAGCAGCCAAGCTTTGTTTAAACCTGCATCCTGAGTTACCCACAATGACACTTACGAAATGGGTTAGATTTCGCTGGTCACTTCAAATGCTCCCTGGTCACATGCAAAGAGGAGGGGCTTGGCATAGAGTCACGTTGGAGAAGAGAACACGGAGTGTGCCTTGTTGTTTTCAGAGAGAGGGACTTTCCCTGAGAAGAAATAGGCTTGGCTTTACGTCATCACCGCTGTGTCCCTCAGCTTGGTTGTCAAGTCTGGGGTCTGGGTCCGAACTTGGGTTGGAGAAGAAAAGAAGCGACTGTCCGGTAGCATGTTTCATGCCTCTCTCCAGCTTCCAACAGTCTTTCCCATTAATACAGCCACTGAAGAGTGCTAAATTTCTTAGTGCTGTGAAAATTGGTATTAAAAGAAGTGCTTTAAAAAAGAAATGGGAGCTTAAGAGCTATAATAAAAAGAATAACCCTAAAAGCAAGTCAATTGGAAAGCATAATGAAGTTGATACTGGTCTTTTTAGTTTAGTCATGAATTTGTTAGAGAAAAAAAATGACTTTTCTGAAAACCACCATCTGTGCCCTGAGTAGATCCATTAACACCACTAAAGACACCAGGAAGGTTATGCTATCTGCTGCCACGGTTCGCCCCCACTGCATTTTAATTTTACAGCATTCCCTCTTCAGGTTTTCCTGAGTGTCATCCACTCGGCCATGCCAGAAGGCCCTCGTCATGCCCCAACGGGCTGTGATCGTCCAGGCAAATTTTGCCTCCAGAAGCAAGAGTCCCTGTGCTACTCAGACCTCTGTGTGTTGACAGCATGGCGAGTAGCTGGTGTCCTTAATAGCGCCATTTGCTTAAGACAGCTGCCTGTTAGATGTTTTTGCACTTTGTGTCTAAAGGCAGGCCAGTGTTTGAATGGATTTATATTGTGGGATGTTCAGGCTGACCCTTACACAGCATAGCACGACCCTTGAACTGAACCATAAAGATGTATTTTTAGATGTAAGGGAACTCTTTAAGTGCAATTTCCTTAAGATGGAAGGTGTTCCTCTACAAAATACAAATTGTCACTGTCCAGTTGATCTTTGAGCAACGATTTCAGAATGGAAGGCTACTCCAAGCTTCTCTGTAGTAGGTGTATATAGTGGTTATACAATAAGCATTGATCTTTTCATTATTGTGAATTCTTAAGGTTTCTGTCCACATAACATCAGGTGCTTGTATATTGCTCTATACTCGATCAACAAATATTAAACACCCACCGTATATTTGACATCGTGGTGCTGAAATATCGTGGTGACTCCAACCCTCCTGGGAATATCCTGCAGGGATTTCATTATTTTCTCGACTATCAATAGTAGTTTTTTACATTTTATTTTTAGCGCAGAGGTCACTTGGTAGCTCATCAGGCTCGTCAGGGCTATGTGCAGTACCATGCCTGCCCCTGAGGACAGAGATTATATCCTGACTCTGTTTCTTCACAAAGAAAGTGAGGTGACAAAAAAAAATGGGTGTGGGGGGAATCAGATTAGATTTACTCTCCTCTCTTCTTTGCTTAACATAATTGTTTTTGCACATGGATTTTAGAATTCTTTCTTACAAAGAATGGGGCATAGTTTTTCTTGGCTTAAAGTCCTTGCAGTTCAGGATCAAAGGTTGGAGATCTGAGAAAAGGGGCCACTTTCATGAAGATGAGATCTTAGCAAATCAGTTCACACTTATGAGACACAGAGCTTGATGAGTGTGAACTCCTCCTCAGATCTGCCTGTGTCCTTGTCACAATTACAGGGCTGAGTGTGGGGCTTAGACTCTGGGAGTTTTGCTTTTTTTCCCACATGGCTTACATTTAATTTAATATTGGTACAGATGTTGCTGACATATGATGGTTTGACTCACAGTTAAAAAAAATCACAGTGGTACAAATGTTTCTCCACACAACTACTATTCTAATTTTCTTTTTTATCTTTATTAAAAATTATTATTCTCTCATACAATACACCTTGACCTCTCTCTCTCCTCCTCCCAATGTCTCCCTCCTCCAACTTCCCTTTTCCCCATATTCACTGCTTCTTTGTTTCCCTTTAGAAAAGACAACCTTTCCAGGGATATCAACCAAACATGGCATAACAAGATGCAACAAGACTAGCCATAATCTCTCATATCAAGGCCAGATGAGGCAACCCAGTGGGAGGAAAAGGGTCTTAGGAGCAGGCAAAAGAGTCAATTTCACCCCTACTTGCACTGTTAGGAGTCTCACAAGAATCCCAACATTTCTCCACATAACTACTGTTCTTATTTTCACTTTCAACACAGCATTCAATGACTTGCATAAGATACTTCTCCTTCAGTATCAGTAGCCTTCTTTGACCTAGGTGATGTTGCCCAACTATGAGTTAAGTGTTCTGAACTCACTTCAGATGGGTTAGGCTAAACCATAACATTTAGTAGGCTAGGTATATTGACATAATTTTGGGTTCGAATATATAATGAGCATGTTGGAATAAAGCCCAATGATGGGTATGCTATTTTGGGCCTTCAAACTTATGAGCAAAGGAATGTGACTCTGAATGATTTAAGGAAATAGAACTTGGAACAACATGAAGGTGGATTACAAAATTCAATAAAGCAGTGTGGCTCTTTGGCCCTGTGGTTAGATAACGGTCACTTCTGGAAGCTACCTTGAGAAAGAATTCAGTCTCCAATCTTTGCATATGTATTCAAGATTCACTTCCATGGAGGGACTTGGCTGAGTTAGCATAAGATACATGTCTTCACTTTAGGTTGAGAAGACAGTCCCGATAGGACTGCAGCCATTGAGGGTTTCCAGGCTGGAATCAGGTATGTTATCAGAGGAGTGCAAATGCACACAGGTAGGTTCAACCTGCTAAGCTCCAGCCCAAAAGTTTACAAAAGTGAGTCTTGCAGGAAGCAGGCCTCACTGTCTCTAAATATCTACAACTCAGCTCATGACAATGCTTCCATTTTTGTGCTCCACACTGTCACGCTTCACAGGGAAGATGAAGACCTGAGATGGAAATCCATAGTATTCTTGTGCCTGGCTTCCAGCTTCATTCTCTTCGAAGACTCTTTATACAAACTGTGGAGTCCCGCCACCATCCACCTCTCTCTGGGGGCTTTCCTACAAAAATTCCTTCCTACCTACCCACCCATCCAGCTCATGACTCCAAGGTTTAGATGGCATTGCAAATGTTACCTCTCAGAAGAGCACAAAATCGAAATCCCAGAATGCATTTCCAGCATTAACCAAAGGCTCGATGAGGACTGGAAGGAGACAGGATCCAATAACTCAAAGGAGTGAGTGCAGGCCATAAAAAAAGTGTATTAAAATAATAAATGAAGAAAATAGAGGGCGAAGTGGTTTGGGTGAGAATGTCTCTCATAGGCTCAGATATTTCAACACTTGTTCCCTAGTTGGTGTCACTGTTTGGGGCTGCTTAGGAAGCACTTTGTTTTTATTTTATGAAATTATAATGACATTGTTTTTCCTCCTTCCCTTTCTGCCCTCCAACCCTTCCTATGCACTTACTTGCTTGCTCTCTCTCAAATTCATGTTCTCTATTTCTTTAACTTACATGTAGATGATTTCTGGGCTGACCACTTGGTATTGGGTTTTCATTTTCTCAGAGATTAGAAACCAATTTGGGGATTCCTCCCACCCCCCAAGACTATTTCTCCCACTATCAGCATTCCTTAGGTACCTGTAGTTATTTGTTTAGGGTTGAGACTCCATGAATGTTACCCATTCCATGTTAAAATGTTTACTGGTGCTTTCATTGTTTCTGCCTGTTTAGGCAGCCATGTTGATGAGACTTTGTGGGTGTAGCTTTTTTGACATTTTTAGGAGATGTAATTTCATAGCACATTTCCTCTTCTCTGGCTTTTATTGCATTTCTGCCCCCCTTTTCACTATGATCCATGAGCCTTAGGTAAAGGAGTTGTCTGTAAACATATCAATTGGGGCTGGGTACCACATGGTCACTTGTTCTTTGCATTTTGATGGTTTATAGTTTTCTGTAATGGTCTCAGTTAAAAAGAGATGTTTTTTGATGAGGGATGAGACCTTATTTACTTTTTTTTATTATTAGTTACAGTTTATTAACTTTGTATTCCAGCTGTATCCTGCTCCCTCATTCCCTCCCAATCCCACCCTCCCTCCCTCACCTCCTCCTTGTCCCTTTCCAAGTCCACTGATTGGGGAGGACCTCCTCCCCTTTCATCTGACCCTGGTTTATCAGGTATCTTCAGGACTGGCTGCGAAGCCCTCCTTACTTTCTGTGTGTATAAAGATAAATATTCAGATGGTATTCAGATGGGATTGTGCTGCTTTAGTAAAATAGTAGTTGTAGGTTCTTCTTCAAGATACATGACTTCACTAGTCTTCGGTAGTGGGTTAGGTTTCTAGTACCAGGCAAAATTTCCCTCTTGTTGAGTGTGCCTTAACTCCAAAGAGAGAGCTGTTGGTTAGTGTAATAGATGTTTTGGTTTCTTTAAAAACTCAGTTATGTTATATAAATATGTTTTTGTTTTAATCCCAAGTGTGGGATTTTAGTTTGGACTTTAGTTTGTCCATAGCTGATAAATGCCTCTTGCGGGAGGGGGGTGGTCTTTGGCAGCTGGTAACGGCTGCCTCATGAAGCATGGAGAGGGGCGTGGTCTAAGACTCAGAGAGATATAAATGTGAGAGCCCAGAAAGGGAAGGTTTGGCAGTTTGGAGAGATCAGAGATGGAAGGTGTGGTGGCTTGGAGGAGACAGCAGCTTGAAGGGGACTGCTTGCTGCATCTGCAGTTGACGGAGACTGGGATAGCCCCCAAAGAACCCATCGACCCCAAACAGCTGGGATAAGTCAAGGGGTCTGCGCCCCATCTCCCCACTAACCTCCTCTCTCCTACCTAGGGTTGAGGGTTGGAAGGGAGAGGCTTTAAGGAACGCCAAATAAAAAAGAGTTTAAAGACGAGCGCAACAGGTTACTGCCAAGGTGTGCGCGCCACTATTGCAAAGAGGCCCAGCCCTCTTTGGAGTAAGTGCGTCACTGGGATTAGGCTTTGACAGTTCCTCTTTGCTTTCTCTGCTTCATGCTTGTTTTCGAGGATGTGAGCACTCAGCTTCCTGCTCCCGTGCTTGCTGCCTGCTTTCCTGCCTCTCTACCATGGTAAACTCTTATCCCTCTGGACCTGTAAGCCCAAATAAATTCTTTCTTCGTTAAGTTGCCTTGGTCATGGTATTTTATCATAACAACTGAAAATTAACTAATGCAGGAAGCCATGCTAGGGATCTTGGAGAAATGGTGTGGGAGGTTTTTTTAAGGATCCTTTTCAGTTTGGCTTGGGAAGTTAAGTGCTGTGGCTCTTGCCCTTTGGTGACTTTTTTTTTTTTTTGGTAGTTCTGCAACTTTATTTGACATTTAGTAGGTTAGTTCTCATCCACATTGACTGTCTGTAGATATTTGAATGTGGTAACAGGCATGCAAGTTACCAATGTGTAGAGCTTGTTCAGTGAATCCTCATCTTCATTACATTTTCTGGACAAACATACTCAGATCCAATATGGAATATTCCTTATTCCTTTGGTCCAGACAGCTTTATTGAGCCTGGTATCTATGCACACATCTGGAGTCCCCATCTCCTTCATGGGAAACTTCTGATTTCTTTGAGTGTCCGAGGAACACGCTTCTTGAAGTCCACTCCATGGATGTGCTTGTGGATGTTGATGGCGTCCTCCCGGGTCATGACTCATTGATGGCAGAGCGGCCCTTCTTCTTGCCACCCTCCTTTGCGAGAGACATTCTGCCAGGCCCAAGCTGGAAAGAGCCCTTTGGTGACTTAAAAGTCCTTCAGCATCAGATCCTTTGCCAGGATGTCCCTTAAACTCAAGCTACCAACAGCATCTTTCCTGTTGCTCTATACTTCAGTCAGCTTTGCTCATTCTGTTTTGCGTCATGTCTTGTTCAGCTATGGACCTGCAAGGCCACAAGACCTTATGCAGGTTATCATGAAAGACCCCCCAGAAGCAGCTCTTGAGCCTTTTCTCTGCTTTGAATACCCATTATTGATACCCTGTGTCCAGTTCCTCCCAACTAACCCACACCTCTAATGAATTCCCTTCTCTTAAGCCTTGTGACTTACCGGCAACCATTTATTCCCTTAGTCCTGATTTAAGCATGCCAGTACCAATCAGTGTCTGTAAAGGACACTGAATAAAATGTCACACCAGCAGGTGTCTGATGAAGGGTGGCCTTCTGGTGGCCGAGGCTTCTTTGTAGAGACATTAGAATGTACCAAATGTGATATACTTTATAGAATCACCATCATGGTGGCTGCCATGACTGAAAATGGCATCTTCAAGAACTATGGATGTAGATCATCACTTACCCAGTGTGTGCAAGTCTGTAGGTTCAATCCCTGGAACTACAGAGACAAAACAAAAACAATTGCCAAACAAAACTAACAACAAGACTAATTAAGAAAGCAAATAAAACACCCAGAGTGCATTTTTTAAAAAAGAATGTGTTTAATAGCAGTGCTTTTGGGGAGCTGCAGGCTTTGATCTCTCCCCCAGGCTTCATCTTCTTTGGTTCTGCATTTTCTCATGGTTGAGAGACATGGATTCACACGCCCCTTCATAGGTTCTGGAAGCACGAAGTATATGTCAGCAGTTCATGTGTGTTCCAGTACTGAAATGACTAAGAGACTCGGTGTCAATACTGAAATTTGCTGTTTTGCTACCTTTCCTTCAAATGCAGGAGCGAGGCAGTAGAGGACCTGTCTTTGGAATAAATGGTTGCCGACAGAAGTTAAGGTCGTTTTAGATAACACAGGGGCCTGAGCTTTCCTCCTCTGTAGAGTGGGTGACAGATGCTGTCCAGAAGTTGGGTTGCAGCTGGACCTGTGTGAAGCGTGTCTCCTTAGATCCCGCCTTATATGTGAGTATTACATATTGCCTGCGTTTGCCAGGATTCAGTGTGAATTCATGATTTTTCCTCACATGCACAGAGTGAGTGGACGCAGCCATCAGCCTGGGGCCTCAGGCTCTGTGCAATCGGAAGACCGGCATCTTCTCTCCACCAAGCCCAGACTCGCAGTGAGTTTGTGTTTGTCTCTGCAACAAATAACACTGGAAATGGATGAAGATGCATCGCTGAACGCGGACAGCCAAGTACTTAACACAGTTACTAGCTGTGCTAACTGATTTAATGAACAGGCAACATAACAAATGAGCATGTTTACCAAGTTAACTTGTGAAAATGAATATCTGTAATTAAAGTGGCTCACAACTGACAGGCAAACAGGAAATTATTGTTATTATTACACACAAATCATCATAAAATACCAGAACTTAATAGATGGGGAAAAAAACAAACAATGGCTAAAACTGTCTGCTAAATAAAAAATAATGACGAACACCTGTGGTCTTTTTATAGGACTCCAGCAGAGATGATTTTTTCCCGAAGACCTAATTACGTTTTTGTAATGGTACCATTTCATTATTTCTCTGTAGCATTATTAAAAGAAAATGTCTTTTTTTTTTCTCTGTTTGAAAGGTCTGGTACATAGATTCAGGCATCGCCTTTTCTGAACACTGCCAACAGGCCATCCACTCTAGCTGCAGGCCTGGGCACAACTGGGTTTTTACCTTTGCTAATACCAAAGCTTGGTGAGGGATAGGAATGAGGTGGACTTCAGGGAGACTCTGCCCGGAGGAGCAGAGAACCGTGTCACCCAGTGCATAGGAGGACCGCTTCTGCAATCAGCTCTGCCCTGCTCTCCAGTGCTACAACTTTCCAGCTACAGTTACGGAACCTTCCTGTGCCTCCGTATCCCTTCTGCAGATCACGGCAGAGGTCTGACCAGCGTGCTGTGTGAACTCCTATCTGAGCTTGCAGTTGTATTTGACGTGTCTCAGGTGTCAGTGATGCTGGCTTCTGTAGTTAGCCATGGGTTGCCGCATGCCTTCTTCAGCCAAGTACGTTCTGATGATGAAGAGCACAATGACTGATGAGCAGAAGGATGTCCACCTGGGAGCCAGGGCCTGTTTGGAGCTACATGGTTCAATGAAACAGCTTGGAGAGGTGTTATACAACTTTAAGTTAGCAGAGAAAATGGGTTTCATGAGAACACCTTCATACATGTGTAACATTGTACTCTGTCATCTCTGCCCCTCACCCCTCTTCTCCATGACTTCCCTCCTCTCTGGTTCTTATCCCTCAGTCCCTCTTCTGCTTCCATGTAACAAACACGTCAAATACAGTTGTGTGTGTTCTCTCTTTCTCCTCTCCTGTTTTCCCTCCCTGCACCCCCCTCCTCTTTCTCCAACGTCCTCATGTGAGAGCGCTTACCTTATTTTTTTATATTAATCACAGGTTATTTACTTTGTATCCCAGCTGTAGCCCCCTTCCTCTCTCCCTCCCAATACCAACCTCCCTCCCTCCTTCATCTCCTCCCTGCCCCTTTCCAAGTCCACTGATAGGGGAGGTCCTCCTCCCCTTCCATCTGACCCTAGCTTACCAGGTATCTTCAGGACTGGCTGCAATGCTCTTCTCTGTGGCCTAGCAAGGCTGCTCCTCCCTCGGAGGCAGGGGAGAGGTCAAAGAGCCAGCCATTGAGTTCATGTCAGAAATAGTCCTTGTTCCCCTTACTAGGGAAGCCACCTGGATACTGAGCTACCATGGGCTACATCTGAGCAGGGGTTCTGCCAGGAGCCAAAGCTATCTACTCAAGCCAAAGTTAAATAGTGAGCCAAAGCTATTTAGTGGAGACAAAGCTATTTACTGAAGCCAAAGCCAAATAGTGAGCAAAGGTCATTTAGTGGAGACCTAAAGCTATTTAGTAAAAGAGTTACCTAAGACCCTAAATCATGGATGATAGATTTGTGAGGACATTCATCTGTTAGTTTTAGAGCATCGTGAGATATCTTAAGAAAACACCCTTATGGTTTCTTGCAGGTGCAATATTCAACCCATGAAAGCACTCTTCCTATCTCCTGCAGCAGTAATTAACCTTCCTCCTTTTCCTGCCTTCTCCCTATATAAGATGGGTAAAAATTTCTAATAAACCTTGATCAGATGAACAGACTTGGCCTTCATTTCTTGAGTTTCTCGTTCCTTCCCCCCCATTCCTTCCATTCTCCTACTTTAGGAACCCTATTGAAGTCCTGCGGGTCAGGGGAGGGTTCTAGGTTATATCCATACATGGTCCTTGGTTGCAGAAACAGTTTCATAGAAGACCCCTGTGCCCTGTGGAGCTCCTGTCCTCTCCAGGTCATACTAACTCCCCCTTCTTTCATATGATTCCCTGCACTCTGCCCAAAGTTTGGTTATGAGTCTCAGTATCTGCTTTGATATACTGCTAGGTAGAGTCTTTCAGAGGCCCTCTGTGGTAGGCTCCTGTCCTGTTACTTGTTTTCTCCTACTTCCAATGTCCATCCCCTTTGTCTTTCTAAGTGAGGGTTGATCATCTTACCAAGGGTCCTCCTTCTTGTTTAGCTTCTTTAGGTGTACAGATTTTAGTATGTTTATCCTATCTTATAGGTCTAGTACCCACTTATAAGTGAGTATATACCGTGTGTGTCCTTCTGCTCCTGGGATACCTCACTCAGGATGATCTTTTCTAGATCCCACCATTTGCCTGCAAAATTCAAGATTTCCTTGTTTTTAATTGCTGAGTAGTTTTCCATTGTGTAAAAGTACCACAATTTCTGTATCCATTCATCCATTGATGGACATCTGGGTTGTTTCCAGGTTCTGGCTATTACAAATAAAGCTGCTACAAACATGGTTGAACAAATGTCCTTGTTGTGTACTTGAGCATCTTTTGGACATATGCTTAGGAGTGGTATAGCTGGATCTTGAGGAAGCAGTATTCCTAATTGTCTGAGAAAGCACCAGATTGATTTCCAAGGTGGTTGTGCAAGTTTACATTCCCACCAGCAATGGAGGAGGATTCCCCTTTATTCACAACCTCTCCAGCATGTGTTGTCATTTGAGTTTTTAATCTGATGGGTGTAAGGTGAAATCTCAAGGTCATTTTGATTTGCATCTCTCTGGTGGCTAAGGACGTTGAACATCTCTTTAAGTGTTTCTCTGCCATTCTATATTCCTCTACAGAGAATTCTGGATAGCTCTGTACCCCATTTTTTAATTGGATTGCTTGATTTATTGACTTTTAACTTCTTTAGTTCTTTATATATTCTGGATATCAGCCCTCTGTCAGATATAGGGTTGGTGAAGATTCTTTCTAGTTTGTAGGCTTTCGTTTTGTTCTGATGACAGTGTCCTTCCTTTGCTTTATAGAAGCTTTTCAGTTTCATGAGGTCCCATTTATTGATTGTTGCTCTTAGAGCCTGTGCTGTTGGTGTTCTGTTCAGGAAGCTGTCTCCTGTGCCAGTGAGTTCTAGGCTCTTTCCTACTTTTTCTTCTAACTGATTTAGTATGTCTGGTTTTATGTTGAGGTCTTTGATCCACTTGGACTTTAGTTTTGTGCAGGGTGATAAATATGGATCTATTTTAATTTTTCTGTATGTAGACATCCAGTTGGACCAGCACCATTTGTTGAAGATGCTGTCTTTTTTCTATTGAATGGTTTTGGTTTCTATGTCAAAAATCAAGTATTCATAGGTGTGTGGGTTTATTTCTGGGTCTTCTATTCAGTTCCATTGATCCACCTTTCTGCTTCTATGCCAATGTAGTTTTTATTACTATTGCTTTGTAATACAGCTTGAGATCAGGGATGGAGATTCCTCCAGATGATCTGTTGTTGTACAGGATTGTTTTGGAAATTCTGGGTTTTCTGTTTCTCCATATGAAGTTGATAATTTTTCTTTCAAGGTCTGTAAAGAATTGTGTTGATATTTTGATGGGAATTGCATTGACTCTGTAGATTGCTTTTGGTAGGATGGCCATTTTCATTATGTTAATCCTACTGATCCATGAGTATGGAAGATCTTTCCATTTTCTGATATCTTCTTCAATTTCTTTCTTCAGAGACTTGAAGTTTTTTTTCAAACAGGTCTTTCACCTGCTTGGTTAGAGTGAGCGCTTACCTTATAATGGCACTGCACACTATTTGAAATTTGTCTTCCTTGTGTGGTATTGTTGTGAGGTTCTGTTGCTTGGAGTAGAATTACTGGGAGAATGAATTTTTTTTTTTTTGGAATCTACAAGTATATATATATATTTTTTCAATGCAGTTTATTCAGGAACCTTGAACAATCCTCGGACCCTGGGGAAAGCCAGCCCACAGCTTAAATAGCCTCTGGGTAGCCAACCCACACGTGCCACGTGGGCAATGCAGATAGGTCCACATACATGGAAGCAAGCCAGATCCTCAGCCTTAGCCAAATGTGGAATTGTTCGTAACAGAGAGCACTCACCATCGGGAAGGTGGAAGGCGGAAACCAGCTCCATCTTTAAGGCATAGCATTCCGCAGCTCTCTACAGTTCCCCCTTTTTGTTTTAGACGCATCAGGCAAGAGTAGAGGTCTGATCTCTGATATTAGAAATAAATTGGGACTTTGTACCGATGTTCATTTAGGTGTCATCCACCCAAAGAGCATCAGACCCGTCTGATACCTTTTTCTCAGAGGCGGGACCTGGGGCATCAACCCGCATGCAATCAGACATGCTCTTCTCTGGGTCGAAAGTGGCTGACCCTGAGTGCAGTGCTTAGCCTGGGAGAATGAATTTAAGGGAGGGAAAGCCTGCTTTAGCTCGTGGCTTCTGAGGTCTCTGTCCATGGTTACTGGCCCTAGTGGCTTCTGTGTTCATGGTGAGTCAGAACCTGCCTGACAGAAAGCGTGATGCAGAGGGGAGCTACTCCTCTTATGGTGGCCAAGCAGGAATGAAGGAGCAAACCTGGGCTAGGAACATGGCTTCGTGGGTAAAGTGTTTAGGATGGCAATGTGAGACCTGAGCTCAAATGCCCAGACTCACACAGAGCCGGTCACAGTAGCACATGCTACCATACCACTGTGAGCAAGTGAGAGGGGAGACGGGAGAGGACTTGGAAGCCTGCAGGCCAGTTAGCCTTGTCTACAAAGCAGTGAACAAGAGACACCATCTCAAAGTGAAGGGCAAGGACTGCATCTGAGATTGCCTTATGACTTCCACATGTGTGTTTGTATATGCATACCTGTGTTCACACAGGAACACAAATACATGAACCACATGCATATATACATAATACCTAAAGAAAGAAAGCTCATTTTTAAAATGAAACCTGTCTCATGGGATCGATTAAGTTATGAATCTATCAATATATTAGCCCTTTGAAGAGGTCAGAGTTCTGTGGTCTGGTCACCTCCCAGGGGCCACTTTCCTGACCCTGCTACATTTCTTATCGACTTTTCAACATATCGCTTTTGGGAGGACATTTCAAATTTATGCTCTGTTACCTGGTAGCAGCCTTTCTTTGGACTGTAAGCTCTGAGGAGGAAGGCATTGTGGTGTGGAGTGCTTATAGGTCTAGGAGACATGTTTCCAGGGTGGTTTTGTGCTTCTGTGCCTCGGGGCTACTGATCATCCTAAACGACCCAGCAGAGTGGGTTAACCCTATGGATATCCCAGCTGATCTTACCCCCCCCACACACACATCTCCATGGTGCCTGTCTTCTGTAGGTGGTGGCTGCACTGGCCCCCTTACCCCAGGGCGGACCAGTGGACAGCTGCTGGTCTAGTGACAAAAGTACCTCAGCTTTGTTTCCTGGTGACCCTTTCTCCATTCAGAAGCTGGAATACTTTAACAAGCTAAAAAGATGAACTCATACTGAAAAACAGGCGAACCCAACGTGAACCCAGAAGCCATGACTACCTCAGGTAGCCACGATTGCCCTGCTTAATGTCCTCTGTGGCTTCCTAGGACCACAGATGACATCCAAACTCTTCATGGCTTCATAGGCCTCTTCCAAACTCTTCATGGCTTCATGGCTTCATACATTTGAAACCAGGGGCTCTGGTTTCAAGAGAATGTATCCATTCTTGAAAATGTAAATTGCTGGACACCATCCAGGATGATAGCAATGTACAGTCCTGTGCACATCCTGAATGTATTGAGTATGAATCTCCAGGGTGAGGCCTGATGATACGTGTATTGACAAGGAGATGGGCTATAGGCTGTGAAAGCTAGTATTGGGTTGTCAATACTAGGAGGCAGGCCTCCAGGAATACAGGTGAGGGGCCACAAGGTAATTAAGGTTAGCTTCCCTGTACATCTGTGAGGGATTGTCTCAGGCTAAATGAAACAAGAAGACCCACGTAAAAGGTGAGTAGCAGTGGTAAGAGGAGATGGGAGAAGAATGCTCTTTTTGCCTTCTTGGCTTCACTCTTGCTGGCAAGTCCATCTATCCTACTGTTGTTTCTGCTGCACCCCTTCACTGATGCGGCAGAATCTGAAGATCAGTGGCATTCCAGGAATCCTGGGGGAACTTCAGCACCAGATCTGGAGGGACTGCTGAGGCAGCCAGCCTGATGAACTGAGGATCTCCTGGCTTTGCAGTCTTCCCAGTCTGAGACACCTATTGTTGGCGACACAAAGCACAATGTAGTATCTCCTTTTAATGCATATGTGTTCTATCATCTCTGTTTCTCGAGAGAACTCCCAGTAACACACAGGCTTGCATCCTCCTCGTACCTCCTTCTTTCTGTTCCTCAGACTCTGGCCCTCCCACACCCACAGTGCTGCTTTCCAGATCCCGCTCTCCTTAGCTGAGTGACAAACTGAGTCTCCAGGAAGGCCATTTCCTCACCAGTCATGCTTCCCTCTGACCTGATGTTGCTGCCCTAGGTATGGTTAGACCTCTTTCTGCCTGTTCTTCTTCACAGCACTAAGCCGTGAGATGCTTCTTTCTTGTTTATGCATGTCCATCCAGGGGGTCAGGTCCATGTTCACAGGCTCCTCACCTGCCTCAGACAGTTACGTCTATGAGCTCAGATGCTGGCACTCAGCCCGCACTCATTGGCTAGTGGTGATGTGGACATTCTAACTGCATGCGTGAAAGGTTGAGTGATCTCTGAGCGGACTTCCTTGGCCTCCGATCCTGCAGCTCTTTCCAATAGGCTTACATGTATGAACAGACCTGTGTCCACCAGTGGTGGGAGCCTAGCCCAGCCTCAGTCAGTCAATCCTGGTCCTGACACTCTCTCTGCCTGTTGTCTGCTGTGGGCTGCGCCTCGTTGCCAAGGCGCATGCTCCCGCCATGTCGCTCGTGCCTCAGCACTGTAGGCCCAGATGAAATGGAGTCACCTCTCCATGAACTGAACTTCTAAAAACCTGAGCCCAAGTCAATCTCTTCCCCCTGAAATTGTGTCTACTGGCTGGTATTTTGTCACAGTGACAGAAATCGAGTAGCTCAGCTGGGTGTGTAGGCAGCTCAGCGGTGGAAATTGTCGAGCGCGCAGAGTTCATCCATAATGTGCAGAAACAAACTAAAAACTCCAAACCCAAACCAAACCAACCAAACAGACAAACAAATAAAAGCAAAGAAGAGCCACACCTCCAGATCCAGAGGCAGCAGGGAGGTGAGGAAAGGCGTACAGGAGACGTGCAATGGTGACTTCAGCGTGGGCTCTTGTAGGCTACACGCCACGGAACAGGCCGGTAAGCAGCCCTGAACTGGAATGCAGGAGGAATGACTGCTGCTTTAATTTTGTTTGAAAAAAACATTTTATTTAACTCAAATGCTTCTAAAACATTATTACTTCCAACATACTGACACATATATTTAAAACTTTTATGTGCTGTTTATATTACTATTCTATACCCTCTTTGAAAATGGTTGCACACGTAATTCAAATTTATGATTTTAAATTGCCAAGGATGATCATCTACTTCAGAAAAAAACTATGAGGGATTAAAAAAAAAAAACTTGTTTAAACTCAAGGAATGACAAGGCTCTAGCGAACATCCTTCTACAGACTGAGCCTGTGCTTTGGTCACATGACCTAAGGCAGCCTGGAATTGGCCAGGAATGCACTGGGAGAGAGGATTCTGAGGATGTTTACTCAGCCCTCACCTCTCTTCCAGGTGAGTAGATATTGATTCAGAGGGGAAAAACAGTGGAAGTACAAACAGTGGTTTAAAGTTAGAAAACAATTATCATTATTCTGTGTGTGTGCATGCACACACATATGTGCACCGATGTTAGAAATTTCAAAAGTTGGTTCTCTCCTTTCACTGTGTGAATCCAGGGGCCATCATTCTTGGTGGATAGTGACTTCACCTGCTGAGCCCTCCTGCTGCCCCTGTTTTACGAACTGAGCACGGTGGGTTTACAGGCAAGAAGCTTTGCCACGCTTATAAAGACTTCTTCATCTTCTCTCATGCTCCCACTTCCCCCCCTCCCTTCCTCTCCTCAGTCTTCTCCATTCCTTTCTTTTTTCCCCTCCTCCTCTTTTCCTCTCCACTCCCAGATTAAAGGCAAGGAGTTGGAGGAGTGGCTCAAGAGTTAAGGGCAAGGATTCTGCCAGAAACCATTGGATTTCTCCCTCTTCTCTTCCTCCTTGCCATCCTAATCTTTCCCCCTCCACCTTCTTGGGTTTCCAAACTCCATTTCTTCTATGATTCATTTTCCTTCCAAGGCTGATTCTGGAATCTAGTTTAATTATATGTAACACTTACATAAATGTTAAAAAATAAGGATTTAGAATGTAAAAATATTGACTTAGAAGCAACTCAGTGGTAATTTTGTCTCCTATTACAATGCACTTGTGTGAGTTTATTCCTTCTTTTTTATTAATTTACGTCACAACTCTAAAGCAAATGATAAAAAAAATGTCCACATGTTAGAAAACACTTTACTCATGTGAGTCCTTACCTCTGTAGGAAAGGTAACTAGAAGCCATTTCTTTGCATTCTTTGAGCTTAATTTCAGGATGGAGAAAGTCGGGAAGCCATCAAGAAGGGACTGAGATGATCCCCCAAGGTGAGCCATCAGCCTGGCTTATTTCAAGCAGGTCTTGTTGTCTGCAAGGGAAGTGAAAGACCTGGACACAAGACAAAAGACAGCAACAATATATCAACAATCCTACCGCTGTGCTTTTCGGAGAGTCCCCAGAGCCCAAGATAAGCAGAATGGGCAGTACCGAAGAGTCTGAGGCACTACCATGAACACAAATCACAAATCAGAGGCTGGGCATAAAGACTGGGCACGGAGGCTGGGCACAGACTGCCTTGGTGTGGAAGTGAGGAAGTGTGGCATGAACCACGCTGGCCCCTGTTCTGGAGCCCAAGGGAAGGGCAAGGCTGTGGTAAGTTAAGGCATTCTGAGGCAGAGGGAAGGAAGCTACTCTGTGGTCTCGAATAAGTGGAGGAGAATGGCCTAGAATGTTCAAGTCCACCCAGCGAGCGTGATGCTGATAATGAAGGTAGGAATGAGTCATCACTGTGAAGGATGGAGCCATCAGCACAGTGGTTAAAACTGTGCTTTGTAGTGAGACATGAGCTAAGCGCTCTTCTATGTCTGCAAATGCTGGCTAAGCTATGCAGACTCTGAAGCTGCAATTTCTTTTTTACTCTGAGGACAGCGGTCCTTATCCTTCAGGCCTGATTAAATAAGATAACAAGCAGAGAACACTACCAGTGGGCTCTGAGTTCCTAGGACTGATAGATGCCCTGTGAGCCACGTGGAGCGGCACGGGTAGTGAGAAATTTTGACACCGCCAAGCACAAACTGGGAGCATTTGGACTCCCAATCCTTATTACTTGAAAAAAAAAAGCGTTCTTTCCTAATTTATTCTGACCTAAAGAATGCTACCCTTTGATGTAGACAAAGCGTTATTTAGAGGTTTCCAGCATGCCACCTTGATTTTACTGTCTACGTAGATGAGGAGTGGCTTTCTTGATATACTGTGATCCATCAACATTTAATAAAAAAAGATGAATTTTGACCAAGACATCCCACCAGTTCACTCAAAGAACTACTTTGTCAGATTCTCCTCCTCCCAACCCTGCAGAATGACAGGCTGCTTGTAACCTGATTTAATCGCCTTAATGTTTTGGTACCTCCCTGATACAAACTCAGGCTTTCCTTTTTTTCTTTGTTATTTGCTTGGAGATGTATGGAGATTAGGGAAAGTAGGGGACCTGGTGATTTCAAACCATTGCTTTTGTATTTGGTCCTTTGATGGCTTAGGATCTAAAGATAGAGAGAGGAATCTTGAAAGATCAGAAAATGATTCCTAAAGGATACTGGGGGATCAGCCACTGTGCTCTGAGACAGGATGTCCAGGGGACAGGACCACCTGCTGGGAAGGTAGGCATAGGTAACAAACATGTCCCACTTCCCTCTGGTTTATGTTTTTCTCATTCTTCTTCCTTGAGGCTTTTTTTTTCTTTCTGGCCAACAAGTAAGAAAATAAATCTGATGTCCATCCTCTTTGCCTTTCAGGATGGGGATTGACCGTTTTAGTTAGGGTCCTCTCTCTTGCTTAGTTTCTTTAGATGCACAGATTTTAGTGGGTTTGTCCTATGTTGTATGTCTATATGAGTGAGTATATACCGTGTGTATCTTTTTGCTTCTGGGACAACTCACTTAGGATGATCCTTTCCAGGTCCCACCATTTACCTGCAAATTTCATGATTTCCTTATTTTTCATTGCTGAGTAATACTCCATTGTGTAGATGTACCACAGAAGAAGAAAACAGGAAACAACCTAGGAACCTTCTACAGAGGGCTTCTGAAAGCCAGAAGAGGAAAACAGGAAACAAACTAGGAACCTACCACAGAGGACCTCTGAAAGCCTCTGCCCTCCAGACTATCAAAGCAGATGCTGAGCCTGATGGTCAACTGTTGGGCAGAGTGAATGGAATTTTATGTAAGAAGTGGGAAATAGTAAGAGCTGGAGAGGACAGGGTCTCCACAAGGAGAGCAACAGAACAAGAAAATTTGAACACAGGGAACCTCCCAGAGACTCATACTCCAACCAAGGACTATTCATGGAGATAACCCAGAACCCCTGCACAGATGTAGCCCATGGCAGTTCAGTGTCCAAGTGGGTTACATAGTAATGTGAAGAGGGACTGCCTCTGACATAATCTGATTGGCCTGCTCTTTGATCACCTCCCCCTGAGGGGGGAGCAGCCTTACCAGGCCACAGTAGAGGACAATGCAGTCACTTTTGATGTGAACTGATAGACCAAGATCAGAAAGGAGAGGAGAACCTCCCCTATCAGTGGACTTGGGGAGTGGCATGCATGCAGAGGGAGGAGGGAGGGTGGGATTGGGAGGGGAGGAGGGAGGGGCTTATGGGGGCATACAAAATGAATAAAGTGTAATTAATAAAAAAAAGAAAATAAATCTGCAGTTTCCTATGGTGTAACTGGCTGTCTCCACATCACTGTGGTCTTGGTTGGACTTGAATCAAGGCTACCCTTCCCTCCTTCTCCCTGGTCAGGAAGTGGGTTCCTACTCTGACCCCGAGAGCTCAGTTGTCACAGTGGAAGAGCAGGATGAGATGGTTTTATCCTGCTACCCAGATGCTAGTACCACCCTGATTTCTGCACCTTGTTGAGCTTGGCTGTCTAGCTTTCCAAGCGACCTCCCCACCTTCTGTATGCTGCCTGAGCATGGTCTTTCTTCCAGCTGGCCAGGTCCACTCTGGTGATGTTAACACAAAGATGAGACTCTATCAGTTAGTTACCTCATCAGTACACACTGTCCCCTCTGGGTCTGCATGTGGGCAGCTGCTCTGTACATGGGTGTGCTGCACTTACTCTTGCGTGTCTCTCTGTAGTGGAATTGCCATGGCTCTATGTGTCTCACGGCACTGATTAATTGGTTGTACCAAATTATTATGAGCCAGGTGGCTTAACACAAAGGAATGCATTGTTTCAGGGTTCTGAAAATCAGGGTCCACGGTAAGAGTGTCATCGGGGTTGGATCTCCCTGCAGACTGTGAGGGAAGGTTGTCTCCCAGTGGGCTTCGTTTGTAGGGCCTGTCATCTCCCAGAGTCTTCAGATCTTTGTCCCTCTCTACAATGTCTGTCTCTGTCGTGGCTTGAATGAGAGATATCCCCCATAGGCTCATGTACTTGAGTACTTGGAATCCAGCTGCAGTTCTGTTTGGGCAGGTTATAGAATCTCAAGGAAGTGGAGTCTTACTGGAGGAAGTATGCAGCAGGGGGTGGATTCTGAGGATTCATTGACTCATCCTACTTCCTGTTCTTCCCTGACCCTGTTGCCTGTGCGTGGAGAAAAATGTGACTGGCCAGATTCCTGCCACCACCTTCCTTTTGCCGCACCTTCCCAACTATGATGTATTCTCTCCCTCGGGAATGATAAGCTCTAACAACCTTTTTCTTCCTAAAGTTGCCTTTAGTCATGGTATTTTACCCCAGCTTTGCAACAGATACAATGTCCAAATATCTCCATCTTAAAAAGACTCCAGTTATGCTGGGGATGGTGGTGCACACCTTTAAACCCAGTACTCAGAGGCAGAGGTGGGGGATCTCTGTGAGTTTGAGGACAGCCTGGTCTACAGAGTGAGTTCCAAGACACCCAAGGCTACACGGAGAAACCCTGACTCAAAAAGTCACTACTGGTGAGTCCTTTCCTAATGACTTCATTCTATTGCCTTTGAACAACCTCATCTGCACATAGGTCATACCCTGAGCTGCTTCAGCTCCAACACATATGCTTTGGGAGACACAATTCAATCTATGTCAGTGGCTGTATGACATTGTTCTGGCCAACACAGCAGAGGGCATAACATTTCTGGAGGTTTTTCCACCTGACTACATAGAGATATGTGGGGAAGGGTCTGTTTTCTCCTTGCTTAGGAAGCTACAGTGGGAGAAAGGAGGACCCCAGCGACAATCCTCTGGTCACGGAGTAAGAAACCAGAGGCTGACACTCTACACACAACAACAGAAAGGCCAGGAAGGAAAGCATGTAGAATCTTCTGGGCAAATATTCAGGTCCAAACTGAGATACCTGAGATGCTGTGTTGTGTAAGCTACTCCTTCTTGCCAATCCTCCTTGAGGTAGCACCTCCCCAGAATCAACAAACCAGCACTCTTCCCTCATTCCCTCTGCCCTCATCTCTCCATGCTTATAGACTAGTAATTTAGCCAAAGTGCAAATGTCTAATTTCACATATGATGAGTAAATATTAAGAGTATCTGGTTAATTTCTCCTACTTCAGCTGAGAAGGACATTCCTCTCACAGCTTGGTCGGTCAGCAGCATTGTCCAGCCTCTTTGAAATCTCTGGTGAGAAAGGCAGTCTCAGACATTGATGCTCTTTTCACCGTTTGTGGGATGCCTAATATTCTACAGAACCGGAAAGCTGTGCAGTGTCCCTGAGAGGCAGGACCATGGGCAGCAAGCTCTTCACTAGCTGGTGGTGATATTCTCCCCCCCTTCTTACTTCCTTCTCCTTTCTTCTTGTCCCTCTTCTTTCTCCTTCTTCCTCCTTCCATTTCCCGTCTCCTCTTCTTTTATATTTGATCTTATTTATTCACTCACATTTCCTATAGGGAAGGCATGATCCAAGTTCATTGCTGGATCACGAAAGGAAGGAATTAATAAAATGATGAAATCCATCTGGGGACACTCACTGCTTGGTTCTTGGAGTGTGACAATGATTGGATGAATGGATGCATGCTAAGCTGGTGCACACAGTGAAACTCCCAGTGATCCCACACACTTTATCACGGTTTAGATTACTTACACGCTTGACAGAGAGCCGAGACCTTCTGCTGGGTCATTTACCATTGCCCAGAATAGTGGTCCATAAATCCGACCACACATTGGCTGCACCACAAGCCAAGCTGCTGTTTGGCTCTATGGTTAGGGCTCCACCAACACTTCCAGAAGACCTCCTGCAGGATTCTGATGGAGCCAGCCTGACACCTTATTTGGAAGTTATTGACAATATAAAGGAAAGGACTAACCTGTGTGGACAGAGCTTTGCTGTAGTGGTGGTGGGTTAGGGATCGTGGAAAAGACTGGAACATCACTGGATCACTTAAGCTGGCACATCGCCACCATTTTGTAGATGAGGAGGCTTGGGCACAAGCAAAGTCAAATGGGTTGTCACAGTACACAGCTATTGGTGGAGTAGGGAATAAAGCTCTTCTTGCCCTCTCTGAACCCACAAACACCCTCACCTCACCTCACATGCATGATGAGCTTCCAAATTCAAGGCTTGTTTGGACAAATCTTTCTCATCACAAAGAGGAGAGGTGGAGCCAAGTTATGTGTTTCAGAAGCCTCTCCTTGGATGGGGCTTGCGCATATCTGCTTTGTCTGTGGATGAAGGTTCATCGCCAAGTGGAACGGATGTATACATGCCTTACAGGAAGTGTCTGTAGATCTCTCTCCAAAGGCAGGCAGAGGGGGTCCTCTAACAGGGAAAGCACAGTAAGTGTGAACAGAACTGTCTAACATAGAGGGTTTAATGAGGACCACAACAATTGACCTTTAATGGATATTTATAATGTGCTAGCCACTGGGCTAAGCAACTTATGCAAATTATCCCAGTTAATTATTCCAATAACCTTACAAGGAGCAATCACTTTACAAATGAGAAAATGGAGGCTCACTCTCTATTAGGTAGTGCACAAGTGGAGTTGCCAGGATTGGATCTGAGTGCTGCTGGGAGTCCCAGGTTCTGGGCTCCCTGTAGCTTCTGTAATAGATTTCCAGCCTGTTTCTTAATGCAGACTCAGCACATCACAGTGCTGGGGTTAGAAGCCTGACACAGGTTTTTCTCAATGTCCCAGGTGCCTTTTGGGCTGGGTTCCTTTGGCAGAGATTCTAGATGAGACCCATTTCCTCACCTCTTTCACTTCTAAAGTCACCCATCTGCTCTCTATGAGTCCAACTCTGTTTTGGTTAACACATCTATCCTCACTTTCTCTCCAGCCTTTTAAAGATGCTCCTCATTAAACTGTGATCACCCTGATCATTCAGAACAGCACTCCCTTCTCTGTCCCCGATTTATCTGCAAGGTTCCTTTGGCATGTGGCTTATATAAGCCCCCAGGAGTAGAATGCGGCCATCTCTTAGGACCATCATTCTGCCTACAAGAGCACCCTTCCTTTGGTGATTGTCTGAGAAACTTCTGGGGAAAAAGAGAAAGAACCATCTGCCTTGTTTATCTGTTTGTCCCACAAATCAGAACTGGTGGCACTTCGGACAGATTAGGGAGGAGAAATAGTTATTCAGAGAATTAATTTAGGGTTCTGAGTTGATCGTCTGCTATTTGTAAAGCAGAGATGGAGCCTATTGCCTGCCTGTAGCACCAAAAAATGAGCGAATTTCATTACTAGCGTTCCTGGCATAATGCCATAATTAATACATGGTAACAATATCACCAAGAACAAAACCATACAATTATGCTCTTAAAAATGTCAACATGAAAAGTAAACTTAATAAAGGATAGGCATGGGAACATACATAACAAAGATTATCTTTAATAATGAAATTATTTATGATCAAACATTTTTACTTAATTTCAGTTCAATTCTAAAACAGGCCAGTAATGTCATGATTAAATATTAATGTGAACAGAAACAACCTAATTGGAAGGTTATTAAAGCTTCAAATTAGGTTTCTTTTTCTTTTCCTAATGAAAAAGTTCTTTCTAGAAGGGCACTGAGGGAATCCTAGGCTGTTTTTTTAATACTGTGATGTGCAGGCCCTCGGGAGGGGCTATGTCAGAAGGGTGGCACTCTGGGTTTCCTGGCACTGCCGCTCTGTTGAGGAACACCTGCCACACTTTCTGTTTTTGTGCAGAGGTGGCTAGTGGTGTGAGTTGTAATAAGGTCTCCCTTGCCGCCTAAAGAACCTCCCCAAATCAAGGCATCTTCCTGCTCCAAACTTCAGGAGGCAACAGTTGGAGTCAGACATCTGGAATATTTGCTTGTTTGGCTAGAGCTGGCTGTCAGTGTACCTATCTTCAGAAAGCTATTTAGGCTTTCTGTAAATGGCGGCTATACTCTAGAAAACAGCAATAGAGAAGGTAAACTGAGGTGCAAATGACATTTGAGTCTTTTCCTGTGACAAGCTTGTTGATGTCTAGTTGGCCAGTGGAAGCCCCATGACCAAGATGGTGGCCATTGTGGGAGGATCTCATACATGGGTGTAGCTTCAAGGAGGCATGACTTACTGACGTCATGACTAGTCAGGCATCATTTGAGGAATTATCTAGTGCACAGTTAGCACTCTCCAGGTTGAAGAGTACAAGAAGAGGAATTAATTTCTGATTCTTATCTCTAAGATTCTTATCTCTAAGAAGGGATCATATACGCTTCATTCACATAAAGCTCCCCTTTTGACAAAACATGGTGAGCACATTAGTGTTCCAGCACTATGGAGGCTGAGGTACAGCCACTGAGTTCAATGATTATCTGATGGGGTACCTCTCCCTACAAAGCTTCTTCCTAAAAGTTCTCGTTAGATCTTCAAATGTCTTTGGCCAGAAGGGTACAAAAGACAGCTAGTGACCGATGAGTTATTTACTCATCGCAAGATGAGATGCAGGATACTCACTTCAGGTGACTGTGTAACCTAACACAATGCTTCTCCTCTTAACTCTGCAAAGCCAACAAACACATGGATGAGAGGAGAAGGTGTGCCTGCAGCAGGGAAGGGCAGCAACTGGGGTTATTCTCAAGGCAGTGCTCTCTCCAACAAAGCGAGTGTGGGCTGTTCCTCAGCCTGCCTGTGCATAATCACATAGGTAAGCACTCTGAAGACAGGTGCCTTCCAGAGCATCCTCAGTTTAGGATGTACATTGCTGGGTGTTCTAGTTTAAGGTCAGCTCAAGAAGCATAGATGGGAGGCATTTCTGGGTATGGTTAGGTCCAGGCCATAGAACAATGTGCTCCAAAGGTCAAATGGTAGACAAGAGGACTTCTGGGCATGCTCAGCATCCATCATAGAGATGGTAGCTGGTAGTGATAGTTCTCACACATTCATCTTCCTTTCCTCAGTTTTTTTTTTTGGGGGGTGCTTTGAAGGTGTGTTAACACAGGAGCTTGCTCCTAGGTGCCTGTCTTACTTAGTTAACAACCGTGTCCCATGCTAAGCAGCACCTTCAGAGCTATGCCAGTGCTTTACAGTAGCAGACTCTACATTCGGATCCTGCTTCTCCACAGGGCAGTAGGTATGCAGTTCTCTGTGTCTTGGTGCCTTCATGATCTTTTCCATCTGTTACCAATTACTAAGAGGTTGTTGAAGTCAACTACAGTTGAGGGTTTGTTTTTTATGTTCCGTCACCTTTTGCTTTTCACATCTCAAAATTCTATCACTGGGCGTAGATGATTTCTAGCTTTTAGGTCCCTTTGGTGTAACATCTGTAATAATACTGGATACATATTTAGAAGATGTAAGATGCGAATGAAAGATTCAGGTGATTTGAAGACCCTTCTGCTGTCCTGTTCACTATTCCATATCATAAAGCATACAGAGCCTTTTCAAAACATATTCCATATGACAAGCAGGGCAAAAAGGGCATGTGGGAAACTTTGTGCATGTTATTCATTCTATTAATTACAATCTACACTGGTACTCACTAAACTAAGAATGAAAAACTGTACCAACTAAAGTATGAAATCACTCTTTTAGAAGTACTTAGAATTTTTTTATTTTTATTTGCCAAATTTTATACTCTTTATATGATACAGGTTTTTATCATAATCACCTTTTTATCTACCAAAAATAAAATGTTAGCAAATTAAGTTTATTATGTTGTATTGAGTCTTTTAGTTATTTTTTTAAAATGGTTTTTAAAATTGGCTTAGCATATATTTATAGAACATTTCACCGAAACACAAAGAAATGCTTTCTTCTCAGCACTGCATAAAACTTCTTTCAAAATTGACTACATGCTTGAGCACAAAGTAAGTCTCGCCAGATATGAGAAAATTGAAGTAACATTCTACATCTTATCCTACCACCATGAATTGAAGCTGGATGTCAACATCAACAGAAACAACAAAAAGTATATAAACTCACGAAAAATGAACATCTCAGTACTGAATAAAAAAACATGTCAAAACAGAAATTAAGAAGGAAATGAAAAACTTTCTAGAACCAAATGAAATGGAAACACCATATACCCAAACCCACAGCACACATGAAGGCAGTCTACAAGGAAAGTTCATAGCACCAAGTGCCCATATAAAAATTGGAACAATCTCATATTAGCAACTTAGCGGCACACCTGAAAGCCTTCCAACAACAACAACAACAACAACAAAAACAACACAACAACAAAATGGTACCCAGGAAGAGCAGATGGAAAGAAATTATCAAACTCAGGGCTGAGATCAATGAAATACAAACAAACAAAAATAAGATTAACAAAAAGCAATTAATAGTTGCTTCTTTGAGAAAAATAAATAAGAATGACAAACCCTAAGTCAAATTAACTAAAATATAAGGATAAAATATCCAAATTAACAAAATTAGAAATGAAAAGTGAAACATTACAACAGATATTGAGGGAATCTGGAGAATCATAAGAACATATTTTAAAAATTCATACTCCACCAAACTGGAAAACCTAAAAGAAATGGATGGATTTACTGATAAATGTGAGCTACCAAAGTTAAGTAAAGATCATGTAAACAATTTAAACAGACCAATAAGTACTAGTGAAGTAGAAGCAGCAATTAAAAGTCTCCTAACCACAAAAAGCCTAGGGCAGGATGGCTCCAGAACACAATTCTACCAGATCTTCAAAGAAGAATTAACATCAGTACCCCTCAAATTATTCCACAAAATAGAAATGGAAGGACCATTTTTCCATTTTTTTTATGAGTCCACTATTACCCTGATGCCTAAACCACAAAAGGACCTAACAACAAAATAAGAAAATTATAAAACAATATCCCTTATGAACATAAATGCAAAATTCATTTTCTTTCTTCTCTCTCTCTCTCTCTCTCTCTCTCTCCCTCTCTCTTTGAGACAGTGTCTCTCAAGGTAGCCCAGGCTATCCTGAAACTCAGATATTCGCCTGCCTTTGGGTCCTTGAGTGGGACAGGAGCTCCACAAGAAGAGCAATAGAACAAAAAAATCTGGACGCAAGGGTGTTTTCTGAGACTGATACTCCAACCACGTGGAGAACCCCTGAACAGATGTAACCCATCTGCAGCTCAGTGTCCAAGTGTTTCCTAGTAATGGGAACAGGGACTGTCTCTGACATGAACTCAGTGGCCTGTTCTTTGATCACCTCCCCTTGAGGGGGAGCAGCCTTACCAGGCCACAGAGGAAGACAATACAGCCATTCCTGATGAGACCTGATAGAGTAGGATCAGACAGAAGGGGAGGAGGGCCTCCCCTATCAGTGGACTGGGGGAGGGGAATGGGTGGAGAAGAGGGAGGTAAGGTGGGATTGGGAGGGGAAGAGAGAGGGAGTTACAGGTGGGATACGAAGTGAATAAACCATAATTAATAAAAATAAAAATAAAATATATCTTTAAAAAGTATGCACCATTATGTCTTGCTAAAAATTCTTAATAAAATACTTGAAAACTAAATTAAAAAACACATAAAAAAGGATGAGCAAGTAGGCTTCATCCTAGAGATGCCGGGATGGTTCAACATACATAAATAGATAAATTAATACACCACACAAACAGACTGAATGACAGAGACCACATGATCATCTCATTAGATAAGAAAAGGCCTTTGACAAAATCCAATCAATAAATAAATCCAAATTCATTATAAAAGTTATGGAGATACTAGGAATATAAGGGACACACTTCAACATAATAAAGGCAGTTTACAGCAAGTCCACAGCCAAACAAAGAGAAGCTCAAAGCATTTCCACCAAAAGTTCACTCTTCACACCTATTCGATATTGTACTTGAAGTCTTAGCTAGAGCAATAAGACAACAAAAAGAGATCAAGGACTACAAATAAGAAAGGACGTCAAAGCATCTTTATTGCCTTATGATATGATAGTATACATAAATGACCCTAAAAATTCCAACAGGAAACTCCTAAGCTGGTAAACACTTTCATCAAAGTAGTAGATTACAAAATTAACTTGCAAAAATCAGTGGCCTTTATATATACAAACGACAAACAAAATAAGAAAGATAATAGGGAAACAACACATTTCAAAATAACCTCAAAATTATCTTATGATAACTGTATAAACTAATATCTCTTATGAATATAGATGCTAAAATTCTTTCTTCCCCTTCCTTCCTTCTTTCCTTCCTTCCTTTCTTCTTTCCTCCCTCCCTCCCTCCCTCCCTCCCTCCCTCCCTTCCTTCCTTCTTTCCTTCCTTCTCTTCCTTTTTTTGTCTTTTGAGACAGTGTCTCTCTACATAGCCCTGGCTGTCCTGGATCCTAGCAGCCGAGAGACTTGTATAATAAAAACTTTAAGACATTGAAGAAGACATCAGAAGATGGAAAGATCTCCCATGCTCATTGACCAGTAGAAACAATATACTGAAATTGCCACCCTATCAAAAGCAATCTACAGATTAAACAAAGTCCCTATCAAAGTTATAATACAATTATTCACAGAAATTGAAAATCAGTTCTCAACTTCAAATGCAAACACAAAAACCTAGGGGTAGGGAAGACAATCTTGAATAAAAGAAGATGGAGGTCACCACCCTCTATTTCAAGTTGTACTACAGAGCTATAATAATAAAAACGGCATTGTATTTACAGAAAAGTTGCTCAGTGAGATCAAACTGAAGACCCAGACATAAGTCTCCACATATGTGGACACCTGGTCTTTGACAAAGAAGACAAAAATACACTGTGGGAAAAAGACGGGATCTTGAACAAACAGTGCTGGTCAAATTGGATGGCTACAGGTATAACAATGCAAATCGATCCATATTTACCACCCTGAGCAAATCTCAACTTCAGGTGGCTCGAGGACCCTAACGTAAGGCCAGATGCACTCAGTTTGATAGAGGAGAGAGCAGGGGGATGTAACAGGAAGAGACTTCCTGAACGGGCACAAAGCACAACAATTAATAAGTGGGACTTGATGAAACCGAAAAGCTGAATGGCGAAGGAGCCGTTCATTCACCGTCATCCAGCGCTCTCACCAAGCTCCCGGGGCAGCAATTCATGAAAGCTCTGATCAGTTCCAGCTCCATGTTTCAAATGCTTCCAAAGTTCCCTCCAGCACCTCCCCCGCCCCCTCACCCCCAAACAAGAAACTTGATCAGGCCCATCACAGCCATGCTCCATGCTCCTGGTATCAGTTTCGATTCTAGTTTGCATCTCTGTTGCTGTGATGAAACACCAATTAAGAGCTACTTGGGAAGGAAAGGGTTCATTTCCACACACAGGTCATTGTCCTTTATGGAGAGAAGCTGACGTAGGAGCTGAAGTTGAGGCAGGAACTAAAGCAGAGACCGGGGAGGACACTGTTTACTGGCTTGTCCAGCCACAGGCAAGGCCTACCTGTCTAGGGATGGCACTGCCCACAGTGGATGGGGCTCTCTTAAATTAGTTAGCATTCAAGACATCCTCATAGACATGTCCTTTCCGATGGAGGCGATTCCTCATGGAGGTGCCTCTTTCCAGGTGTTTCAAGTTGACAACCGAAGCTAACTATGGCAGTTTTTTTTATTTTTTTCTGTTGCTGTGATAAAATAATCTGAAAAGGGCAATTTAATGCATAAAGGAGTTTTTGACTTACAGTTGCAGAGTGATGGAGTCCATAAAGGTAGAGAAAATATGTCAGGATCAGGGAGCCCTGAAGGCTGGAGAGTGAGTCTGCCTGGTCCCAGTATGTCGGGACTCAGGAAGCAGAGAGAAGGCAGGGCTCTAAAGCCTGAAGGCCAACTTCCAGCAATCTACTTTCTCCAGGCAGGCTCCTTAAGGTTTTATCATCTTCCCAAACAGTGCCACCATCTGGGGATCAAGTGTTCAAACATGTGAACCTACGGGAGTATTTCACATTCAAACCACAACAGCCTACATAGTGAGTGAAGCTTGCTCATGGCTCTGAGATACCCCGCATGAAGAAGGGTTCTGTATCCTATTTTATCCTAGAGCTTCCCAAGCCTAATTGACCTGATGGTCTGAGCCATGACTGATGTTTTCATGAGGCTGACCAAGGGCAAACAGAGGTCCATGGGCTGCATACCAAAATACTTGGAAGCTTGAAAGCTTCCAAGAAAGCTTGGGAAAAGAAAGGTTTTAGCCTCCAATCTTGACAAAGCTATCTTCCTGACCGGCTAAACAGCCAGGCTTGACTTTGAAGCATTTGGACTCCTTTGAGAGCCCTCACTGAGAGAGCTGTCCCTTGGCCTCCATCTCATGTTTCTCTCTGTTGTCTACTTGTGTGGTAGAACTCTTCTATCATGCATGTAGGGACATTCACACCTGCATGTCTTCTTCCATGGGGGCCTTGCATTGTGTCGTCAGAGTATTTTCTGTTTGGAGGACTGTCTCTTTTCTTCTTGTTTTCTCATATGTCGAGTCTTTCTCAACGTCTCTTTTACTTGATGCAGCACAGCACCACCTAGATGAACAGCAGCTGAAAAAGGTGTGTGTGTGTGTGTGTGTGTGTGTGTGGTCTTACAAGTGTAAAACAGAAGTTCCTAGTTACAAGTGTGAATCTGTGAGTCCTCTCCTACTCCAATTCAATGTAAGTTCTTCTTGATTTATCTTTTTCTATTTTAAGAGCCGAGGCCTTGTTTTGTTGTACAGGCTGGCTCTGAATTCTTGGACCACTGGGCAAAGCCACCATACCACACTCAACACTGGCTCTTTTATTTTGTTTTCTGTGGAGTTGGGGATAGAACCCAGGGCCTTGTGCGTGCATGGCAAGTACTTTAGGAACTCTTGGCTGTGTTCACCCAGAATGACAGCACTTGGAAGGCCTGCCATTCACCGAAAGGCTTGGGAAGCAAGAAGCCCTCTGCTTTGGGGCTTTATGTGTCCCGGCCCTGGCTCTGTAGCTGGGCCAGTTCCTCTCTTGTTGCAATGGGAGACTGACAAATGCTAATTTTTCTTTTCTGTGTAGTACTTAAAATTCTGTCTCTGAGCCAGCCTCCATCACAGACTGGGCTAGTGATCAGACTGGTGTCTGTAGCACCTCAGATTTCGTCATATGTCTGTGAACTGGGGTATACTAATTAGGTTCTCCAATACTGCTGTTAGTGAGAACTCTAAAGCACCATTAGTATTAATAGCTGCTCTAATTGACAAGAACACTTATTATTGCTGCTTTTTTTTAATGCCTGGTCCCAGTCACTGAAAGCTGTGACACCATCTCTCTCTCACACACACACACGTAATCAGGAAATCAGGGGCTAGCATCATTAGAATGACAGGTTTCAGGTTATTGCCTCTCCCTCGGCCCTCAATCTAGTGTTATTATTTGCATGACTCCAACCTTCCCGGAGATCATGAGGTTATTCTCTATGACTGATATTTACTTTAAATATCTGTCAAACATCAACAAGCTAGAAGAGAGGTTAAATTGGAATTCGTGCTTGTGAAGAGTAGGTGGCTGAGGCCAGAGACATTATTTATTGTTTGATTTAGGAACGGATTTTATGAATATAAATTGGAAGGCTGCTCCCAGGAAAAACACTGTTCACTGGAAAGCCTGCTGGCAAGTGTGGGCATGGGGCCCCACATCTGTTTTTCTTCTCCTTTCACCTTCAGAAATTGTGAGTCAGTGGTCATTTTCCTTTATGACCCAACTGTGTTAGGTGTTCAGTGAAATGGGTTCACAGCCTGCTGTCATGGGCTGGACTCACATCTTTCTGTTTGTGAATGAAGAAGCCAGGAGGGATGGAAGGGGGGACAGACCATCAGCTGCAGGACACGTGACTTAGGAATCTGTTTTTGCTTAAATGCGCTGATTCTCAACTCCTATCTTCCCTCTCCACTGTGCTTCATAGTAATAACACTACTTAATTTTTACCCCTGCATATCAGGTAAGATAAATCACATTTCTGGGCTCTTCAGAGTGACACATGGATATGTGCGGAATGGATTGAGCTGCAAGTGAGGACACTTGACTGTGATCTTGAAAAGGCCTTTCTTTTCTAGGTCATGGTTTTCTCACTCATAAAACGAAAGAAATTAGGATTGGCAAGCTGATGCTCCCCACTGCCTTGATCAGTCATGTAACAATGCTCTTGAGAGGAATGCTCTGTTCTATCTGAATAAAACATTGATTCTGGGAGAGGAGGAATATATGAGAATTAAAGTCAAGAGCAGAGACTTTAAGGGAGGAACTCTGCAGAGTGCTTTGCTTACAGACAGGGATGGAGAATGGAAGGACGTCTCCACGGTGTGCTGGTGGGCTGGTTCATGATGCTTTGTTGCTGTTACTCTGTAGGACCTATCCAGCCAAAGCTCTTTGTATATTGCGGCAATGAGTCCAAAGAATCTGGTCAAACTACTCTGTGAGTTTTAGAACCATGGTGGAGAAGGTAGAGGAAGCCCTGGGCACATCTTAAACAAATGTAGCAATCTTCAGGAAGCCTGACAAGTGGCTGGGTTCTTTGTCTTCCAGACATGTGATAGGATGGCCCTCCCTGTTTCAGAATGCTTGGGTGGGGTAAAGCAATCCAGTCAATGGATCTGGCAAGCAATTTTTGTCATTGATGGGACAGACTGTTTCTTTCCTTCCTGGCCCAGGACTGTCAGAGCTGCTTTTTCCCTTCGTGAAGTGGCCATTGAGATCGAGGGTAGTAGCTGCTTCCCTACCTATGCCTCTGAGTGACTGAAATGAACTAGCTTTCATGTGTACTGACTGAGGAAATCTGTTGAGTTTTGCCTCTGAGCTTCTGGAACTTGCATGTTAATGAATACATTAAGCCTATCCTATAATCTGGTGGCCAAAGTCAGGCTGGGGCCTGGCAGACACAGTCAGGCTGGGGTCTGTTGGGTATAGTCAGCCTGAGGTCTGGTGGACAGTCAGACTGAGTCCTGGTGGGTGCAGTCAGGCTGAGGCCTCATTGGATACCCAATCCACAGACGTGTTGGAGGTTTCACAGAGAACAGTCTCACTCTATGACTTGCACATCTAGAAGCTAGTTAAAAAATTGTGGGTTAAACCTCTTGGATCTGTACATTTGGCTAGCTTGGTTTCAGGTACCTTTTCATTGAGGGAGGGACAAGTATCTGGACCTTAAAAGCGAAGTCTCATTGTGTAACTGCCCCGACATGTGGTTGCAACTGGTCTCCGTGGTGTGTGGGGAACATACAGTCTCGATTAGACAGGTTCTCTCTCATGCTTTTTGTGTTAGTGGGAAAAATCATCTTCCTCTTAGTAATTCTGTTATTTGGGCCCAAAAGGGAATCTTTTGGCAAACTGTTGTCAAGAGGATTTTCCTTTTGCAAGTGGCTGTCAGTTGAGATGGCTTCTTGGTGAGGGATGGGAATTCGTGTCTGCTTTCTGCTCTCAGTGCTGGGGCTCCTGGCTTGAACCTGTGCATCCTGCCAGTCTCTGTCAGTTCATGTGCGCATCTGTCCTGTTGTATCTGAAAGACATAGTTTCTTGGTGTCATCCATTCCCTCTGGCTCTTAGAGGTTTTCTACCTCCTCTTCTGCATAGCTCCCTGATCCCTGGGGGGTGGGGGTGGGAGTGGGGTGGGGAGTCAGCGGTTGATGGACACATCCCATTTAGGACTGGCTGTTACAAAGTCTCCCACTCTCTGTGCAATGTCTGGTTGTGAGTCTCCATATTTGTTCCCATCTATTGCAAGAAGTTTCTCTGGTGATGGCTGAATGAGACACTGATCTATTGGGTGTAGCAGAATGTCTTTAGGAGTCTTTTTTTTTTTTTTTGCTATGCTCCTTTAGCAGAACAAATATTATTAGGTTTTCCCTTAGACCCATGGCCTATATAGTCTCAGGTTCTTGGTTACTTTAGCTGTGCCAGGCATGGGTTCCATTTGGTGAAGTGGGCCTTAAATTTAATCAGAGGTAAACTTAACTCTTATCTCTAAAATTCACTGTCCCTTTGAAGTTACTCATTATGACAACTTGGACTTCAACAGACAGCACTCCTCTCATGGCCTACTACTTACAATGTGTATATTTATGCTTTTCTTATTAATTTCCCACAGCGCTGGGAGACCATCTGGGAACACTGAAACACAAACTTACGAAAGGCTCAGGGAGGCATACAAGGAAGCAAACATAGAAAATAGTAGCAGGTGAGGCAAGGATACGGCTTATAAAGGTGATCACATTCCCAGGATGTACTAGGATCCATGTCACACAACATGGCCTGCAAGAAAGCAGAGAGTATAGTTGTCACATGGTACCTGGCTCCAGGCTCCCTGCAGATTCCCGGATCTGTGGATGATTGCATCTTTTATATAAAAATAGTAACCTGTTTGCATGGGACCTATGCTATTTCTTCTGTATTCTAAACCATTTCCAGGTCACCTAACACAATGGTAACACTTTGGAAATAGCTGCTATACTACGCTGTTTTGAAAACAATGTGTTGTGTTCATTGCAGATGCAGCTTTTCAAATATTTTGATGTGCAATTAGTTAGATCCTTGGATGTGGGCAATGTGAATATAAGGTGGTAGCTGCCTATGATCCCTGCCTTCATGGGACTATCAGAATAGAGGGAAAGAATTAATTTATGAGGGCAGAAGTAGGAGTGTCCAATTCTGCCCTGGGAAATGGGTGGGGCAGGGGAAGGGGAAGAGGAAGCATATGGGAGAAGCAAAAGCTTAAGTATGCCAAAAGTAGGTGTGGGCACTTTGCAGTAGGAGCTTTGGAAGAAAGGAGTGGAGGGAAGGGGGTCTCAAGTGACCAGTTGTGCAAGGTCCAGCTATGAACGTCTAACCCAACATACTCACTTAAGTGCAATGTAACTCTAGCATTGCATGGAAAACAGATGATATGAAGGAGAGAGACTGGGTCCCAGTGGCTTGCTTTCCTGCCCGGCTCCTGGCCCTCCTCTGTGATGTGACCTCTGTTTATCTGGAGATATTTTCAGTAAGCCTAATTACCCCTGTAAGTACAAGAAAGCTGGTCTTCAAAGAAGCCAAGTGTCCTCTTGGTACCTTCTGGACCTGGTTTTCTGACTCCTCTAGACTGACACAAATGGTCATTTTTCAGAGGAGGAAATCTACATTTGGAGATCTACAAGAGGAATTTGTGCAGATCCCAGCACCTGCATAAGTGAGAGTTGTGGTTCTTGAGAGACAGATACTGAGCAGAGTAGTCCTACGATTCTAGAAGCTCAGTGCTATGAAAGTCTCGCTGTGTCACCCGATTTGCAGTTCCATGAAAATACACCCTTTGGAAAGACTTAAGTCTCACATACAGGAAAATTCAAGACTTAGGCTGTGCTGGGATCACATCACACACATAGCAAATATCACAGATATTGGGGAAAATACAACAATGTGTTACTCTTCTGAGTCCAAACATTGGAACTGAAGCCCTTTTCTCTTTTCTTTTCTTTTCTTTTCTTTTCTTTTCTTTTCTTTTCTTTTTCTCCTTCCTTCCTTCCTTCCTTCCTTCCTTCCTTCCTTCCTTCCTTCCTTCCTTCCTTCCTTTCTTTCTTCCTTTCTTTCTTTCTTTCACAAGGTTTCTCTGTGTAACAGCACTGGCTGACCTGGAACTTGTTGTATAGATCAGGCTGGCCTCAGACTCAGAGATCTTCCTGCCTCTGCCTCTAAGTGCTGGGATTAAAGACCTGCCACCACCGCCCCTAGGTCCAAATGCTGGGATGTGCAGGTGTCTCTACTGTATGCTCACCTAAACCCCAGTTTAAAAGTTACCTCATTTTTAAATTAGCTTACAGCATAATAGATGAGGATAGACACATTTCATTCGGTAGACTCTCCCCACCCTTACCGTTTTCTTCCCCTTTGTCTCTTTGCCCCTCGCTGTATTCTTTTATCACCATTATCCTTCTTCCTGTTTTTTTTTTTTTCAATGCAGTTTATTCAGGAACCTTGAACAATCTTCTGACCCTGGGGAAAGCCAGCCCACAGCTTAAATAGCCTCTGGGTAGCCAACCCAGGAGTGCCACGTGGGCAATGCAGATAGGTCCACATACATGGAAGCAAGCCAGATCCTCAGCCTTAGCCAAATGTGGAATTGTTCGTGACAGAGAGCACTCACCATCGGGAAGGTGGAAGGCGGAAACCAGCTCCATCTTTAAGGCATAGCATTCCGCAGCTCTCTACAGTTCCCCCTTTTTGTTTTAGACGCATCAGGCAAGAGTAGAGGTCTGATCTCTGATATTAGAAATAAATTGGGACTTTGTACCGATGTTCATTTAGGTGTCATCCACCCAAAGAGCATCAGACCCGTTCGATACCTTTTTCTCAGAGGCGGGACCTGGGGCATCAACCCACATGCAATCAGACATGCTCTTCTCTGGGTCCAAAGCGGCTGACCCTGAGTGCAGTGCTTAGCCTCGCATCCTGAGCATAACATTTTAGCTTTTTATGGTATCCAACCATGCTTGGGGAGAATGTCTTGCTTCAATGGCTGTAAAGGCCTGAATGATCATGGCTGCATCACACTGTTGTGAGACTCTAATCTTGCATATATACCATAGGCAAACCAAGGAGACCAACACCAGGAGGCCTGCTAACGCTCCCATGCCCGCCCATTCCTTCAGATGATTCATGGCTGCAGCAATCCATGTTGATAATCCTGTGGCTAGTCCTGCGTCCACTCTGGTAGAATTTACTGTGACAATGGCCACTCTCAGCTGCTCCATCATAGTATCGAATTCTCCAGTCCAATTACCTAAAATATAGCTCGACAATTGTTTAGACAGATTTGCAGCACAGGAAAAATTCTCATGTTATATGCTAGTGACTCAAAGTCCAGCATATTTTCATTGACAGCCAAGTTGAGCGATTTGCCATAGGGTATCAATTTGCTCCTGCACGAGGTCAATCCTCTGATTGAACACCATCAAGCTTCCTTTTAGTTGAGCATTAATTCCTTTATGTACAACTAAGGCATGAGCTACATTGGCTAAATGATTATTCAGGGTCTGAGCAGTCTGCCTTCTTCCTGTTTTTTACTGTCTCCCCTCAAAGCCCCATCCACCTCTGGTAGGCGCCTTTCTGGTTTCTGGTTCTTATTCACTTACACACAGTTTTGGAGCATAGTCACAGCTGGTGTGTACGCTCATGTTCTAAAGCACATAACCTATGTTTACCACTACCTGAAAGCACATATTTAACAGTTAGGCTAAGATCTACACATGAGAGGGAGCATGTGCTGTCTGTCTTTCTGAGTCTGGGTTACCTTGCTTACTATGGTGTTTTTAAGTTTGATCCATTTTCCTGCACACTTTGTAATTTTTTCTTTAAGTCTGAATAATATATATATATACATGCAATGATATAAATGTGTTCCACATCTTCATTATCCATTCATCTGTTGATGGACATCTAGGCTGATCCTGTTTCCTTGCTATTGTGAATAATGCATCAATGGACCTGAATGTGTTGATCTCTGCAGTAGAGTCTCTTGGGTATATACCCAGGAGTGGTATAGCTGGGAGATGCCTGCTTTTTTTTTCTTTCTCTTTGAAAATGTCATAGGTGTATACAACACATCTTAATCATATCTACTTCTGATTCCCTCCTTCTAACTTTCCCTGTCCCATCTCTCCGCTATATCTTTCTCCCAGCTTCAAGCTTTCCTTTTTTTTAAATATGTGTGTGGTGTGTGTATGGGTATATATATATATATATATATATATATATATATATATATATATATATCACCAATGCAAAAATATATATATACACATACAAAACACCAATGAAAAAAAATATATTTTTTTGCATTAGTGTTTTGCCTACATGTATGTCAGTGTGAGGATGCCAGATCTCCTGGAACTGGAGTTGCAGACAGTTGTGAACTGCCATGTGAGTTCTGGGAATGAACTCAGGTCTTTTTGGAAAAAACAGCTGGAGCTCTTAACCACTGGGCTATCTTTCCAGCCCTCAAGGTTTTCTTCTTCTTCTTCTTCTTCTTCTTCTTCTTCTTCTTCTTCTTCTTCTTCTTCTTCTTCTTCTTCTTCAATAAAAAGATTATAACCCACCAAGTCCAGTTGGTGTTGCCCTTATGCACAGGGCTTTGGAATCACCCACTGCTGCATGAACAGTATGCCAGGGGCTGCCCCCAAGTAACTGCGACTTTCCTTTCACTGGTAGTCACCAACTGCCAAGAGATGCTCAGCTAAGGGTGTACCTTGGGAGCCCCCCCATACCCCATATGCTGGAAATTTTGATTTGGCCTTATGCGGGCCCTTGTACAGTAACCATCAATGTAAGAATTCGTGCTTTCAGTGGCCATGTCATGTCTAGAGGGGACATTTCACAGGACTCCATCTCATCTTCTAGGTCTTACAATCCATGCCACCTCTTCTCCCGTGATGTTTCCTGAACCTCGCCAGGGGAGACCATTATCTGTGTCCTATCTATGGCTAAGCACTCGAAGTCACTCACTCACAGCAATGTATACAGTGTGTTTTCCAGTCCCATACATTTTCCTGCACAGTTCATATTTTTTTCTTTGTGTCTGAATAAAATTCCACTATTTATACATTCCACCCCTTCATTATCCATACTGATGGACATATAGGCTGATTCCATTTCCTTGCAGTTGTGAATAATGCATCAGTGAACATGAATGTCACGATCTAGCTCTGCAGTAGAGTCTCTTGGGTTTATGCCTGGTAATGGTATAGCTGGGAGATTTCAGTGGTTGCAATAAGAAGCTTGTCTGACAAAAGCTTAGGGCAGCACAGGTCTGGGGATAGAAATATGAATATTTAGAAAGTGATTTGACAGTGTGACCATTTAGCAAAACAATATCACTGAGGCCTCTCCTTGGGCCAATGACTTCTCTAGCCATGTGTTTTGATCACATTTATAGTACCAGGTATGGATTTTCACCTGTGGATCATGCCTCAACTCAAATCAAGAGAGAAGTTGTCCCACTGTCCTAGTTATTTTTAAGCGTCATCTTGACACAGCTTGGAGTCACCAGAGAGGAAGGCCTAGACTGAAGAATCGCCTACATCTCGTTGCTCTGTGAAGCTATCCATGGGGGATTATCTTGATGGATAGTTTATGTCAGGTGGCCCAGCCCACTAAGGGAGTGCCATCCTTAGGCAGGTGTGGTCTTGGGCTGTATAAGAAAGGTGCGCTAAGCATGAATCTGAGCAAGCCAGAAAGCAGCATTTCTTCCAGGGTTTCCGATTAACATTCCTGCTTGAGTTTTTGCCCTGACTTCAGTAATGGCCTATGACCTGGAATGGAGTGATAAACCATACATGCTTTCTTCCCCTAAGATGCTTTTGTCAGAGTTTTATCACAGCAATGGACAGAAAACTTAAAAAACAACGGTTGCTTCTGGAACATTCCTGACGATCTGCCAGAGGCTATTTTGTAGTTTTTTTTTTCAACACGGTTTATTACTGAATATCATGCACCACACATAATTACAAGTTCTATTCTTTCCTGTGACTTTGTTTATACCATAGCTTCCCCCAACACCTGAGTGATGTATTGTACTATGACATCATTGGGCAACAGGAAATTTCAACTTTGTTATAAAGTTATGGGTCACTGTTGAACATTCAGGCTGTCACTGGCCAAAGCATCATCATCACATAGTCATGTGTTCTCTCTCTGTGTCTTTCTCTCTCACTTTCTCCTTTCTTTGCTTCCTCCCTCCTTCCATCTCTTTCTCTCTGCATATTTTGGTTGTGTGTGGTGGAAGTGTTTGTTGGAAGTATAGCTGCTTTTTGGACCCAGACCTACTTGCTCTGCAAAGTCATTGGGAAGACTTGGCTTATGTTTTGGCCCAATGTGAAGGGCTGATATGGGCCCTGTTCCTGGACTAGGTATCTGAGAACCCCCTAAACTTCCGGGGAAGTGGATGCCTATGCGTGATTTGTAAACTGATTGTTCTGGGATCAAAGGCTTAGGTCATCAAATTGCTGTGCCACCTTGGCAACTGGCATCATGGCTGTTCTAACCCTGTGAAGTAGAGTTCGGCACTGAGGTAGTAGGCAGTCTTTGGGGCTGTTTCAGGACTTATTGAGATCTTGGGTTTCTAGCCACAGGGGTCTCTGGGGCCATGGGAGAGAAGAGCTCTGTATAACTGGGTGTAGTAGAGGCCGTCATATCCTTAAGGTTGTACTTGAACCCTGGTAGAAAGAAGTAGCAGGTAACTTCTAGGACACTGACTCTCATGCAGCTGACCAATCTTGGGGATCTTTTGTACTATTTGAGGAGAAAACTCCAGGAAAAAGATTCAGCTTCCTCTGTCTGTGGCAGACGGGAACTCGGCTATAAATTCACTAATAATTCTACTATTAAAAGCCATATGGCAGGCACCAGGTCTTGCTCCTTTCACTCAGAACTCATTTGTTTGCCTTCTTGTCTCAGAGCCATCTTATTTCAGCAGTGTGGTGTAGTCTATGGAAGGGTGTATGGTCTCTGTACCTGAGGAACAACTGTGCCACAAATACACAGAAATCCAAATATTAAATTCACTAGGAACTGGCTTTTTCTCTTACTGCCTTTTGGGACCACAGTAACAAGATGCTACCTGGTGGGTGAGGGAGATCAATGTCTCTACTGTCAGTCATACAGGGAAGCTATTCATCGTGGGGCAGAAAGTGGGGGCATGCTCTGCTTGTCAAGCTGGCCACTAAGAATATGAAACCACTCAGCTTGCCTCAGCCATTGATGTTCTGCCCTGGAGTAAGGCAAGGGATCAAGATTGTCAGGTAGATGGTGAGGGGAGGAGAAAGTCAAGTAGTACCTCATGAGTGGGTGGAACCTTGAGAGGCTGAAGTGATCCTTGACTCCTAAGGAGGGCACATGACAGGACAGGAAGGCACAGGAGACACATACCACTGTTGCCTGCTTTTGCCTCAGGCCAGCTCTGAGAGTGAGCAGATGGGACTTGAGCAGCTGTTCAGCAGATACACATTAGTTTTGTTCCATACCTCACACCTTCTCCATCAGTTTAACGACAGGGACCCTCTTTCCAGCACGGACCCCCTCTTCCATCAGGGACCTCCCTTCCAGCTGCTCCTGATATGCAAAATGAGCAAGAAGCAGAAAGCAAGTGGGGGTCCCTGGAACAACAGGTCATCTTTCCCCTGCTTTCTCTAGGGAGCAGCATTATTCAGAGATGACAAATTTCCAAGATGGCAGATTTCATCCTCATCCTCTTGACCTGAGACTAAAGCTTTCCCTCTTGCCCACAAGCCTGTTGCTAATGGAAAGTCTCAACAAGTTCAAGACAGGATTGGGACACATTACACAACAGTTGTGGACCAATCAATCATTCTATCTGTCTTCAAAATGGCCAACCCTAAAGTATGGAAGAAAGACTCTTCAGAGGCTTTAAAAGCCCAGCCCCTTAAGAAGAGACTGGATTTTTCAGCTTTGCAGAGGGTCTTTTTCTCAGTGTGCCTGTTTTGTTTCCTCACCCCCAATAAACACCTGAGGTGTGTGTGTGTTTCCCCACTCCTAATAAACGCCTTTCTTCAACTGCTGATTCTGTCAGAGATGACTTTGCCACTACTGCCTGTTGCATTTGGAGGCAGAGGTTCTTGCCTTTTAATTGTTTAATTGGCAGAGAAAATTAATTGGATCAAGACTCGTAGAATGTATCAGTTTGTAGATTGAATACACATCATCAAATTCAGTGTCCTTTTAAATTATATAATATATATATCACATGTATGTTTAATCACTTTCTATTTGCATGTTAGAGATGTGAAATACCTTTTAAATAAACTAATTTAATTTTAGAAAATGCAAATTTGAGATAAATACTATTTACAGTATAAAACAGGTGTGCCTGGATATGGAACACACCCTGAATGACAGACTCAGAAAAGGCTGGTTTAACACATGGAGATGGATGGATGGGTAATGTTCTGAGCTCCTCATTTTTGTCATTCCTGAAGATAGGGACGGGAAGAATGAGTGGAGGGGTCTGTATGAAGTAGACAAGCCTTCAAGTCTAGGGCTGGGAAACTCCCCAAAGGCTTTGAGACGTGACCCGAACCTTAGAGGGTGCCTTGGCCTCAGCCATGGTCTGAGAGGGCACATGATCTACCTGGCCTGATCTTCGAAGTTAGGGATTCCACTTTCTTAGAAAGTGGTATCTTGGGGGATGAACTTATGCTTAGAAGATGAGGTCAACTGTGGAGTGTAGACAGTTCTCAACCCATCTCGTTCTCCACAGTTTTCCCCAAGCCTATGGACATATAGTCAGATAGTCAGAGCCCTACATATATGCTCTGAGCAGATGGATAAACACATGAATGCTTGCTGAACTAAACCAAAACCAAGTTAGGTGATCTCTTACGGCTTTTACCACTCCGAGCATCTGCCGCCCCTCTGCTAGTCGGCTCATATTCTCAGTTGCGTGGTAAAATAGGTGGTGTTGTTTGGCGTATTTATTTCTTGAGTGCTTTTATGCGTTAGCTATCGCAGAACTTCAGTACAAAAGAGTCTGTCCCAGTAGCTCTGTGAAGGAAGCATTCTCTTTAGGACAGTCACAGTATTGACCTGGTGAAAAATGGGAATGCAAGGCTCTGTGTTGAGGGGGTATCGTGAATGTCGACATGGTGACACAGAACATGAAAACAAGTATGGAGCCCTTCCAAGCATGGGTTCCTGTGCAGCTGTTCACACACGTGTCTGTGGCGTGATCTCTGGTCTGCCAGAGACTGCAGATTGCTCACCTGAGGAAGTTCACAGCCTTACAAGGTCACGGGTTCCTAAGAAGCACAGGGCAGGGTTCATATCCCAGTAGTTTGAATCAAGAGCCCATACTCTCTGTTCTTGGCCTAAAAATAAAATCTCCCTAGGGAGGTAGTACACACAGAAAAGGCTCTGCCTACATGCAGAGGGTTTTATAATTCGTCAAGGCTTGCAAAAAGAGGCAATGAAGACATTTCCGAATATCACTTCTAGAAGTTAATGCTGTAGCAGGTTCAGCCTGAGAGACTCCGAAACGCACACACAGCTCTTTCCGGCACTCTCCCTGCTCCACTCTCTTTATGGAACCATAAACACTGAGACAGGTACTGATGGGCTTGAGGCCATCAACACGAGTTTACAAAAGGGGAGGTCATGCCTAATCAGCGTGATTAATATTGCCTGTCTCCATGCTGTGTTTAGGAAGGAAGGAGCTAGCATCCTCGTGGGCTCCGAGGCGGCGACAGACAGAAGGCCGCTAAGGCGATAAGGGTGGGTGGAATTGGGAACTGATTTTTTAACTAGTGAGCTGGTGAAGCACAAAATCAATCTGTCAAAGGTGCCAAGGAATCCTGACTACCAACGGCGCTCACTTGCCCACCACAGGGAACCTTTGGAGTCTTTGTATCCCGCCAGCTCCAGCCCGAACCTAGCCTGATGCGAACTCTCCTCAAGCCTTGCTTCTCCTCCGACACCCTTCCCTCCCAGTGCTGGTTTGAGAGAAGAGGGCCCTGTCTTTAGGGACATTGGATTTCTGGTGCAGTTCCAGCTGGTTTTGAAACCTTACTCCTACACAAGGAGTGAGCCCTGAGCGCTTGCTAATCCTCCCAGCAGCCCACAGCTTCATTCATCCAAAACATGCCTTTAATCCCAGCACTTGACAGGGAGAGGCAGGCAGAGGCTAGCCTGGTCTATGGAGTGAGTTCCAGGACAACCAGTGATACAGGAAGAAACCCTCTCTTGAAAAAACAAAACCAAACCAGCGAGGAAAACAAGACAAAACAGTTATGCAGAGTTTAACTGCGATGAAATTCTGGCCCACTCTGGAGGCAGAATGCTTCCTTGTTCTCCATCCCTCCTTGCCCACTGTCAGGCGATGGTCATCTCGACAAAAGGGGCTGGTCATTTCCACTTAGATCAAGCAAGACCAACTTTCTGCACAAAGAGCCACTCCGCAGATACAGAAGACCATGCGGTCGCACACCCTTCGCTTGACTCTCGGCTCTGCCACGGCAGTGTGAAGGAAACCATCAACCGTTAGGTAAATGGGTGAGGAGGGCTGCTTGGGTGAGTTAGATTTGACTCATGGACTACAGTTTTCAAGCATTGATCTAGACTCTCCCGTAGGTCTGAAGCTTGAATGTGCCTGAGGACTGTGGAGGAGGGGAGGGGGTTCGAGCTAGATGGCAGTGGCCGAAAGGCTTTTCTGAAGACAATTGTGATTTCATTTGATTATATAATCTGTGTATATGAGTTTGTAGATTCTGTTTTCCACACTGGCCTGCTGTACTCTGTGTGATGTGTTATTTTAATGTCTGTCAAATTTGCGGAAAGATGATAAGATGATGGGTAACTGTGAGCAAAGCTGGGATATGAATTCATCACTGTTTTTTTTTTTTTAAATTAAATGTGTGTGTGTGTGCATGCGCGTACAGGTGAGTGCCTGGTGAGTGTGCATGTTCTTTTGTGTGAATAAATGGTGCATAGGTGGAGATCAGAGGACAACCTTCCGTTTTAGTTCTCAGGCACCTTTGACAAGATCTCTCAGCATGCAAGTTTGCCACATAGGCCAGGCTGCCTGGCCTTTGAGCTGCCAAGAATCTGCCAGTCTCCACCTCCTATGTCACCGTCACTATGTTACATGTGTGTGTCACTGTGCCTAGCATTTTATGTGGGTTCTGGGTAGCTGAACTCAGGCCCTCAGGTATGTGATCCAAGCACTTTACCGTCTGTCTGTTTGTAGCCCTGACTTTCACAAAACATCTAGAATAACTCAGCAAAGTGCTCAGTTACTTGATCTGAGCTTCAGCGAGGATGATGACGTGATGGGGAGAAGGCATAAGAAGCACATTTACTAAGGGAGGGTGCACAAGGCAAGAGCAGCATCCATTCTCCACATAGTTCCTCTCTCCTTCCCTCCATTTCCTGTCCCCACCTCCCCGCAGCATAAGCCCTCTGAAATACAGCCATGCTTTCAGTGCACCTAGGCATTTTTATTAGATGTCAGGATAATATTTGGCCAAAGTCATGGGACTCACATTTCTTGAGAAAGTATGATGTCATTTTAGAAGTTCATGCTCTTGACATTTCAAAAGTCCTGTTAGAAAAACCAAATATGTTTTTATGGGCTCTCACGGCAGGGAAGCAGCCGTGGTCATGCATGGCCATATCAATTAGAAGCGGATTAATTAAGCAATAAGACAGGAGCAGTGGTGCATTTCAGAAAGGTTATTGCACGGCTCATAGAGTGCTGCTGAGGCAGCTGGCCAAGAGTCTAGTGACTTCCACTGGCCAAGGCACTTCAGCCATCCAAGACATGTAATGCTCCCAGAAACAGTATCCTCTGCCATCCATGTCCACGATGAGAAATAAAAGGCCCTCTTATTAAGTGGGTGTTATTAGGCATGGGCAAATTGACAGCCATTTCATTATTTCATAATTAGGATTAATGGCCTTCCCAATGGAGTCATCGTCTGCTACCCCAGAGCCAATTGGTCCCTTCTGGGACTGTGTCACCAAGGGGTGGTTAATGTTCACGGAGGCATGGAACTCCTCGGGTTTCACAAGCACCGGAGTGAGGAAGCATGAGTCCTAATTGCCTTTGGAGACTGTTTGCACAGGAAACGGTTCTCTTAGTGGGGATAATGATCTCTGAGGAGGCCAAGGGGACTGACTGGGGAAGATGCACAGAGTTGAAAATGGGCGGAAGCATCAGAGGAGGCAGTAATAACTGCAAATAGCATTTACACCTGACTTTCACCTAGGGTTTTCACTTGAGTTGCCTTTGGTGTGACCATTGTACTTTGATGATAACAGAGCAGGCGGAAGCAGGCTCGAGGCCACAGAGCCAGTATCTAGCAGTTAGCCTTCTAACCCAGGGCGTTAGACTGGTGTCTGTCCTGTTCTAGGGACAGAGCTAAGAATAGGAAGGGGGTGATAAGAATGGGTGCTGTTAGAAGTCATCCATTTGATTAATAGGGAACAATGGGCCATTTGTTTTTGTATTTGGCTCTTTAGAAATGCGAATACCAGTACTGAAGAGTGCAGATAGCATTTGGGACTGAGTTGTGCAAGATTACAAGATTCAGATCTTGATCATAATCTAGGTGACTAAAGTAAAGTGAGGTCATATGGCCCTGGTATCAAATCACTGGTGTCTTTTTAAGAAGATTAGAACACAGACTCATGCAGAGGGAAGAGCATGGGAAGAGAAAGATGGCCATCTGGAACCAAGGGAGGTCATATCCAGAAAGAACTCACCTTGCTGCTACCTTGACCTTAAGCTTGTAGCCTCCAGAACTTCAAGAACTAAATTTTGTTGCTTGAGCCACTGATCTGGGGTGCTTTGTTATTTCAGTCCTGGCAAGCCAGTCCTGTGGCAAGAGAATACAAGCCCATGGGAAAGTGTAACCACAGTTATAATATTGGAAGGGGCAGGCAAGACAGATAAAGCAAAAACCATTTTTTTTGTGGGGGTGAACATTTTGGTAACATATCACCTCAATTTTATATATTCATATCCTATATTCAGATACCTCACATCTACAATTTTATCCTAAGAGCTCTACCTCAGTGGATAGAAGGTGGCGTTGACTGTTGTAGAGATTTGGAAACAAACCAACTTCCCAGGGCTTGAGGATTAGTTCAGAAAGGAGTTGATTCTGATGCCGGAGACACAGTGAACCATCAGGAAGGGATAGGGAACGTCAGCAGCTCTGAGAGGAACAACTCTGAACTGCGTCAAGGTAACAGTGGTGATCTGTGCAGAAGGACACACACATTTACATGTGTGTCCACCTACAGAGCACAGAGAAGACTGCTCAACAGGTTGTTAACAGCGGTGTTCTTCTTGGACTTGGTGTCCTGTCAGGGGGACATTGACTTTCTGCTTAATGTGAGTTTGGAAGAAAGTCTCCATGACTGCCCTGCTGTTATAGGCTGTAACTTAGAACAGTGAGCCAAATATACCCTTTCATAGTGCCTATGGCCTGTTGCTCACTTGCTGGTTCTGGCACACTCTTTTCCTTCCTTCCTTCCTTCCTTCCTTTCTTCCTTCCTTCCTTCCTTCCTTCCTTCCTTCCTTCCTTCCTTCCTTCCTTCCTTCCTTCCTTCCTTCTCTCCTTCCTTCCCTCCCTCCCTCTCTACTTTCTTCCTCCTCTCCCTTCTCATTTTCTTGTTTGCATTTGAGACAGTCTCACGTGCTCCAACTGGCCTCCACCTCCCTCTAATGCTCTTGCCTCCACCTCCTAGATGAATCCTGGGATTTCAGGAGTGTGCCTCCACGCTTGGTTCATACACTGCTGTGGCTTGAATGTGGGGCTTCATGCTTGCTAGGTAAGTACTCTGCCAACTGAATCTCATACTCCGCACTGAACCCTCTTTCCATCCTCTCATACTCATACCAATTCTAGGGGCTCTGTTAGCTTTGTACCATTGCCCTCTTTTTGCTTTCAAAATCCAAACGATTCTTCCTGCCGGGCTCAAATCTTCCAGTCTGGAGCTCCTGCAAAAGAGACCTGCATCCCTCCCCTTGTCTTCTGCCCCTCCAGCTGCTTGGTTTCTCTGACACAGCTGTGGCCACCTGACTTCCGGTCTCATGGGATAGATACACTAATTCTGACCCTTGGGAGGACAGCATTTTCCCACTACATAATGCTTGTGCCCAACACACCTACCAGGCCTTTCAGAACAGATGCAGTGGATTGTGTGTGTGTGTGTGTGTGTGTGTGTGTGTGTGTGTGTTACACATGTGGAGGTCAGAGGAGGACGTTGGATGCTTTCACCTGTTACTTTGTATCTTAATTTTTGAGAGACAGGCTCTATCACCGAACCTGAAGATGGCCTTTTGGGCTCAGCTGGCCAGCCAGTGAGTTCACAGGACCCATCTGTCTTTACTCTTCAACGCTGGGGTTAGAGGTACGTGCAGCCATGGCTTGCTTTTACATGGATGGTAAGAATTTGAAATCATCTCCTCTTGCTTTCATCACAAGCACTCTTACCCACGGAGCCATCTTCTCAGTCCTAGATGTACTTATTTTAAAAGAAAGGGCAGTCTATGCTCCCAGACTGCTGGCAGCTTTATGTTTCCTTCCTTCACCAGTGCCTGGACATCCTCACCTCTTCCTAAGAGTAATTGGTATTTATTGGACAATCACATGTGGACCACAGCACTGTGTGTCTTCATGTAGGTTTTATTCAGAACAGCCCACGAGAGACACACTATGGTGAGCATTTTATAGACAGTACAGGGCCTGACGTAGGCCATCCTGTAAAGCATACAGAGAACAGGTGGCTGGATCCCACAAGCCACACACCTAGAATGTTACACAGCCATTTCAGGATTCCAGGACTGTACCCCCATGTCCCTCAGTTTATCACACCTTACATTGTTCATTGCATCTCAACACCAGTTTTGCTGGGGAACTCTCCATGGCCCTGGTGTTAGGACCAGGCCTTGGGGAATCAGCTCCCCATGCCTCTGCTCTTAAATATTTTTTATTGTCATCCATTTTGATGTAGTTTCATCAGAATTTTGGTGGGGACCAGAGTAGATGTTGGTGACCGATAAGAATTGTCTCCTTTCTTCCTCCTTTTGTTCCCAGGAGCCTCAGAAACCCCAAAATAGCTCCTTTCTCTGCCTTACCTAAGACACTAGTTTTAAATAGCTTCTCTTGTGAGGCCAGATGGCTTTGGTCCTGGGGCTGGTAGGGGGAAAGCAGTCTGATCCAGTTAGAAAGAGCTTCCTTCCTTGCTGTTTTGCCAGAAAAAGCGATACCTGAGCCCAAAGCCGAGTAATTAAAAACCCTCTTAACCCCACTCAGAATCAAGCATCTCATATGTGGCCTGCTGAGTCTCCATCCTCTGGGCTTGGGGGTAATGATTGCCTTTTAATATCAGCCCCAATTGTAGTTTGAACCTCAGAGGAGCAAACAGAAGGGAAGCAAGACATCTTCTAAAGAACAACAGCATCAGAAACCTTTAAAAGAAAATCCGTGTTTTCTATAATTTTGCACCCATCCCCTTATTATCATATGAAACTGAAAATAACATACATCTTTGTGGAAAATACTTTGGTTTCAAGTTATTGCACCTTCTCCCCATCCCGCAACCCCCACCATATAACAAAGTCTCGTGTTTACTAAAATAGCTCACAGTTAATTATGTTTCACTGGGGATTTATGTTGACTCTGTGCATGTACACTAGCAAGTCATCACTAATTTAACACACCGGGCAGTAATTTGCCTTTCCAGAGCATTGTAGAATCTCTCTGGGTTTCCCCAGATGTTTCTCTCCCATTTACTTATTTATTTACTTATTTATTTATTTATTTATTTATTTATTTATTTATTTTTGTAGAGATTGGGGGCTGGGCTAGAGAGGTGAGGTTCATTTTTTCTTTTTTGAGGGAACATTCATCTTCAGCCCCTAGGGAGTGTGTCCATGAATGATAAAGACTTCCTAAATTTCTCCTCTTCTTTTTCTCTACTCAGTCCAGTGTCACCATCTTTGTTATCGGACAGGAAGTGTCTTTTTATCAGGCTCAGGTGTGAAAGGCTCATTCCTAATGCTCAGGTTGGGCTTTGGGCAAGTAGAGCCTTCTGAATTCATCAGTGGATTTGTGATTTGATGGTGGTGCCCCGAGGGGACAGACATGAAGGGACAGGGCTTGGCTGGAGGAAGAACCTCACTTGAGTGTGCCTCTCAAGGATGTAGTCTGACCCTGACCCCTTCTGCTTTCTCACTGTTTCCTGGCTACCATGAGGAGAGCAGCCTCCTCTGGAATACTCTGACACCGTGATATTTTACCTCACCTAAGGCCCATTGGAAGGGAGCCGAGCCAGAACAAATCCATTCCTCCCTGTAAGCTGTTGCTCTTGGGTATTTGTCTCAGCAATGAAAACCAAACCAAAACAGAACATGATCATCATAACTGTCATCACTATTTTATTTTTTTAACTCTTTCCTAGTAGCACATGTGATTATATCATCTCATTTAGGCTTTGCAATACCTTATGAGGTAGGTTTTATCTTTAGTTTATAAATGAGGAAACTGAAGCTAGCCAGGTCAAGGAGTTTGTTCACGGTCACATGACCAGATGGGACCCTGACTCTTCCAGTTCCAAGGTATGCTCTTTTGACTCCCATGGAATACTCCAAAGAGGCATCCAGAGGAAACAGGTGTGTTCTCATGGAGTGAGTTAGGTGTCTCCTGCTTTTCAGGTCTGTGTAGTCATCCTCTGTCCCCAAATCCGGTGATTAGACAGCTGAGCACACACAGCCGACAGAATGCCTCTGCAGCTTTGTATCACATAAGAAACGGGGGACATTACCTAGTTCTTCACCAACAAGGGATGGAAACCATTAGGGATGGTGCTGGCTGTCGGTGGAGTACACCCCAATGATGGCAAACACCTGTGCTTTCCCCTGCCTCCCAGTTAGCATGCCTAATGAGTTTTATGTTTAATATAGTTAGTCCAAGCTGTGACACTCCTCTCATTATGATCTACACTGAGGGGAAACTGAGGCTTAGACTGGTCTCAGTTAAGGAGTGACTTAGCCTCAACCTAGTTTCAGTTTGAATGCTGGGCAGACAAAACTCCACCACTTTTCACATTGCCTCAGCCCGTGTTTTGTTACTATAACAGAATACCACAGATCGGGTCACTTATAAACAATATAAGTATGTTTGGGCTACAACAGAATACCATGGATCAGGTCGTATATAAGCAATATGGGTTGATTTGGGTTGCAGTTGTGAAGGATGGGGAGTTCGGGGGCATAGCATTGACCCCTACTGAGCGATACCATGGAAGAAGGACAAAGCAAACACAGGAAACACATACACAGGGGTGGAGCTCAGAGCCCATTCTTGTAATATAGTATCACTCTATTTCATAGGTCATATTCTACATGACCCAATTACCCCTTAAAAGTCTCACCGAGTGAGGCTGTAACAATGGCAACTGTATTTCAACATGAGTTTTAAGGAGACAGTCAAACCACAGCACACACCCTGACAGCATGGTACTGGAGGAGAAAGGCCGGCTTTGGGGGTGGGACTAAGGGACAGGCTTTGCCTACCTCCCTCTTCTTTCTTCAGCTAGTATGCAACAGAAGGAAGAAGTCTGATGTCTGAAAGCCACAGGCATGGCCTTGAACCTGCAGTTGCACATAGCCTTGAAAACTGATGTCAGTACCGAATGGGGCCTGTCTATGAATGCTGTCTTATGGCTTTCATCCTTAAGGATCTAGCTTCAGAGAGCTCACTCAAGCCTGTGATAGTCCATGAGGAAGAGATGACCCCAAGCCCTAGGAGCAGGGTCTTACTGGAATATAGATTCAGCTACAGGAAGGCTCAGTTGTAGCAATCTTAGTCTGGTGTTCTGAGATTTAGAGTCATTCTGAAGAAGTTGTTTGCTAATTGGTTTTCTATTCTTGTCCCTCCCTCTGTACCCCAAACCATTGCTGTTCCTGGTCCCATTTTCATTTTGGTCTTGTTTGGGATGGTTTTCCCTACAGAGAATCCAGGTATTCTTTTGCCATTCTTGAGACAGATTGGGCAATGTCCATCACTTCTGTCCCATGGACGACACAGAAGCAAGGAAGGAGAAGGGGCAGATGATTCCAGGGATGCTAGTTGGCTTTATTAGTCACAGGCAGGTAAAGGCTGTGTGTCTCCTCCAGGGTGGAGGCCGTGGGAGACCGCCTTGTCTCTGCTGCTCCCACAGTATCATCAAAGCGTCAAGCTAAATTAAAGGAAGTGCCATCTCCCCATGACAGCAGGTGCGAAATTATCTCTAATTGCGGATTTGCTAGGTCTAACAGTGACTCTGTGTGAATTATAACCTTGCGTTCATTAACACAAACCATTTAGGGGCTCACCTTGACATGTGTGCAGAAGCTCATGATATGGCAGACAGTCTATTTCAAACCATCCACATGCTTTCAGAGAATTGCACTGCTTTGACAGTTTGTGACCCAAGTCCTGTATTTAGAGGAAGGAGCACTGGGTCAGATTTGCTACGCATCGGTGTGTGGCTTGAACAAGCCATTCTTAGAACTCTGTTTCTTATTGTGGAATGAGAGAGGGCCAAAGCCACGCATTCTTCAAGGTGGTACTTCTCAAACTCTAATGTGCTACCCAAAGTATATGCTACAGTCCAGAAGCTAGCGGAGTCTCTTGGGAGCTTTTTATAAATGCAGTCTCTATCTGAGGTCTTGTGGTTTCCCTCTATATTGAGGTCTGGAACCCTGTAAAATGCAGATAGTGACTTCGTAGAACTGGAATGGGACCTGAGATTGTGCCTTCTGACCTACCAGGTGATGGTGCACAGCCTCTCCATCAGCTACACAGAGATAGTAAGACTCCACAAACCCTTTTACATGATTATCATAGTGGTAGACACCATTTATGGTTACTTGTTCTGAGCTAGTCATTACGTATGTCTTGACTTACATCTTGTCTGAATTATCCCCAAAGAGAGGGTACTGCCAGAAACAGCTATGCTTTAGATAACAAACACAGTAATCTTGGATGTAGCCAGCTAGACCAAGGTCACATGGGGACAGGGTTAGATTTGAATTAATTGCTCATATAGGTCCCAGAATTTCTCTATTCTCAAGTAATGTAGAGTCTTGGAAAACTTTAACAGTTCTTTCTATGTACCTCTGGATAAGGCATGGTGGCTGATTCCATGAAGCAGCAGGACACAGTCCAAATGAAGCTAGTTCTAGTTGTTTTTTGTTTGTTTGTTTGTTTGTTTGTTTTTTCCTACAGCTTTGTTAGCCCACTCTTTTTCCTCTTGCTGCTGGTCTCTTTCCTCCATCTACATAGCTCTGCTTTTACTTTCATGTTTATCTTTTAAAGTCTAGATTCCCCAGATGGGAGGAAGCATGAGATTTACCTTTGCTTCCCCAAACTCATTCGCTCTCCGTCCCATGAGTCCTCTCTCTCTCCCTAGGCAGTCCCTACTCTACTTTCCTGTCCTATATATACTTGTCTAGATGCTGCACATGTGCCTCATATTCTCAAATAGAAAACAATTACCTGGGAAGGTGAAATCCCCATTGGTTATTCCCTTTACCAAAATGTTGATCCCATTGGGAAAGAATATGTATCTTTGAAAATCCAAAAACAAAAGAAAAAGGAAATCATGAAGCTGGAAGAGTCTGAACTGTATCCATCGCACTAGATTCTGAGAAGACAAGCCTCCTTTTGGGAAGACAGAATTGCCTAGTTTCTCTGTTTGCTCCATCTAATTAGCCTAACCCTCAAAAGATTCTGTCTAGGGCAGCTAAAACTTCAGGAAGAGGAAAAAATCACAAAGGCTCATTTTGATGAAAAGATTGAACTCCAAATGGTTGTTTGGGGAACTAGCTTAGGCTTCTGGCTGGAATTCAAGATGATATGCATTCGCCTACGTATTTAATACTATGCTCCAGTTCCCAAGTCTTCTTTGATGGATTTTTTTTTTTATTTGTGTGTCTAGGTATTTTTTCCTCCTATAAATGCTTATTTCTCTACACAGATACACGTGGGAGGATATTTAATTAGAATTGAAAATGTTTTGAGCGTGTTAAGTAGATTCTAAGTGGCAAGTATCATGATCTTTAAATGCTACAATAAGCATTTAATACATGTCTAATTCACTGATGAGTGCTTGGCATGTCTTTGACAAATTCTTAATAAATTGCTCAAAAGAGCCCTTTAGAAAGTGTCATTTCACACTATATAACTCTACCTCTGAAAATTTTTCAACCTTCTTTGTCTGCAGAAGTGGGAAATTCTCTTGAACATTTTTCTTAACTGATTCTGATTTACGGGCTCTGGTGGAAGCTCCCAGGGACTTGTTGCAATATACTGTAAATGAAATCTGCTAGCTCTACAATTTGAAAAGTGAAGGTTGTGCTCTCTAAGTTTCCAAACGCAGCCCATTTCACCTAGACAGTGAGTTATGGAATCCATAAGTACATAGAAAACGTGCGTCCTGCTCTTGGCATGTGTCTTCAAGGGAAAAGCAGCATGCATCTTCCTGAGACTCCCAGAATGCGCGTGTCATCTGGCGGCATTAGTACAAGATTTGCAGCAATTTAGTTCATTGTCGGTGCTAAGGGCAGCAGTGCTTTAGCATCAAAGGACTCAATAAATTCTGCCTATGCCCAGATCTCAAACTTGGCAATTAAATTTGAGCGTAAGTGAAAGATATTTTGAAAATTAATTATATTTTAAAAGACATTAATTTAAGGAAGGCTGTGGCAGCAGATCAACTCTTAAATTATTTGAAAGTGAGAAAGAATAACTCTGAGTTTGGCAGGATCATTTATTTCCTATTACATGCCCCAAGCTAGATGTTACAACCACAAGTTTTGATAGTAAGCATTTAATTTCAACACTCTTTATCTGCAGCAAAATATCTGAAAAGAGGAAAGATACTTACATGGTGGTGAGAAAGGAGAAACAGAGAGGTTAAATATGTTTAACATGCACATAACTAATAACGAGGGAATATGGCTCACTGAGTCAAAAAATAACCTTTTTGGTTTTTGAATAATTTTAGATTTAAAGAAAATTTATTAAGATAATGCAGAGTTCTCATGCACATGAAACCTTTCCCTGTAAATGCAAATATGCTAGATAAACAAGGTTGTATTTGTCAAAATTAAGAAAATTACCATTGGTATGTTCCTGTTATGTTAACTCCAGACTTTAATCAGTTTTTGTCTGGCTACCTTTCTTTCACTAGTGCCTTTTTCTGATCCAGGATCTTATTAAGGGTATTATATCGTTGCTGGGGACATAGCTCCATGGAACAGTGCTTTCCCAGCATGCTGAAGGTTCTAGGTCCAGTCTTCTTCAGTGGCAAAATATCGACCAACTAAATAAAACATGATACTGTAACACACTCAGTTGTTACATTCCCTTTCTGTTTTCTGATCTGTAATAGTTTCTTCTATCTCCAGACCCTTTGTGGTAATCGTGACAGTTCTGAAATATGCTATTCCAGCATTTCTGTCTGATGCCCCTCCATTTGAACTTATCTTGGTGTTTATTTTTTCCCTCATCAATACACTGGAGTTATGAGTTTTGTAGAAAAAAATATCACAAGAGTGTAATGTTTTTCTGGTCAGGCCACTCGTAATACTGATATCATATCTCCATGCTTTCAGTGTGGCTTATCACCTGCAATGGTGACCTTGATCTCCTGGCTCAGGTACTGTCTGCCACGTTTCTAGGCTCACAGTTTGGATCAGTGAAGAAGAGCAACAACTGATTAGTAATGTCTGCAGTGGGCATAGATTGGGGTAATCATGACTCAGCAGCATTTAACACCCCCGATTCTTACCTAAATCATCCCTTTTTGTAGAGGAAGAAACAGATTCACTTCTCAGAGTTTTGTGACACTGCATTTGTGGTTTGTCTTTATAAAAATAAACCAAAGTATTTTGTCAGTACATATAATATACAAGGGTCCTTTTGTTTATCTCATGCTGTAGACTGGGAACATATTGGCCCTTAGATGATATTTAGGAAATTTCAGTCAGTAAGATGGCTCAACATGTAACATGCTTTTTGCCAAGCTTGCTGACCTGAATTCAGTCTCTGGGTCCCACATGGTGGAAGGGAGAACTCATTCCAGCAACTTGTCCTCTGACCTTGACATGTGTTTCATGGCATGTTCATTCCTTTGCATGTTTGTACACACACACACACACACACACACACACACACACAATAACTAAACAAACAAGTAAATAAAATGTAAGTACCAAAAAAAATATCAGTAATTCACCACACAAAGAAAAGAATCAACAAAAAGGAGCAAACACATCAGATGCCCAGAAAATCACCATTGTTGCTGCAGCACAGGGGCTCAGACTGAAGACCAATCTCTGGCTCTTCAATATGCTCACCCCTGCTTGTGTCTGCTGCCATTCTTCCTAAGGCACAAACGCCGAAATGAAGCACCTATGAGTCCGCTGCAGGAGACCACCAAATGAGCTCTTTCCAATGTACAACCTCGAATTAGAACACTTTCTATCTCACTAAAACATTTTTTGGTTATCATGGATGTTTGTTTTTTTTTTTTTTCTTTAACAAATGTGGGTTTTCAACAATTTATTCAAGTGAGAGCAATGTAGGCAGTGACAGCCATTTATTGGTCACTGAGCAGGATGCTGGCTTCGTATCGACAAATGAAGCATCTGTGATTCCAGACCAAGTGCAGCTTATAACCTGGGGCCAGAAAACAATGTAGAATAAATCAAAATAAGAGTATAGAGCTTGAAACGTGCTGTGTAGAAGCAGACATGGATTGTCAACACAGCAAAGGGAGGAGAGTAAGGTCATGAAGAACGCCAGGGTCGACCTGGGCAAGGTAGGGATGTTATTCCGAGAAGGCTACTTGTGAAATGTCGGATCAGAGGAGGCTATCTGTGCACAGGACTTAAGAGGAAAGACTGAAACTGAGGAACTGGAAAACATGGATGGCTAGCTTCCAGTGGTCAGTGGAGTGGTGGGTGTTTTCCCCTGTATCCATGAGACACTCTTGGCATTCCCGTGTTCAGGGTGGCTTCTCTGGCACACAGAGTCAGCAGGCTGTTCAGGGCAGGACTGTAGTGAATTCATGAGCTTCCCACAGAAGTGATCCCTCAGTGGGATAACGCAAGGCAGTTTTGGTACTTTCTGAAATCTCCCAGAAGTCCTCTGTGAGACGGAACTTTGCTCGCTGTGATAAGTTGCTCAGTAACAAGCTCGCTACTACTAGCTTCCGTCCCTGTTTGCCTCCTCATTCCCTGTCTTCTCATTCGAGTGTCCTTGATGCAGATCTTTGTCTCAGAGTCTCGTTGGGATGAATTAAGCCTGTAACGAATGGAAAGGATGAAGGAAGCTGTATTGGAAAATATAGCTAGAAGCCTAGGCAAGTGGGGCTTGGGCAGGCTTTGAGTTTGGCTTCATTCTAAGGCTCAGACACAAATGCAGGCTCCTAGAAAGGGATGGCTTGACTGACCTTAGTTTTCAAAGGGAAGCTCTAAACCCAGACTATCAGAATCTAGAAGGCATTCCAGTGACAAGGTCTATAGAAGTAGCTGGGTGGTGGCGGCTCCATGCCTTTAATCCTAGCACTGGGATGGTAGAGGCAGGTGGATTTCTTGAGTTCAAAGCCAGCATGGTCTATACAGCAAGTTCCAGGACAGTCAGGGCTACACAAAGAAACCTTGTCTCAAAAAAAAAGAAGAAGAATAAGAGAAAAGAAAAGAAAAAAGTCGACAGAAGCAGTGATTTGCTGAGGGCCACAGTAGGGCAGGTATGGCTCCACTGCTCACTGTCTCATGACCAAGCTCTCCTAACTATCCAGGACTCAGTGGGGGCTTCCCCCCTCCCATAAGCGTGTGGTGGCTTTGATAACAGCACAGAGCAGTTTCAACCCAGGCAGAATTTGCTGAGGAATGCCAAATGAATTCTGAATTCAACATTGTGCTGTAGAGGAATGCACTACATAATTACCATAACATGTTAGACAGCTGAAATTGTAGGAGAGAAAAACAGTTAAGACACTGGCCTAGTTATTAAGTGTTAAAGACACTGAGGATTTTTGCTTCGTTGTAAGTACCAGGATAGGGCATGCTAACCATTTGCAAATATTTGTAAAGGTGCACACAGAGAGTAGAGAGAGAAATTACTTAGCTTTAGAACTGTGAGGAAAGCTTGAAGTAATGAGGCAGAACAAAAAGGGAAATATTATTAGTTGGAGAGTGGAAACAGGGTCTCTGCAACCAGAACCAGTCAATTGTATTTACACACAAACCCAATTGTCTGAGCCAGCCTTGTGTAATGTTTGAAAGAAGAAGAAGAAGAAAAAAAAAAAAAAAAAAAAAAAAAAAAACCAAAACCATAGCATTACAAAGCTTGATGCCTCTGTGTGTCTCCTGTATGTCTTGAAGCTATTTTCTCTTTATCCTCCCACTTTCCAAACACATTTACTATGTATGTGAAACACAATTATTTTACAGCAGTAGGATGTGTCATGCAGGCTGATGTTTTCTGACTAAGCCAAATTTCTCTCTCATGAAACAGAGTGGCTAAATAATTGGACTGCAAACCAACTGTTCTCTAATTATATTCCCCTCCCTGGGTGTGTAGCATCAAAAGAGAATGTATTATCATTGTTAATGATTTTTACAGCTTTTAACATTTGGAAAATTTTGTGTCACTAATAGTGTGTGTGTTGATTGAACCCAGAACCTTGTACATGTTAGGCAAGAACCCCACCACTGAATCATACCCCTTAGCCTACTTAATATTTCCATAATTTTGAACTTCAAAGCAGCTGCAAAATTGATTAGTAATCGGAAGACACACTTTTCTGCCCTCACGTAGAACAGTTATACTTACAAAGAAACAGCAACAAAAATGAAGGAAAGGAAAAAAAAAACCCTCCACTTTGCATCAGCTGTTATCAGCGGATCCTGAAGTGGCTATTGCTGAATATGATTCTCTGGTCACCAAGGGTATTTTTCTTGACTTTATTTGGATGGCTGAGATCCAGCAGGGACCATTACGCAGCCTGTCTGAGTGACCGCAACACATCCACCTGAGAAAAGCGACTGGAGGTCTTCAGAGTGGTGGAGGTCCTTCAAGGATAGCATGCTGCATGCTGGACTACAGGAGTTCTGACTCATTGGCTGGCCTCCTTCTCTCCGTTGCTTTAAGTGTCATAGTTGAAAATAACTTCTTAGCACACTGTTTGCTCTGTCTTCCATTAGGAGCCAGCCAAATAGCAGCTATAATTGTGTCTCCTCAAGATGATGCCGGTTTGATGGAGGGCTGGGCTGAAAATATAGTCCGCATTATCATATGAAAAAAGGCACATAAAGAGCCCTGTCTTCAAACCACAGAGTGAACCCCAGCCCCCCTGTGATTCTAAATGAACTGACAAAGTGCAAAAAAGACAAGAACATTTATTTGACCATGCATCCATTGAAATATCACTTTGATGAATGCAAACACGTTCATCATCTGCATCAGAATTACTTTTCAGCGCTCTTTTGGTTAGGGCTGTTATAGTTGTAAGGGATAGAAGCTTGTACCAAGCTAGTGTAAGTAAGAAAGGGAATTTATTGCAAGAGTACAAGTGTATGTTCGAAATCCATAGGGGCTGGGACAGAAAAAGATCACCAACCCAGTCTCTTGTTGAAGAAGGCCAGAGTGCCTGGCTTCTCTGCCTTTCTCTGTCACTCCCTCACTTTCTGGAGTTTTGGCCTCATGGCCTCCATTTTGAACCACTTCATGCAGTCACATTGTCACTTGGCAGTTACAATTTAGCTATATTCTGGGGCTGAGGGAGTCAATATGATGAGCTCAGTTGTCCTGGACAGAAAACCACATGATTTAAATATGATTGTCAGGCATCAAGCCTATGGGATTGTGTAGACTCCAAGACTCCAAAGTTTGTTGCACTTTCCTTCAGATTATAGCTCATGGATTTATTTATTTATTTATTCATTCAACAAATATTTATTCGAGTGTCATGTGTCAGGCATTGTGGACACAAGACAAAAGAAGGATTTTGTGAAGACCAAAGCAGATGTGATCTTTGTCCTCATGGAACAATCTAGAGTAAAAATATAAAAAGTAAATGAGTGGGAATATTAAAAGGTAAGAGAGACTGTTAAGAAGAGTAAGTCAGAAGAGGAAGGAGGAGGTGCCAAGGGCTTGGGGGAGGTGTAGCATTAAAGGGTTGGCATGGGAATGGTTTATCTAAGGTGGTAACTGAGCCCAGGAAAGCAATTGAGGGAATCACATGGACACTGGATGTTTAACTATGAGTTGACTTTTATTGATCAACTAGACAACTAGAGTTCTGTTTTGTTTATCTTTTTACTTTTGAGGTTTGTCAGTGTGGCGGAGGTCGTCCAGGATGGCGGAGGTCCTCCAAGGGATAGAACGCTGCACAATGGACTACAGGAGTTGCAACTTGCTGGCTGGCCTCCTGTAGAAGCAGAGCCTTCATACATTTTATACTTGACAGATGTGATCAGCAATTCTGGCTACAAACCATGTTCTTTGATATTTCAGGATTAAATAATGGCTAGTGCCAGCAACGACTGGGGAAAAAAACCAAAAAATCAAAACACCCAAACCAAAAAACAAAGCCAGCCAACCAACTGGCAAACTCTGGGCATTATTCTTGCAAAGGGAGCAGTGATGTCATACCAACCTAGCCCGACTAAACTCCAAGGTCAGTAGAGACAGAGCACATTGCTATCAAGGAAGCAGCTTGCATTGGGGTGTAGAAGGGCAAAGGTGAAGAAGGGTGGCCACTAGGGTGGGTTCTTTGTTGTAGGACCACGAGTCAAAGAGTTGTGAGCATTATCTAGTCACACCTTTAATATGGTCACTTTTCTTGGTACTATTTAAGAGGCTATGAGTTCAAGTGAGATAAAAAAAAATTACTTAAATCTTGGTGGTCATGCCTCTGTATGGTTATCATTTCTTGTATTTTAGAAGCTATGTATTTAACTGCACAACTGTGCTCTCAGCAGCCTTATTCAGCAGTGTCCTTGTAGGAGGTAGAAACAGCTCCAGTCCATCAGGGGATGACGAGATCGAATAAGGGCTGTATAGGCATAGGGGAATGTTAGTCAACTTTAAATAGAAGGAAGTCCTGTTCCATGTAATAACATGGGTGAGCCTTGAGGACACTGCACCAGCCACATGAAGACGAACATGGAATTGTACATATATGAGGGATCTGACTGCCAAGAAAGTGCAGTCCTGGCTAACAGGGGCTGGAGGGGAGAGGTGAAGGAGGAAGAAGAAATCAGTAGCCCTTGTCTAAGGGATATAGATGTTCAGTTCTGTGGGATTAAAACATCGTAGGGATTTGCAGACGGCAGTCTGAATGTCGTAATGAACCAGTCACTTTACAATGGTTAAGCTGACATACTTCTATTTTGTGTTCTTACTGTAATTAAAGAAGGGAAAAGAATACTGGGATGGACATAAGACTGAACGAATCCTGGAGATCTGTACCAGTCCTGCAGAAGAACACTCGTGAAGGCAAATGAATGAAGCTTCACTCAATAGATAAAAAAACAAGCAAAACACCAAGGTTGGTGATGGCTGTAAAAGCCACCAATGCCCAAGATGTCAGTCAAGGTCACCTGCTAACTGGATTTTAACTGGGTTCTTGTTTGTCCTTCTATCCTGTGTAGACTCAGTTAGATTGACCACTCTGTTGTCCACAAGTCTCCCCTGGTGCAGCCCAGGGCCCCAGGCACACCTGTGGTGTCTCCAGTTTTGTTCTGTTCAAGCTTTGGGACACTTTTCCCATTCAGAAGGTCCACATTTCTTTTTAATGGTTCTTGATATTGGAACATGAAAACAATTAATTTGTTCCTAATTACACTGGGAGTTATTTGAAGTCAGGAAGCAGATAATTTAGAAATTATTATGTTTCACACTACCACCAAATGTCAGGCACATGGCAATGCTTAGAATGCCAACGAAGAGAACACGAAATGAACAAAACAGCAAATAAACACCCTCTCCCCCAATCTGAAAAAATGGCAGGAGCTTTCAATTAAAGCCAAAATGGAGATGAACACATTTTCTTACTAATTTGAACCATTGGCCCCATTCCTTTGTTTTCTTTTTATAATTTTAATTTAATTTTTCACTTCATATTTTTATTGTAGGCCCCTCCCTCATCTCCTCCCTGTCTCACCCTCCCTCATTCTTTCTCTCATCTCCCTCCACTTGTCCTCAGAAAGCAGGAGACCTCTCCCCCAACCATCTGATCCCAGCCTATCAAGTCTCATTAGGATTGCCTGCATCCTCTTCCTCTTCCTTGTCATGGCAAGGGACCCCCCACTAGGGGGACATGATTGAGGAGCAGGAAAGAGAGTCCATGTCAGAGACAGCCCCTGCTCTCCTTTCTAGGGGACCCACATGGAGACTGAGCTGCCTATTTGGCTACATCTGAGCAGGAGGTCGAGGTCCTCTTCATGCAGGGTCCTTGGTTGATGCATCAGTCTCTGCAGGCCCATCTGGGCCCAGAGTTGTTGGCTCTGTTGGTCTTCTTGTGGAGATCTTGCCCCCTCTGGGTCCCTCTATCTCCCAACTCCTTCCTACAATTCCGTGGGCTCTGCCGAAAGTTTGGCTGTGAGTCTCAGCATCTGCTTTGATCCCCTGCTGGGTGGAGTCTTTCAGAGGACCTTTATGGTAGGCTCCCATCCTGTTCCTTCTCCCCATCTGCTTTTGGTGTCTATTCTATTTGCCCTTCTGAATAAGAATTTAGTATTTTCCCTAGGGTCCTCCTTGTTATTTAGCTTCTTTAGGTGTAGTATGGTTATGCTGTATTATATGACTAATAGCCATTTATAAACTAATATATACCATGTATATCTTTCTGCTTCTGGCTTACCTCACTCAGGATGATCTTTTCTAGTTCCATCCATTCACCTACAAATTTCATGATTTTCTTGTTTTTAATAGCTGAGTAGTATTCCATTGTGTAAATATACCACAATTTGTGTATCCATTCTTAGGTTAAGGACATCTAGGTTTTTTCCAGATTCTGGAATTAAGCCGAAAGATTAATGAATAAAGCTGCTATGAACATGGTTGAGCAAATCAGCATCTTTAGTCATCAGGGAAATGCAAATCAAAACAACCCTAAGATTTCACCTTACACCCATCAGCATGGCTAAGATCAAAAATTCAAATGACAGCACATGTTGGTAAAGATGTGGAGAAAGAAGAACACTCTTCCATTGCTGGTGGGAGTGCAAACTTATTCAATTACTTTGGAAATCCATGTGGCACTTTCTCAGACAATGGGAATAGTGTTACACAGCTATGTCACTCCTGGACATATTCCTGAAAGATGCTCCACCATACAACAGGCCATTCCTTTGTTTTCAAGCTTGGATAAAAGCAGGTTGATATGAATCAAGTAGAGGTGCCTAGGATCATTTTAAGGATGAGAGTCTGTGAAGCCATGTGGGTCAGCTGCCTGGTCATTCTGAATCACCAGCTAGTTAGGAACAATAACCTGAGATTAATTTTTATATAACATTTGTATCACATAGGGCATTCAGTCCCCCTGCTGCCAGTATTAAAACTCCTACTTAACACTAACTTAACACAGCGCACTTTTGTGTCTTGAGAAAATACACAGGGATAGAGCACCAATGATGCTCAAAAATATTGTTCATATCTTGTTAGGCCATAGTGACCTTCTGTATCCTTTTTTTTTTAAACCACACACTATATGCTTGAGTGATATGTAATACCTCTTATGATGATAAACAATGACTATTGTAAGCCTAGATTTCAGAGTTCTTTCCAGTGGAACTACTGACATAAATATCAGTCATTTAAACAAAATTTGTCAAATATCCAGCTTTTGGGCAGCAAACTCAACCATATCTAGATTCCACAACGTGAGTTACTCTGATCCACCATCTATGAGCAGGGGACAAAGTTTTTCCCTAAAGAGGCTGTGCGTTCTTTTCACTCATAGTTGGCTTCTCCATCATACACAGTCGCATCTAGACAATTTACAAAAAGCCGGTGTAAACGGCCCTCTTTCTCAACACTGGCAGCCTTCCTTTTGACAGCCACTGTGGGATCTGCTGTGACTGGTAGAGCTTTCTGCACTGGAGCTCGCTGAGAACTTCTGCTCTGTCATATACGCACATCTGTTGCTGTAATCCCCTCTCCGTATTGGAGCAGCCCATTGACATTACTTCACAGCTTTAGTAGTATTTCTTTGGCATAGCAGGTGTTGCTTCTGTAATTTAGGGTTATGTCATGATGCTCTGTTGGAAATGGCATGTCACCAACAGCAGAGACTGTCTCCATCATCTTTTATTTTATTTATTTATTTATTTATTTATTTATTTATTTATTTATTTACAGGGTCTTATGATGCACTCCTGTCTGGACTGAAATCTATATGTAAACTAAGCTGGCTCTGAACTCATGAGATCTACCTATTTCAAGAGTGCTGGGATTAAAGGCTTGTACCTCCTCACTATGTGTATTGCCTTTGAGATGTCATCAGTATCTGGCTGAATAACTGAATATTTCAGACCATTTCATACTGCACACAACTGCGATAAATCTTGTCCAAATTACTCAAATATAGATTAAATCAACTATCTTTGACTAGTTCATCTGTATCTCCTTATTTGTGCTGCATGTATTTCTTCAACTGTGGGCACAAACTCAAGCCTTCTGTACTATGGATACGGCTTACATCTTCTCTTTCTCTGTTGCTTTAGAGTTATTTTTCAATAGCTACTGACATCAGTCACCAAGACAGTAACTCCCGAGAGGGCAAGGATTCTGTTTATCTAGTTCCCGTGATTCCTCGCACCTAGAATTTTACACAGCAGGCCCCTGCCAAATATTTGTGGTATGAAGGAATGACTGTATCCTGACTTACATGTTTGGGAGGGATGTTTAATATGGGAAAATGTTCTCCCACAGTAAGTAGTGACCACCGCCCGTTACCGATAACATGTGCCACAGTAGAGTAACCAGCACTGCGTTCTACTCATGGGTCAGCCTCGCTGTCCGTTACCTCTCTTTTCTAAAGGAAGTGTCTAACTGCTTACATCCTAATCTCCCTTGCATTAGACACTGGACTCTTCTTAAAATATTGTTTCGGCCTCAAGTTCAGTAAGAAAAACAAATTGAGGCTTGTAGAGACCGAGATACCCTAGATGAGTACTCACAGTTCCTCTGGTTCCCTCCTTACTACTGCCAGCCGTGGAGCAGGGTAAATGAAGTTGTTATAGTCCAGGTTTGATCTCAAATCCCATTTGCATTCTGAAACAAAGAACAAGTCCGTGCTTCATTGTGATTGTATAGCAGGAAGTAAAGCTTATGTTACTTGCAGTTGATTTAAATTTTTATGAACCCAATACCTCTGAAAGGCAATAATCAAAATGAAGCCATGGTAATTATTTTCATTTGAAAACATCAGAATGAGACCTCATTACATTCTTGTGAGTGACTCAAGAGCAGGATGTGCAGGCAGAACATCGACTCCATTTTGAAAATAAATTTCTTAAAATATTCAGCAAAGTCATAGAAAGAAGCACCAAGCCAGAGGTGACGATTTTCAATCACTCCTCCACATTCTTTTAATTACGGATGTCTTAGGATTGTGGAGTGTGCTGGGACATACATATGTATCTATCATAAACAAGATGTATTTTTCAGAAATGGATTTAGGTTTTGGCACCAACTTGATAGGAAGATCAAAGCACTAGTTAGCATCAAAAGGATTTAGATACATTTGTCATAGGCAGCTGTTATGCTAATCTCATTTATGCAGTTGTCAGCTGATAGGCTCTGATGAGCCAGCTGAGTGGGAAAATCATTATTCTATCCCTATTGTGATAAGTGTTATTTATTACTGTCAAATGGTATTAATGTTTGATTCAAAGATGGGGAGTGGGCACCATCTACATGAAGTTCACCCATTCATGGTCATCTGTGACAAAAGGAATCGCTGAATTCCAGCCAAACGAACTTCATTTCTGGGTGAAAAAAGAATAATGGATTTAATTTGCATATGTTTTAAAAGGGTAATGAAGTAATATGATGTTTATCTTGGTTGAAGAGTGGTAATTTTCCTTGGCGGGACTCCAGCCTTGTTGGAGCCATTGTGAGGCGTTTATGTTGGGTTGGTATGGAAGGACTTTCAAAGCAGCAGGTGCATTGGGGGTGGGGTGCGGGGGCAAGATGATTTATTCATTAGGCCAAAAATGAGCAATCTGGACATCTATTTTTTTCTTCATCTTCCTCAGAAATATACTTGTGACTAAATCCCTTCTCTTTTCCCCATGATGGTGATAGCCCCTGATTTTCACATTCTTTTTGTGGCCTTTGACAGTTTAATTATGTGGAATCCCTAACCTGTCACTCTGTTCGGTTCTGCTCCCCCTTTTGTTATGATTGGATTTGCTGTTTCCTCTTCATCTACACTGCTATCTGGTGTCTTGGAATGGGGTGTTGCTTTCTAGTTATGGTAAAGCTAGGAGACAGTTCAGGGTGGTTACCAGCGACTGTGGGGTTATTCTTACGCATTTTGTTCAATTAGCTGCTCAGCTGAGCTCGAGTTATTACAAATGATTCCCCTCTGTTTGGAGACTTGCAGAGAGCTGTCCCCCCTCCACACAGCTGCACTGGTTAGTGCTGCTTTGGGTTATTTTTCTTGTGTTAAAAATACAGATAACCTAATTATAGCGCCTCCCTGTTCCCAAACGCCTCACTTAATGACTCATTAGTGCCGTGAGAACACTTTCCATCGCTTCCTAAATAATATCTTGTTTCTAAGGACTTCATCTTCTTTTTTCGTTTTGCTCCGAAAAAAAATAAATAGCTTGACTCAACATTTTCAGGAGACTTTGGATTTTGCTGATTGTCTGTATTTCTGTAAGGAGCCGGTCACTTTTCAGGACTTGGCTTCTGCTTTCTTTTAGAGTCGATTTAAAAAATGGCACTAGATGCATTGGTTAAGTGGAAGCAAGACATGGGTCACAGTTTTGAGTGCATTCTTTGTATTAGTTACTGATTTGATAAAGACCATGACCAAAAGCAACTTGGGGAAGAAAGGGCTTATTTAAGCTTATTTGTCCTGATCACAGCCCATCCTGAAGGGAAGTCAGGGCAGGAGCTAAAGCAGGCACCTGGAGGCAGGAATCGAACCAGAGGCTGTGGCAGAATGGCTTGCTTTCATGGCTTTCTCGGCCTGCTTTCTTATATTACCCAGGCCCACCTGCCCAGGGGTGGCACTGCCCACAGTGGACTGGGTCCTTTCACATCAATCATCAAACAAGAAAATGTTCCCTAGACTTGTCTACAAGCTAATGTGATGAAAAGTATTTTCTCTATTGAAGTTCTCTCTTCCCACATGACTCTAGCTTGCTTTGAGGTGAGAAAAAAAGCTACTCTTGACCTTGAACCTAAAACTGCCTTCCTTTCCACTCTGCACCGTGGCATCTTCACAGGAATTCAGAATCTTCCATTTTGTGACGTAATCTATGGTCTATCCTGCGGTCAGGTCAGTGTAATGCCTGGTTCAGCATTTATTCACTTAATAAAATTAGATACTTGAGTCTGAGTTGCACAGTGTTGACAAATTTACTCTGTAAAAGGCTGGGTAGGATCTAAAGCTTTTTGGGCCAGATTGCTGCTGGTGGAATTATTCAAGTTCTGATGTTGAATATAAACACAGCCAAACCTGTACATAAGTAAATCTTTACTCAAGGAGGCTGATCTTTGAACTTCATATGCGCTTTGCAGGCTGTGAACTATTATTTTTTTTTGTTCCCCCCTACATATTCCTACTTCCCAGACCACACAGACACAGTGGCTGGATTTGGCCCGAGGTCCCCCAGGGATCTTACCTCTCTGGCTTCACTCCCTGTCTTAGCTCTCATTCACCACTCTGCAGCCTCTTACTTTATTCTCTTCTGACTGCATGTGCTGGCCTTGTTCCTGCCTTAGGTCCCGTATCTTCCTGTCTCTTCTTCCCAGATCACTCTTAACCCCCCAGATGTTCCCGTGGCTGATTTCCTTCTCATAATTTATCTGGGCCCCAAGTAAAAGGCTACCTTTTCATGAAGTCTTTCCTTCACATTGCCCTCTATACCAGTGGACAGTAAAATAATCACACCCTCATACTTGTTTGTTTATTAAATCAATATTTGTCTTCTGGAATGTAAATTCCTCTTGAACAGAACCACTTGTCCTCTTCCTAGGTCTGGTTCTTCAGTGCTTTGCATTGTTGCTGGCACATATAGACGGTCAGCTGTGGCTTACTGGCCAAAGGGGGCTGGGTAAGAGGTTGGGATGCAGAAGAGTGTCAAACAGAAGATATTCCCTTGCATTCTGGAAGTCATTTTGTTGTTACCCTCTTAAACCAGAACTATGAAATAAGAGAGCAAGCGTATGAAAACACAAACAACCACAGATACCATAATCTGGGAGCCACAAAGGGCTTGAGGCCATGAGAACCGGATGTGGGCATTTCCACATAGAATGTAATCTTTGCCCTGAGTGCTGGATCTGCAGGGAAAGTAGAGGAGAACTGGCCACAGTACAGGGCTCTAGGTGCCGAAGCAATGTACAGTGGCCAATGACATCTGAGGATCTGTAGGATGGCTTTACTTAAAAGTGGATCACTTTCAGTTGCAAGGGGGAACTGGAGATATGAGTCTCTGAGTGCGAGTGTCTGTAGGAAGCAGATGATGGATGGGCTTGTTGAATGCTTGATCCACCTTCTCTAGCTAAGATCCACAACCTTAGCTGCAATCAGATTCTAAAAGTTTCACCCAGCAAGTGGAGGCAGTGGACTATAGGAACAAAAGAACAGGCTTGAAAAACCTTTCTGCCTGTGAGTCTCTCTTGAGAAGTGGTTGTCTATCACTGGACATTCTGACATGCCACATTCCACACTCTGGGCTCTCGAAGGCATGATGCTCTTTTTTTTTACTTTGTGTAAGCTACTCCCTACTCCTTTTTTTTCGGGACAGTGTCTCATTGTGGGACCTGAATGGGGCTTGAACTTTCTATCATTCAGCCTCTGTCCCCCTCTTTCCTGCCCCCAGAGCTGAGATTAAATGTTTTTTAACTGTGCTATAACTTATCTGTTATTAATATTTATTATTGATTTATCCTTTAAACAGCGGTTATTCCTAAACCAGCTGTATACCCAAATCACCGCACAGAGACTAGGATGTATTTAGTTAACCTAGAGCACAATGCTGGGCAATAGTTACTCCATCCTAAACCTCCAAGCCTGCATAGTTTCCTACCATTCAGATTTTACACATTATATCTTAGGTCCAGTTCATCTCTCCTCATAGTTACAAGTCCTTTCCTGCGGATCTCTGCTCTCCCACTCCTCTCACTCACTTCCTTCTCCTCCCCTCTGGACAAGGATGTCCCACCCTGTTCTCTTCATTGCACAGCACTGCTTGGTTGTCTTATTGAAAATACAGAGAACAAATGGTGGCTTGTTTACACAAACTTGAGACAGGTGATGCTTAGAATAAGCATCACAATGCAATGTCCGGATTGAAACCAGATAGTGGGGTAGAGAAATCAGCATTTGAATGAACAAGAGTAAATTGTATACATTCCACAAGAACATTATTCCAGCAGCTATATATCCTTCATTATTCATTGGCCGTCCATGGGAAAAGGCAGGCAGGCTATTGGGTGAAGTGGACACTGGTATCCGGCACAAGCTAGAGAGTGCTTATTACCCAAGTTGTTACTCAGTTTCCCTCTCAAGGAGGAGAGGAGGCCCTGGGTTGACAAATTCACAGCATTTTTGTTTGGCTTTGTTTTGAGAAATGGGAAGCTTGGGTTTGTACACATTTGCACCAGTTTTAAAATTTGAAAATTTGTACAAGCTGGTGTGGAAGACCGTCTTCTGCTGTGTTGTTCCTTTAGTCTAACCAGTTCCTCTTCCTATATTAGAATCAGCTCAGGGGACGCTTCCTTCTTTGTGCATTCCCTATACCTTGCAAATCATGTATCCACATGTAGTCTGTAATTCAGACTGGACTCCTCAGAGACCTTCACCAGATAATTAACTGCTGGTAGGGAAGAATTAGAAACAGACTGCCTAGCCCATGTTGTTTGGACTCTGTGCTCAGCAGAAGTCCATGGAACTTATCACTCCAGTAGATGCATGCATGGTGTTGTCAAGGAAACGTTACAGCATTCCCTTGCATGGGATTTGACTTTTATTTTTAGAAAACCTTGGCTTTTTCTGGGCAACTTATATGTGCATGCACATGTGTGTTCATGTGTGCAGGCACACACATTATTTTTGCATCTCAGGGAGATCCTTGCTTCATTGACAGTGGGTGGACCTCTTTCAGCTGATGTTCACCTGTTTGCTTTCTTTCATCAGGTTGGTTCTGTTTTCATGCAACTATGTAGCAAGTGTTTTTAAAAAGGAACCTCAGTTCTGCTTTTTGATAAGGTAGTAATGAATAAATACCAACCATGCTTAACTTGTTACTTTTCTAGGTTGTCCTCTAATGAGTTAGTTATGGGAACAGGAAGGAGTGAGCATGTAGCCTTCTGTCTGTCTTGTTGGTCCATGCTATGTCTACTACAATGTCTAGGCGTAAATACTCAGTGGCTGTACACAAAAGATGAATAGACAATGAGATGCTTGGCCCACTCAATAGACTTAGAAAAATAAACAATTAAAAATGTCAAATAAGTTGATGAGATAAGCTACAGGTCTTCGCTTTTGAGAATGAAGACTGGCATTTGAGATTTTAGCTTCCTTCCTCTATTTATAATTTCATTGCTAGAGTTTCATCTTGGAGCAGTTAATGAGAATAAGTTTAAGGAGGCTGGAATTACATCACATTATAACTGACACTTCTAGGATTCATTTTACAACTTGTGATTTTAATTTTGGTGAAAATGTATTTAAAATTATCTCTTGTCACCATCTCTTATTAAACATAATGAAAGTTGATGATATTCTAATAGCATTAAACTGTTTTGGTAGTCACTGAGGTTGGTATGAAAAGACTATTCAAGCTAAGAAAATAGTGTATCATTTCTGAAAGAAGTATTTGGGGAGCTTTGGGAAGCTGAGTGCTTCATTCATCTCACACACTACATTATCCCTCGCACCAGTGGGTAATTTAGCAGATAGTTTCTGTGTTAGATATGTTAATATGCAATTAATGGTGGGGGGAGATCAAGGGCATTTTAGCAGAAGGAATGAGAAGGAGAGATCACGTCACTGCTGTTTGTTGTCTGTGTTTCTGCGTGGCACAGTACTGGCTCTGGAATGTCCTGTGCCTCCAGGACTTGGTAGATGAAGTAATTGATGTAAGTAGGTCATTACGTTTATACACTGGATGAGAGACAGAGTAGAATAGAGTTAGAATGGGACAGTGAGGGACAGAGAGCCCTGGAGGATGGTTATGAAGCCTCCAGCTCTCTTAATGAGTTCACCCCCAGCTGACATGGCAATAATCTCAGCCGGACAGCTTTTGCGGCCCTGATAGCCAGCAAAGGTGGTGTTGAACAAGGGAAGCACCATGGTCCATTCATTGATGCGTTCATTTGTTCCATCATCCAATCTATAAACATTTATTAAAATCTACTAGATGCTAAGCACCAAGAACACAATACTACATTTTCAGAAAAAAAAAAAAATCAGTGATGAAGAGATTTGGACTGAAGATGCAAGTCAGTAGTAGAATGTTTGTGTACAAGTCCTGGAGTAGGTCCCAGCACCACAAAAACAAAAACAAACAAACAAACAAAAAACACCAAAACCCCCTAATATTATAAATCTCAAGCTCGGCATTTTGGCCCACACTTGCACTCTTAGAGCCCAAGATGCTGAGGCAGGAGATCATGAGCTTGAGGCGGGTCTGGGCTACATGTTGACTCTGAAACCCTGCCACAAGGAAACAAACAAAAACCAAAATGTTAAGACTTAAAGCATTTGGCCAGCTTGTGATTGCAGCTCTTAAGGCTTGTAGAACCTTGCACTGCGCGTTGTTTGTCCCCTTATCTAGTACCTGTTAGAGTCACAGCAAGGGATATATTCGAAGCATGGATGCAGAAATGCAAAGCTAGTACGGGTTTTGTGCACATTGTCCTAAGGAGGAAGGAACTCATGTAGCTTTCACGTAGGAATTCATGACCTTTACACACCAGCAGCCCCCCTTTACACATAGGCATTTATGTGTCCTTCCTTCTCTATCACTCACCTGCTCATAAGTGTTTGTTTATTTATTTATTTATATGTTCTATGCTATTTACTCCTAGGAATGTTTAAATGAATGTCTCTTATACCCACACATTTTTGTCATTACCCCTTCTGACATATAGTTTTTGGGTTGGGCCGTTTTTAGCCCTGATGATGAAACTCAGGACCTGTATATGCTAGGCCAACATTCAACATTCCTACTGTCGGAATTTTTGAAGTAGTCTCACTATGTGTTCCAGGATGGCTTTGAACTTACTGTGTTGTTCAGGCTGGCTTCAAACTCATGACCTCACTTCCTACAGTCTCTCCAGAGCTATGACTGTAAGTGTGTACCTCTATACTGCTCTCTTTATGATGGCCTTCAATATTATTTATTCTTGAAATTGAAAAAAAGCATTATCTACAAAAATCCTCTGGCAGTTATTCTCAGTCCTGATTTTCCCTTAAAATTTCCTTTTGTGTTCCTTTCATTGGATAGTTTTTTTCCTTTACTTTCATATCTACAGGCAAGTGTTCATTTCAGTTATTAATTTGTTTTTTTTTTTTATTTTTTCACTTAAAGTGAGAGCATTTCTTTTACCCCCATATTTTAAACAAATATAAAGGTAATGTAATCCCTGTGAATGTGTTATCAAGTTTGACAACGATCAATTTCGCAGTCATTTTTACTTCTCCCATATGCATTTGACTCGGTTTCCTCTCTGTGCCCCCCCAAGTTACCTCTCCACTGTCTTCTGCTCATGCATGCTGACCACGCTTGCTGGCATCTGCCAGTTCAACCATACAGTAATACTTAGCATATTCTACTTCTGAGTTTAGCTTTTACTGTTTCATTAAAGGATGAGCTGTGTAGTTGCTCCTCCTTTAAAATCTCCTTCTGTGGGTCCTATAATCCTGAAATGTTTCTGTTTGAACAACGACTTGCTAAACTTATGAGCATTTCCATGAACAAGCTGACTTTGAGGTGCCCCTCCCCCCACATTAGAATTCTAATCAGCGCTCTAATGAACGGGTGCAGAAATGAGCCTGTTTGCAAATTGCCAGCTCAGACTTGTCCTTGTTTAACTAAAAGCTTTACCTAAAAGCAGGGCTTAAAATACTGAAGATGATAAAGCCTCTTCCATCCGTGAACATTCCTTGTTCTTTAAGAGCTTAGGGAAGCTTCTCTTCTTTGTTGACAGGTTAGGTTTAAAACAATGGAGCACAGCTTATATCATTATACAAAACAGCCCTGCTCTTAATATAATGTTTCAAACTTACTTTCTCAGGCTTTAAAAATACTCTGACTTAGAACGAAAACTGTGAGCCATGATTACTCCATCTCATATGCACTGGCTTTGGTCCTGCCTGCTTAATTGGGCTCAGTCGATTTCAGAGTTTCCTGTGACGTTACCATCCTACAGCTGTCAACCCAAAGAAAGAATTAATATCAATAATCCAGTGATCGGATTTAATCTGTAAGATTAGTCATCAACTAAGCTGCAGAGACGCTGGCTGAAAAGAAAACCCTTGTCGATTTTATGTTCTCACGCGATAGCGTAAGGTGTCCATTCAGGCAGATGTGTAAAATCACACGTTCACCTGTATTTTATTGCACGCTTTGTATTTTAGCAAACAATGTAGACCATTGTGCTAAAAAGAGGCTCCCTTCTCCCCAATGGCGTCTTGTCGACTCCTATTTCATTTCTCACATATCCAGAGCCGCCTTAGCTGCTACTGATTTTGGTCCTTAGAGACCTCCATTTTTGTACGTTTGTTTTAACAAGCATTGATTGATATGCTGTTTTCTCAATTACTAAGGCATTGCTTTCTTTACTGTAGAGATTGAGAGATAAAGACAGACAGGGAGAGAGCTGGAAACGGAAGCCTCCATGCCTGGTCTTTTACAGCGGTTGGTTCTCTTTCTGCTGACTCAGCCCCTACATGTGCTGTGTGCATGGTTTAGCAGGTGACGAGGAAGAAGCAGAGAGCATCTTCATTTGTCTGCTGGGGCATGTCTATTGTGGCGAGAGCTATTTAGTGCCTAGCTTTAAGGTAAGGGTGTCAGGTAGACCGAGGTTTCTCAATAGATACCCTTTAGGACATTTGTTGAGATATGCCATGGACAAAAGGATCTGTAGATCAAACACGTTTCAGGAAATTACATGAAGTCCATTCTTTAAAGATCACAATATAAATCAGCATTTTAGGCATTCTAAGTAATTCTAAAATAAAAAATGAACTCAGCATGACTTTGTGTAACTCAACAGATTACACATTCTTGCATATAACACAAATGCACTGGGAACAGGGCACAAGGGACATTTTGATTTAAGTGAATATCCATTCTCAATGGCTTTGGTTAACAAAATGCACTTCATCATCTTAAGTGATTCAGGATATAAAATAATGCTCAGATATAATCTCTTACCTCTCATAACTCAAAGCCCAGGAAAGTCAGTTTAAAGAAAGCAGAAATCCATTCATTAACCCATTCATTGATTTGTTCTTTCAATAACCGTTTATTACATTGCAGCCTTGGCCTGGGCCAGGTGTAGACATTGGTGAAAAAAAAATCAGAAGGTCTTAGGATAGAGTCCCAAAGAAGCAATGGGTGGGCTGACTCCTAAATGGTGGTGAGGTATATAGACATCCAGCAGATGGCATGGAGCTGGTTGTAGAAGGGCATTCTCCCAAAAGCAACTGCTTGTGCAGAATGGCAGAAGAGTAAGAATAAACTCAGAGGATGACAGGCATACCCAACTACTAGTTGCACTATTATCTATCTCTGTTATGAGTATGCAATCCCACGTTCGCAGAGAGCTCTGGTCATAGAAATCTCATCAGCTCTTGCCAAATGAATGACAAACAACCTGACATTCCCACAGTTTACTGTGCCTGAGGCCGGATGAAGTAGCAGGTGAACGGAGGGATCACCAAGGCTCTCTATCTAATGGTAGGAGACTTACTGGTGGCTAATGATGGAGCACTGCGGGGCAATATGCAGGGGATTGGCGGATTGGCGTACCAGATTGGAGTACCAGTCCAAGAAGATTGCTCTGATTGCCAGAAGACGATGGAGCATTGCAACTGGGGATGAGCAGGAGGCTGTTGCAGATGATGAGGAGCTGACTGGGTGCTGTTGGCCTGAGAGGAGAGGATAATGGAGGAGAGATTTCTAGTGATGACATACATTACAGGAGCACAGTAGTGGGAAAGAAGGCAATAAATTGGAAGGATGCCTATGTTTCTGATTGAGAAAGTAGAAAAGATCTTCATTACAGAATTCTTCAAATGTATACAAAACAAAGAGACTAGTATAACATGTCCTCATGTAGTTATTCCTCAGTTTTCATATGTACACCACACACACACACACATTTTTATTTCATCAGACCTTGGGTCATGTGTGGAATGCTCCAATGCAGATGAAGATATCCTATTATTTCTTCAAAGATCCTGAAGTAGGTATTTGCAAGGGAAAATACCTTTTCTTTTAAAATGCAGACCTCCAACGTCCTTAACATACCTAAAAGTTAATTCTTTAGCACTACCAAATGGTAATTCAATGTTTTAGACAATTCAATGTTCAGGACAGCTTTTTGAGGTTGATTTGTTCAGATTTGGCTAGCAACAAATTCCACACACTGCACTGGTTATTACCATCATAGCTTCCGTGATCACGCTCATTGGTATCATCTCTCACGGTCTGCTAGCAAACTGGTGGTTAGATCCTGTAGTAACCTTCTTCCTAGAAGAGGAAATCTCTAACAAGATAGAACTTCCAGGAGAACATGAGTCAACCAGTGCTGCAGTTGACAGTAAATGACACAGGAGTGGGCCAGGGCTTGGGAAGTACTGTTAATTTTGTTCAAAATGAGTCTTTGGGGTGTGTTGGGCCCCAGCTCCCATGGTACCCTGCTGCTACCATCTTTAGGTAAGTACTTTTGGGAAAAATAGAATGAAGATGGGGCATCTAAGTGCTTTTGGAAAGCCACCGGGGTCTGTATTGTTACTGGATTTCTGAAAGGCTTGTGCCTTCAACAGGAGTACTTACTAGCTTTTTTGTAGGGATGGTAGGAAGAGACAGGCTTTAGGGAAATGGTTTCAACGTATCCTTCTAAATCAGGTGTTAGAAACATAATCCCCAGTGCAATAAGAGATGATTTGCTCTTGTGGCTTGTTCCTCACAACTGGATTGCTGTGATCACTGGAGTAGACTTGGTATCACAAGAGCGGATCTAAGCCATGGTGACTTCAGTCCTTCTTGCTCTCCATCACACAATGCATCCAAAAGGCCCTTAGGAGATAAAACACTTCCATCATGGACTTCCTGGCTTCTGTTTTTCATCAATTGTCCAGTCTGTATCAGAAAATAAGGTAATGTGGGGACCTTATGGAGGGTTGCACAGTTAAGTAGAGCCAGAGTTACATGTAGTGGAAAAAAGGCAGCTTGAGTGACAAATTTGTCGCCATGTAAAAATCCAATTTTTCTCCTGTCATTTGACCCCTAAGAAGCATTAACAGCCACCTTTGAAGAACTGTCATAGACAGTGTAACTGTGCCTTCCTGTTAAGATATTGTTCCCTCAAGGGCTGTTTAATCGACCTCAATACACAGTGTGCATCTGCTCCTGGTGTTTATCTGCAGTCAGTACCCATGTCGTTTGTTTTCTTCTTCATGGTCTTTCCCGAGGAGGAACTGAGCAACTTAGTGATTATATATATGATTCTTCCATCATGAAACCCAAGGAAATCCCTGACTCATCTGGCAGAGCCTTATTTTCACTTAATGAACACTTGTATAAAATCTGCTTTTTCCAAACCCTTTTCTAAATGTTATCTATAAGAGCCCATTTTAACATCCCTTTGGAGCAGTTTCCACACTTATCTTCATTTTACAGATAAAGAAACTGAGGCACACAGTGGTCAGGTCACTTGCTTGAGGAAGGTTGATAAATTGCAGAGTGTTTGACCTGTCTGCCTGAGGAGTGTCCTTGAGGACACCACAGTCACTAGGAGAATGACAGTGGAGCTTAGAGTCTGCCATGTAGTCAAGTGTGCTCATGTGGGACATGACCACAGTTGAGTCCTGGCCTTTTCACTTAGTTGTGGTAGAATATGAACATGCTATTGACTTCCTGGAGCCCCAGTTTCCTTCCGTGTAAAATGGAGATTATAACACCAGTCTCAAAAAGTTGTTCAGAGGATACAGCGGAATCTTTATCAAAAGCACCTGGCAGAGTTCCTGGGGTGCAATAAATACGTCCTTTAGAGTGATGGTTGCTATGACTGTGGCATCATTCTAAAGAAAGCTGATGACATGGCACATGGCTGACAGTGCCAGGCACCTGCCTCGTTTTTTTGGCTCAACTGGTTGAGTGCAGTTGACTTGTTGGCAGAAAACTTTTCAGTCCTGAACTTCACTATTCTTTCATTCTTTTTAACATAGTAGAGACTCAGACAGAGAAGGGTCTGGGTTAATAGTGTGAACTCACATGTGCAAAGTTAAAGAGATGCTTTCACACACACAGTGCCTGATGGGAGTAAGTAATGGTGATCATCCGTAACACCAAACATACACTCACCTTGGAAACATTTATAATACTGAAATCAACATATTGCATGCCCCAGGACCATTTTGTTTGTTTCCTCAGAAAGCTGACTGTCATTCACCACCGAGTAGCACAATATCGGCACTTTTCACTGAGGAGGTGCTCTGATGGTTACTGTTAACTTGTCAATATGACAGAATCTAGGATCGCCTTGGGAGGTGGCCTTCAGGCATACCTGTGGGAGAATATCTTGTTTGCTATTTAATTGAGGTGATGAGAGCTTCCCACTGTGTGTGGGGCCATTCCCAAGGCAGAGAGATCCTTGGCTGTACACTGTATGCAATGGAGAAAGTGAGATGAGCGCTAGCACGCATTCTTTGCTTGCTCTCTGCTTTGCTGTCGGTGCAATGTGACCAGTGCCTAAGCTCCTGACACTGAGACTTCTGCTGAAGTATGGACTGTCACCGTGAAACTATGGTCTGAAATAAACCCTTTCTTGTCCTGGTTTTGTTTCTGTTGCTATACCTTAGCAAAAACAACTTAGGGGATAAAGGGGTATTTTAATCCACAATTCCAAGTTATAGCCCCTCACTGCAAGGAGGCCACAACAGCAGGAGTGTAGGGATTTGAGACAGCTGGTTACATTATGGCCACGGTCAGGAGCAGTAAGACCATGCGTGCATGCTCACTTCCTGCTTGTGATTGTAGTTCCCCCCCTCTTGAGCTTTTATTTTTTATTATTTTCATGTGTCTGACTGTCTTACCTGCATGCACATGTGTAGCCTATGAGTGTATGTACATGCAGTGCCTGAGGGTGCCAGAAGATGGAATAGGAGGATCCCTTGGAACTGGAGTTATAGACAGTTGTGAGGTGCTGTGTGGCTGCTGGGAATGGAACCTAGATCCTCTGGAAGGGTAATAAGTGCTTTCAAACTCCCATTTTTCTACTCTTATACAGTTCAAGATTCCCTTTCTTAGGGAATGGTGCCACCAACAGTGGGATGGTTGTTTTTTTCCCAACAATTAACTTAAGACAATCTCCACAGATCAACCCAGTGTAGAAACCCTTTATTGAAACTCTCTTCTCAGATGATTCTGGGTTGTGACAAGTTGATAGTTAAAACTAAACATCATAGCACACCTTTGGGTGCTTTTGTCAGAGCATTCTATTTCAGGAACAGAAAAGAAACGTAGACAAGTTGTTTAGTATATTGGCTGCTATTATTATCTATGTTTTCCAGCAGGAAATGGGAGCACAAAGGAACAAAGTACATTGTTGCAAGTGGAAGAACCAGATTGAAACCCAGAATCCCTGTCTCCATACCTAAACTTTTCATAGCTATAAATTCTGACCAGTCCAGCCTCTGTGCTATTGTATACCTCAGTATTTGGAGAAACAAGAGGCTGATATGCAGTGGCCTCCCAAAATTAGGAAATTAACAGATATATATTCATATAGTCATGTAGTCAAAAAGCTTTTTTGAGTACATATAATATAATATAATATAATATAATATAATATAATATAACTGTCAGAAAGAGATTAACATGACAGGATAAGCTGGTGATAGGTAAAGTTTTCACACATACACACCCCTTCCCCACCCCTATCTACCTACCTTCCCATCCCACAACTAGTCTGTGAACTGCTTAGAAACACAGATGATGCCTGGCTTGTAGCTTGTGAGCTGGCACATAATAGTTGTCAAATAAATGAAAGGAAGAAGGCTGCCTGGTGGGAAGCATGCTGTTTTGCACATGGTGGTCTTCCTTCAGCAAGAGAGAGGGTGTTATGCCTTGTGGTCACAGAGGGCTCCTGTCCTGCGGTTCTGCTCTTCCTCTGCATGATGATTTCTTTGGCTCCAGATTATGAGTGAGAATCAGAGACTAGATCAACAATGAGTGAATGTTCAGGCTCAGTCTTCTCTTTCATGGAATCAGAGGCCAAGGCTGCATCCTAAGGAAGAATACTATGAGGCTGAGAGAGAGGCAGGTGCCAGGCTCAAGGGTCAAGGATGTGACAGTAAAGGTGACTGTTGTTGAGTTTGTGACATATTCAAGAGCAAAAGAGATGCCAATGATTGTAGGCAGTGAGAGTAACTTGGATGATTGCAGGCAATTTGCAATGAATGGTCATCCCATTTAAGTTAAAGATATTGCCTCATTTGGTGTTATATGCTCTAGACTTTGTCTAGAGAGAGCCAAGATATGGAGGTTTTGATCCCAGCTCCAGTGGGAGGTTTGACCCCAGTGGGAGGTTTTTCCCACTGGGGTCTCAATCTTTATCTAAGGCACAGAGCAGATGAGAGGACTGCATACCCCCACCCTCATGTCCCCCAGCAGGATGCTTCTTTCAAATAATCCTCATACAAGGACATTTGGGAAGATCTCTAAGCATTCTTGCTGCTTTAGAACTGCTGGGCATCAGGATGAAAAAGTTTCTTCGGCTTTTGTGTCCTTATGATTCCTTATTCTTATTTTATCCCCAGGATGAATCAGATGCCCACAGATGACTCAACGTAGGAGCTGTGGAAAAGATTCACAATCAGCCTTCTCATTTACCATAGGCACACCAAATTCCAAAGGGGTGGTATCCAGGGTATCCAGGTTCACGGAGCTAGCCACGCCTGCATGAATCCTAAAGCAAGAAATTAACAACAACTACAATAAAATACCAAACCTTGCAGTGTATGTATAATAATTGTAGCAAAACCAAGCAAGCAACATATTATGCATATATAGCTGCTATAATGATTCAGGTACATGACACATTCATATATGTACACACGTACAAATCTTTGTGTATGCTTTTTCCTTCTAGTTCAAGTGCTCTTTTGAATCTGCCAACAAATTCCTTTATTTTTTGTTGTGCCAGCCTCCCTGCCCTCCTTCCACTCCGATGCTAAAGCTGAAGGACACAGCTGACAGGCCTGACACAGTGTGTACCACAGAAGCAGTCTGCAGTCAGAAAAGACATTTGTTTTCGAGGTGAACAGAAGGAATGTGGGACACGGATGCTAACTAAGGCCCAGACTTCTGACTGGTCAGTGAGGAGCCAGGGGAGGGACAGACATTTAGACAGTCAGCAAACGGGACTGGAAACCTGCGACCAACAGCTCTTAAAAGAACAACAGCAAAGCATCAGGAGGCCTTTGGATAGGAGGTCTGCTGTTATGGAAGATAGGCTGGGAGGCCAGTGCCCCAGGCCTGCAGGCAGCTACGAATAAGCCTGCCTGTGATGCTGCCTCCAGATCCCCCACGTCCCCACTTACAATTAGACTTAATCATTTGCACCTCATTAGAACCCTTAATTTGTTACCAGTAAATGTGAAGCTTATTAAATACGGTAGTCAAGAAGCTCCAGAAGGTACCCAGTGTCTCTAAAACATCCTCAAGGCGGCAAGTGAAAAGCACAGTTTGAGAAGTCGCACAGGTATGCCAAAAAGGCAGCCTCGTCCAAGAACCCATTGTTTTCCAAAGATTTTAAAATTCTTTTTCGAAAATAATTCCTTAACGGAAAATCACCTCCTTCTTTTGTCTTATTGGTGGCCACTTGCAGCAGAAGCAAGCCCTGGCCTTTGGATTGGAGGGGAGCTGTGTTTTCTTATGCAAATAGCCAGAGCCTCCACCAGCCAATTGCGGGCGTCTCGTTTGCATAATGACTGGCCTCCTTAAAGACGGGCAGTTAAACCAAACAGTTTTTGAATTTCTTTTGTGGAATGGCTGCCTCTGTACTTAATGCTGAAAACTGAAGGGAGATGAGGGGAGGTAGTGACTAAGCAGTCTCTTTAAATACTGCCTCTGTAATTATCTGTGGAGTTAAGCTGCAGAAGCTCATTAACTCATCAGAAATGGAGTTATGAGAATTCTTATTAACAGCAGCTCCAGACTCAACACAGAGCACTCACTGTAGTCTTTGTTGTTAGGAAAGGGTACTATTAATTTTTCTAATAGAAAGTAAATTCTTATCCATTGTTTACTTTGGACGTACAGAAGGAGACAAAGCAAGGGGGAAAAAAAGGCCAACATTTATTTCTAAGGAGGAAAAACAAAATTTAGAATTGTGATTCTGGCTTGATTTCTGAGGGAATTCCTATGCCAGGCATTTTGTATGTAAAGGGATTATATGTCACCTATGTGAAATGAAGCACGAAACAAACCAAAGAGCTATGAATGTCCTAAGCGCAAAAAATAATATATAATTTATGACACTTTAAATCTCATTAAAAACAGTAGCTTTTGTAGCTTCCTAGCAACCAATCCTCAGGAGTCTCTCTGTAAAGAGGTTGACTCTCCCCGAGCTCCGGGTCCATAGCTGTAATAAATGAAACCCATATGGTGAGGACATGACGGGTCCCCTTGTGCAGACCATTTGCTCGGGTGTTCTCGAAAGCCCCGAGTGATAGCTTATAATTTGCTAATCCAATATAATAAACACGAAAGCACTTTGTTAAACTAATGTTCAGGGTCTAAATTAAACCAGTCAGGGCCAGAGAGTTAGAGAAAAAACCTGGAGATGTCTAATTGCAGCTGTGACTCTGGAGGGAGCAGGGGGGATTCCAGAAGCTGGTACTGGGGCTGATACCTGCGTCTGCCTTCACTTCATGACAATCCTGACGAGTCAACACAGAGAGTCTTTTTTTCTGTGGCCATTTGTCAGATGAACATACTGAGGTTCAGGAGTAGGTTGCTGCTATGGAACTCAGAGTCTGGGTTGGGTGGAGTCCCGAAGAACTTCCTTTGTGTCTGGTGTTAATCTGTAATAAGGTTTTCATCATCGCTCAAACACACTGTCAACCTGTCAACCGAGACAATCAACCACGGAAGGACATCCATAGCAGAGCCTAGTGTATGCAAGGCTCTGAACTTTGTCCAAGCCAGAGAGTTTTTCCAATAAAGCAAGGAAATGAACTTTCAAAGTGAACATATTTTGGGGTATCTTCTTCCCAGTCTTTCTGTTTGTTTGTGTTTTTTTTTTTTTAATAGTAAAATGACCTTTGTCACTTTGAAGCCGACTGTAACTGCTCTCTTTGTATATCTTTGTTATAAGTAAACATTGATAATCTAGGTTAAAATTGGGAACTTCAGTCGTTGATAGAAAATCCAGTGTTTGTCCACCTTTATTTTTTAACAAGTAGGAACATAGTGAGGTGCGTTCACCTAGCATAGCACAGCAAGAAGGTGCCACAGCCTGCTGAGAGCCCCGGCCTGTGGCCTCCAGGTCAGTAGGTAGGAGAAAGGAAACACAAGCTGCATTAGCTTATATTTTAGAGGAAAAAATACAATCTTAAATGGGCTTTCGCTCCAGTTTCTGAAGGAATTTAGAAGGCAAATGCTTTGTTTGTAATGAGATTATAGACTAGAACTACAAAATGAAATAGAAACTCAATCAGGGAGAAGCAAGTATTTGAATGAAAACAAACAGTAGTTAGTGTACCTTAGGAGCCGCTGACTTCTTAGGAATGTAGTTGTCCTGACCCTTTGGTATTGGAGACGGCAGTGCCATCCTTCATTGGTGAGCAAGGGTCTCCAGGGAGGTGCCTCTGCTGCTCAGATACCATTGAGACAGCCAAGCTATGGACCTAACGTCTAACTAAGCAGAACAGCTATGCTTTCTTCAGTCTAGTGGCCTCAGTGATGAAAAGAGTCTCCAAGGGCACTGTTGGGCCAAGAAGGTTCCAGAACATTCTGGGAGCTGATTGAAGTTCAGGTGAACTGTCAAAGAAGAAGGCTGATAAGATCTCCAGCTATCAAGACGCTAGATGCTAGACTTGGATACTTGGGGTGGGCTGTGTGGCCTGGGGCAAGCCGTGTCCTCTCTCCAGGCTTCAGTTTTTTTGTGTCAAAACTGAAAGTGTTAAGAGTGAGTCTGGAATGTTGTTTCTTAGTATTGACTCCCTTTTCTTGGGGTAACTTCAGTCACTTGGGAATCACTTCTCCTCTACTTTCTATCTGGACTGCGTAGGGCTGACCCTCATTCTTCCATCATCTAGAGGGAAGGTCTGTGGTCAGGGAAGATCAGTGAAAGTTCTATGTCCAGAGACATAGAAATCAAACCAGAGCCAAGGGATGAGGCTGGGAGGATTCTTGCCTACATTATTTGAGTACCCAGATTCAGACTTGATTGGGCTTTCAGCACTTAAAAGGATATAGTAATGTCCAACCCACAGCCTGGGGGCCATGTACAGCCAAGGATAGCTCTAACACTCCCCAGTACATGGCTGTAAGCTTAAATCATTACTTTTTAAATATTTCTCTTTGTAACTTCATTGCCTAGGTTTTTAGTATAGGTGTTAAGCTTTGTAGGTCACAACATCATGTCATAATATAAAAGGCTTGGTGTGCCTGTACAGGTAAATAGGTGAGTGATATATATATATATATATATATATATAATTGATATATAATATATTATATATTATTGATCTATTATATATATTATTGATATATATCAATATATAATATATATATCAATATTCTGAGAGAGGTGTACACCCCCCACCCCACCCCCACTTTCAGGTAGTTTCTTTTGTCATCAGACTCAGGGACTTGAAGGTGTCAGCCTATAGATGTTACCGAGACTCAGGTTTACTCTGGCTCTCTGAATATAGTCAACATTATTACTGTTGACTATATTCTCTGTGGTGCTCTTTTCCTGAGATGGCTGGACGGCTGGTCTATGGGAGCAGAGCAGTTGACCCATGCTTGAGTCTCAAATACATGCTCCCCTACCACCCTTAGATACCCAGTCTACCCAAAAGTGTTTATCGAAGGCTGTCATCGGTCTGTGTACAAATCATAGCAGTCACAGGAAGGTGACATTGTAACTTGCTTTGCTCAGCATTGTAGTTGAAGATGGGGTTGCCCAGGAATGCTGAAGTCACTCTGAATCTTTAAACAGAAATAATTTAAACTGAAGAATTGGTTGGGCAGGTCAGGTGGTGAAGTCATCCTGAGCTTAACAGCAGCAGGATGTGGCTACTGTCTCTCACGGAAGGGTCACAAGGAGGACAGAGCCAGTTGTACCTGAAAGAGGCAGAGGCCAAAGTAGGTCATTTGTGGGCACACTCAGTCTCCTCCTATTGTCTCTTGTTGGTTTAATCCACCTGGAAAAATGCTGGACTAGGAATTACAATGAGATCAACTTTCTCGAAAAACAGAATAAAGTAAGGGGAAAGTGAGGGACAGCAGGAAATAAGAAGAGATAGAAGAGTCTTGCAGAGAATTCAGGAACATTAACATCCTTCCAACTGTTACCATGGATGCTTGTCCCTACTTGAACAGATATGGGACAAGGGATACAAATCAATATCTGGGACAAAATTCTCAAAGAAAAGTAAGGTTAGGGTGAATGCAGGTACAGAAAGAAGCTGGCCTTGGCCAGAATGCCCAGAGGTCAAGAAACAGGATGCTGGGGTTAGATCTGGATCAAAATGCCAAAATAGTAGAATATAGCGCCTTAATGTCTGATGCCTAAAGACAGGACTGTGGCTAGGTGAGGTCTCGGTGCCTTTTAAGTGCCCACTGCTGTGAAAAAAGTTACTGTGGAGGCCAGAACCAGGCAAGACCATGGTAGTGGGAATTGGTTATTTTACTGACATAGACACCTTTTCTATGTTTGTTGATGACTTTGATTTTTTTGAGGATGAAACCACCTCTTCCAAGTTGGCTCACTGAGTGAGAATAAAGCCATATCTTGCGCCAAGAGTGTCCATAACATTTTGGGCTAAATAAGCTAACAGCCCACCACCAATCACAATGAGTTTTGATGCGCACATGACCCATAATGGGCCAGTAAAAACAGAGCTGGGTGTTTCTGTGGCACAGTGGACACAAAGAGAACCCTTGACAGAATCAGAACTCTGAGGCTACTATTGTGGATCTTCTGTAGTTTCATATGCATTCATTGCTGTTGCTAAGAACAGAATACCACAGGCTGAATGAGTTAAGAAGAAAACATGTTGAGTTAGCCTCGCCTAGCTTTCTTGCTGGCACAGTTCTGATGGAGCTCAGGGTACCTCAGGAAAGTCTGTGTGTGCACCCGCACGCATGTGTGCATGTATGCATGTGTGTGTGTCTTCTCTCTTTTTATAAAACCATTGGAGTTTAGTCATGGCATTCCCCATTCCACCCTAACAACATTATCTAATCCTCCCTAATGACATTGACTCAATCACTTTCCAAAGGCTTCACCTACAAATACTGTAATCAGATAAAATTCCCACCCTCTTAATACTTCACAATTAACTTTCAACACATGAAGACTTGGGGGACAGAAAAGCATATCCCAGCACAGTGTCATGTGGACAAAGGAAGCCAGAAGGAGAGCAGAGCTGAGAGAGGAGCAGCTGCTGGAGGGTGGGGCTGGTGTGTGGAAGGCAGCTGCTCCTGCTGGACTTCCATTGCTTGAGCTGCCTTCTCTTGTTCCCTTGCCTCTCCAACATTCATACTGCAGTTATTGTTCTACCTTTACTTGGCTTCAGTGTGAAGAACAGGTGACTCGGTTTCTCCAGCGTGATATGATTTTGGTGGCCATCATCACACAGGAACTGGGCTCATGCCCTGAAGGGAGATCACCCAGAAGTAGCTGCCTTCATTGTCTGCTTAAGGAAGGAGATACAGAAAGAGGACAGCCCAGAGCTTAGACGTGCCTCTGTCTTTCAGCCTAGGAAGCTGTGGATGTGTTTCCGCTTAACTGGATCTTTAGCTCCACATGCTGTTTGAGGCTCTTTTTGCCTTCAATGCTGGGTTGCTGTGTGAGCACTTCCTGGCCAGATGAACAAACATCTTCTCACCTAGACAGGGTGCCAACAACAGACCAAAGATGGTTCCACCCAACACAGGCCTTCCCTGTCCATGACAGAACTTAATGGATCTGGTCTCTTGCAGGCGAGCAGAACAGTTGGGTTCAAGAGGACAGTGTTCCGAAACACTGGTGCAACAAAATGACTTTCTAAAAAGTTTAATTAACAGGTTATTTGCTGAATTAATAAAATGAGTCTGAGTTTTGTATCCCATGGAGCCAATCTCAAGACAAAAATAAATGCCTTTTTACATTAGTGTTAGGGCATCTGACATGCTGTCTGTGGAGTAGTTCATGCAAGTGTCCCATGGAGACAGGACATTGATCTCCAGCAGGCAGGATTTAGTCTTGGCCTAACAGACGTCAGGAAAAGATGAATTGTGACTATGACTGCTGTGCAAGGATGGAAGCCCAGCTGGACCGTGTTAGGTGAAGGAGGGATTTAACATGAAAGATACTTGAGTGTCTCTTGAAACTCACAGGCGGATCACGTCTGTGCCTAAGAAGCCGGGGAGCAGAGCTCCAACATGGCGCGGTGCGGCTGTCCTGCTTCTGCGAGTAGATTCATCCCTTCCATGCACAGCAGGGACCTCTCCTTACAGAAGACGCTTTTGATTTCTACATTTTCTCTTGCTGGCCACACTTTGAACTTGAAATTGAAAGTAGCAGAGAAGGGCTCTGGTTGGCTGGCACATTTAGATCTTCCAAATAAATCAGTTGTAGCTGAGGCAGGACACATGTCCAAAACTAACTAACTAACTAATCAACTACCTAACTAAGTGAATAAAATTAAAAAGTGAAAAGACATCATCCTTCCATGATGTCCCAGGATGAAATTAACCTGGGTGGTGAATGGAAAATGGTGAGATAATCAGAAAGGTAGGCAGATGAAACAGTTTGGTTACCAAGAACCCTGGCTACCTTCCTTGCATACTCATCCCAGGACATTACTTATTTCTAGTATTATAAATTAGCCCTATTAGAGGCTTGAAGCTAACTCCATTATTATCCTTTTCATAGCTCTTCAGGTTGACTGTCAGGGTACGGTGTGGCTTGGTTCTCCATTCAGAGTGTCACAAGCCTGAACTGAAGGCACCAGGCGTGCTCTCAGCTTAGACTGGAGATGTACTTGAACTGCATCTTGGCCATAGGGTAGGAGGATCTAGTTCTTGACGATGTAGGATAGAAAGCCCCGTTTCCCTGTAAGTGCTCACCAACTACTGCATCCCTAGCTGTGTGGCACTTTCCATCTTCAAAACTAGCAACAGTGAGTGGGGAATGCCACCCTTGTTGAATCCTGTTGTTTTCAAGTCTCTTGCTAGAAGAAGTCCCACCCTACACACTTTTAATAAGTCACCTTATGAGATCAGGCCCACTGAAGATAAACTGTTCAAGTGAAGGACAAAACCCCTTGTATGACTGATCTCACTTTAGGTGCTGGCTGCCGATGAGGTCTGAGACCACCCACCTTACTGATGGGCTTGCTTAAATCCAGGGCTTCTGCTAAAGTGACTAAAGTGACCTGTAGAACTCGGTATTATACATACGATCATATGTAGCTTTATTACAAAAGATACACAGGGTGTGAAGTCCGGTAGGAAGGACAGACACTTCGTATCTACTCCCTACTTGAGTCAAGGGCACATCTTTTCCCAAGCACAGCAATGCATTCAGGTTCTAGGAAGTTCCACCCAGCTATCATGTCCAAGACTGGTGGTGAGGTCTCTGACGTAATCACAACTGATTCTATCATTGACCATGTGATTGAGATCAGTCTCCAGCTCTTTTCTGGTCCCTGAAGCATTAAAGTTCCTCACTGGTCCAAAGCTCCAAACTTGGTGTTGTCTACCTGTTCTGTCTGGTACCCATCCTGAAGTTGTGTTGAGGCCCATCAGTCATCTCATTGCATGGCAGAGACATTTCTTACCCGAAGAATCCCTAACAGGCTTTAGACGCCTCAGCAAGACTAAGCTAGACACGTCCTTCCTCATATCTTCGGATCCCTCCTGCCCTCCTCCTCTGCTTCAGCATTTTTACCTCTTGAAGTCCTTCAAAGCCCATTCCAGAACCCATCTCTTTCAGCCTTGCTCCTCTACTAGATCTGGCAAGCTTCACCTTCAAGCTGTCACAAAGATTTTCATGGCAATTACCTTTCATTACACAAATTCCCATCCTTGCTACAAGTTTTCCTTCTGTGAATGTATTTTAAATTACATGAAAATATCAACCTCACTTATTTAAATATAGCAAGCATTTTAAGTATGCTCGCAAAATGAAATTAAATGTAATTATATGAGATGGAAGTTAGGACATATACTGCATGGAACCAAGGTAGACAAACACGATGAATAGCCAGTAACCTGGGGCTCAACTTGGTTTGGGTTCTGTGCATCCCCTACTAATAATGTACTCTGAAGCCTAGATCCTTCTGTACATGCTATGCACACCAGCCCTCTCTGAACGGTGCACCCAGAAAGCTGTCATCAACTCCACCCCCAATCTGTATCAGCTACACATGCACTCCTCTTTGGCCAGCAGAATGAGTTTCTCCTCCCTTAACGCCAATCACATTTAGATGTTTTCTATTAAGATATATTCCCGATGCATCTGGGCATGAAGAATAGAAAGATTGCTCTGGCCTGAACTGGCTTGGGGTGCATAAGCAGTAAGGCAAACTATGTCCTTCAAGTGGACTTTAGGGCAGAATCCACTATTTACCATGTTATGCCTATGCATAATTGGGAGTGCAGATGATTAAAATCAAATGCATCACGGGAGAGGACATACAAAGAAGGAAAAATAATTATGTGGCTGAATCTACTGATCAAAATAGAGAACCACTAAAACTTTACCCTTTAGTAACCAGTCTCTCCTTCCTTCAGAATCCATGAGAGCAGCCCAGGCTAGAGCCTGGGCCCTTTGAGTATTGTCAGTCTTGTGGCCTGCTGCTCCCTTGTGGTGTGTTCTGATCTCTTCTATTGCTTTATTTTAAATAAAGGTTTTGGGTTTGGGGCTTTTCTTTGTTGTTTGCTTGTTTTGTTTGTTTTTGTTTCTCCAAGACAGGATTTCTCTGTGTAGCCTTGGCTCTCCTGGACTTGCTTTGTAGACCAGGCTGGCCTCAAACTCACAGAGATCCACCTGCCTCTGTCTCCTTGTGTGTTGGGATTACAGGTGTGCACCACCACATCTGGCTTTAGATAAAATGTGCTTGTCAATTTTTATGTCAATTCCTTGAATGAGAGGCCAAGAATCTGGTAATGCCTGTCCCCCCAGCTCTGACCAGTGGTAACAAGGCCATCCTTCAAAGTGTTGGGGAAGGGCATGACAAGATGACAGTGCACTACATATTTTTTCCAAATTTGATTTCATTCCTAGCCATATAATTTAATATATGCTATGAAAATCTTGGGGGCAGCCTAGGAATCTGGAGAGATATGTGACCCTTTTTATTAGTTTCTTGAGGACAAAGGGAATTTTCAGAATAGCAGGACTCTGAAAAAATGGATGTCAAGCCAAAGGTAGACTTCAGAATGTTTAATACCTGGTCTGTCTACACACCAGACTGTGTAGACACTCATATCGGACTGCTTCTCAGGAGGACAGAAAATATCTCCACATCTGGGCTGCAGAATCTGGGGAAGTCTGATAGGGCTCCAGGGATGGCTGTGATCTCATTGTGGCAGATAAACAAGCTCTTGTGAAAGAGCCTCAGGAAGAGACCCTACTGCCTGTCTCCAATTAGTGAGGTGTTTGGTGATTTCTTTCCTCTCCTCCTTCTTCCCTCCCTCTCTTTTTCTCCCCTCCCCACAATGGCCATCTTCCTCTCCATCTTTCTCTGTTAGGTTCTCCCTATGTAGCCCAGGCTGGTCTTGAACTTGAAATCTACCAGCCTCAGTTTCCATGGTGCTGTGATTGCAGGTATGCTCTGTCTAGAGAACGGAGAGCAGAGCTTCTTCCATAGCATGGTTGGTTGCCAGTGATCGCCACCTTTAGTATCTCTTTGACCCTTGCACTACCCTCTCCTGTATCGTGTGCTTTCTACCTACTTAATTTCTATCTTCAGGAGTGATTTCATTTACTCTCAGTTAACTGTGTTCTAGTCAAATAAAAGGATCAAATCAAGCAGACATCTCCTGCCCTCAGCAGCTGGAAACAAGCTCACAGCTTTAGATTTGCCTCTCGGGGACCTAGGCAATGCCACCAGCTCACATTGAAGCCATCAGTGTGTCGCCGTGTTTGCCGCACACTGGAAAATGTTGTTTTTCCAACTGAATGCTTTGGTGACTCCAGCGTCAAAGCTGCGGTCATCTACCCAGGAGTGATCATGGCTTTTCAAGCCCTTCCTCTTTCTCATGTGCACTTCTGGTAGGTAGTTCTAGAAAGTTCCTTTCCATTCCTCCCCTTTTGTTTCTCTTTGAGTCTGTTTAATTTCCTCACTCAGAGGTATTTGCTCTGCGTACCATTACGGGGTCCAGAGTGTCTAATTGACAAATTATGTTGTGCTTTTGGTGGCTTTAAGTAATCATTTAAAATAAATAAGATCATAATTATCAGTTTTCATTTACCCATTTATTAAGTAACAATGTTCACACTGAGCGGTTTGATTTTGTGTTCTAATAAGGCACTCTCTACATGATGACAGATGGGGTTTCATTTTGCCGACACTGTACTCAAGTGCTCCGGGTTGTGATGTGTTTGATTTTATTAGAGATCAGATTTAACACATGCATGCTACATAACTGCAATCGCATTCCCATTTCTCATCTGTAGGAGAAAATGAAACTGTGATGAAATGTAATATACTTACCCTCAGGCTGAGCCAGTGGGACCAAGACTCGCAACATAATAAATCTAATGGATATTACACTACAGGACCCTGGAAATTTACTGTTATTATGTTCAGGGAAGGAACTCGCTTCTGTAAAACTCACTTTTATTTCACTGGCATCGGTGCGGTTTCACATTATTTAACTGTTGTGTCCCAATAGCAGAGATGGTGTTTGCGGTGTTGAAACGAAAACTTGCTTTTCAAAGAACGCAGGGGTGCAGGAACCCAGTCGAGAGAGCCAAGGGAAAGCCAACAGCAGAGACAGTAAATAAATAAATAAATAAAATAAAAAGGATCTATCAAATGCAAATTATAACCATGGCATATCATTAACAATGGATTGTTGGGATTGTCAAATTAAGCCTCATTTAGCCACACTGTCAGCATGGCACCCACTGGAGGAAGGCACGTCCCTGAAAGCTTCCACCATGAGATTGAGAGTTTATGTTCTCAGTCTTCCCGACTGCCGCCCCCTGGGGGGCAGGAAACAAAGTTAATTACACATCTAGTTATTGATGCGACTGTCGATAGAGCTTTTCTCTAATGAGGCCATTGTCAAGTGGAATTCCAAAGGTGGTGGAATCGGTTGGTGAAGCCTGTGAGTCTGTGTGGCTTTAGCGAAGGTGGATGCAATTGAATCTGCTCAGTCTCTCTCCAAGAAAAGCCTCCAAGTGGTCTTCAGCCTCCTGACTCCGGCCTCCAGCCCCGAGCCTCCACCTGCTCTGGTACATCCAAAATGCTCACCTCCCCACCCACCTGTACATCTTAAGAGACTGCTCCCTTTCCATGCCCATGCTCAAAGCCTCAGTAATTTGCATTGCCTGGCCTTCACACCCCTCCTCATTCATTATAGACCTCATGAACCCCTAGATCAGTGGTTCTTCCTCATGCTGCAACCTTTTAATACAGTCCCTCATGCTGTGGCGACGCCAACCATAAACATGTTTTTGTTGCTGCTTCATAACTTTAACTTTTCTACTGTTCTGAATTGTAATGTAAACGTCCGTGTTTTCGGATGGTCTTGGGCCACCAGCAGGTTGAGAAGTGCTGCCTTAGACTGCCCCTCCCATGGAGTGGGTCCTCTGCACTGTGCATTTTGTCCTTCTCTCTGTGACAGACCCCTTTCACTCACAGGTAACAGAAACTGAGCTGCTTAAGCAGGTGCCCAAGCATGAACTTCCGTGGCTTAGGGCAGACAAAATTAGAAACTCATTTGTATGATGGTCTCCCTCTGGCCTGGTCGCTACCTACATGTGAAGAGTCACACCTTTTCTGTTTTCGGTTTCTTTTCAGCGTATACTAATTGTTCAAAACAATGGTTGGCACCATTACATGTTCATACATGTATTTGTTGTCCTTGGATCATATTTTTCCCCAACTTCATTCCCTGTCCCTCTCTGTTGGTCCCCCACCCAAATAGTTCCCCTTCTACTCTCATGCTTTTTAAGAAAAAAATCTGTACTCTGTGTATTTGTCTTTCTTGGTCTAGCTAATTCCACTCACCATGATGATTTTCAATTCCATCACATTTCTTGCAAATGACATAATTTCATTCTTCTTATGGCTGAACAAATATTCCATTGTGTGTGTGTATATATATAGATGTGTGTATACAAATACAATATGCATTTGTCAGTCTTTGTGGATTCAGGTTCTGAATTTCCATTGGAAGAGTTCTGAGTACCCCAGTTCCTGCCAAATTCAATGGCAAGAGCCAGTAAGATGGGCTCTGTCATTACCAGACTTAGTTTTGGGTAAATTTCTCCCATAATAATTCTGATCAGGTGGGTGTAGTCTGTAATATGAGTAGAATAGGAGCAGGAAGCAGAACCCAGAAAAGGAGAGTGATTTAGATTATCACAATACCCAACTGCAGCAGGTGCCTCCTTCCCCTTCCCTCCCAACCTCATCTGAGACACACGCCTTACAGATCAATTGTCAGCAGTGGAGAGATAAGCTGCTATTTTGTGCCTATAAATGTGTATATCACCAGCTGGCAAGTCTTCTCTGAAGCATGTGCAAGGTCCAGGGTTCAATCTCCACAACCACAAAAACCAAAAAGGAAGTTATTTGGAGCAATCTCCACAGTTAAATAGTTGAACTCTGCCCTCTATTGGACTCTGCACGTAGAGTGAGCTTGCGGGGGTTCTTCTGAACTGCTCTACATAAGAAGAATTTGAAAATATTGGGATATTTCATTTACATGATTTTCATTTAAGCTTATTGACAGGACTGTCCTGTGAGCCAAACCGCCACCATCTTCAGGAGCTCAGCTGGTTTTCACTGACTGTTGACATTCCCTCTTGGATGGTGGGGTTGATGAAGGTGACAGGCCTCACCAGAGTATACAGCCACGCCTCAAGATGAGCTGTTTGCAATTCTGCCTTAACTGCATGTGGCCTCAGGACCTCTGAGAAAGGCTGGGGGGTATCTGTGGGGAGGCTAGGGGGCTCCGTCCACACAGCTGTGAGGGACTCACCATTCATGCGAGGGGCAGGCCTCACAGTATGCCTGCTCTGGAGTTAATGGTGCTCCTGCCTTTGGTCTTCTACCCGTTCGTTGCTCTGTAAGGAAGCCCAACAGACTCACTGATTTCCCAGAGTAAACTTTCATGGAATTGAAACATTAGTTTGTATTTTGGACAGCAGTGGGAGGAGAGTAGCTATCCCCACAGGGAGGGATTTTAGTAATGTGGCTACTTGAGAGTAGGCAAGAGCACGGGGGATCCCAGAGGAACCCCTGGTAGAAGCTTAGCTACACCTATCTCCTTCCTTCAACCAACAAACATTTTTTTGACGTCTGTCGTATTAACCGGCTAATTACCTCCATGCAAGATTTTATTTTCTACATTAGATTTTATACTCTTTATATTAATTCATGCTCTTGTATGTGATCTCAGTTTCATTTCACCTCTTTCTCTTGCCAGTTCTCAAACTCTCCTGCCTCAGTGCATGACAGCATCTCCTTTCTTACAGCACCTACCCCTTTCCTTCCTTCTACCTTGTAAACCTGCCTATTTTCCAAGGCTCAATTCAAACCTCAGCTCCCTTCTGACCACACATGTCATCCCACCTCAGCAATGCTCTCATTCATCCAAATGTTAGAGAAATGACTCTGTCTTGTTTAGCCTCTCAAGCCAACCTGTAATTGCCTGTATACATGTATGCACACATGTATATATGTGCATATACATGTGTGTATACACGTATGGATACACATATGTATGTACACCAGTGTCAAGTTTTCATAGTTCCTAAATCAGTGACCACAGTGCCCATGCAAATATTCATTAAATGACATTTGTTGAGCTAAAAATAACTTTTAAGTTAATATAAAATTATTTAGAAAAAGTCAAGGAACAACCGTAAATGACACACGGGCCACATACTGTAGAATTAAGGCACAGCCATGGCACTTGGGTAGGATTTAAACTGTGGCTCATTTCATTTAATAAGTACAGTGTCCCAGGGCAAACTCAGTTTCCTAATTTTTAAGGTGTCAATAAGCCTTTCCACTTCTACTTCACATATTTTTTCCCCCTTCAGTGGTGTTGGGGATCACGCCCAGGCCTAGCTCAAGCAGTCACCATGAGCTGGAAGCCTAGGCCCTTCTCACTGTTTTCTCTCTTCATTTCTTGATGCAAGGTCTTGGCAAATTATTCAGGCTGGCTTTGAACTCACTTATGGCTCACACTGCTGTCTTGTGATCTGAACTTGTGGTCCTATGCCTCAGTCTCTAGAGGAGCTGAGACACTGGGGTGACAGAGCTGACCACCAGGCTCAGCTTCACAGAGATGTCTGCTGTGAGAATTAATTCCCCTGATGTGCAGCTCTGGTGGTTTCCCACGGCGCCTGCTTCACCCCTGTGCAGCATGCGGTCTGCATGGTGGGCTATAGGTTGGTGTATGGAAGCGAGAGAGAGCTGGCTCTCCTTCCATGATCAGGTCAGAATAAGCTCCATTCCAAATTTGCCAGGCAGGCAGGCAGGCTGCGTGCCTCATCATATTCTAACATTCATTCCCTTCCCTCTGGGACTCTCTACAGAGAGAGCCAAGGGTTGTTTGGTAGGCATCATCTCTGGCCTTGATTTAAGTGACAGAGAATCAGTCCTGTAGAGATCTGGAGGAAGACCATTCCAGTCAGAGGGATGTACAAATGAAAAGGGGGCAGAGCGGGGATATATCGGAGGCACAGGAGAGAGGCCAAAGTATCTGGAACCTAATCACAGTAGGTTGTAAGTGGAAGCAAGATCATGCAGTGCTTGGAAAACCTCAGTAACATGTTGAGATTTTTATCCCCACTTCAGCGAGAACCCAGTGTGTTTGGGGGGAGGTAGTGTTAAGTAGAGCTACCATTTGATAGCCGGTGTTCTGGGCGACTTTCAAGCAATCCCGGCTTCTCTTCTAATCCACATATAGAATAAGGCCAAAGTTAAGGTGCTATAGGAAAATGGCAGAGTAATTCCGGGATTACAAAAGATGTTGGCGCTCGTAACTTCTTGTCTCTGACGTAGCGAGCTGCCACACCATGATGGTTTACAGGCAATACTAGGAGGGTCATAAGTGGCAAAACCCAGGGTCTTCCACCAGCATGTGGCCTGCGCCACATCAAAAACAAACCTTTAGAGACTGCTGCTCAGTGAACTTTTATTTTGTTTTTTTTTTTTTCGGGACAGGTTTTCTCTGTGTCGAACTCACAGAGACCCGCCTGTCTCTGTCTCCCCAGCACTGGGATTGAAGGCATGCACTGACTCCGCCCTGCTTCGGTGGGCGGCTTGACCTCTCCCTCTGGAGAAAAAGTGTCAGAATCTCCCAGCTCAGCTGCTCTCAAGTTCTGAGTCCTCAGAAGCTGCAAGAGATAAGGTGTATTTATCTCTCTAAGCCTTAAGCTGCTAACTTTGAGAATGAGTCATGTGTGCCCCACAAGGAATTCTACTGATTTTGATTTCCCTCACCGAGCTTTTGAATAGATAAGGAACTGAGGAGAGGCAAAGGACAGCACTGGCCGGCTTCGGTGGGCTCCTGGGAACAATGGCTCGGACCCAGGAGCCAGGAATTGGCAGCCAATGAGATCTACTGATAGATTTACAGCTGAGGAATGAAGGTTCTTCTCTGTTTGGTGTTTGGGTAGCGGGTGGTAAGCAAGTTGCCACTGGCTAAAGGGACAAGTCATCTTGGAAGCTCCAGACTCCGAGAAGCACAAAATAAAGATTGCGTTGAGTGAGAGCGAGAGAGACAGTTTGACCAGAGCAGCTTTTCTGTCACCTGCAGAGTGCAAATAAGATCTGTCTACGTTCAATGAAAACACCTTCAGTCAGTGTCTTGAAGCTGGCTTCCTCCTTCTCAATTAAGCAGACGACAATTAAATTAGAGTCCAGCTTCGAGGGGTTCATTATGCCTCATCGAAAATGATAAATGACTCTTAGTGACCTCGCCACCTCACTGACACAGTCGCACCTCATTTTTCAAAGAGCTAATGAAACTGATAGATTTCTTTCTCCTCAGTATCAGGGCCAAGAAAAACAGCGTGTGCACAGTGGCATGCTTGGGAGTGGAGACAGGGCAGGAGAGAAAAGCTGCCTATTACATTTTGACAAGTGGCCAGAGTAATTTTGAAGTGCACACTTGGAAAAAAAAATAAAATAAAACACCTATCTACATACTGATTTCCTGTCTGTCCCATGGCGTTAGCCCACACCTCTGCTTGGCATACAATACTCTGTGTGTGTGTGCGCACAGGTGGGGGCCAGGCCCATTCTTTGGAAAGGAAGCCTTAGGGAAAGAAGTGGGAGGCTGACAATGGGGGCTCTCCGAAGCTAACAGAGACACCACCAGCCCTTACCTTCTCCTGAAGTCACTCTGGGCCAGAAGGAGGACTTGAATCCCCACACCTTCCCCCACCCCACTTGTTGAAAGGGTGGGCGAAGCTGGCTTCGAAATTTGGTGGAGGGGTGGAACAGAATGAGAGCACTGGGAGCAGGAGCTTGGGCACTTGCCTTCGATTGTGGTTTCCAGCTGGGTGGGCTTACGGCCTTAACTTCTCTGAGGCTCAGACTTCATTTGTACGATGAGGATGATATTACAGCGAAGACGGAGTATAAAGGTAAAGGGAGAGTTTGTTTATTGGAAGCAGCAGTTCTCAACCTGTGGGTCGAGACCCCTTTGGGGTAGCGTATCACATATCTTGTATACGAGATATTTACATTACAATTCATCACAGTAACAAAATTACAGTTATGAAGCAGCAACAAGATAATTTTATGGTTGGGGAGGGTATCTCCACAACAAGAAGAACTGTATTAAAGGGTCACAGCTTTAGGAAGATTGAGAACCACCGGTAAGGCATTGTTACCTCCAAGCGTAGCAAGAAGATTTAGGGGCCTCACTAATTTGGGGGCTGTTTATTCTGTCTCTAAGTTAGTGCTCCTTCCATGGCATCCTGTCTCCCATGGAATTATTTAGGAGGTCTGTTTGAAACACAAGAGCAAGGAAAACACTCCACCAGCCTGTTCTGTAAAGGGCCAGTGTTCAATAAGCCAGTGTTTGCAAGCCAGTTGACCAGGGACCGTTCTCCTCCGGCTCTGCGGCATGTTAGAAGAAATAAGGAGGACTTAGTTCCAGGATGGAAATTCCAGTGGGATTTTGTAACATGGAACAAGAGATCAGTTCACCTCCAAAACCAAAGGAACGTTTACAACCAAACACTGGGTGGTGGGATGGGTGGTGGGTAAAAGATTATAAGGGGAAGTCCAGCTGGGTGCATAAATCCACCAGGGTATTCACACAGCCCTTTGGAGTTGTGGGTACGGAGAAATCCCAGCAGATATGGAAGGGGCTCAGATGCTAGGCCAGTAGGTAGTGTCTAGACTGACTTGCTAAAATCTGACTGTCCGTATATGTGGCCAAGACTGATCAAGAAGGGAATCTTTGCAACTGTGAAAAAGATGTTCAGGGAAGAAGCTGATCTTTGCTGAAGACAAGCCGTCTCCACGTGATACCACAGAGGCCTGTGGCATAGGGAATCATACCTGGAGGCTGAAGGTCTAGAAGGGCCCCGGGGAAGATGGGACTTGAGTTCTCTCAAGTAACATGAGGAATATTTTAAAATCTTTCTTTAAAAATGTATTGTTTGAGAATTCACATATGACTGTAATGTACTTTGATTGACTCCATCCCACAGTGCCTTCTCTTCAGCTTCTGACCCCAACTTTCCCTTCCTAACTTCATTCGATCTTTTGCCCATTTAGTGCTAGCAGTATCTGCATGAAAATCCAAAGAAAATGGATTCACCACCCCCTGCCCCCAGCAGGAGTGATATCCTTAGCCATCCGTGCTGGAATGGATTCTGGTTGGCTTGCTCTTGTTCAGGTCTAATGAATCCAATTGCAATCACTGGGCATTCATGTGTGCAATGCTCCTGTGCTCTCTAAAGAGCACTGTTTCAGGACCAAATATATCTGGGCACAGGGTCTTTTCTGAGACTGACATTCAACCAAGGCCCATGTATGGATATAACCTAGAACCTCCACTCAGATGTAGCCTGTGGTAGCTCAGTAACCAATTGGTTTCCCAAAGTGAGGGGAACAAGGACTATTTCTAACAGGAACTCAATGACTGGCTCTTTGGTCTCCCCACCCCCGAAGGGAGGAGCAGTCCTGTTAGGCCACAGAGGAGGGCTTTGCAGCCAGTCCTGAAGATACCTGATAAAACAGGATCAGATGAATGGGGAGGAGGTCCCCCCTATCAGTGGACTTGGAAAGGGGCACGGTGGAGATGAGGGAGGGAGGAGGGACTGGGAGGGAATGAAGGATCGGGACATGGCTGGGATACAGAGTTAATAAAATGTAACTGATAAAAAAAATAAAAAAAAAAAGAAACTGAAAAAAAAAAAAAAAAAAGAGCACTGTTTCACAGAAGCCGCTCACTGCCTCTGGCTCTTACAAGCCTTCTGCCCCATTTTGTATGATGATCCCTGAACTTGGGGAGAATGGTGTCATAGAGATCTGTTGGGTCTTAAGATTTTAGTGATTCAGTTGGCCTTGTTTAAGATTATTCATCTTTCTCATTTAATTCTCATTATAACCAGATAATATTGATCCACTGTACAGATGAGTCCACTGAACAGATGAGGAGACCGAGGTCATTGAGGAGGAGGAGGAGAAGGCAGAAGAGGAAGAGGAGGAGGAGGAGGACGAGGAGGAGGAGGAGGACGAGGAGGAGGAGGAGGAGGTGAAGTTTTTGCTTCTCATCACATAACACACGCATCTGAATTCAGACCACAGTGTACATCTTTTTGTATTGGCCCTCATTTCAAAATTCATAAGAGAAGTCCTATCTTCTCCTCAGACCCCCTATCCTGATATTCTGCTCTAAAGCATGGCCACTGACACAAGGTCCAGCAACATCAGTTCACATGGGCTGTCCTCTGCCTTTCCTGGAGGTTCCCGGCTCATCTTTAAGAACCTTTTCCTAGTGTGGACTTTCTAATTCCACTGGTGAAGAGGAGTAGAGAGAGAGCTGCTGGCTGTCCTGTGTCCCATTCCGTATTGAAAATCCCGGGTATGGATTGCTTTGTAGCTAGATTCTAGAAAGAGTTGATGTCAGCTTCTAAATGATAAGCAATCTCTTTTCTGCCTAAATGTTAGAGTCATAACTTCTGACACTGAGATTAAGAAGGAAAGAATGAAAAAGAAACACTCTCTCTTTTTTTTAAGGGCCAGAGAAGCATAGTGCTTATAAAGTCTTGATTGTGTATTGAGTGGTTGGTGCTTGCCAATAAATTCATGTAAAACTTTATCTTGAAGGTGTCATGTGATCTCCAGCTACCCAAGATGCCAATACCTGATTGTTTTATGTAACCCTAAGCAACTTCAGTGTGAAGTATAATGACCTTCTCTCATAGTGGAAAGATAAACTTACATACCTAGATCACCCCATACCAACATGTAATTTTACTGAGAGTTGGTGGGTTTGTGTGGGGGTAGGGGTGCACTGTCTGAAACTCACACTTACTAGGAAAACAAGCGTGCCTTAGGTTGCTTTCATAGCAATCAAGTTCTAGATAGGCATCTGGAGAAAAAGAGCTGCTTTGGGAAAGATTATTTTGGGAAAAGAGGCAGCATGAATCAGCTGCTCCGGAACTTCTGCATCTCGGAGAGGTTGGAAGAGAGAGAGCGAGAGTACATAGGCAAGGTTCTCCTTCTTCACCAGGGCTCTGTTCCTGGGACGCATCCCTGGGCACCGGAATATTCCTGCAAGATGGCTGCAGCCCCGGCAGATGGAAGTGCACAGACTCTGGGAAAAGACTGGAGTTGCGTTTGATGCTGGATCCTGCCGGTGCTGCTGGGCCAGGTGCTATTATTCAGTTAGTGCTGTTCTGCACTTCGCAGGAAAAGCACAGCGGGCTTGTAATGCTTGAGTTTTTAAACATTCACAAGGTTCTGATGCTATAAACAGGCTTCCCATGTCAGAGATTAAATCAACCACGATGCCTGCCATGCCAACTTTATTTCTGAAACTACGCGTTTGCCACAGCAATCAAAATACCCGCTAATCCCTCCCTTCTGACAGGCTAACAGGAGCCTTGAGAACCACACTGATGGTACTGAGAGACGTCGCCTGTGTGGCTTGTTTGCTGAAGGGGCTGTGGATGTCCCTGACTCCACCTGGAAGGCTCTTGCCTAGCCTTGAGACATGATGCCTTTTTGAGGGGTGGCTGGGCCTCACTCTTGCGCTTTGGAGTGTATGTCTTTGAGATGAGTAGTCACAGGCTAGCAAACAGCTGTTTAGTCCAACATCCACTCCTCCTCTTTTTGGTAGCAGCATCTACGCTCTTCACCCGCTCTTAGTGGGCCATGCTCCATAGCTCTATGTGGCTTGCAACACTGGAGGTGAGTGCGGGTCCAGCCAATCACATTCTGTTTCCTACCTTCGCTCGGATACTTGGTTTCAGGTGAGCCAGGCTGACGTGTGTAATCACTAAAATTTGGACCTTGTTCTTGTTTTCCTTTGCTCTAAGCTTCTGCACTTCATCTTCGGCCACTCAACTGCTTGAGATTGAATTCAATCACTACGAAGCAGAAGTGAGGTTTGGAGGCAGATTCCCGGTGATAGTGTGTGAGCACCTGTTAGAAGTGAGGTACACTCCTGGGCTTGTTTCCATGAACACATTGTTTAATCTTCCCCATCCAGAGCGAGTTCTCAGTCTGTCCTTCAAAATTGAAGTTTTTCTGCCTCTCTCACATCATCCAGCTGCTTCAGTCAGTCAAACTGATCAATTCAGTGACAAAACTTATTATGAGTTTATCAACCTGTGCTTAGGCTAGACTTGTTCTAACTTAGTGAAACTGATAAGACAGCTCAGAGTAGGCTCTTGAGAAGAGAGTGGCTATTAAGGACAGAGCATAACCCTGAAAAGTTGGTTGTGGGTGCCATGAGGAAGTGCCAGGAGCTTCAGATAGCTGGGGCCCATGCTGTCTTGGTGGAAGATGATTTGGAACTGTGTCTCTCAGAAGAAGTCGTCTCCAACCAGGTGCCCTTACCTGGGAAGATGATACTCCTCTCTGCTAGAGGGCATCTACATGCCCTTTCTCACAAATGTACCCGTGTTATTCTGGGATGGCCACAGAGTCACAGACACTCAGCCACAAGCCCCTGAATGCTCCACATCAAACATTAAAGGCTTCAACTGGTGATTTCTCATTTGTATTTGCAAATGATATGTATTTGCTGGTTAAAATTTCTGAGGACTTAGCCTGTAGCAGAGCCCATTACTTAACAGGTACTACACTGTATTTCTAGAGTGATCCTCTGGGGTAGATGTTATTCTCTTAACTGCAAAGGAACAGTTCCAGAAACTGGAAAGTTACCTTGCTTGGTCAAGGTCATAGGGTAGTTATACTTAAGCCGAAGGAGACAGGAGAGGCCGTGTTCTGGATCAGGCCCCTCACTCTGCACAAACAGCCCCATTAGTGGGTCACAGCAGTCAGCAGCCCTCGCTTAGCAGCCTCATATCCTGCCTCAGTTCAACACAACTCACTTTGTTCCCATTTCTGCCTGGAGAGAATATGAGATTAGATGGATCCAATTCCGAATTTAGTGAATTTTTTAGTATCCCAGATTCTTGTTCTTTGTATGGAGAGTGTGGTTAATATATTTGCTTTTTCATTTTTTTTTTCTTTCTTAAACTGTGGAGCATTAAATTGTGTACACTGACAGTGTACAACATTTTTCTATACATATCCATTCTGAAATAATTCCTATGGTCAGGCAAATTGACATATTTAACATCCCATTTTCTTTCATTCCTTTCTTCTCCTCCTCCCTTCTTTAGCTATTTAGTAAATCTTAACCACACAACACAGCGTTTGTAACTAGAGTAGCAACACTTTTGTGTTTTTGGAAATTAGTTTGTGTGTTTGTTTGAGATGGGATCTTACTCTGTAACCCTGCCTGGCCTGGAACTCAAAGAGGTACAGCTATCCCCGTCTTCCCAGTGCAGGGCCAGGATTGAAGATGTTTGGCATGGTGGCTTGAATAAGAATAGCCCCAATGGGCTCATTGGTTCCCATAGGCTCATCTATTTGAATGCTTAGTCACCAGGGAGTGGAACTGTTTGAAAGGGTTATGAAGTGTGGCTTTGTAGGAAGAAGTGTGTCACTAGAGATGGGCTTTGAGGTTACAAAAGCCCATGCCAAGCCCAGTCTCTCTCTCTCTGCCTACCTAAGGATGTAGCTCTCAGCTCCTTCTCCAGCACCTGCCTTCATGCCGCCATGCTCCCTGACATGATGAGAATGGACTAACCCTCTGAAATGATAAGTAAGCCCCTAACCAAATGCCTTCTCTTATGAGAGTTGCCTTAGTCATGGTGTCTCTTCTCAGTACCAGAATAGAGAGTGGACTCTTGGAATATGTTATTTAAAAAAAAAACACCAATCAAACAAACCCAGCATCATGTATTTTGGTACTCATGTCTGTGGCACTTAAAGCAATCCTCTGTGATGTTTTTGATAGCTACTTTTACTCCACAGATCTAGGCATATGTGTTTTCTTTGTTGTTCCCTGAATTTGTATGCTTCCATGGCTTCTACATTTTAAAGTTATTTAAAATCCTCTTGCAGAGAATAAGCACACACACGCGCGCACACAAACACACACACACTCACACACACACACACACACACACACACGAATGCATGCAACTTGCTTATGCACCTGGATATTTGGATGAACAGAATTGTAGAAGTCAGGTTGCATCTCCAGACTAAGGTAAATGCATGGGAGATGCTTGTGGCATTGTTGAAGGGATTCCAGCAAACTGTCCTCAGACCTGCTGTGCTTGGCTCTTTTTCTGTGTGCAGACGCTAACATGCCTTCTCGGTTGCTCTGGTTGTCACACTCCCACTGGAATCTTCTTTACACTCAGGACTTCATCCGAGTCCATCTTCCCCTGAGCAGCCCGGGGCTTATGCTGGCAGATTTGGAGCCAGTTCATGGGCTGTGGGCCTCTTCCCTCCGAGCACATGCTGTGCACCTGCAGACATCAGCTGGGGCTGGGGAGCTGCTGCCCACGCAGGCAGTGACGGGTGTGCTCTCGGTGATGCCTGAGGCCAAAGTCAGAAATCACTGTCTGGTAAGACTTCCAGGGAACCCATCGTAATGGTGGCCTGAGATGAGGCGGAAGGTTTAAAGCCCCTCACGAAACCTTCTTAATCGGTTCATTCCTTTAACGACTGTTTCAGAGCAGCTGCAATGAGCCACGCTCTGTGACTGGGGTTAGAGGTTCGGCTTATTGACACCCTGCTCACGACTAACACCACAATGGTTAGTAGACGCGCCTGTGTTGCTTCTGGTTTTACGCCTTGGGAATACTTTAATGCAAGGTAAATGGGGAGGGTTGGAGGTGTTTTAGAGACCAGAACAATCATCTTAGGCTGGGCAAAGACTACCTTCCTCTAAAGTAGCAAATCACATTCCAATCAGCCACAGAAAACACCAAAGTTTTTCCATTAGAAAGTAATAGGGTCGTGCAAAAGAGTTACACGGCGGGTACACAAATCATGCCGTGAGACTGGTTCCACGTGGGAGGTTTATTAGGGGAAGGGAAAAGGGTCGCAGAGACCATCTCTAGACAGGGCAGGAGAGGGAGAGGGGGGGAGGGGCTTTGAGTTCTCTTATAAGGCAACCCGGAGCATGCGCGCAGGTAGTTTCAGGTGGTCAGCAGGTAGTTGGGTGTCTGCAGGTGGCCTCACAGATGCCGATAACCAGTTCGTTGGGTCCCTTAGGGTTGGCCTTAGAGATGCCTGCTTATTGATCCCAACAGAAAGTTCCATCAAATCATACCAATTATTGCTTGTTCCTGGTTTCCTGTATTTTTCTTCCCTGCTGAGGAGGCTAGGAAACCCCTTTTCTCCAGGCACAGGTGATTGGCTCAGAGTTGAAGCTCTGGCTTCCAGTCTGCCTATTAGATTTCTTGCGGGGAGCTGGCACTGTAGCTCTTTAAGACACCTTAATTGAGGAAGAATTAAGATGGCGGATGTGTGTTCAGCCCTGTGAACGGATAGAGAGCAGAGAGACAGAAAGAGGTGGTAGACACAAGTAAGGAAGAGAGCTCCGAAGCTCCCAAAGGAACCAGAACTGGACAGCTAGCTCCCTTTATGTGGAGATTCCAAGATCAAGAGCTGCTTGCTAGCCAGGCTTCCCTGAACCTTCCTCAGACGCTCCAACAAAGCCCAGCTCTGCTTCCCCCACCCCCATACCTTCTCTTTACCTCCCACCCTCGCACCCCTCTCTTCATCTTTCCAGTAACCCTCCCCATCTCTCTGGCTATGGCAATATTTCTTTCCCCCTTTGTACTGTAGAGAAAAAGGCAATAGAGACACTTCTTGTCATCCTGTCCCCAAAGGCTAAACACAATCCGTTCTTGGGAGACATATTTTGTTTGACTCTCTGTCACTTCTCAGATGGCCTGATTGTTTTGGAAATGGGCTGTGCTCTGTCCTGGCGAACCCTCTGGGGAAGGCTCAGCTTGGAGGATTCCTGGATCCATTTGTTCAGCAATTAGATTAGGGGGCTTTAGGGGCAGACCCTGGGTAGTCAGTCGCTCCTGAGTGCTCTCTGCCGGGTGGAGAGAGAAGCCACAACCGGCACCCTGTAGGAACTGGCCTCACCTTGTGAAGGGCTACACCCCCCAGGGCATGGGGATATGCTTTTTAAACCCAGAATTGTCATTTTTAATACCTGTTTAGTAGTTCAAAGTCACCGAGGAAATTCTCAGAAATTTCACATTCCAGGGTAGTGTGAACAGGCAGGGCAAGAGGACAGTCCAGAACGCACAGCCTGCGGCTGACTAAGACTATCCGGAGAAGTGAAAAGAAATTCTTCCTCTTTTGAATCACATGGACAAGCATTTAAAACTTGGTTGTGCATTCTCCGTTCCAAGGCCCACCGAATCTCCTCTTGGAAGTTTCCGAGGTTCGGCGCATTAACAGTGCAAGTTCAGTATCCGCTTGCTTCTTTGCAGTGAGCCTTCTCTCCCCGAAGCTTGGAAGGAAGGACATGGGCTCTATCAGGAAATGAGAGTCAAAGGACAGGGAGCCTTCGTTCCTCTCCCAGCCCCCGCTGCTAGTTCTCAGTCACTTATCCATTGATATCCAAGCTGGATGATCAGACAAAACCCTCCCCGACACCCCTAGAAACCTGGATGCCTGCGCCTCTGAACTCCTGGGCCTCTAACCCTCCTTCGCAGCCCTTCTCCAGCGCTCTGGCATTTTTGCACAGGGTGCTTGCCGAGCAGCAGGGAACTCGGGCTGGCATTAGGCGAAAATCTGTTTTTTCTTTGTCTTTACTCTTGCTCCCCTCCCCTCCCCCACCCATGCTGTAGCTGGGCGCATTCAGCTGCGTGTAAATTAAGCACGTTCTGGTGCTTTTGCCAGTCGCATCTGGGATACTCTGGACATCTCTGGTATCCGCTCTGAATTTATGAAACCAGTAATTTGCTGCTCCCAGCTTATGACGCCTGACATTGTCACTGTTTGCTTAGCGGTTTTGGTATCTGATGTTCTTAATGTTAAGGTCAATTTTATTGATACTGAACTTTCTGCCCTCATTTCTTTCTCCATTGCAGCTTTTTTTTTTCCTTTTTTCTTTTTTTGAGGCACACACAGAGAGGGTAACTAATCTTAATATCTTGTGTTCACAATTCTATTTAGCATGAAATCAGTAACTGACATATTAATTATAATAATCTGTTAAATATACTTTACCTACGTGTTAATTATGGGAGACCATTCTCATTTATTTCTCTGGGTAGCCTATTAATTCAACCCAGATGGTACAGCTTTGTGAGATGGTAACACTGAGCGTTTGCAGAATAAATCATGTTGCCAAGATACAGCAGCAAAAATGTTATAACATCTGAATAAGCTTTAGCACGATAGAAGCACAAAGCAACTTACCTATCACTCACACACGGGGGCACAGTTACCAAACACGGTCCACACACCAAATGTGAAAAATAATTTTTTTTGAACACATCATGGTTTCCTCCAAAAGAATAGGTTCTTTATTCAAGCCCAGGGCCCTATAAATAATTCCAGGAGGGGGAAATGGAATCCTGAGGCTGCATGCTCATCATAACTTAGGGGGAGGGGAAGGAAGGCAGCTGTGCGGTTCTTGAACATTCTGGTAGCAAGGCTGGCATTATGGAGACACACTGAAGCACCCCCACTGCCTACCTAACTCCTTCCTGGGGGTAGCAAGCAGAACTCTGGCTCCCTCTTCTAGGGCTCTTACCATGGGGTGTTTTCTAGCGGAGAGGCGTATTTACCTCAGAGTGGAGTGGATCTCATGTCCAGGTTTGGGATACAGTCAAGGGAGGAGGTTGGCAGCATCTTCCTGGGGAAGATCTATGGCCACCACCCACACATTTTAGCTCAGCGACGTGGTTCAACAAAGCCGTTGCCACTTGCTCATAACTTTTAAGAAGATTTCTCCCAGTAGTTCTTGGGAACCAATTGGGGACGGATCCATGTGGGCTTTTTCAGAACTTAGGATCTAGGGAATGCAGTCAAGTAGTTACAGCGTGGTTAGGACCATGCTCCAGGGACTGTACTAGCTAGAGCACACAGTAAAGCCTACCAACCCAGACCCAGGAGGCTCAGAACAGCTTCCCAGAGTATTAATTTTACATCCTGTCCCTGAGACTGGAGATAGTCAAGTTGGAGGCTGAAGAATTGAAGAAACCTGTCTTCGAATAGCCTATCATATGGGACTGAAAAAAGTCAGTGAAAATGGGGCACACAGTGAGGAAAGGAGGTGATGGAGACATGAGCACCACGGTCAGGTCAGTGGACATAGTTGGCTTATGAATGGCCTTTAAGCCAGTGGTTCTCAACCTGTGGGTCGCAGCCCCACCCACAGGGTGGGCCTAAAGACCATCAGAAAACACAGATATTTACATTAGGATTCTTAACAGAAGCAAAATTGCAATTAAGAAGCAGTACGTTTAAGAAGCAAACCAAAAACTAATTTGTGGTTTGGGAGGGGGGGTGTTCCTACAACACGAGGAATTGTATTAAAGGATTTCAACATAAAGAAGATGCTTTGAGCCCTATGCTTTGAGCATCTTTGCCCTGATGCTCTCAGGCATTGGGAGTGTTGTTAAAGTGGGCGGGTCTGATGATTTTAGGCAATGAAGGGATGATGCTAAGCTTACATTCCATTATGGATTCACAAAAGACTGCAGGTCCTCAGCTGAAGCTATTGTTAGGGTAGAGATGGTGGGGTCTTCATCTGGAAGAGAAATGACCTGGTTCCTGGCAGCTCCATGTGATATCTTTCTTTCTTTTTTTTTTTTTTTTCAAAAGCTTTTCCCAGTTTCTACAGACTTTATGAACTCCCTCTTTTTTGAGCTTTAACAGCAACGTTTTAGAGATGATTTCCCAGGGAAAGATAAGCAACAGGCAGGACCTCGAAAGGCTCAATAATCCAGCATGGGTATATCCGTGTCTGCTACAACGGGCAAGGTTGCCCTCTAGCCTCACGCCATCTCTGTGTCTCCTCCACTGACATGGAGCAGTGCGGCACTCATGATGCCCAGGACTGCCTTTGCTGCATATTTATTAGAGATTACATTTTGTGATTGCTTTTTTACCATTCAATCTAAAGAGCCACTCCCCACAGCTACTCTCGTAACATGCTGTTCCTCCTCTTCGTAGCGCTGAGCACAATGTGAATTAGAGAATAATTTGATTTGCTTTCCTGCTTTTTTTTTCTTGTCACCCCCACTTTATGACCCTTGGTGGCAAGCCATGTTGGCTTATCTCTTTATACTCTGAGCATGTGGCCTACATAGCCTGCCTTGAAAGCAGTGGCTGTCCAACACACTAAAAAACAAAACAAAACAAAAAACAAACAAACAAACTTGATTGAACAACTGTATTACTTTTTGTTGACTATATTTAATGTGGATGTTTTTAAGCATAGAGAAAGAGATGAAAATTAGTGGTGCAGAAATGGGAAAGAACCACAAGACAGAAATGGGGGAATTGGAATTGTAAATGGCCTCTTGTAGTAATGATTAGAATTTAGGTAAATGACAGCCAAGCCCACTGTAGAGAGATTTACCTGAAGGCTAGGGAGTGTAGGTAGCAGAGACATTTTCAGCATTCAAATAAAAGCTTGATCATGCATGTGAATTTCAGAGGGGATGACCACAGTTTTAAATGCTAGAAGCAGTCTTCATTTAGAGTTGAAGAAACAAACAACTTTCTTTCCTTTTATTTTTTCTTTCAAGCTAGCTTCTTTTGCTCAATCTCTTTAGTTAGAAGTTTCTTGATCATGTTTCTTAGCATCCAGGTGCTAGGCCTTGGTAGAAAATGACTTAGAAAAGTAAGCGTGTAGACTTCGAGCTACTAACAGACCCTCTCTGTACTAAAGCGGCAAGGGAGAGTGTGAGCAGAAAGATTTCCAGCTGAATCACTGTTGATTCAGGGTTGATCTCCGCTTCTCTTTTGAAAATATATTGGGAAAGTATCAGGGTCCATTACATCCACAGAGCACTCTGAAATCACAGCTGAGCCCCCCTCGCTGGGCTGAACACCATCAGCATTCCACGGCCACGACATGGTTAAGAGGAACTTCTAGCGGGGGAATATAAAATTTTAAATGGCACAGATAACGTCAGTCTGAGTTACTGTTTTCAGAATGACACAGATGTTAGGATAAGGGAGCATAAATGGAAATTAAAGAGAAACAAATTCAGAGCAGATGTCAGGAAGCATTTTTTTTTTTTCCATGCGGAGAATCACAAATGTGTAGAATGGCCTACCAGGCTTGACTGTTAAGGCGAAGACACAGGGGACATTCGAGAACTGATCAGATGGCATGGTGGGGGAATTAAGCAGTAAAAGAGGAAATGAGCATGCATATGGCAACGGGCTGTCAGCGAGACCCTCCGCGGCGTCCGTGCTCCTGTGTAGCTGCTGCTCGCACACTTACCTTGAATAAACACACAAAACCTCTTTGCTTTGAGTCCTCACACATTGCACCAATCTCAAGATCGTTATTTCCACATCATAATGATAACTCTCACCGAGTGAATGAGATTGGGTCAAGGAGGAGGGGAGAGGGAGAGCATGGACACATATGCCCAAATACAGAATGAAGGGTGGGGGAGGGAGAGAGAAGGAAGAAGAGAACCTTTCCAGGAACCCCAGTCCCCAAATCATAATCCCTGTCTGTATTTCCTAGTAAGGGTGTCATGGTATCCAAAATTAGGGAAAAAAAAGTACCAAATATCACATATGGTGAAAAAATGAAATTGAGCCATCAGCTTTTCAAAGCTCCTCGCTGATTGCGATTTGAACTGACGATGGAGATATGGTGTTGGGAGATCTAGGGTCCCCAAGTTGCCTCTCTCTTTACCTTGTGCCCTCAGAGTTGTCCTGGAGAGACTGTAACCAGGTGCCCTTTAACTGGGTCTCACCTGGGGGACATAGCTTATGATAATAGGGACAGAGACAGAGGGAAGCAACGACCCTGTGCCTCAGGGGAAGGTGGTTAAAGATAAAAAGTCCACTAAAACCTCATTAATCTGGACCATGCTAATTTAGAGTATATGAATAATTCAGACCCTCTGGCCGGGCTGTAGTTTACCTTCGTACTAGATATGGTAAAAAGGTTTGCTAAGCAAATTAATAGTGTAAACAAGATGGAGGGCAGGGAATATATAGCCTATTTAAGAGAACAAACTGTTTTCACATACTTAGCAGAACCATCTGCATAGGAACAATGAGTAGGTCAGTTATAAGTAATCTTGGCTTTCCCATTAACCCTGGTCTGCTGGGTGTCCATACTTGGCTGACTTTTATCAGTAGTGAGCAGAAAACAATGAACAAGAGTGGACGTTCTTGGCACTCTGGACTTAAGGCAGAGTGTTACCTGTCCTTTTGTAAGTTACTTCAGACTCAGATGTCTTCAAAGGTATCTTGACAACGTTTCTTAGACCCTGCTTGTCCTCTATATCTGTTGGAGTTGAGGAGCTAGAGAGACAATCAGACAATGGTTCTGAGTAGTCTCTGTACAAAGACAAGCATGGAATGCGTGTCTGGGCAGCTTCATGGCTCCTTTGCAAGAACAGGTGCCACACGTTAGGAAGCCTAAATTTAGAGACTCTGCAAATAATTACCCTTGGACTTGGGCAGGCCACATCTCCTCTCTGGGCACCACTTTCCACATTTATACAAGGGAATCGGATCAATAGCATCGAAAGCCTCCTAGTTCAACCGTTCTATTACTGCCATTTATTTTCCCAGGGACAACATCTCATCAGTAAGACTACATCCAATGATTCTTGTGTTGTCTTGACAGTCAGACAGGGCAAATGAAGTGCAGAGCACACCATAGCAACAAGAGAGGGCAGTGCAGGGGGGAAGAAGGAGGAGAGGAGGGAAGGCTGCGAGAGAAAGGGAGAGACACCTGTTTTCATAGGCTGAGAACTAGCTCCTTCCTGTTTCCTTTGGGGCGTGCTCACTCCCCCCCCACACCCATAGCCTACTTCGTGCCTTTTCCCACTGCATAGTATCAGAACTCTCAGCACCCTCCCCTTGCCCCCAGCTTCACTGCGGCGCCCTCGCTCTCTCTGTTTTCTTCTTGAAGCAGAAGAACTTCAAAGTGCAGCAGGTCTGGGCGACACTAGCCTCACCGTCCTCACCGCTCTGAAGAACTGTGCCCCATTCCGTTGCCCCATTATTCCTGCAGGTGAGCCCGGACCAGCCTGCCGTGTGTTTGGCTTCAGGCTCGAGTTCCTGTCAGTCTCTCATTCTGCCCAGTTGTTGACTCAAACTAATCAATTGGATATTGATTTCATGTACCATTTCCACTTAAGTGATTCTCAAATAATACTCGGTCAATGTGCGTTTGAAACCTTTGCCACTGAAACCAATCAGCACCCAGTCCCCTTCAGAGGCAGACCCTGCCCAGTGTCATGCTACCGGGCCTCCTCTAAAGTTGGGAGAACACGCTTACCTTCTTAAATGTGTGTGTGATATATGCTGCCGTTTTTCTGTTTTGCAGAAACTCAGTAGCAGAATCACTTTAGAGCTCTGAAAAAAGTATGTATAAATCTCATTGGTGAGTGCAGTTGTCCCTTTTATTTTTTCCTGTTTTTTTTTTTCCTTTCTGTGGTTTATGGGGGTAACGGTGTTTTAAAAGTATTATGGAACATTCCAGAAGTAAACATGTTTGTTTAAATATCTTTTTATTGCATTACATCATCATAATTGATTTGTTGTATTATTACTTGTTATAGTTAATCTTCCTCCCTTTATTTTAAAAGACAGAATGTCGGTAGCCCAGGCTGTCACAGATCCTCTCTTGCCTCCACCTTCTGAGTGCTGAGACTATGGGCATTTCATCATAGGTGTGTACATACAGGGAAAAAAGAATCAGAGTACAGTAAGGCCTCGGGTTGCCTGGTTTCAAGCACACAGTACATGGTCTTGGAACTTACCCTTCACTGACAAGGGGGCCTACCTTCCGAGGTGTAGAAGTCCCTGTGGGAAAGTTTACGAGAAAGTTGTATTGGTACCAGGAGCAGCACAAATGGGAAAAGGGTCTTTAATCAAAGAGCTTTAATCAGAGATTCCAGGCTTGCTTTACTTTTCAGGAGGGCCTTGTCTCACAGGGACAGATCAAGTGGTTTTTGCTCAGTGCATCAGGCTTGGAAAGCCAACCTCTCCAGGATCGTAAACTTCGGTGAAATCCTTAGTTAAGATCTTTCTGACATCCCTCAGAGCAGTGGTGTGTGCAGCTGCGGCAGCAGGGCTGCACTGCCAGCCTTCGTCAGCAAGCCTTGCTATAGTTCCCTCTCTCTATCGCTGGCCACTATGACTTCTGTCCACTGAGAAATCCTTGGAATAAGTAGCTTTGGGGCAGCACCAGGCATAGAGGACAAGGTTTGCAAAATGGCAGATGTGGCCTGCAGATGCATACCGTTCAGGGTGCAAAGTGTCTTACCCCCAAATGAGTAAATACATAAGGTTGGATACGTAAGATTCAAAATACCAGGCAAGTTGGGCTGATAGATCCTGCATCACGCACAGAAATGTTCAACCAGCCCTGAGTAGTGACTATTTCCTCTTCTACTAACCTGTCCACTCAGCCCTATCACTTCGTGTTGTCTTACTGCAGTCTTTCTCATTGTCTAATGTGCAAACCTCTGCATCTACCCCCGAAGCAGTCATTTAATACTAAAAGGCTCTTGGTTGCCCACCATAATTATCTGTTAAGAGTCTATTAAAGATACCACTCACTTTAGCTATATGACAAAAATTACCAACCTCAAACCGACCAGGAAACTGTCTTCCTGCTTGATGGCTTATGGGGTACCAGTAGGTGCTCTGCAGGGTGCTCAGAGAGAAAACACATCAGCAGTCTTACTCACACTGAACCCTGCATGCTACAACGCTGGCCTGCTGGAATGATAAACTCACTGCTGCAACAGTGGCATGATGGTTATGGCGGTAACCTGCCCCCTTTTGATCAGTTATGAGGCCTGTTCCGGGATTAAAACAAAGACATATTTGCATAACATAACTGAGTTTACAAACAAACCAAAACTTCTGTTACATATCCCCCTTTTTGTTGAAAACATCTCTCTAGACTTTAAAATATCTTTTTGGAGCTAAAACATTGTCTTGGTCCCTCAGCAACCAAGCTTAATTGCCGTGAGACTATGACTATCTAGTCTTCAACCCCATCGAAGACATTAGAAGGAAATGACAGTGCCTAAGTATATAGGAAGCACAGAGCAAGCAGCTTCCAGAACTATAGCAATGACAGAGACAGCTGAACTGAGGCTGCCTTAACGGTCGCCAGAGGTTTCTCTTTGTTATTGGGGTGCTCAGTCTTCCACCCACCAGCCCAGAATATCTGACAGACTTTTCAGGAATTTTGAAGGACTGATCACTTAGTTTTTGCAAAGTTGGACAGTTGGTTTCCCAGAGTCCTGCTTATTCACAGTTTGGACAGACAGCCTGCTATCAGCAGTTGAAGGACAGTTTTTTCTCCAGCGGTTATGCTGCCACATTTGTTTATTTGATGCCCACCATCTTCGTTGAAGTAGATTAGAGGTGCTGCCAGAAGCAGATGCCTCTCTGTTAGAAAATCTTTTTATTATTAAAATATCTTTAAATGCCATATTTTGTAGATCTCTAAAGTGTTTGATGACCACCTATTTATTTACCATTATACAGTGTATAATCATATCTATCTATCTATCTATCTATCTATCTATCTATCTATCTATAATATTTTAGAGCAACATTCCTTGTTTCTAGCTGTGTACTCTCTGCTTAACCCTGAAAACATATACAAGAGACTAAATAAAGCTTATTTCTGTAATTAACTATACTAGTATCTAATAAGACTGCAAACAAGAATATTTATAGGTGACTAACTACTAATTGGCATCTCCAATAATCCTAAACAGTTTGCAATAGTTAACTTTCATAAGACTAGAACTTTACATCATTTTCAAGTGAGCTGCATATGTACAATACATTAAGTAAAAGTTGATCAAAATGATCTTAAATTTCTGTCAGTATACAATAATCCATACTAATACATAATATTTGAGACTAGTATATTCAAAAATCTGTAGGGTTTTTATTTTAGAACCCTAGTTGAGGGAGGGAAAACCACCCTCCTTTGCACATGTGGCCAGTGGTAGGTTGCTCCTGCCACAATGGATAACCACATACTCATGTGACTGTGGCTAGCACTAATTAGACTTACAGGGCAAGTAATAACAAAAAAGAAAAAGATGAGACTGAGAGGAAAGTGGATGATGGGCACAGGGGTAGCTGAAGGGAGGCAGCAGGTGACGCATATGATCAATATGCATTATATACATATATGGAATTTTCAAATAATGAAAAATAATATTACAATGCAAGAAAGCCCAAAACCCCAATGATTAGGAATGGAACATTTCAAATAATTTGAAACGGGACAGAAATGATACTGCTTTCTGTGGTTGGCATTCACGTGGGCTTCCCTAAGAGAGGGTGTAACATCACGGCTAACTCTGTGGCCTGTGGGATATATGTCATAACGTTAATGACTTGTATTACTCATTGTTCAAGAAGACTTGAGTAACAGGCACCCATGTGGCCCAGAAGATGATACATGAAGCACCACTGTTTGGACATCTGCCTGCATTGTTTTCCTTTCTTGTATGTGTTCATGTGTGTGTACCCATAAGCACATGTTTGTGGAAGCCAGAGGTGAAACCATCGGTGTTTTACCCATCCTCTTTTTTTTTCTTGAGGAAGGATCTCTCACTGGAACCCAGGGCTCAACCCAGGGCTTGGCTTCCAGGCCAGTGAGCCCTAAAGAGCTGTGTGTATGTGCTTTCCTACTGCTGGGATTACCAACTTAAATGCCACGTGTCCAGACTTTTCACATAGGTCCTGGGAATCAAACTCGGGTCCTCATGTTTGTGTGCAAGCTCTTTTCTGACTAAACTGTCTCCCCAACCTACCTGTGTTGTTTACTGATGCTTGGTGTGATCCAAAGGTCAAGCCAGGGGTGAGAAGCCAGTCACGCAGATGTGCCCAGCAGGGTGATACAGGAGGACTAAGAAATGGTTGCTTCAGCTAGTAATGAAGATGAGAATGGAGGTGAGCATAGAGTTTTGTAATTCTTTTTGTGTATGTGCAAAGCTTCCGTTTCCTTTTCTTCTGAAAACAGTAGGACATCTTTTCTCTGACTCAACTCATGCAGTCCAGGTGGGGCCACTCCACCTGGTGAGACCAATTCAGACTGAAAAGGAGGGTGTGACCATCTCCTCCCTTATTTTTTTCAGGATAGATGTGCGGCAAAGGCTGGTCCATTACTAGTCATCATGGAGACTTTGGTCATCTTCCATGCAGCAGATGTGTTCTTTCTCGTGGCTTGTGCACACAGTGGGATGTCATCCTAGAGTGCAACAGGTTGTCCTGTGACCATTGGAGGAGGCTCTGCCAGAGAACAGATCTAACAGATGGAAAGAGGGATGGGTTCAGACTGCGCTGTCTTACTCCAGCTACATCAGAAGCCACAGTTTTAATCTTCAGTGTCACTCTGTCCTGTTAGATGACTGAAGACCACGTTGCCCTGCTGGAAGTGAGCATTGTCTATGATAATTAAAAAAAACAAAACCAAAAGACAAAAAGAACAACTTAGTTGGCTGCCTGCCTATTTATTAGCTCGCTGCTTCTGACATTGTCTTTTAGCTTTAAGCTCTGTTCCTACAAGGCCCTTCCACACACAAGGAGGTGTGCCATCTCACCTCACTGTCATAAGTGAGAAGGAAGAATTGTGTAAATGGTGAACAAATACCGAGCCCTAGCCAGAGAGTGTCACACCCTGCGAGTGTCTTCCAGCACCATTTTTTTCCCCTGCATCTTTTGTTGTTGTTTTCTAGATCAAACAGAAGGAGGTGACAGAGTCAGGAAGAGGAACCAAGAAAGCCATCTGGAGCCAGGTGTAGTAGTTTGATCCCAGGCCAATTTCAGAGCGTCTCCCAGTCTATTTTGTAACTGTCCTTCAGGAATGGTGACCAATACTTCACAGGGTTCTTGCAATGATTAACAGATTCCACGAGACAATGTGTGTCAAGCCTTAGATAAGCAGCAAAGCTCCGGAAGGAGCAGCTGGGCATGATTGCATTTTGGATGCGCTGTTGAGAGGTGGAGTGGCATTGTGGGTAATGGCACAGGTTCTGGAGTCAGACCGCCTGAGTTCTCAGCTCATCTTCCTCCACGGTGTTTTTAAGCGTCAGTGTCTTCATCTGCAGAAACAGGATGATAGCAATACAGAGCCTCTGGCCGCAAAGTCGCCCTGCGACTGAGATGATGCAGTACACTTAGTGTGTGGTGTGTTTATATTTGTGTGTGTGCAGGATGGGACGAGAGGGAGAGAGGGAAGGAGGGAAAAGAGAAGGGAGGAGAAGAGGGAGAGAGGGAGAAAGATAATGTATGTGGCACATATTTAAAGGGGAGAGGAAACTTTGGGGAGTTGGTTCTCTCCTTCTACTGAGTAGATTCTGTGGATCAAGCAAACTCAGGCTGTCAGCCTCAGTGGCCAGTGCCTTTATCTACTGAGCCATCTTGCCTGCCCTTTTAAAACTCTTTTTTACTACATTTAACTTATTCATGTATGTGATGATTTAAGATAGGCAAAAGGCATACAATACCATACTCATACCGAGCAACTACATACATTTATCATAAGTGAGGATTTTGTAGTCAGTTGTATATTTGATGTCCCCTACGCATGAAACATGTCTTTTAAAATAGCCCCACTTTCTTAATACCATAGTTATGGCCAGCAATAAACCTGCAATCAAAAGCAATCATTATTTTTTTCCTTTAAAGCAAAGAGTAAAAAATTTAAAAAGAATAAGTTGCAACTTAAAAGATATATTAAAAGTTTGAAAAATATTTCAATTCTTTTGAATTTTTCTTTGACCAGACACAAAAATTATACCCAGCCATTTGTAGTGTTTCATTATTTTAAACACTAATGTCAACTCCAAGTAGTCACAGATGACAGAATTTATGTAACCCAAATTTCTCATCTTTGTATTTGCTCCAAGTGTTTATTTTAAATCTACTAAATCAACACAGGAACACGTCACCCCGCAGGAGGTAGAGGCATACTAGGACAGAAGCCAGTGCCAGCAGTCCTGAACCTTTGTGAAACCATCCTGTTGACACATAGCCGAGTCCAGTGGGAAGGGCTGCCTCACCAGCTGGGGGTTCCTGAGCTGCCTCACAGGAGGATGCAGCGTTTATTAAATCACGGCAGTGAAGAAGGTGTTAATTTGAGGCTTGCGTCTCAACTGTCAAACTCAACAGATAATGAAGCTGTTACTTAGAACTTACACGAAGAGAAGACCGTCTGCGCAGAGGAGGATTCCTTGCCGGCACTGCTTAGAACTGTGGGTGCGCGGAACGAAACCTCCAACTTCCAGTGTATCTTCTTGTCGATTTAGGGGCTCACTGAACATGAGGCCCAGTTTCACAATCCCGCCACCCCAACCTCAATTTCCCGGATTTTGAAATCTTCCTTGGGCCGTGTAAGGAATACCTGGATGTTTCTGGAAGCAAATGACCAATGCTCCCTGCCCTGATGAGAATTCCCCTGGGTTTGAGAACAGCTTTTGCTGAATTAGGATGTGATCTCTGAAGACTGTATGAGTAGTGCCAGAATACAGAGTTCTTAAAGATATCTAGAAACATTGGGTTGGGAGACTTCTCTTCTTTTCATTGGTTTTGTTTTTAAGACAAGATCTTAGTGTGTGCTGGACCATCATTCTTGGTTAAAATTATGGCCTTAAAGTGTTTCTCCCATTGGGTAGCAGTTTTAGCATTCTAATTCATTACTTGCAAATATTTAAATATGTGAAAAGAACATTCTACCCTGACGTTCATTATTTCTTCATGTACTGAAATGAGAAGCAGAAACACATGATTCAAAGGAGGTTATGGGGTTACTTATGATGGTAAGAGAAGGCTTAGAAAAACACAAGAGGTGATATTAATTCACCTTTATTCATTGATAAACTCAGGTGATTTTTTTTAGAGTGGTTTTAAAATTTGTAAAATCTTTTCTTAGTGCAGGAAAAACAATCAGAAATAATTTGGCAGCTAAAGCTAACAAATGTCCCTCCTTTCCTTGGGTGCCTGTCATTTGAACATTCCCATTTATTTCTATTAAAATATTTAAAAGGATTCTTTAATTGCTTTTGTCAGTAGTTATTATATTAAAGATTTCTGTTAGTTTTTAAAATGTCTCATTTTATTTCCTTCATTTTTCTCATTACAGAAACTGGTCCAGAAAAATGAGTTCAATTCAGTAGCCGACAACTGCCCATCCACTGTCGATTCTACTAATAAATTATGCTTGGTTCTCGCAGTACTAGAGGTTCTGATGTTAATCTTACAAAACCAAAGCTGATTGAAAAACATCTTTAAAATGTGACTTCATGAAAAAAGTCTGAAGACCTTGAGGAAAACCAGAACAAACACTGGTCTGATACAGTTAATGCAAACCTTTGCTTTAACTTCATTTATTTTATTTTGTATTTAGGCCTTGTTTTAGCTGACATTCATTTAAAGCAACTGAATGAGGATAAGAAATCAAACAGAATAGAAAATAAATTGGAGCCTTTGGAAATACAGATATAATTATGGATAAGAACTGGCTAATTTAATGTGAATAATTATGCTAGTACAATTGGTTAGCAAAACTGAGCTGGATCTAGAAGTCCATTTTCTCTATCTACCAGCTTTTCTCATGGGGACTTTTGCTATGAACTGAGAGTGCTTGGCCACCTGGCTGAGGATGGAAAGTGAAGCCATTCATGCTCCTAGCACACAGAAGCAGTAATTCTGACAAATAAAGAGGCCGATGATAACCTGAGACAAGTCTCTACCCTCAAGAAATACCCAACTAGAGGCTGACCAAAGCTAGCAGCCACAGCTCAGACAAACCTGAATTCATACCTGATCAGATAGTCATCCTTTCAACCAACCTCTGAGACTGGTGAGCATGTCTTAACCTTAACTACTGTTTCTAAGTTGTTTTTGTATGAGTATCTTGCATCTGACACACCCCTGACACACTAGGAGTAGTTGAATGAAACACACAATCAAGAAAAAATAAAGTCAATAGAAACAGGCACATAGATGACACAAAGCAAGTGCTTTAAAGTGATAATAGATGTGTGAAAGCAAAACTGGAAAGGCAGAAGAAAAGGAATGTAAAGAAAGAGTGTCCACGAGAATACAGCTGAAAGGATACCATGGAACCATGGGAAATGAAGCAATGTGAAATGAAACAAGGAATTAAGTAGGTGAACTTAACAGCAGTGTGGAAATAGCAAAGGAGATTTATAGCTACAAGGAAGTGTTTAAGAGAGTCACTTAGACTGGAAGAGGAGCAAAATAAGAATGACCTAGTTTAAATATGATGGAAAGCCCAAAGGAAGGGAGAGAGAAAATGCAACAGAAACAGTGATAAAGATTTCATTGCTGACCAGGAATTTTCTGGATTCGACCCACAGAAGCCCCACAATCCCCCGCAAGAGACAGCTGCAGTAATGAAAACAACACCTTGGCACACTGCAGTCAGTCTGCTGAAACCAAAGAGAATCAAAAGAAAAATCTTACCAGCAAACAGAGTGGAAAAACCTGATTCCTTGCGAGTGCAACATGAAGAATTACTGCAGTCCTCCACAGAGGGTGTGGAAGTTAAAAGGAAAGAGAAGTATCTTTCTTTAACAAGAGAAGAAAATATCAACCACTTTAGCATTAGACACCGAGAAAAATCCTTCAAAGGTGAATGAAAAATTTCTCTCCGGAAACTGACAGAATGAATGAAGAAACATAAGCCACAGACAGAAAGCAAACAGCACATCTATCAAAGGCCTTGAACACAGAATATATGAAGAACTCTTAAAATTCAACAGTAAGAGGATAAGAAGATAATCTCTTAAAATGACCAAAAATATTTTGACCTATACTTCACACCCACACAAAACACACAGAAAGGGCTGGCAGAAACATGAGAAATTGTTTAATTTCGATATTTATTTAAAAAATAAGTGCAAATCAAACCAGTGCCTACTCAGCAGAATGGCTGAAATTCAACAGATGAACACTACATACAGTTAGGGAGGGAGGCTATCGCACAACTGAAACTCTCATCATTGCTGATGGGAACGCAGGACTGTACAACTGTGGTAAATATTTGGTGTTTTCTTATGTATTAAAAATATAATCACTTATACAATGTAGCAAACCTTTGCTCAGTAATTTACCTAAGGTAGAAATAGTGTCTCCAGAGAGATCACAGACACTCATAGCTGTTTCTTCATGATAAATAAATCCCAGACACAGCCCAGCTGTCTGTCAGCAGGGTGAGAAAGAAGCACCTTCCTTAGGCTGAAGGAGAACCTCTCCAGCTGCAAGAAGGACAGAGAACCCTTGAAAAGGTGTGCATGTGTTCATGTGTATGTTCTAGTTTCCTTCCTGTTCCTGTGAGAGATCACGCTTTCCAAAAGGAATCATGGAGGAAAAGCTGTATTTGTTCACACTTCCTATTAACAAGGGCAAGAACCGTGGATGGATGTTGCTTGCTAGCTCCTCCATTGGCTCATACTTAGCTAGCTTTTTTGTTCAGAGTCATTGAGAATGGTTATTCCCAGTGGTCACATCAGTTAATAATCAAGACAGTCCCTCTTATTGGTGCCCACAGAGGAAGCTGATCTAGGCAATTACTGAAGGTGAGACTTTTCCTCTTAGATGGCTCTTGGCTGTGTCACATTGACAGTGTGGGTCAAACCGACAGGACAGTGGGTATATGGGAGAAATTACTGACTGCTTAAAGCAACAGTGGTAGCTTTATATTAATGGCATCTTGGTACAGGAAACACAAATCCACAAGAACATATGGAGTATAGATGGAAAAACAATGATAGGTTCATAGTTTTAAGAAAAAAAATGACATTGAACACACTGAACACACTGAAGATCAAAACAGAGATTGAGATATTAGTATTTCTAAAATAATTGTGTTCATAAAAGTCCATCCTGTGGGCTAGAAAGATGGCTCAGCAATTAAGAACACATACTGCTCTTTCAGAGGCCCCAGGTTCAGCTCCCAGCACCCGTATCAGGTAGGTCACAGCTACTTTCAACTCCATTTCTAGGGGATCCAATGCTCTCAGGCTTCTGCAGGCAACTGTAGCCATGTGCTGAACAAAAGAATGCAGGCAACACATACACATAAATACAAAACATAAAAAAAATACAACCTGACTAGTTAAAGAAAGATTTCACCTGAAGGCTAAATTAAGGTTTCATTTGGGATTCAGAGTGAAAATAATGGGATTGAGTGCTTTGTTGTTTTGGGTTGTGCTGTATGCTGCATCGAGAGCCTTGAGCATCCTAGACTGAGCTGCATCCCTAACCAGAACTAGCTCTTCTTGACACAGCCCACAATACAAGCCTAATGTCAGGCATGGTGAAGCGAAGGCTGTTCTGTTGGTGGACATGGATTTAATACTCAATCCAAAGATGTCAGGTGTTATCTGATTGGTCAGAAGTCAGTGTCTCATAGCTCATAGTCTCACATGAGTACATTGAAATGGCACTCAGGAACATACCTGAAATCAACTGATGTATAATCCCATATTTATCAGTAGTGACCTTTAATAAAAATATTCTAAATGTATCAATCAGAACACAGACTAACAGATGGATTTAAAATAAATGCTGTCTATAAAAACAAAACCAAACCAAGCTCCTGTTAGCTGATAGTGAAGTTTGGACATAGCAAAAACCTGCACAATTCATACTTTTCCCAAGACAATAAAATTGCTTCAAAACATTTGGAATATAATTAGACTAGTTACTTACAGGACTCCAAGATCCAAAATGGGAAGAACATTAGGGATGGTTAATATGATCTTAAAGCTCTCTTTCAGCTCTCTCTAGCTAATATGTGCTCAGAGAGTGACTGTTTTGGCTCAGATTAGAATCTCTTATCTGTCTGTGTGACTCCCAAGCTCAAGTACATTTAATCACACTATCTCTTCAACGGGTACAATTTAGCTCTTGAGACAGAGCTTTGAAAACATTGAGGTTTGAATAGAAAGCTAGCTCCCTTCTTCCCAGGGACATGGGCATCACCGAGACAAGACCAGTAATCTGGGGGGAAAATTGTAATTTGGTACCAGAGTAGGGAAAAACAAACAAACAAACAAACAAACAAACTCTGGAGTTGTGATCTGCTAGCACATAGTGGAGCACATTTAAAATTTTTTTAATGTTATTTTAAATAAAAAATAGTACTTTTCCTTATTTTCTATTTTATCATAGAAAATATGACCTTTGAAAACTTGATAGATTTGTATTACATTTCTCTTTGCATGCTGAAAAAAAAATTTAAATTGCACTTCCAACCTCTCTTCCAGAATTTTTCTAGCTAGTAGAAAGAATCATGTCACTTGGACAAAGTCAACGAATATTCAATGCCTTACCTAAGACTAGAAATAACTTGTGAATACATTTCAAAAAGTTTTCATAATCCTAATACATAAACTTGGTAAAACATCTCACAATAATAAATTCAGTATCATTTTGGAAGAGAGAAGCTTTAATCTTAGTATTATATTTATCAAATTTAACACTTCAATTCAGGCTCATATCACAGAAAAAGAAACCACCAGTGAGCTACCAACTACATCCGATCCTTCTGTCCTTATGTGGACTGATAAAAAGATTACTAAAAGCTGAAGTTGCCAAGACATTTTTATTTATATTGTTAAGGGGAAAAAAAGGTACGTGGAAGTAGTTAAATATTCTGAGTAATGGAACAAAATCCTGGGTGCTTAGTGCTTTCTTGTTTGCTTGTTTTTTTTTTTTTTTTTTTTTTTTTTATTGATGAAGTAAATTATGGGCAAGTTTATGCTGAGACTCTTGATTTATTTTTAAGGAAGATATTAGCTTTATTATTTATTAATCCTAACAGATTTCTTCCATAAACATTCCATAAATATTAACACATATGATGGATGGCTGAAATCCCATGAAGGGAAGACGCGCACTGCCTGATGGACTGTGTCGATGTGACAAGCCTCTTTTTATATTGGTTTTTGTTGTTGTTGTTTGTTATTTTTGATAGCAAAAGTGCAATTAATTAACCACTCATGTCAAAAAAAGAAAAAAGATTCAGTATGAAGGTATGGAGCTCTAGAGTCTTTCACTAGAAGGAAATACATCACTGTTTTGATAACTTTATGGTCCTATTTTTGAGGTTTTTCCTAAATTCTAATTCACTGAAATATTTTCTTTAATTTGCTGATGGAAATAATTTTTAATAGAATCAAAAATTGTGCAGTAAAAGCCAGCACCACAGAGTCAGTCCTGTTGGAAAATATTATTGTGTGTGTGTGAGAGAGATAATCTGAAGCCCAGCTAGGTATTTGTCTATCATCTTGGACTTCCATTTTGAAGTCCAAGGCAGGTTTCTGAGAATGTGGCCAGCCTGGACTGTACAGTGAGTTCAAGGCTGGCCTGGGCTATGTGTTAAGACCTTGCTCGTGCACACACCCAAACAAATAATCAAACAAAAACTTTGAAACAAACTGTAAATGTATACAAACTGAGTGTCATTTTACCATGGTGATGCCCCCGACACACACAGTGTCAGGTTTCTCCTCCCTACCTCAGAGGGAGCCCGGACATCAGCAGCAGCTCCTGGGTGCTCTCAGACTTCTGGGCTCACCTCCAGTATTTCTGGCTCGGTAGATCATTAGAGCTGAGGCTGGACCCCAGAGGGTGCCTTTTCTTTCGGTGGGTGTTGCCGTCTTTTAGGAGACTTCTGTAGCATACGTGTGTGGGAATGTTCGCTGTAGTGGTGAGAGAGGCGATATCTCTCCCTTCAAGGAGACTGGAATGCAGGCAGGAACTCACATGATGGCAAACACTGGTTTATAAGTCTTTTAATAATGAACTTATTTGTGTATTTAGTCCAGAAATTGTAAAAAGATCATGGCCCTTTGTAACGTCTTCAAAGGAAATGGTCAGTGGAATGAAAGCCCACATATCCCTCTTTTTCCAGGCACAAGAGGAGGTGGGTTATGAGTCGATGGAGAGCATTTAACTAAGTAGAATGAGAGGAACTAAATTTCACATTGAGAAAATGCTGCCCCCATCTTTCTTCGCCAGCACAGGTTCAGAGCCCCTGGACGTCAGTACCTTCCAGCTAAATCACATTAATATTGTTTCACTTTTATTCTGCTTTCAAATGTTCATTTCTGTTTATGGCCAGTGATAAAATAAAAATGTAGCAGTACATATATATTACAGGGACACTCCAGGTTTCAAAGCAAGAGACTTAGAAACTAATAGTAATGTCAGGAGCGGGGCCACGAAGCAGAAGGGAGCCTGGGAGCTGGCAGGACATGCTCTGCTGATTTGCACTCTGAGGTATTGGCAAACCTCATGCACACATGAATGTCTGTGCACTGGAGGCACATGCTTTCTGGTGCCTCTGAAGTGAGGAAACCAGCAGCAGGCCTTGCAATGCTTGATGTCACCAGTGCCCTGAAATTGGATGTCTCCTAATCTATCTTAAATTTAACTTTTTAAAATAATTTATTCACTTTACATGCCGATTATAGCCCCCTGTCTTGTCTCCTTCTGGTCCCACCCTTCTTCCCTCTTCCCTCCTAATTCCCTCCCATATTTCTTTGAAAGGGGGAGCCCTCCTCCCCTACCATCTGACCCCAACCTATCAAGTCTCTCTAGAACTGCTTGCATCCTCTTCCACTGTGGCCTGGCAATTCCCCCTGCCCCTTCCAGGAGGAAGTGATCAAAGAAGGGACAACAGAATCCATGTCAGAGACAGGCTCTGTTCCCCTTACTAGGGAACACACATGGAGACTGAGCTGCCTATCAGCTACATCTGAGCAGGTCTAGGTCTCTTCAAGCATGATCCTTGGTTGGTGCATCAGTCTCTGCAGGCCTCCATGGGCCCACATTTGTTGCCTCTGTTGGTCTCCTTGTGGAGATCCTGCTCTAGGTTCTTCTATTTCCCCACTCTTTGCCTAAACTCAAGTGACAGCACATGCTGGTGAGGATGTGGGGAAACGGGAACACTCCTCCATTGCTGGTGGGAATGCGAACTTGTACAACCACTTTGTAAATCAATGTGGTGCTTTCTCAGAAAATTGGGAATAGTGCTACCTCAAGATCCAGCTAGGTATGTACCTGAAAGATGGCCCACCATACAACCAGGACATTTGTTCAACCATGTTCATAGAAGCTTTAATCTTAATAGTCAGAACCTAGAAACAATCTAGATAGCTCTCAACTGAAGAATGGACACAGAAATTGTGGTATATTTTACACAATGGAATACTACTCAGCTATTAAAAATAAGAAAATTTCAAAATGAAATTTGCAGGCAAATGGATAGAACTAGAAAAGATCATCCTGAGTGAGGTATCCCAGAATCAGAAAGACACATATGGAACATACGCACTTATAAGTGGATATTAGCCATATAATACCGGATAAAGAAGCTAAATATCAAGGAGGACCCTAAGGAGGATGCTTAATTCTCATTCAGAAGGGTAAATAGAATAAACAGTGGAAGTGGTTGAAGAGATGGAACAGGATGGGAGCCTACCATAGATGTCCTCTGAAAGACTCCACCCAGCAGGGGATCAAAGCAGATGCTAAGCCTCACAGCTAAACTATTTTGGTGTTTATGAGAAAAGGTTTCTCTGTGTGGGTATCTGGCTGTCCTGACTGTCACTATGTAAATCAGGCTGGCCTAGTACTCAGAGATCCACCTACTTCTGCTCCTGAGTGCTGGTGTTAAAGGCGTGTACCACCACCGCCTAGCTCATCTCTGAATATTTAAAATCAAAGACAATCAAACAGCATGAATGCTATGAACTGTGATCTTTATTTTAGAAAAAAAGATAAACAAAAAGAACAAATATTCATTAAAACTTTAGACAGTTTTGAATTCAGAGAGAGAGCTCTGAACTTGAAGTTTTGCCTCTTCCATAGTTTCCAGTGTCTAGTATAGGTACGGCTCTCTTGAGGTTCTCCTGTGTCTGGAAGCCATGCTAAGCTCTGGGCATGTTTTTGCTTAATTTTTGAAAGCATCCATGTATGTGTGTCACAAACTCAGTAGCAAATGAAGGGATGGCTCACGTGTTTGCAGTCTTACAGTTAGATGTGGCAGGCTAGGAGTTGATATTCTTTCATTGTATGTGGCTTTTGCCCCACTCTTCTTCTGCGTCTGCCTGCTTGAACTTCAGAGACGGGGGCTACCTTTTGTTATGTACCTCACACCCACTGTTTATTCCCTCTCAGAGATCTCAGCCATGGATCATGTTCCTTCAGTGTGAAGAATTCCCTTTATTATTGTTTTTCCCCACAGTGCACATTTGTTCCCAGCACACTCTCAGTCATTTATATGACAGCATATTTATTTCGTGTCAGTGTTTGAAGGATACTCTTTGCTGGATATAAAGCTCTGGATTGACAGTGGTTTTATTCAACACTCTGAAGACACTGTCCTGTTGTCTTTTGGTCACTGCTTTTAGTATGAAGTTGGATAAGAAATATTATGAAATGCGCCATTTTGCTCTAGATGTTTCAGGACTATTTTTCTTTTAAATGTTCACGAGACTGAATAGAATTTGTCTAGTTGTGGCCTCTCTGTATCATGAATAGGTTAGCTGAATTTCTTATGTCTTTCTTTCATGATTTTCAGAAAGTTACTACAATATTACCTTTATTTTTAACATCTGTATCTCATTTTCAATCTGCTTTTTCTCTCTGTCTGGTACCCAGACATAGTTATCCTGTTTATTAAGTCACCAAGCCTCTGAGTTTTGTTGTTTTTGTTGTTCTTTGATACTTTCATACATCATGAAGACAAATTTTGTTATTCTCATCCCCCCATTATCCTCACTCGTTCTCCACGATCCCACTTAAAACCTATGCCCAATATGACTTTTTTTTTTTTTACTCACTAAGTTTAATTAGGGTTAATTGCATAAGCATGGGTGGGTGGGTGTGAGACGGTTACTTACTAAAGCACGGGAAACTTATCAGTGGCCACAGCACCGAAGAAAAAGATACTCCCCTCTCCCCACCCCAGCAACGATTAACTGCCCATAGTCCCTTAGGAAAGGCTGGGACCTCATGAGTCCCTCCCTCACACATGATGGACTGTTGACTGATTCAGTCTCGTGTGGGTCTTGTGTGTGGAAACCACAGTTGCAGTGAGTTCATGAGTGCCATGGCCACATCATGCCCCAGAGACAGTGTTTCACAGTGTTCTTCCCTACCATGTGCCTTTTCATCCTTTCTGCCTCCCCTTCTGAAATGCTCCCTGAGCACTGGTGATGGTGATATGGATGCCCCTCTTAGAGCTAAGCACTCAACGGGCACTTACCATCAGTTGTGGGTCTCTGCATATACTGCTGACCACTGGAGAGGGGGATTTCCTTGACCAGGGCTGAGAGCCACACTGACCTATGGGTATAAACATAAGCATTTAGAAGGCAGTTTGACCACATGGCCTCTTAGCAGACCAACAGTAATATGCTCCTTCTTTTAGGGCCCGTGATCTGCTCAGCCACTGGCTCTTGACCAGGTTTACAGCACCGGCACACTTCAACTCCCATGTACTGGGATATTAAAGTTTTCAAACATATCATCTTATCGAATCATTGCGTTTATTCTGACTTAAGAGTCAGATGCTGTAGCTTCTACTCACTATTACTCATTCTATCTCGTGAACTTCACACTTAAAACATTTGCCTTTCAAGTGATGATAGAACTTCCATTTAGTTCTTCTTTATTTTTTTCCATACTATGCCTTGCACTCGCTGGGCAAATGTTCTACCACCGTACTGGGCTCCTACCTCAATCAGTTCTTTTCATAGTCCCTGTTTCTGCTCCAAGATTCATCACCTATTTATTAACACACGTTTTCCTTCATGTATTTGAATATATTTATAATGGCTGTTCACAGTCCTTCCCTGTAATTCTAACATCTGAGTCATTTCAGGAGCCTGTTACTGATGGATTCCTTTTGGTTATGGGTCACTTTCCTCCTACTTTTTCACGCTTAGTGATTTTTGATTACACACTAGATCGTATGGCATGGGGCATTTGGGTTGTATTGCTTTGTCTCAAAGACTGCTGGGTTTTGTTTTGGTCATTAACCTACTGGCTCCCAGAACGGCTCTGCCCTCTACATTGTGAAGGCTCACCTTCTGCCTCTGTGTAGCCTAATCTTGAACTAAGGCCACTGTATTTCTTTGCAGAAACCTATGGAACCCATCCCTTAATGAAAGGGCTGCCTCTCTAGAACTCTGATGGGAAAGCCCCGGTGGCTCTTCCAGCCTCAAATTCTGGCCTCTGAATCTTCAAGTCAATAGGATCATCATGCTTTGCTTGGGATTCACCTTCCTGAAGCTAACCAGAAAGTAGGGACTCAGCTCACATATATCCTTGCCTTTTTACCTTTCTGAATATCACACAGAAGGTTATATTGTGTCTGTTTGAAAATAGTTATCTTTAGTATTGTTTTTACTTTCATGGCAACTGGGACAAGTCCGTACTAGTTACTCCATGATTAATAAAAATAAAATTTTTATCAAATTATTATTATTTATTTATTAATTTTTATTACAAATTTATTAAATTTCGGGTGTGGTGGCACATTCCTTTAATCTCAGTACTTGGGAGGCAGAGGCAGGTGGAGGTGAGGTTGAGGCCCGCCTGGTCTACAAAGTGAGTCTAGGACAGCCAAGGCTACATAGAGAAACCCTGTCTCAAAAAAATCAGATAGATAGATAGATAGATAGATAGATAGATAGATAGATAGATAGAAATTCTCCCCTCACCAATTTACCCCTGACATTACTCTCCCATCCCCTGTATTTCCTTCTGTTTAAAAGGGTGGTGCTCATAAACCTTGTACCTATCATATTTTCTGTTTCTTAAGAAGTGTCTCATTTTCAGCTTCAGATGTTGGTGTCATTCCTATGATTCCACCTCAATAGTGATCAATGAAAAAACAAAACAAAACAAAACATAGTAAGTTCTTACCCAAGCCAGGCATGGTGAAAACACAAAGAGGGGCCACAGGACCCACCTTCAAACCTTCCAAGAATAACTGGTCTGCACTGAAACAGAAAGGGCCATGTAGCCGCTATCACAAAGCAGGTAAACGATGTTACAGGGGAAAGTGAGTGTGAAATGATAGAACCAGGAACCTCTTTAGGGACTAGAGAGTTCTGGAGAACAGTCTTGGAGGGGCAGAAGGTGAATGAGAGACAGAGAAGGCATCCCATCCCTGGTAAGGAACAGTCTATGCAAATGCATGGGGACAGTACCACAGCATGCTGGGATGGAGTGGCTACAGACGGTCACTGGGTTTTATGCCTGTGGGAACCTGACAGATCAGCAAAGTGGCAAAAAGACTTAGATGTTTTATTTTTTTAATTAACTTATCTAGCTTTATTGAGATATAATGAACAAATAGGACTAAAACATTGCATACAATGAGATGATTTGTTGTGTTTGTGTTATGACCCGTTGGCCACAATCAAGCAAATTATACTTGCCACTTCCCACAGCTGAAAGCGTGTGTGCCTTTTGTTTGATTCAAAGTCTTGCTATGTAACTATAGTTAGCAATAGTTAGTGGCCCAGGCTGGCTTTGAATATGGGGAAGTTCTTCTACCTCAGACTCCTGAGTGCTGGAGGCACAGACTTTTGCCACCACAAGTGGTCATGTGTGTCATGAGAGAAAGTAAGATCTATCGTCTAAGAAAATTTCAAGTGTACAAGGCAGGGTTATTTATGGTCGTCACCAGCTGTAGTGTAGTCTAGGTTCCCAGTCCACACTGATCTTACAGTCTGTTTGTTACCTTTGACTTACCTCTCTCCATTTTCCCCACACTCTATCTCATGACAATTACCATGGTGCCTGCTGGTCCCGTGAGTTGATTTGTTCAGATTCAACATCTATGTGAGATTGTGTGCCACATGTGTTTCTGCATGTCACTTATCACACTTAGCAGGATGTGCTCCACATTCATCCATGTTGTCAGAAATGACAGAATTTCCTTTTAAAAAATTAAGTGAATAATATTTCATTGCCTCTCCATATGTTTGTGTAGATACATGTCTCCCACATTTTCTTTATCCATTCCTCTAGCCACAGACTCTTAGATGTTTCTTTGTCTTAGCTGTTATGAGCAGTGCAACAACAAATACAAATGCCTCTAAAGGAATGATTTCGTTTCCATTGTATGTACATCCAAATGGAGTGTTGGACCATCTCAGTTCCATCATAAAGAGCCTTTCTGGAGAACCATCTGTTTAGCCCTGTGAGTATGAGAACTCCTCCTTCTGCTCTAATGATGTTATTATCCATGGTTTCTTCTCTACCCTGTGAAATCTTCCTTAAGAAATGATCTCCTGGTCTTAGTACTAAAACTTACCAGTTGTAATTTGGCAACCTCTGCAGAACACTAACTGAGTTTTCACCCATACTTCACTCCATACAATAGTAATTCCAGAGAGTTTGCCTATTTAAGGGTGAAAACGTCATAGTGAAGTCTTTAGAAGAAAACTTCTAAGCCCTTGGAATCAGCAGAGGTCCTTAAAACAGGAAGTACAAATTGCTTCCTATAAAAGAAAACAGTTGATGGATCAAAGTATTAAGAATGTCTGCCTACCAAGAATAAAACAAAAGGTTGACAGTTAAAAAAGCAAAAACAAAACAACTCCCAAAACATGTAGTCTCGCAAAGACACATATTAAAAATAATCTCGGAAGCATTCCTTGCCACAGGCTTCTCTCCTGGAACATAAGAGCAGACACGGATTTACTCCTGTGGGATGAGCTTTAATCCAGTCAGAAAGTTGTTGGTTGTACTCGAAACAGTCTGTGCCACTACTCTACCCTCAGGCGCATCTTGCTTGGCATCTTAACAGTGTGGCACGCAGGATTCACAACACTGATGTGGGTTCCATCTGCCACAATTTCCCACAGCCTCATAAGCCAAGATGCAACAGGCTCTTTATTGTATAAAAATCTATCTCAATTCCATCAATTAAGACACAGAATATTCTATATCATGGTCTCTTGATTCAGGCAATTTTTATGGATCCCATAGATGTGCTGAATCATAAAATTTCCTTTTCTATTTATTAAAGTTTAGTCATGATAGATACATTTTATCTCATATATATATATATCTTATATATCTTATATGTTTTATCTCTCTTCTTCCTTGTTTATTGACTCTTCCCACAGATTCCAACTTTTTGGATCCCAAGGATATTAATTACTCTTCTATTGCCTTGACAAAACATCATGACCAAGGCAACTTAGAAAAGAAACTATTTAATCTGGGGCTCACAGTTCCAGAGGGTTAAAACATGAGCTTCATGGTGGGGAGTGTGGCATCCAGCAGGTAGGAAGAGCGCTGGAGTAGTAGCTGAGAGTTTACATCTGATTCATAAGCAGGATGTTGGGGTGGGATGGAGGTGAAGATGGAGACAGACACAGAGACACAGAGAGAGACAGCGCGCTAACTGGGAACAACATGGGGTTTTGAGACCTTCAGGTCTGAACCCAGGGACACATCTCCTTCAACGAGGCCACCCCTCCTAACCCTTCCCAAACAGTTTCACCAACTGGAGACCAAATATTCAAACATATGAGCCCATGTGGGCCATTCCCATTGAAGCCATCATGCACTCTTTAACATGGGTTTCAGTTGTGTTCTTTTTACCTTTAGTTCTCCAAAAACAAAAAGTAGCAAACCAGCACCTTTGTCTCCTCCTCTTTTTAACCTACTTTCCTTTTCAAATCAGAGACTAGCAACCACATGTCTTGTTCCCATTGTAAATCCTCCTTTAAACAAGCAAATTCTTTCTGGAAAGATGGCTGAGCCTTGTCTCTTCCTAGAAAGGCGCCTTGCAACTGATACACAGCCTACTTAAAAACCTATCTCATGTATGTTACTCCCAGGAACTGCAGAGTACATTCTTTAATTCATCACCAGTTTGGGCGTGTCCCCATACTCATGAGGTGGATTCCACTGATCAAGAAGTCAAACTATCCCATACCAGCAGAGGAAGGTGTCCATCTGGGATTCTTCCAAAGGTGGTTCATCCTCAGACAGCTCAGACTGGCTGGCATGTCTTATCAGCCATGGCAGAGAATGTACATCCTCTACTACGGCAAGAAGACACTCTTCCTCATACAGCACACTGGAAAGGTAACCATATCAGGATTTCCCCTAGAGCATCCCATTCTCAGACAGTCAACCTCAGCTGAAAGCCTCAGCAACTGTTCTGGGGGAGGGGTATGTCACCACTTCATCCTAACTCAGATTTGGTTCTGTTGGTCCCTGCTCAGGCATTAGTAAGTATGTGAGAGACTTTTCTTTGTGAGATACAACACATGGCTGTCTATGCATGCACACACACACACACACACACACACACACACACACACACACAGCTACTTAGCACACACAGTGAAATGATGATAGATTCAAGTAACAATTCCACCCAAATCCAGCTTGGTGAACCAATGAATCTACAGGAGTTCCTTACAGTCATGCTGATCATTGAAAGGCAGCTGCATCGGCAAAAGCCCACCCTGGCATGAGCAATGATTCAGGAAAGCTGCAACCCTGGAACTCTTTGCATCACTGATAACGTCTCTTCTCCCCAGAAGTCTTCATTGCTTATATAACCTTAGGGAAGGATAGGCCTTGTGAATGTGTCAAGTTTCAGGCACTTCCTAAGACTTGCCAGTTGTTTATTTCTCAAGTATTAGTGAGCCTCTTGTTAGGACTTTCTGGGTCTCAAAGAGCTTTTCTCTGAGATGGAGTGTTTCATTCTTGGAGAAATGGATGCATACTATACTCCAGAAAGAATCAAAAGAAATTTATCACATAATCAACAGAGATGTTATTAAAGTATTTATAGGACAGCAATTTATAACAGCCCCCAGATAAAATGGATGGAAGTGCCCACCCACAGTAGTATAGTTGGGAATGGTACAGTCCCACATGTAATGAGAATGAGCAGGTCTGTCACCCACATGTAACAACATGAATGGCTCTCACAAGCCCAGTGATTAAAAGAAATCACCCAGAAGTCCACACATTTGTCTATTCTTGTAGACTGTAAAGTGATTGGATTAATCTGTACTGTTGGAATCAATGACTGTGCTGAGGTGACTAGACAGATACTCTAGTCTGTAGGAGCTTCTGGTGTTGGCTATGGTGCTATTTGTGTGTGTGTGTGTGTGTGTGTGTGCGTGCGCGCGCGCAGTTCTATTTTCGTGGCTTATTGAATGGTACTCATTATTTGGGGATGCATGCCTGTATCTGTGTTGTATCTCTGTCTATCCATCTACCTTGCTTAATTTTTTTTTAAGTCTTGTGACCAAGCTACAAAGATCAGTCCCTTCGTCGGGACTGATTGAATTGAGCAGAATAGGAATTTTTATGGTTATGATTGCTCTTGTGTCTTGAGAGAATGATCCGGTTTATATTTTTCACAGCCCTTGTAAGTGCCATGTTAAGGAGCAGAGGCGCTTGCAGTGTCTTGACATCTGTCCCAGTGCCTCTCTCCAAGTGGGATGTGTAATTTGCATTTCCTGCAAACACACCTCAGAGACTCCATTGTTCTTTGGCTAAGACCTGTGAGCATCTGAGGCTCTCCATCCCGCACAGGGCTTGCCAGATGCTCAGACATGGAGCTGATGCACAGAGAGGACTTTGCTGGCATGTGCTTCTCCTCATGTGCTTGACTCTGCAAGGTCCCTAACTCCCCTCAAGAGCCCTAAAGAGGTCCCTGGAGCTGCTCTCTCTCCTGAACCTGGAAGTTTTGTAGTTTCCTTATCTCTACCACCACATCACATACGTTTAGAGTTACTCCACTTCTTTGGTGCTTTGTTCTTGTATCTTTTAAGATTCAAGCTGTATATTTTTCCCCTACAAAGGCTTTTCCTACAGCCTCCCCATTACACAACTGTAGCCTTCTTCCCATATGCTGTTTGATCTCGCAAGTTTCCTCAGTGGTACTATCTAGTGTTATGTGCAAATTGTTGTTGGCTCATGTTGCCTTGATTTGTGAGCTTCTGTTGGGTTGGACTAGAATCTTTGTCATTATGTTCCTATAATGTTGCCTGTTCTCTCAATACATTTTAATGGGTAACAGAGGCTTGTAACTTGACTAATCTTGTTGATAACTTGTGTATCTCTAATAGCTGATCAGGCGTACATTTGGTGCCCTATAATGACTTGTGGAATGAATGCAGGCAAGCCTGGAAAAAGGAAAGATGTCTGATACCGAGTCTGCTTTTCTCACTACGTGTTTCTTTTTGCAGACTACTCTGATATTGAACATATTTGGGAAGTGCTTCATTCTGTGTTCTTTTGCAGATCTGAACATGTTAAAGTCTGTGCGACATCCTACAGTAGAGGACATTTATTTACATTTGGCAGTTTTCAAGCCCTGAACACAATGCTGATCACAATCTTGAGTTAATACTACATCAAAGAAATATAGGGAAACCAACCCTGAGTTCACTTACGTTCAGACATCATTACAGCACCATAGTACACAGATTTTACATATGCAGCACAGATTATGAACAATGTACTTGACTTCCAATTAAACTGTAATCCATCTGAGGAAAAGACTACATTTTCCACTTCTTCCTTCTACTCCTAGTGGCAAACAGGGCTTTCTGTAGAAGCCTCTTTTAGTCTTATCTTAAAATATGGAGGCTTTTCCTATGCACAAGAGCAGGGCTAGCTGGCCTTAGAAAAATGTCGGTGGAGGCATATCTTCCTCTTCTTTGCCATTCCCTTTGCGTTGCCTCTCTTCCACTTTATTGAACAAATAGATGGTGCTGCTATGCTGAGTGCTTGAGTTCCTCCAAAACTGTATGTTGAAATTCTAGCTCCCAAATTATGAAACAAAGTATTTTGGTTGATAGCATCTCTTATTAAAGGCCTCAGGGAGATCTCTTTCCCCTTCTAGTTTATGAAGTTACAGAGAGGCTCTTGAAGAAGCAAGACTTCACCAAACTCAGAATTTGACTTCCCCCTTGACCTTGGCTTCTGAGCCTCCAGAACGGTGAGAAATAAACTTAGATTGTTTCTGGACTGCTAACTTGGGATGTTTTGAAATTCAAATGGAGCAAGACAAAGCATTTTCATACCAGTCATTTACAGTTTAGTATGAAGGATTCCTTTCTCATAGAGGTATTTGACTTCTAAGTCTTGTCTTCAAAAGAGAAAACAGCCATTAGTGAATTAGGGAGCACATTTTGGGTCAGTGACTCCACTTGCCAATCACAATCAAATTATCTGTTTGATTCACGATGTGGGAGATACCTTCTGTTCTCTTCATCCTTTTGAAATGAGCACATCCTCATCTTTTCCATCACATGTGCTTGCATAGGGCACTGTCTGGTCACAGATGTCACTTGTCATCCAAGCCAGGCCACAAATAGGGTTCTTCTGGTCACTGTAGTTGGCACGGTGATGGTGTTGATAAAATCAAAGCCAAGGAGACGACACAGGGATTTTTAATGAGAACACTGAGTCCCTAACACTAAAGCAGAGGGGACGTTGGGTCCAGAACAACTGTCACTATCTGTTCCTATGACACAGAGAAGGGGAGAGAAGCTGAGTCCCCATGAAATAGTTCCCTCTTCCCTGATGCCAAGATAGTTCAGTCAGAAAGCTTGAGCAGCATTTGAGTTATGACTACTAATGAGCTTAAAAATGAACTCACTGTAAACATCAATAGACCAAATGGAACAGAAAAGAAGAGCCACATTGGAGTGAAATTTAATTGCTACTTGGGGGGGGGAGCTGGAAAATATTCCAACAGCACTGTTAGGAAGTGGTGTATTTTCGTGAAGTTCTTTTTCTTTTGAAACAATGATCTTCTTCAAATTCTGGTGGCTTAAAATAGTAAATAGCACATTTCCAACTTCAAAAAGGAAGAAGGCACACAGGTCGGCAGCCTGGCCTTGGTTGTCTCAGTTGAGTTTACCCAATAATTTCTTTTTTGCTTAAGCAGGTATGAGATGGATTTTCTGTCAGCTGTAACGAAAAGAAATCTAACAGAAGCATTAGGCAAAGAGATGCCTCCTAGCCTTATGGGGTTTGTGATGCCTCAACCACTTGGCCTGGAAATGCACTTCACCATTTTCATAAGAGTAGCGTGAAAGCTGGCACCACCCACACCTGAAATCCTAGCACTTTAGAGGCTGAGGCAGAAGGACAGCACACTTGAGGCTGGCCCAGGTTACATACTGATAGCCTATCTCAAATAAAGCAAAACAAAATGAAACCCCTTGAAAATAAAAAAAACCCACTACAAACAAACAACAACAAAACACCAAACCAATCAGATTAGATAATGGCAAAACAGAATAGTGGAAAAACAGAACAAGCAGGAAAGGTCCATCTAATCTCAGAAAGTGAGTGCCGCCTCTGAATGACTGTAGAGATTCACAGATGTGCCAGCCTTAGCCCTGCCCACATTGACAATATCACTTCCTTAAAACAACCCAAAAGAAACTCAAGTAACACTTATATAATATGTTCATATTGACATCATATCAGGAAGGCTAAGAGGGCAGAAGGGCGTCTTGGCACTCTTAGCAAGCAGGTAGCTTGTAACTGAGCTGCGTTAAGCATAGAAAGAAAACTTACCTCAAGGGCTTATTGCTGGGACAGATTGAACCTTCCCACAGGGATGTGGGTAACTATCCCCATTAAACTTCTTGGGAAGAAGTGTCAGCAGCAGCCTGGTGACCATGCAATATGCCCACTGAAAGCTTGCCTTTGTCATTGAGTATTTATTCCACCCTCCACCCCCAAGTACCATGTAGATTCTTATGAGGTAAGAGAAAATGTCCCATTTCCTCAGCCCACAGGCTGCAGAGCATGTTGGGTTCTCATGCATCTACACACTAACTGAAGAAAGTTCTAGAAAACATGCAGACACAGCAATAGCTCTGGTTGATGGGTCATTCTTCCTTGTCTGGTAAGGAATGACAGCAAAGGGGGCAACTTTTTTAGACTTCATAGCATCAGTTCTTCAAGACAAGGATACAAAGAAGGAAGGCAAAGGAACAAGCAATAATTGTCACAGAGCTGGTAGAAGCCAATAGTATTACTCTCCAATCCTTCCCTAAATCTAAGCAATAGTCAAGTGAGGCCCAAATACTGCAGCTTTATTTGCTCTGTCATTGTTTTATTGTGTGTTTTTATTGGTTATTTTCTCTTAGTCCCCTGTTGGTGGAGGGGACTTAACTGCTGATGAGTCTGTTTTAGGGTGATGCTATTGATTATCTGCTGGGGGTTCTGGTTAAAAGGGGGTGAATAACGCAAGAGAAGCAGGTTACTAGTACTGGCTAGGGGGCAGGAGATAGAGCTCCAAGTGACCCCTCATGTTTGGCCTTTGTGTATGCACATGTCATTCCACATGGCTGCTTTGATGCCTCGGTGGCTCCCTGATACTTCAAGACCTACATCCAAGATCTTAGCATGCCTATCTGGCTCCATGGAGTCTGATCCCATCTCTATGGTCAAATGGCTCTGTTAGGTCATGGCTACCTCTTCTCATGCTCCAGCTACTCAGGTCTTATTCTAGTTTCTCAAAGCATCCACGATTTCTGCTTAGAGTTATACAATTGCCATTTTGTTTGCCTGGACCCTTCTCCCCACCCTAGTGACTCCATCAGGCTGGATAATTTTTCTATCACATGACCTCATGATATCTTACACTTGACCTTTGAAGCCTATTGTTCTCAGCTTGGATTTCTCCTACAGCAAAGCTAAGACCAGGATATAGTATGGTCAAGAGTGCTCTAGGGAGGCTGAGGAAGAAGAAGAAAAGAAAGTATGTTAATCGGTGAATCGCGTGACAACTGGGACCAACTCTGAGGATCCTGTGAAATACTCTAGAACAGGAGTCAGGGGCCACCCACTTTGTTTGTGAATAAATTGCACTGAAACGCATCCAAGCTCATTTGTTTATGTATCACCTGTAGTAGAACAGTTGCGAGCAAAGCCATATGTCACCTCAAAGCTTAAGTCTTTATTATCTATCTCCTTTCAAAAGACCAGTGAGCCCTGCTCTGACACGTATCTCAGAGTTATTCTACTAAGTAAAGGTGCCTAGAAATGAGACCCGTGAGAGAATAAGTGATGGGTTACATACATGAGAACTGGGGTGCAGAGGTTGCATGCCTGTGTTAGGTAACAGAGGTATCCATGCCCAGGTCCTTTTGATACACAGCTAAGCATTTCTGAGTACGATGGTGATTCAGGAAGAAAAGAGATAACAAGTGTTCAAGGAACCATGGAGGAGAGGAGTCAAGCTCAATACATGACCTCAAGCAGAAATAAAGCCTCTAATGTCCCCTCTGGGGTAGAACTGCCAGGAAAGGAGTTCACTGGGAGGAGGTAGAAATTACTGCACAGGAAGCAGACTAGACTGGGCGTTAAGGGGGCAGGCTGTCCAAAGTGGAAAACAAGTCTATAGAGGTGGGGTGGGGGAGAGGGAGCTCAGTTGAGTGGGCCTGGCTTGTGGGACAGTCTTACATCTCCCTCCAAAGAGAAAGTGTTAGTCTAGGGGAGCACAATCCTCCATTCTCTTTTTAAGAAGATCTGAATTCTATCATGATGTATCACTTACATGACAGCATGCCGTCAAACTGACTCTTTGCTGTGATGCTTTTGGTTTGACTGCAGTCCTATAAATGGCAGAATGAGTCCAACAAGAGGAGAGCCAGGTGCAAATTAAATAGTGCCTTCAGTTTCTTGAGCTCTTATCCCACAATTTCTTCCTCAACAGTTAACAACGACAATAACAATAGCAACAAGAATAATACTTGGTGCTCTAATAATTGGCTCCATGTACTTACTTTATACCTACCAGTGTGTAAACATTATACGAATAAAACTTTACTTGCGACAACCTCAAAAAGCAGATGTCATGATTTTTTACTGAGGTTAAATGTCACTGAGAGATGAGGAATTTTGTCACAGGTGACAAGGCTTTTAAGTAAGACAGTAGAGAGATTAAAGGCAGATTCTATGAACTTGACCCTGGACCAAATAGTATATTATCTTGGTGTGTGGGTGGGGAGGGGTTGGATATCAGACCCGAGGCTGGTCTGAGTTCCCTTAAACCTCTAGAAGTCTTAAATATACGATGAAAGGGTATAAAAACTCTTGGTTTTCCTTAAGGAGGATTTCCTTGCAAGAGGTTAGGTGAGTGCTAGCCTAAGGTTTAGGACTAACGTAACATGTAGAATTACCCAAAGTCGTTGATGTCACCAAAGGAGAAGCATGAATCTACTCAATACTACCCCCACCCCAGCCTCCATTGTTCCCAGGAAGATTTACTTACTTATTCCAGCAGTGGCTTTGAGCCAGAGACCCAAGTGCAAATAGTTCACTGGGGGGAGGGGCATAGGGTACTACTTAGGAAGTGGAGATGTGATTCAGGAAAGAGAAAGTGATCAATAAAGGGTGTTACTAGCCCAGTGTGGCTAGTGGGTGGCTGGAGCTTAAGAACAGAAAGCAATGCTGGCAAGCACAGACATCCTTAGGGTGGTCCTCTCTTACCTTACTGCCCAGAGAGCTGGGATCTTTGCTCAAAAGCTCTCATGAGCCACCCAGTAAGGGATCTTTGTGGGATTATGCATTCCTCCAAAGCTGCTGCCTTCTCTGCATGGACAGGTGGCCTTCTGGAGATCAAAACAGGACCCTGTTGGAAGCTGCCATGGTCCCCTAGAAGACATCACTAAAGATGGTCTTGAGATGGTTGGTAGGACAAGCCCTCAGTTTTCATCCAGGTTCCACGCCTGAAATATTTTGATTTGGGGCAAGTTACTTAGTTTCTCTAAATCTCAGTTCCCTCTTTCCATTTCCCACAAAACAGAAATACTGACCAGCAGGGCTATTATGCACATTGAGTATGAGCATTCACACAGAGGGCAGTGTGCTGAGTATGACAGCAAAAACACAGCTTTTTACTGAGTTAGGGCTATTTTCATTATTATTTAATGTGATGAGTCCAAGTGGAGAGAGAAAGACTTCGGAAAGCAAGGCTTGACTCAGTGGTGCTTAGAGCAACTCATCACAGGCCAAGCAATGCGGAGCTGTCAGGAGAACTAGCACAACACAAGGCTTCCACAAGCCTTTTCTACTTTTCCTCCCCCGAAAGGTCAAACATATGCTGTGAGTGGGACATTGCCTTCAATCACTTTCAAAATAGCAATTTGCCAGAACATTTTTATTAGCCTTGAAACTTGTCCAATCTGCCGAGGAGGAATAATAGGCTACAGTGGTATTCACGATAAGAAAGTCCCAAACAAGGTTGGCCAGCAAGTGACATAGATGCTTTCATTGCACATAATTCAATGTATGTGTGCATGTGTGTGTATGTGTGTGTGTGTGTGTGTGTGTGCTAAATGTGATCTGTAAACAGAGCTTGTCCCTCTCAATGAGTGTTTGCTCCTGTGGACAATTGCCAGAAAGAGATGCACCTCCTGAGCCTTAATAAGTAGGTGATGGTGGGTGCTGATTATGTATTTCAGGGGTGAAGTGCTTGCCTGGCCTGCTCCAGGCTGAGTTTGGTCTCCAGGATGACAAGCAACAAGAGAGAATGGTGACATTTTTCACCTGACTCTTAGCTTGGAAGCGACCAGGAATGCACCAGCAGGTGGCAGGCTGAGGAATGAAGGATCAGGAGCTAAGGGTGCAGATCAGAAGAGGCATCTGCAGGACATTTCATGGGTGACTCAAGGACGAGAGGGTGGCACTTCTGGACTGGCTTCCCTGGGAATGTTCTTGGTGGGGAACACTCCTATCGGACAGTAAGGAAGAAGGATAGAGCAAAGGGAGAATCTGACCTCCGTAGGGTTACAACTGAGGCCTTCACAGGTCTTATGAGAGCTCCGAAGGGGGCCATCCTTGCACAGGTGCCCCAAATGGAGCAAAGTAACATGAGCTTGTCTCTGGGGGGGAGAAGTCCTCATTAAATTTTTTATTAAGCCCCTTCGCCAGTGTAGGAGGTTAGAAGATTTTAGTTACCAGCTTTGCACTAGTTTTAAAACTTGTACATCTGTATGGTAAATGGGACTCTGAGGGGCCCTACCCTCAGTGGCCCTGACCCTGGGTACAGCATCAAGGGAGGTGTGTGTGGAGTCCTAGCTCTGCTGGCGGCTGCAGACTGCCTGAAGTGGGCTCTGCTATTGGTACCTTCTCTCTCCTAGTCTGACGAGTGGACTGAACCCAGGGTCTACGTAACCCAGGACTTGTGTCCAAGGCCAGGCAAGAATTTGCTCCACCCAGCTAATGGTGGTTGAAATTCTAAGAGAATTTACTTGATTTTTAAAAATTCTCTTTAGCCATATTGCTTTTGCTAATTTTCTTGTAACCTTTGCAGATGCAAACTTTATACTCCCCAATGAAAACTAAGGTTCCCACAAGGATATGTTATATATGCTTCTTCAGGGCTAGAACGGAAGTTTTCTGATACCAGGGAGCTTGCCATATTCACCACTATTCCTTTATATTAATTTTTCCCTTGCTGTATAAAATAATCGTCTGTCCATCCCATCTTAGCACAATGCTACGTCATGGCTTCTGAGGCTCACAAGTCTTCACTCTGGATCCTCTTACAAACTTCCTGGCTGTTGGCTGGACTGATGCCGCATTACCCTGCTAGCTGCTGGCCGGGAGCTGTGGCTGCTAGGGGCTGCCTGTGGTTGCTCGCTGTGTAGCTTCCTGGGTAGTCTACAATGTTGATGTTCACTCTGATCTGTCTATCTGACTTCCTTTTCAGCACCAAGCAAACAAATCTGATTTTAAAAGGCTCCTACGAGTAGCTCAGGCTCGAAGGATAATCTCCCTTTGGCCATAAAATACAATAGTCGCAGGTGAATAATTATATCTACCCTTAAAGGGGGAAAGTTTTTTTTTTTTTAAACAAGGGGAGGATCTCATGAGTCATAGAATTTTCCTGCCTTGCCCTTCTATTACCTGAGGTGTATCCTGTGGAAGATTTCAACACAGTGAATGATTCCTAGTTTAATTTTCCCATTTAATTGCATGTGGCACGAGAAGGAAGAAGGGTCGTGGTTCCTGCATTCTTTTCGCTTAGGCGGGCAAAGCAGGGTGTGCATCTATGCAGCCAGAGGTTGTTCTGCTCATTCTTGCTCATATTAACAAATGCTACTGAGAGAATGCACAGTGATTTGAAGTGGTGCATAGGTTGAGCAATAAATAAAATGGAAAAGCTTGTCTAGAAAAGAAAGTCATTAAATTTTTTCTCTCTATATATATCACTTGCTTTATTGGAAATACTGTATTGGTTTAAAACAGAAAGCTTCTGTTGGATAACAGTATGTCTTACAAATACCTCTCCCACTTGTGTTTCTTCCCATTTAAATAAAACCCAAGGCAAGAGCCATGCCCAGATACTTGAAAGGACAGCATGGACAAGGTAGCATTGAACAGCGTTTTGGTTTGCATTGTGCCAGTGAGTGTTATTCAGGACTATCCTTTGAACTCAAATCCTACCATTTTCAGGAGGCCTGCTTGCAAAGGATCATCATTGTCTGGTTACTTTTTTCTTTCTCTCATAGAAGGAGGAATGAGGGAGGACATGGGACCCTAACCTGAGTATCCAGCCACCCCTCCCAACCAGGTGCATGCATTTCTGTCCTAATTACAGGTGGTCTTGGACCCTTGTGGGTAGATGCTGGAGCACATAGGTGGGAAAAGACTAGGAGAGGGAGCTCCACCTATGCAGCTCTGAGAACCCTCTCGTCCTTGTCCCTGCTGGGTAGAAGCTTTCACCCACAGGTCTGCAAGTAGCCACTTACCTATACGCTACAACAAGGAAGCCCAATAAACCCATTGGTTCCCAGAGTGAACTTCGCTGGAATTGTACCTTGGCTTGTTGTTGGGATTTTAGGAGGAGGGGTTGGTGTAATTTAAGTCTTCCCCTGGGAAGGAATTTTAGCAACAGCCAGCTTTAGATCCTTCAAAGTTATAGAAAATTATATCAGCTTCCCTATGGCACTGAAAAAAAGATTTGTTTACCAAGATGTACTTAAGAAAAGGTTATAGAGGTGCTTTGAAGATATGGGAGAGTAACTGACACAAAACTTGAATGCTAGTAATTTAGGAACAGAGCCCAAATCCAAGAGTAACAGGCTGTCAAACCTAGGCCGATAGGCCTGAACCAGTGGGGAGACAAAATGGAGTCTGGCACTTGGAAAGGAGCGAGGAGAATGAACGGCATGAGAATCAGGGGCTTGGCTTCTTCTACCGGCCTGTTATTCACCAGCCATGTGACCTAGACCATTCTTTTTTTTCCTTCAGAACCTGTACCCTGAATAAAGAGTTCAAAGTCAAGCATGTGGCATATGCTTTTAATCCCATCACTTGGTAGGCAGAGGTGGGTGAATCTCTGCGAGTTCGAGGCCATCCTGGGCTACATGGAGTTTCAGGTCAGCAATGCTATACAGAGAGGCTTTGTCTCAAAAAATCAAAGCAGAGCAACACAAAATGGTTAACTAGAACAAATGGTTCAGACTTGATCCCTAGTGTGTCCTTTCTATCCAGACTTTCCTTGGCTATGTAAAGGAGACAGACCACTATACAGAAAGTCTCCATCCACATTTTAGCATGTTCCCTTGAAAGAATCTGCCTCTCATAACTGATTGTTTATAGCAGGCTTTGCCAATGCCTAAACTATTGATACACTGCAGTCCTGCCAATTCACTGTAGGGCGTTTAGCAGTGTCCCTGGACTGTATCCGCTAGGTGCTCATAACAGTCCTCCAGTGCTATGCCAATGACCAAAAATGTCTCCAGGCACTGCCAGTATCCTCCCAGTGAGCCAAGTTGTCATGCCTGTAAGTCACTTACTCAGGGACCGACTGCATGGTGTCTGTGCCATTGCTTCTAAGAGCATGATGCTCCTGAAGCTCCACCAAACAGCACTTTCTAGATTGTGAGTTGCTTACCATAATGCAACCGGAACTACGCTAGGCCACCAGACTGATTGGTGATTCAGTAATTTACTTATTGGTCATTTTCTGACTGTGAACAGACTGAACACCAGGCACATAATGGTGAGCACCAACTTTGGAGAACTCCGTGGCCCAGCTGATTTATGCATAGCTTCTCACGAAACAGATTACCCTGTTACTGATGTTCCAAATTCATATCCAACCAATATTTACTGCACATCTAGTTTTATCAAGCACTGTGCAGTAAACCAAAGGTTTAGTGAAGAAGGCAGATGTGCCACCTGCCCCTGAGAGGTCCCAGCTCGCAGGGCATCCTCCTAGGTGCTGTCAGGCACTCTACGGCTGTGATGAATGACTATGAATATGATGAATTGGACACTTCAAATAGGCTCCAATTCAGTGAGGATGATGAGATGAGGGATACATCTAATCACGTCTGCTGGAAGACAAGAAAGGAGATGCCTTCTGGCTGGGGAAAATTCACAGTCCCATTATGGGTGCATGTGAACCAGATAAAGAGAATGCATAATGTTACTGTGTGCCCAGTGTAGAGATGGGAAGACTTCAGAAGGGTAGAGAAGTTGCCTGAGGTTTTCGAGGTAGTGAGATGCAGTAGGTGGAGGCATGGCAGGAGAAGGGCTGGATGGAGCCCAGGCACACGTTCTTGCTCAAAAATCACATCATGGATTTGTGTGCTTTCCCAACCAGATTCTAAAAGGTGTTGGGGGGTTTTAAGAGACAGAAATTATAGAAATATGAGAGAACGACTGCGACGACCATCTACAGGTACGGGTCAGTCAGGAAGCTGCAGAAAGCTGCAGAAAGCTAACGTTTCGTCCTTTATAATTTCAGGATTTTAGACGCGGAAGAATCCAGGCAAAGTGGGAAAGAGGTGCTACAGTTGAGAGAGAGAGAGAGAGAGAGAGAGAGAGAGAGAGAGAGAGAGAGAGAGGCAGAATCAGAGAGACAGAGAGACAGAGAGAGAGAATGACTATGAATACGGAGCCATAGCCAGATACTTGAACACAATTTGAAAGAAAAATCCAGTGGCCAAACTCAAGTGAACTGCACAGAGCATGATGTCCTCTGATTTTAACTGTCAGTACTTTGAATCCTTGGGGGACCTGATATCAGAAAGTGGCTCCTTCTTCACAAAAATATTAATTAAGAAAACTTTTTACTCTTTTTTTTTGCATTTATTCTAGGTTCTTTCTTATACTTTGCTTGAAAAACATACCTAAAGCCTTGAAGACTTCATCCATACCCAGAGGCAGAAATCTCTGCAGAGCATGGCAGGCCTCGCTACCAAATGAGGCGCATCACAGAGCTGTTTACACACCGTGTTAGGAAGAGGCGAACGTTCCAGTACACACTGTCCACAACCCAAGCCTGTGTTCCCACACTATGCTTTCATCTCTCTTCACTGACCTCTCCCCCTATGAATTGTGATTTGCTCATAAATAATACAAAATTTGAGAGCAATTTTATCTTGTTCCATCAAAAGAATTTTTGTGGGAGTGGGAATTTTTTTTTCTTTTTGCTAATGGTCTTTAACTATCTTGAAAGACTAGTTGTGTCTAGCCACAAATGCCTTAATGTTGAAAAAAATTACCCAAGAATTTGATTAGTGTGTGGGTCTTGAGAGTGTAACAAAAACTTTAGAGTAGATGCTATGGTTGGGGCATTTTTACCTATCAATCCTTGAGAAATAAACCTTTGGGAAACAAGGGTTTTATCCTTATGAGCTCACCATAACTATCAGATTTCTATTGGAAAAGAAAAACTCAAAGCAATTGCTCGAAGCATGAATGTCCAGGTCAAAGCTAGACCAGAGACTCACAGATGTTAGGCAGAGGGCATTGTATATCTCAATCCTCTCTGTGAGGTGACATATAGAAGACAGTGTTGTTGAGGAATGGTTTATACAACACACGGGGATTTGGCAAGCTGGTTGTACTTAAAAATGGTCCTTGTTTTGATATTGATCAGACTGAAAAGGGTAGGTGCCGCAAATTAGGGGTTTTGTGTGTAAGGATTAGCTTATCATGATGTGTTTGTTTTGAGAGCTGGTTAACCAACACGTGACAGCACATGCTCTAGTCCTGAGGCAATGCTCCTCATCTAGACTTTAGAAAGCCTCTGCTTTTGGGGAATAACAATAAATCTTAAGCAAATGTTTTATGACCAGTTACGTTGGATTTTTTTCCCCCCTGAAATGCTGTACTCCATCTTTTCCTCTGGAATTTTGAAACATTCTGAAGAGACTAAGGTAGAAATTATTATAATTTCCCATGTCCAAGATAAGCTTATGTTGTAGGTCATGTCCACATTAAGAAATATTTTTAACTTTTTTGTGTCTTAAACTCTTTTCATCCAGCCTTCCATCTTTTGTGTCAATGCTCTAATCTCCATTAGTATCAATTCCTTGATGTGCAATGTACTTTCCAAAGACCAAAGAATCCTCAACATGAGTATGAGATAGCCCATGCTGTTCAATATTCCTTTTATGGGAGTAGGAGAGAGAATAATACAGGAAATCTGGGCAAGGCTATGCTTTCTTGTTACTGTAATATGTGGAGTCAGAATCTATAGAAATTAATTAGTTAGAGCAGATTTCTCATTATATTAGTTTACTTTTATCTTGTGATAAACACCACGGCCAAACGCAACTTGTGGAGGAAATGATTTATTTCATCATGTAGCTTTTTGTTCATCCTGAAGGGAATTCAAGGGAAGACCTCATGGCGGGGACCTGGAGACAAGAACCTAAGCCGAGACCATTAGGGATTGCTACTTACAGCTTGCTCCCCATGGCTCCTTTATCTTGCTTTGCGATAACTCTGGACACCTTCCTAAGGGTGGCCCCAGCCCCAGTGTGCTGGGCTCTCTGCCACAATCCTCAAGCAAAAAGACGCTCCATAGATTGGCCTACAAGCCAGCGTACTGAAGGCATTTTCTCAATTGAGGATCTCTCTTCCCAGATTACTGGAGTTTATGTCAAGTTGACACAAGTCTAACCAGCACATTAATTTCTTAGCAAAAAAGTGTGGCAAGGTAATGCCAAGTAAAGAGTAGACCTAGGTATGTGTGTACTGTGGGGAGTCAGGCCTGGGTGCTCATGACCATGAAGAGTGAGCAGTAACAGTTTTGTAATGAAACATCTCTGTGTGTGTCAAGATAATTTTCCCATTTGTACACATTGTGAGCCTGAATGTGTCAAGGCTGTTGAAAGGAATCGTTAGGTTTTCAGTATGAAACTTCCCGCACTGGTTCATGTCCCAAGATGGTGGCACTGTACTGAAAAGCTCCTGAAGGTGTTGGAGATGCAACCTTGCTGGAAGAACTAGGGAACCAGGGGCCTGACTGTAAAGATGGTATCTGGTCCCCAATTCCTCCTTCCTTCTCCATTTCATGGCTCGTAGTAAAGTGAGCATCCTTCATATGTTCTTCCCACCATGGTGATCTGCCTCACCATGTTCCAAAATCAATACAGCCAGTGACTAGGGATTGACACCTCTGAAACTATGAGTCCAAATCAATCTGGGGACAATTGAACTCTCCTGGGAGCCCCTAGCAGCTGTACTTCCTGGCCAACAATTAGCAGGATAATGTGACATCAGAACTTCAAATGTAAGGAAATGAATTCAGCCAGTAGCCAGCCATCTTAAAAGAGAATCCCAAGTGAAGGCATGTGAGGACCAGAAACCATGAGGTAGCTTTGTGCTCAGCCAAAATGAGCATAAGAATATACTATCCATCAAGAGAAAATTAATATACAGGGGTAGAGGTGAACATAACAAGTTCCACAGTATCAGAAAATGCTTATATACTAGTATGTAAGAAAGATAACTTTAATATCAATCAATACATGTAAACTTACATCTGCAAATGTCACAAGAGAGATAAAAAAGAACATATCACCAGAGAGCTGTTAAAATCAAGACGACTATCTTGGACTTTCAGTAAGCATCTCCTTGTTAGTGTCGGGCATTTTGTCATAGCAAGGAGAGCAGTGACTAACCCAGCAAGTTTAATGAGGCTAAAGACTTCAAGGAGCTTGAGGTTGGTTGGAGCAGCTGTCAGACAGCAGGAGGTCAATGCTAAGTCAGTGGCAGGGATGGAAGCCCAGCAACCTTCTCTGGGTGGAATGGTGTGACAGAATGTCTTCAGGAACCAGGTAAAACTTTAACTGTCCCTTAAATATACAGGAAGAAAGATACAGTCATTCTGGGCAGATGAAAATGACTTGGATAAACATGGATAAAGAAAATGCTTACTATGATTTTGGCTGAAGAAGATATGTGGTCCCCATTGATTGGACTACAAGATCTACTGTGGCTATGAGCAGATAGGAATTTTGGCTATAATGCCATTAAAACATTGATTTTTTTTTTTTGCTAAGAATTAAAATGCAATGTTGTTTTCTTGTGTTAAAAGAACAAAAAAAATCTCCAAAACATTTGACAATGAAAATAAATTAAACAAAACTTTACTTTTTATTAGGTCCTTAAATTACTTAATGGTGGCCATTGCTCTTTTCTCTATTAACAAATTTCTGAAGACCAAGACAGACCAAGCATGGCTTTTTCCTTCACAGGGAAAGGCGGAGAGAAGAATGACAGGAGAGAAGAATGACATGTATGTGACATGAGCACAGTGAAAATCACACATGCTCTTAGGATGGATGTGGGCAGAGAGCTACAGCCACAATGGTGGAAATAAGGTGGATTTAACATCAGTTGGGAAGGATTTATAATGTCCTCCCCACTTAAGGCTCATTTTCAAAATGGAAGCTTCCCCATTACTTCAAGAGCAGAAGTAGACTTTTTCTTTCAAAGCATAGCAAAGATTGAAAAACAAAACAAACAAACAAACAAACAAACAATCAAAATCCCATGGTTTAAAAACAAGGAAGAATAGATCTTTAAGGGTCCTCATGACCTCCTATTCTAACTTCATATATGTTGGCTAGCTTGATTCATTTATTCATTAATCCTTTTATGGACCCTGTGCCAGGAATTGTGGATAAAATGGTCACAGACAGCACCTTGGTACCCAAAGAGTTCTGTGGGTAGCAGATATGGGTCAAATAATCACACATATCTGCAGAAACAAACCAAGAAAAGAAAGATCTGGTTAGGTCTGGATTCAAAAATAAGTAGAAATTTATCTGGTTAAAAGAAATAGGGGCACCTACTAAGGACCCATGTTTAACACAGTACTTGATATAAAATTATATGTTTCTTTATTTCTACCAAAATCTTGTTCCTACAACACAAAGATGGTTTTCCACTTCCCTTCCACACCCTGTTAGTTCTAGCTGGAACAATCAGGCAAGGAAAGGCAATAGAAGGCATCTGTACTGGAGAGAAGGAGCAAAGCTGTCTGATACCAGGTGAATTTGTCCTGTACTAGAACTCCTAAGGGGCCACAAAGAAGCTGTTAGAAAAAATAACTGCTCACAAAGCTTGCAAGCTGTAGGTGAAGACTGGAAAATGAGGGTGGATGAATGAGACAGCCCCAAGAGCCAAGGAGCCGGCCAGAGAAACCTAAGTCTGAACCTTCCTCTTAGAGCTGTAGCCCAACCTCCACAGGATTTCCATGACAATAACACAACTCCCAACACACACCATGCACATATGCACACATACAATGGGATTTAAAAAAATTTTAAAACAAAGGCTTGAGATATAACCCAGCAGTTAAGAACATGTACTCCAGAGGAACTGAGTTCCATCCCCAGCACAGGCTTCTGGAAACCATTTGAAACTCCTACTCCAGGTGGACCAACTCCTCTGGCCTTTGTGGGCAACTGTACTTATATACCTATACCCACACCCACACCCACACCCACACACACACACACACACACACATCATAAAAATAAAACTTTAAAACCAGCTGTATTTTTATATACGAGGAATGAACAATCTGGAAATGGAAACACAAAAACAATTCAAATTAACACAGTTCGAAGTCATGAGCTGCTTAAAATAAAACAAAACCACAATCATTGTATTAAGGAATCTACAAACATTATTTAAAAATTAACATCTGAATCAACAGAAAGACATGTTCATGGATTAGAAGATTTATTGTTACCAGGCAATACTGTCCAAAACACTTTAGAGATGCAATGAAATCTTATCAATGTTCAGGTTACCTTCCATGAAAACTGACAGATGATTCTGGAATTTACTTGGAAACCCAAGGAACCAGAATATTAAAAGAAATTCTGAGAAAAGAAAGGTTTGTGAACTTATGTTCCCACATTCCAAAACTCACTGCAATGTGACAGTAATCAAGACATTGTGGTAGTAATATAGGACAAACATGGAGAAGTGAGATGGAATTAAGAGTTCAGACACTCTCATGCACTGTGATCAATTAATTTTTGAGGAGGGTGTCAAGGTCATGCAATGGTTAAAGAATAGTTTTTCAGCAAATGGTATCAGTTTTTTAAAAGTGAGTGATAGAGACCAATAACTATTTTCCTTCCAAAGATTTTTTTAATGGCCAATAAGTGCCTGGAAAAAAATGATCATTAGTCACTAAGAAAGCAGAAATCAGCACCCTAATGAGGGATCATTTCATGCCTGTTACAATGGCTGAATCTAAAAATAATGCATATTGGTAGGGATGTAGAGAAAAGAGATTTCTGGAAGCAGGATTGTAAAATGGAATGACTGCAGCAAAGAAACAGCTTATCTGTTATTCAAAAAGTCAACAGCAAAACTACTGTATGATTTTGTAACACTACTTGTAGGAAACTGATCTAGAGATATGAAAATCTGTACGTACGTGTCCGTGGAGATTGGAACTCTCCATTTTCTGCCATCTTGTCACCTGTCCCAAGATAGCTCAAGTCTACTTTGTGGCCAGTGGATCTGAAAGTAACAGCGAAGGGGCCGACAGCTTCTCTACCCTCCTTGCACAGCCTTCCACTGAGCAGATTCTAGCAGGAGATGGTGTGGTGCTGGAGGAGAGAGCTTGTCTGAGTATCTTCTAAGGTCAATCTGCAATATGGCCATTTTGGTTAAAGCAATTTGCACAGTCACTCAGTGCTGGTACTGAGTTAGTTAGTCCTCGCCAGCTTTCAGTTGTAACCTTCTCTCTCCTTCAGGTCCTTTTTTTACTCAGGGCGACTTGAACGTTAATTGTGTTCACTGAGCAAGGCTTTGCTCTGCTTCACAGCATGAGCTCATTACAAATATTTTGCCATGTAATTTTCATAGCAACTTCTCATGTCAATATTGCTATTATCCTCCTTTCACAGAAGAGTACACAGAGGCTCGGAAGTTTGACTTGCTAAGATCTTCTAGACAGTTAAGTGATGGAGCTACAATTGTTACCCAAGTCTACTTGCTAAATGTAGCTCTAAACTTTCATATCTTTGCAGGATCCTCTATCAACACAAAGTTTGTACCCAGTGCAAATGGAAAACAAAAGCCCCTTTGTTAAAAATTATTAAGAATTTCAAAGGAGTGAGAGTGATACCAAACAAAGAAGAGAAGAGACCTTCGTCCCAGCTCTTCATGGCAAGAGCTCTCTTGGAAAGATGAATTCATTCTACAGATTCCTATGTGTTTCCTCTGCAGAGCCAATACAGGGCTGGAACGTGACCCTAGAATATCATTGTAACCGGGATCTTCAGTAATCCTTTGCCAAGCCAACTGTGGTGATTAATGAGCCTTACGCCCTGAATGTTTTGGAAGGCTCATTGTGTGCTTAGGTTTCTTCTAGGCACTAAGGATGTGTATGCACCGGCTGGGGAATGAGGGTTGCTGGCACGGGGTGTGGTGGTGGCATGCAAGTCCACGCTTTCTGAAGAGCTCTTATCTTCAAATTTGGCCCCTCTGACACCTCTAAAACCAGGAACCCAGCTCCCTTACTCTCCCTCAAGTCAGCACTGCCTGGATTTTAAAGTACTGTGTAATGTATTCAGAAGAAGTCTGGCGAGAAGAGGTGGGAACTAGGCAGCAGGATTCTAATCCTGAATATTCAGGGAAGGCAGCACACGTCCTATTCAGCAAGGCTGATCAATAGAGAGTGCATTCAGACTCTAAATGTGGGCATTATGTACAGATACAAAATATACAATGCCCCCAAAATGGGGAGAGACATTTCTGATTGAATTTTTTGTTTGGGTTTATAAAAATAACTTGTGGTGCATCAATTACTCTCATTTCCATGGATACAGGCAATGCTTTATTATGTAACTCTACAGCTGTGCTGGGTTTTAATATAAAACCCGGATTTTTTCATCTATTTCTCTTTCATAGTTACTGAACTGAGATAATAGCATCTTTTACCTATGAATGTATTCAATTCCTTTTTTTTCCCCCTCACCATTCTGGAAACTATTATTGATTAGAATTTCATTTTGTGGCTTTTGTAGTAAAATAAAATCTTCAGTAAATGTTACCGTTGCAGGCAGCAGAAAGGTAGGGTGGGAGGAGGTCATTCTTTATGTATATTGTGTGTAAATATGTATGCACAAAAAAGCAGTGTGTGTGTGTGTATGTGTGTGTGTGTGTGTGTTGGTGTGTGTGTGTGTATTGGTGTGTGTGTGTGTGTGTGTGTGTGTGTGCTCACATGCATGCATTCTCCCAGGCTTAAACAAGTGAATGACTGGGTATTGTGCTGACCTCCAATTTGCTCTAGGGCAGCTTTCACATAGCTGTTTATCCCATTTGAAATATTCCTCTACCCAGTTTTTGAAGATGCCCTTCCTATTTTCAGAACAGAACTGTATCTCTGCAGCTCAACAGTCTGCAATTCAGAGGCATTGTTTTTATTTCCCTCTTGATGCTCAAAGTTGTTTGGTATCATGTAGTTTCCCACCTCCCAGCTCTGTCTCCTATCTTACTAGCAGTGATTGGAGCAGTGTGATCCAAAGGAAGGGAGGATGTGGCATGAACATTTGGGAAAGGCCTACGTGGCCACACTAAGAGAATGGAGCTGGACGCCACATGAGGTGCTGCAAGCAGGTGCCTTGTCTCTGCACTGGTCAGCCATTAGGACTTCTCTCACTAACACTCAAATTGTTTGATAGGCTGGAGAGGTGACTCAGTGGCTAAGAGCATTTTGCAGAGGACCTGGATTCAATTCCCAACACCCACATGGCAGCTAATGAACTTCCATAACTCCAGTCTCAGGATTTCTCATTTCCCTCTTCTGGCCCCCTTGGGCACAAGACACTTATGTAGTCCACAGACATATTTGAAATTGGAAATAAACATTTTAAAACATTCTTTGTGTCAACAGTCTAGGTCCAGAAAGGTACTTGAGGTCAAACAGTTCTTTAAGGCTCCATGTGAAGAGCTACACGCTCTCTGTGGATGTGATGTTTCTCCTCCTCCTGTCCCCCATTTTTTTGTTTTTAATTTTTTTTGGAGTGAATCTGTTTGACTTGGAGAAAAGGAAGCCTATTTATAACAACTTCTCTAGAGGAAACTGCCCTTTTTGATTATGACAGAAACCGGAAAAGAGGGTCTGTTGAGATACTTGCCCCATTCATTACCGACCTGGCCACGGGTAAGTGATGGGTACCTGTCCCAAGTTGGGCCAATGAGAATCCTTCTCTGTGAACTTTCCAGCTTAACCTGAAGGGAAGGCAATCCTTCTGTTTTTTACATCCCTCTCTGGTGGATGGTGTGAAGGTTCAGCCATGTCTCTGCCATGTACCATAACCTCTCTGCAGCAGGAGAGACTCAAGACACCATCCGGACAAAGCGGAAGTGAGCAAGACACCCCAGAATACTGCCAGCAGCCCGATATAGCTGTGAATATGCCTTGGGCCAGCTCTGCGCCTGTCATTCTGAAATTTGAATATTCAAGGGGACTAATGGTTCTTCTTGGCCCAAGGTCGTTCTGCTGGGAGTGAGGGTGGAGCATTCTTCTTGCTTTAGTCTGGATCCCACCTTCCTGGCTCAACCTTGGAATTTTTTCTTTGTTTGTTTGGTTGGTTGGCTTTGTGAGACAGGATTTCTCTATATAGCCTTGGCTGTCTTGGATTCACTTTGTAGACCAGGCTGGCCTTGAACTTACAGAGATCTGCCTGCCTCTGCCTCTGTGAGCGCTGGGATTACAGGCCTGTGCCAACTTTAGAATTACAGGCTGCTCAACTTTAGAATTTTATTTAACACAGCCTCCAGCTTAGACCAGAGTTGTCAGATAAGAAGAGGCCTGTTGCCAGCTTCTGATCTTGATTCCTGAATGGATTATATTCGGGTCATAGGGTGGGGATCATAGTCTTAAGTAAACATAGGGGAGGGATAATGATGTAATGACATGTTGCTAGTGGAGGGACAAGAACTTCGGACTCAGGAGAAGGCATTGCACTAGGCTGTTTCTTTGTTATCACTAGAAGCAGAGATGAGGAGAGTCAGTGAAGATCAACCCTAGTTAATTCTTCCCAAATGTCTCAGGTTTTGAGGCTAAAATACAAAGCCTAAGTAGCCAATGCAGGGCCCAAGGCCCAAAGAAGTTGCTACTCTTGGCTCTGTGGAGTTTAGGAAATTGGGAATATAGCAACAACCTGGTGAATGATTAAATAAAACAAACAAACAAGCAAAACTTCACACACTTAAGACTAAGTACTAAGTAGTTGCAAATGAGAGCAATGCCACTCCTAGCATGATGCTTATCCAGAAATGGGTAACCTTTTCTAAAACCTTGACACAGCTGAGGCCAGGCAGGCCTTCAAGCCTGAGACCTGTAGCTTCAGCAAAGCTGCTTCAGAAACCCAGATAATTAGTTGGGCCCTTGATCGCTCATGATCCTGCCAATGGTTTCAAAGCGTGGACAGAGCTCGTTTCCTGATTGACAGTGGATCACAGGCCACTCAAAACTCTTCTCAAGACCACCCCCCTTAAAAGCTTTTTGTCTGTGTATAGGAGTCACACTACTGCTCAGGTGTGGCTTCCTGAGTCAGAGATGGGTGTTTCATCCAAGTTAGGCCAATCAGCTTTCTTGTCCCACATTTAGGTGTCTGGTAGCCATCCTTGGACCTAGACATTTATATGGGAGGAATAACAGTTCAAGGCCAAGGCAGGGCAGAGAGGTTCTTTAGGAGAAACGGTGTGTGTGTGTGTGTGTGTGTGTGTGTGTGTGTGTGTGCGTGCGTGCTGGGAGGTGGGGCACAGGCTGTGCCTTCTCAAGATAAAGCCCCTTTGGTGTCAGCTAACCTAATTTGGCTCTTGTTCTCTGCAAGCAATTCTGTCCTCATCCAAAGTACTTCCCCACATGTGAAATGGGTGCCTCTGAGGTCCACAAGGCCATTTAGGCAGTGGGGGTGATAGTGTTACATCGTACAGAGCTCCAGCCTTTAAAAACACCTCCATCGATCTTTTCCCTGAGAAATTCCCTTTCTGTTCTCTTGATTATCTTTGTTTGCTTAGCACCTTGGAGTTGGCAGTTCCTTTTTCAACAAAGAGAAGTTAGAACTTTGGTATTAGCAATCAACATTATTTGGCTTAATATTAATTTTGCATTTAATTTTAGTGTCCTTTTTAATGGTGAGTGACATGACTTTTCCATTGTAACTCAGAGAAACCATGAAAGATATTAAAATGTGATTTACAGCCAACAGGTAATTTGATTCAATGGCAGTGGGTAATGACAACAGAGCCCATGCCAGCTAATTCAGTAGAGGAGCATTGATGTAGAGATCCATTTGAAAAAAAATGTTGGAAGAGTGTTAAGGATGAATAGAGAGAGGATGGCAAGGAGTTGTTCTGCTCCTAGGATGGAGGGAAAGGGAAAGGAGGGAGGGGGAGGGGAGAAAGGAGGAGAGACAGAGAAAGAGACAGAATACAAATAAATGTCCAAGAACTAGGACCACTTGGCAGGAAGTGGAGCCATGGTAGAGAGCTGGAACCCAGAGGCAACACAGCTACAGAAGAAGATAAGGGACAAGGGAAAGAAGTATGCATAGACACTTTAGCTCCTCCCCTTCTTTCCCAGCTCAGACCCCTACTGGGCATCCCATGACACTCTTTTCCAGAGTCTGCTGCTATAGAGTGTGGGCACTATCTTTTGCAGAGAGCTCAGCTCCCTTAGATACAGAGATCAAGGCAAGAGAAAGCAAGTGGGCTAAGTGGCCAATAGATGGTCAGATGACACCAGCCATGGAACCGCTCTGATATCCTGGCTCACAGTAGCGCACAGGCAGAGTGGAGGTGCTAGGCTGGTGAAATGCTCGCTGTGTTTTACAGCCCCTCTGCCCCTGGACACCTTTATGCCCTGCCTTGTCCCCACCTCCCTGTGATCATGACCAGTCACAGGGATACTAGTGGTCCACATATTGCCCTATTTCTCCACACATCCAGCAAACTTCAGCTTTCTGACATCAACCTACTGAGCACCAGGGAATGAAACCTAATGTTTGTGGAGTAGAATTAGATGTGAACACTCATACTAGACATTTTTATTTCGAGGGTACAACTGGCATTTCCCAAGATTGAGATTGCCACTGTATCTCTCTACTTTCCCTATGGAGGGTGGTGGGCAGAGGAGGCCGTAGCACTGCTCCAAAAGCAGCTCGCTCTTGCTCCCGTGTCTTTCCCCTGCTGCCTGATCTCTTGGGGACCGTAGCCAAACCAGCTGAGAGCTCATATCCATTTGCTACAAATGAGAAAGCTGGCATTTCCCTTCAGTTGGCCTGAGGCACAGTCTTACCAATTTGAATTGCACATCAGCACCATTTCCCCTGCTTAGATGTTTGAGGACAATTGGACTCTTCAGTTATTTCTCATCTTTCAGGTTTATGAGAGAAAATATATCTTAGAGACCGGTGTCGGAATCTGAGACCCTTCTAAAAAGCACCTTTAGCATCATACAACAAAACCCAGGTTTTTCAATTACTCTACACAAATTAACTTCAGACTCCATTTCTGCACAGGGCCACAGCAGCAGCCTGGGCTGCTTTAGTCATTGGCTTCAAAACTAGCCTCCTACTAAGCAGGACCATTATGGAGCCTGTTTATAACAGTGCCATTAAAAATGAAGAGCTGTCAAGAATCCCTTATAACGATGTTGGAAACTGTGTCCGCAAAGATTTTTTAATGACTGGATGGTTTTTAAAAAGGCAATGGAACACTTTTAATGAACTATAATGTAATAAATCAATCACACTCCCTTGCCTTGACTGCAGCGTCTTCATATTTATTGCAGCTTATAGAAAACCTCGGCTAATCCTTTCCCACTCCCACCCCCATGTCCCTGCAGAGTTCAGGGAGACATCTAGGTGCAGCGAATTTTTATTTTAAGAGACGCATATTTGCTTTCAGTGTTATTTACCAAACTGAGTCATCAAAGTATCTATGGAACATGGACTCTTTCAAATTTTATTTCTAGTGTGTTTTTTTCAAGAGATACAGATTAGGGCTTTCTGGTTATATGCAAGAAACTCTACAAAGTTAAGAAGGGGAAATTTCCCATCAGGATCTCAGCTCACAGAATTGAGCTTTGAATTTGGCCAGGAGTGGAAAGGAACCAGGATGGCTGTGGGGGGCTAGAAAATAGGAATTTAACAAGTATCCAGTAGCAAGGGAGTGGACAGAATGGGGCTGTCCCCTCCCTCTGATACTGACACTTTTTTCTGTTTTCTGTTTTTTGTCTTGTTTTGTTTTTCTTCTAGAACAGACAGCCTGCTTGCTCCAGCCCAAGTCATGTGCTTACTCCCTAGCCACATGGTGGGAGGAGGGGCGTAGGGAGAGGAGACGGGATCTATGCTTCTCATGTTGGGAAAAGGGCATGCGATTCGCTATCCAATATAGATGACACATAATGGGAGAGGTAATTTCCCAAAAGGAAGTCACTGAGCTGTTCAAAAGTGATCTTAATTAAGGGACTGTCAGCTGCTGTAACAGATAATATGCCGGGTTCTCCTTATTGGCTTAACACGGGAAACATTTATTTCTCGCTTCCATAATAGTCTACTTCGGTTGATCCTAATTAGGAGGCTCATTTTTAAGGACTCTGGAATTCAAATTCTTTCCATTACAGCTCTGCGTGTTGACAAAGAATTCCCTGAACCCATTCTGTGGGTCTCTCGTGTCCCAAGGAGGCGTGGCATAACATTTCCCTTGGCCTTTTCAGATGGATGTTATTTCTGTTCACATTCCATTGGCTGGAACTCAGTCATGTGGTCCCAGTGAATTGCAAAGGCACTGGAACCACAGCCAGCGTGGTTGTTTCTCACGAACCCTAGGAGCCATGGTAGGGAAAGTGAACCGTCAGCGATCAGACTATCTTTGGCCACAACAGAGGAACAGCTGGAGATCGGCCACTCCAACAGGTGAAGCTGTGCTGCAGAGTTTTAAAGGGACGTCTGTTGCTCAGTTTCACCACAGATGTTTCACAGCAGAAAAAATGTCTAACCTACGATTCCTCAACGATTATCTTCCGACCTAAAGTTACCAGAGAGGCTGAAAAGGCAGTTAGCCCAAATTTGCTTCTGGAAAATTTGTAGATTAGAGAGGACAGAGGTTGGTGTTTTGCCCCTCCAATGCCTAAGAAAAAGCGTTTTACACGACACAACAAAGCAGGAAGTTCCCACTAACAGTGAAACCCCACTTACTGCAAAGCCTGCTTGCATTTGAAGCACCTCAGACCTTCTCTGACGCCCCCTCCCTATGCAGCGGCCTGCCTTGACTCAGCTCCCAAATTCAGCTTGCAGACTTGTCTCGCCTCCCCCTGCCCTGAGATGAAAGTTTCCAACAACCCCCAAGCATTCTAAAGCAAAGATCTCAGTTGTTATGCAAACATAGTTTCATTTTCACAAAAGAGCATTTCACAAAAAGCAAAATAAATGCATATTTCAAAATGTCAGTTAAGCAATGGGAAACAAAACAAAACAGTAAAAGCAATGCAAACCTGCCAGGAGAATGCCGAGTTGCCTAAAGGGTAATTTTTTTCCAATGCCATCAAGGTAAGTGAAAAAGAGTGACCTCTGACCAAGAACATCCTGACATTTGAAAAGCTGGATGGTGTGTGTGTGTGTGTGTTTACACAGGGATACAAGGATATATAATTCTAAATATTATACATGTAATATTTGAAATATATAACTTGAACCAAGGCATATTGTTTGGGAATATTCTGGCCAAGATGTGATGCTAGAAACAGAGCAAACACAAGTTTATTGCTTCAATTTCTTGCTTCAGTGCTATGGCTCTTTACCATTACATCCACATTAAGCACATTAAAGCACACTACTAAGCTTGAACAGTAATTCTGATGGCTGCCTCATCATTTCAGGGAGGGGTTGAGGAGGTGCTTGAGCCTTTGGGATAGCTGGTGCACCTGACTTTGAGTAGAGCTGGGTAAAAGTCTCAATTTTGCCTGTGTTGCACACACAGGTGGTTGCTTTTCTACAACTTAATTTCCCTTACTATTAAAATGAAGAAGTTAGAGGAGATGATTTCAGCTCCTTCCAGCTCTGAAACTGCTCTCTGATTCTGATGCCACAGAAAACTGGAAACATTCTCCCTTCTCCTGATTTGAGTTACAATCTGCCTCATGTACCTTATTCTCTTTCTCCTCATTTCCTGTTGCTCCTGGTTGCCAACTCAGTAGGCCTTCACTGACACCTGTACAGGCACAGATTCATGCATCATGTTGAGTTTGCTTGGTCCCACCTGTACATGGGGACCAGTCCCCCAGCGTGACCTGCCCTGACCTCTCACACAGAGAACAGCAGAGGATGACTGAGTCCATCGACTTTCAGCATACCGTAGGCCCTTCCAAGTTGCTAATTTCAACATACTGCTAAATAGAGAAGGAAGCAGAGGTGTATCTTCTGCCACTGCCACAGCTCCTAACAAGGACACCGCCATGCAGCCTTTTTGGAAATGTCATTTCAGCAGGACCTTTACAGCACTTGCTTTGTTAGATCCAGTGTCCGCCCTAATCAAACTGGATCCGTGGCTAGTGCGAACCAGAAGTGTGGAGGAGGAAATCCAAACTCCATTGGCTGAAAAGAGACATGAAAACACTGTAAGGACTCCATCTTTTTTTCTTCTTCACACAGACAGTTCCTCAGTCCTCAGATACAGCCCACAAGGCCAGGCAAATGGCTGGGTTTCTTTTGAGGTCATGGACAGCTCAGTGGAAGGTCCCTTCCTTTTTATTCATTTTTCTTTTCTTTTTTCTATTTCCCCACCTCCTAACTCTTTTTCCTCGTTTTTGTCCTCACTCCTGATACCCAGGGTCCCACACCCCCAAGCAAGCTTCAGCCCTTGAGCTGCTGTTTTCTAAGGGACAGTGCTACAGCGACAGCACTCAGTGTGTTTCTCCTAACACCGAATACTGTCCCTGGCCTTTCGGGAAGAGAAGTTTCTGCTGTGTGTTCGCACTGACCTAGAACTCATGACCCTTCTGCATTAGTCCCCCAAGGGCTGGGACTATACGTTTGCACCACCGCGTCTTGATACCACACCTACAGTAAACCACCGAATCTCTGTGAGACTTGAGGTGGCTTCTTCCAACGTCAACCCGTTCTCCAGCTCTTCAGTTGCTTGTGTAGAAGGTTCCTACCTGAAGAATCTCTGTCTTCACTAAATTTCCACTGCTCTTAATAAAGACCCCTCATCAAACCGATGTCAGTTCTCCTGAGAAGCCAGTATTGGTATTCACGAGCACTGAGCAATCAGTTTGTTTCATTTCTAGTGTGTTTATTTTGTGTTCAGCTTCCCTTTGCAGTGACACTCATTTCCCAGTAACAAGAGTAATACACATCTTTCCTTTAAATAAATTTAACTATAAAAATAAGTCAATTAAAATTTAATAAGGACCTTACATAACCACAGAACACTTAATTAACCTTGGTGTGATACTGTTACCGAGAGTGTAGAGTAGATTTATGTGAGGTTCTAACACAGGGTAGATAATGGATGTGTGGAAATTTTCTGGACTATCTTCAAAAACACTTCTGAAAGTTTATCTCAAATAGAACATTTTTAAAAACACAGTGACTGGGTTGGGGCAGGGTGGGGACATGATAGGGCAGGGTGGGAAATGGTGGGGCAGGGTGGGGCATGTCTTTATTTCCAGCCCTTGGGAGACAGAGGGAAAGCAAGCCTCATCTGTTCTAGGCCAGCCAGTGGTACTTGGTGAGAGCCTGTCTCAACAGCAGCAATAGAAACAGTGACAAATAAAGAAACAAACAAAAACACAGTGACAGGGCTGGGACACGGCTCAGCGGTAAAGGTAGCAGCAAAAACCCTGACACCCTAACTTCAGTCCATGGAATCCATTAGCTAGAAGTTACTCCCTTGTGGTCATGTGGGTGTCGTGGTACACACACACTCACAAATAAATTTAAAAAAAAACCACCGTGAGTCAAACTGGACCTATTATTTTCATGAAATCTATTTTAAAAATTTCAATTAATAAAGAACCAGGCACAGTGGCATGTGCCTGCAATCCCAATGCTCCAGAAGTTGAGGCAGGATTGTGAACCTGAGGCCAGCCTCGGCTACATACTGAGACCTTGTTTCAGCAATTAAAATAATAATAACAATAGTAAGCAAGTAACACAGGGATGCTATCAGGATGCCGCAGAAATGCCAACATTGTCTGTGTTGGCCCATCCCAGAATGGCAGACTGTAATCTGCTGAGAGTCGGGAATCTGCCTTAGAGCAGAAGTTGTTCTTGGTTCTAGAAGGCAAGACAGAGTGACTCCAACTCAACTTTAAAATCCTCCGTGCTCTTTGCCAGCCTGTCCCTGACTTCCCCACATGGCCCCTTTCCTTCTAGGGGCTTAGTCTTTCAGCAGATTTTTTGCCAATGTGTTTTACATAGTACAGAAAGAGATTCCAATTTGCTGCTGTTCAAAATTGTGGGTCCTGCAAGAAATAAATAAGAATGCCTAAGAACAAATGAGCCTGTCAACTCCCAATCCCCATGTGTTTCCTCCATGGTAGTTTCTCTAAGCCTAGTCCAGTCACTGCTGTGGCCTTAATCTCGTCATTTCTCAGCCCACAGTCTATCCTGATCTTCCATTCCAGCTCCATGTCTTCAGAGTTTCACCCCCAAAGTTATTCCTCCAGTGCACCTATGGTGGCTTAAGATGGGAACTGATGGCCCCTGGATTCTTTTATAATCTGGAAAGGCATCTACAGGCTCTTCTTTGCAGCTTGCTTTCCCTTGACTCATCCTATCTATAAATTTCTATCATTTACACAGAATCCTTCCTTTCTTTGTGGCTCTCATGTTTCCTGGCAACCCACCATTTCTACATTTTCTTTGTTTTCCATTCTTCCTTCATCCCAGACTTTTATCCCATGCCTGCTTCTCTCATATTCACTGGGATTTTTTCGGTTACCCACTGTACTTAAAAAATCAGTGTTTAAAAGCTATCTTTTGTAATTCATGAAGACAGGTTTTTCCAGGCCTAAAAAATACTGACACAGAGAATACTGTAGTAGAAATTTTGGTTTCTTTAAAAATTCAGTTATGTTTTTGTAAATATGTTTTTGTTTCAATCCCAAGTGTGGAATATGGGACTACCTTAGTTTATACACAGCTGATAATTGCCTCATGCTGGGCATGGTCTTTGCCAGCTGCAGATAGTGGAATTCTGAGGACTCTGAGAGGGTATAAATATGAGAGCCCAGAGAGAAGGCTTCTAGGAGATGGACAGAGGAAGAAGGCTGCTTGTTCATTTTGCTGCATTTGCCATTTGCTGATATCCTGCTGGATATCCTAAGGAGTAAGATTTGTCTTTTTCCAAAGAACCAGTTGACCCTAAAGTCTAAAGAAGTTTATGTCCCCTTTCCCTTCTAACCTTCTTTCTCTCCTCCCTAGAGTTGGGGGACTGGTAGGGAGGTAGAGGCTTTAGAAACCACAAATAAAGTAGAGTTTTAAAACTAGTACCTTCAGAACTCTTTCTAAAGCCTCTTCCCTGGCATTCACCCTTTCGACCATAGGCAGACTTCATCTTTGTGATTTGGGGTTTGTTTATGGGATGAAGAGCCTAGAAATAAACAACCTTTGCCCTCCCATCTTTCAAGGACAACACTCCACACCAGCCTCAGGACTATTCATGAAGAGAGGATTCATTAGTCTGATGATTAGGGCTGGGCTTCACCACTAGGCCCAGAGAATCTGTCACATTAGACCCCCTGCCTGGACTCCAGGTTCTAAGAGGAGTGCTTAGGTGATGCATCTCAAGAATCAGACTCAGTCATGGGAGAGCCTCTGGATACAGATACCCAGAGAAGAAAAGGAAGGAGAGGGAAGAGAAGGACAAAGAGGAAGGAAGGAGGGAGAGCAGAGAACTCAGAGAATGGCTTCAGTTATTGCTCTCCATATGAGGGGTGAGTCTACCCCCTCGTGAGATTCTTTCCATTGCTTCTAAACCTCTGAGGAACAGAACCCACACCAAAGTATACTCTACATCCAAGACCAAATGACCTTGGTTACTTTTGCTGAGGCCTCTGTGGAAGCTGAGACAACTTTGACCTCTAGAATTTGAAAAGCTCAGGCTTTCTTAGCCTAGCAGCAAGGACCATCCTTGTCCACATTCACATTTCCAAGAGTCTGGAAAGAATGGAGCTGTGTGTTTCTGTATCTTCTTTTGGTGCAGCCCCAATACCAACTCCCTGGAAGCCATCTTGGGATTTCCGGTTCTCATCATTTCCTCCTCTTAAAAAGAGATCAACACCTGACCTCTGCATACATCATCTGCTTTCCTGGCAGAAATAATGCTTTTTCTGTAAGCATTGCTTCCAAAGTGGGCGCATCATCAAACATGCACATCATCAGTGCTTAATGATGACTGCTTCTTATTAGGAAGGACTATTGGGGAGAGGAAAGGGCGGGAGAAGGTAATGATTGTGCTGGCTAGTTTCATATCAATTTCATCATGGTTAAGAGTCATTTTGGAAGAGGGAACCTCAATTGAGTTGATACTAAAGACTGAAGCTATCCACTGGTATAGCTTTGTGTTTTCTTACTAGTGCACGGGTTTTCCCCAGTGTAGTGAGTCTTCAGCATGTCCTAGTAGGGTGCCAGGCACATGCCAGTGCTCCAAAGTCTTGAACTTTATCTTTAGGTTTTGATTTCTTGACAAAGGATGCGAAAGAAACTCAGTATAGAAGGGGCTTAGAAAAGGCAGATCAACTTCCCTGGAAGTCTGGGCGGGGTGGATGCTGGTTACCCTCCTATCATCTGCAAAACACAAGAGCCAGGTTGATGAGCTGCTGTGCTCTTGAGGAAGGCAGGGAGAGGACCTTCCCTCCTTGGTTACCCTGGGTGTGAGAGTCTATCTATTAGGATGGTTCATTACAAGCAGGCCCTTTCTGTTTGCTGAGACCCAGGTTGAACTCCTTTGAGGTGTCCCAAGAGCTGGGTCCTAATGTAGGCCACTAGGCCTGTGGCCCTGCAGGGCTCTTGCAGATCTTTTAAGGCATTCGACCCCTTCCAGGACTCCAGGTTCTAAGAGGAGTGCTAGTTGATGCATTGCTGTGTTGAGGCTGATCACTGATCACATTTTTAAAAGAAAGGAGAAAATTTGGTTTCAGTCCTGAATGCACTGGGTAAGAAACCCAGAGGTCACTTTCTCTTTCTTTGGAGAACTCTCTCACTCTCTTAAATAAAAAGAAAGGCTATATTTTTCCATGGATTAAGTCCAACACAGAGAAAACTGCCAGTGTGAAAACAATAGAATTTATCTCCACTGATATAGCTTGACACAGGGACAAGTGCCTGAATTGTTGCCATAGCAATAAATGTGTCTGACTTATGCATGCGTTTTCTGCTATAGGATTTTGATTAATGGCATTGACTAAATGGTGTGAAGGCAAGAGGCAAGCAGAAGGCTGGAGGAGAGAGAGCCTGCTGCCCAGGGCTTGCTGTGGCCCATGATGGAGGGTATCGAGTGGGGTTGGCTGGAAACCAGTTGAGCCCAGCGAGCATCTCTTTGTTGCAGCAGCATCTGCAGCGGAGCCTTCAACCCCTTGAGGTGGTTTAAGGTGAAGGATCCTGAGGCCAGACTGTGACTGGGGCCATGCTGGGTGAAATCTCCCATTTATTGGGTTCTTTCTAAGCACAGACACTGATCTACAGATTCTTATGTGCCTCAGTTTATCTAATGCTTACACAGACTCTATGCATTGGCTATTTAACACTCTTCCTCTGATAAGGGGACTGAGGCACAGACAAGGTAATTAATTTGCAGAATATCCCACAGCTAGCGGATGATGGAAGCAGCATTCAAAGCAGGTTGTCTGGGTCCAGAAACTATACTAACCTGCTTGTGCTGGCTAATTTTATGTCAGTTTGGCCCAAGCTGGAGTCATCAGCTAGGAGGGAACCTCAACTGAGAAAATATCTCCCTAAAATCTGGCTGCAGAACATTTTCTTAATTAGTGATTGATGGAGGGAGGGGCAACCATTATGGTGGTGCCATCCCTGGGCATCTGGTCCTGGGTTCTATAAGAAAGCAGGCTGAGCAAGCCATGATGAACAAGCCAAAAAACAGCACCCCTCCATGGCCTCTGCATCAGATCCTGCCTCTGGGGTCCAGCCTTGTTTGAGTTCCTGAGTTGATTTGCTTCGATGATAGACTACAGTGTAGAAATATAAGCTAAATAAAGTCTTTCCTCCCCAACTTGCTTTTGGTCATAGTATTTTATCGCAGCCATTGAGAGGAGTGTAGATGATGGAGGCCTTGTGAAGTTCCAGAGGAACTTAAAGACCATATTGGGACCATTGCATGCTCTGAGTTAAGAATCTATAGTTCTGGTTAGCTGGGTGTGGAGAATCATCTGTGATTAACATGAAACCTGAACCACTAAGGTAGAGTCTTTGCTTTACTGGGACAACTGACGCTGGTCAGCTGGAGCTGAGAAATTAGCAGTGATTAAGAAGAGGTCAGCATCACGAGGGTGAAGTCTTCTGGGAAGTGTTTCCTGAGAAACACACAGCACACAGAAGCTGTGTTCCAGAGGTGGTCAAGGTTGTACTTTGCACTGACAGCTGAACTTGGTAGCATAAGAGCCACCCAGGTGGTGCTAAGTTTGAAAGCATGAAGGTGTCTTGAAAAGCAGCTGGCACTCTGAGAAGCCAGGATAGGCCAGTGGAGAAGGAGCCATGGAAGCTGCAGAATTGAAGGGAACATGGAGAGAAGTTGAGGCTTGACACCATGAAGAGAGCCCAAGAGAGGCTTTTGGTGAAAGGGCAGCCCAGTCGCAGCAGAGACCCCAGCGTTTGAGGATGACATAGGATTGCAACCAAGGAACAACAGTGGTGGTGGAGTGGAGCCAGACAGACCCTCGAAGACAAAGTGTGTGGGTTGAAGAAGGTGGGGCCAGAGAGGTGACTGGAGCCCTTCGGAGAAGCCTGGGAGACAGCAAGTGGATCCAAGACACTTGAGTTATTTACATCCTTCGCGTTTTTCTTTGATTTGTGACTTACCCAGGTTCTTTACTCTCTTTCTTTTCCTTTTTTTTTGTTTGTTTTTTGTTACAAAGTTTCTCTGTGTAGCCTTGGCTGTCCTAGACCCAGGTTGTAGACCAGGATGGCCTCGAGCACGCAAAGATCCTCTTGCCTCTGCCATGAGTGCTGGAATTACAGGTATGTGCCACCTCATCGGGCTTTTTACTCTTCAAGTAAGAAAAAATGTAATTATTTTTTTATTTTACAGGACCCCACAGTTAAGAGACTTTGAACTTTTAAACAGATTTTGAAATTTTGTAAAGACTTTGGATTTTAAAAGATAGTTGATATTTAAAAGAGACTGATTTTCTTTCTTTCTTTCCAAAACAGGGTTTCTCTGTGTAGCCCTGGACTTGCTTTGTGGACCAAGCTGGCCTAGAACTCACAGAGATCTGCCTGTCTCTGCCTCCTGAATGCTGTGATTACAGACAGGCATGCACCACCACATCTGGCTAAGAGACTAAACTTTTAATTGTTTGAATTTTTGTGGGACTTTTAAAATTTGGAATGATTATATTGTAATGTTGATATTTATGTGTGGTCTTAGGGATGACAAGAAAGGAAAGATTATGGCTTAACAGTGATATGTTTGTGTCTCAATTTGACAAAGGGTGAATTGTGCTGCCTAGTTTTATCAGCTTGATGGAAGCTAGAGTCATCTGAATGGAGGGAACTTCAATTGAGAGAAGTATTCCATCAGATCTGGCTGTAGGGCATTTTCCTAATTAGTGATTGATGGGGGTAGAGCCAGCCCAGGTATAATGCTGCTATCCCTGGCTGGTGGTGCTGGGTTCTGTAATAAAGCAGGCCGAGAAAGCCAAGAGGAGCAAGCCAGTAAGCAGCACATCTCCATGGCCTGTGCGTCAGCTCCTGCCTTCAGGTTCCTGCCCTGCTGGAGTTCCTGTCCTGACTTCCTTCAATGATGGACTATGATTTGGAAGTGTAAGCTAAATAAACCTCCCTGACTTGCTTTGGTCATGGTGTTTCATCACAGCAATAGTAACTCTAGCTGATACAACATTGCTCTGCGAACAAGTCCTACCCTCCTAACCTTGCCCATCAATGCTGGAAGTGCTATGGGTGGAAGAGAGAATGGAGTAGTGAAAAAGAGCTGGAAGCTCTCTGAGCTCTCTGCCTGGAGGAGTACAAACCTGGCAGTGTTTGCTCTCCCTTCGTGTACACCAGGGGGCAGAGAGGACAGACTATTGGTCTGGGAGCAAGAAAGACCTGACTTGAGGCTCAGTGTTTTTGGAATGACCTTGAGCTGCTCTTATTTCCTTCTCTGGAAAGGGGATATAGCACCAGAAGCCCCTTGCCTGAGATTGGGGATATTGAACACACAGTCAATGATGGACAAGCACACACTGAATCTTCAAATGAAGGTTGGTTTGGTTTCCTCACTCCCTCCCTGTTGCAGTGCTGGGCATGGGATCTAGGGCCCGTACATGCAAGCCAAGAGCTCCACCACAGACCTGCACCCCAGCCCAAGCTAAATTTTTTTAACACTTGTTTTTGTTTGTTTGGTGTTCAGAAAAGCCTTCCAGTTTGCACACTTGGGCTGATTTAGCTCAGAAAGCTTTTCTTTGGCTCTACCCTTCTGCTTGTTCTAGTCTCCCCTCTGCTAATTCTTCTTACACATTAGCTGATTATCTTGGGTACCCCTGCCATCATTTTCCTCTTTTCTTTGCATTTTCAAATTCTGTGTTCTCCTTTGAGATGAGGTTGAATTTGTCATTTACTTATTTGATAGTTTTCTTCATTATACATTCTATGGCTCACTCCCCTGAAATGACACCTAATTTTAGTTTTTTTTTTTTCTTTACAACTAGCCTGATGTCACAGATTTAATGCTGTATTATTTTTAAAACTACCACATAGGATTTTTTTTAACTTTTATATTCTTTCCATTTTCAACATGCAAAAGGCTGTTTTTTTCCCAATGTATCCTGTCTTCTGGGTGCCTAAATCCACTGGCCTAAATCCACTCACTCACTTGCTCAGACAATCAGTCAGTCAGTCAGTCTGTAAGTCCATCAGTCACTATTATTCATCATTTACTACGTGTCTGCTACCATCATTGATATGATTGCAGATGGCCATGTGCAGTTTAAAGGAAAGTATAGCTAAATGACAAAGGTCATAGGAGTTTCAACAAGCAGTCACATTGACCTCTTTGCCAAGGCAATGTTTGAGCAGGTGCCTGAAGTAAGGCAGGAGAGGAAGACGGGGCAGGAGTGGAGGGAGGGATGGGCACCTTCTCTGCAGAGAACTGCCAGTGCAAAGACCCTGCTCAATCTGCAGTAGCAAAACTGTCACCGTGAAAGCTTGAGTGTAGAACCCTAGTGAGATGGCTCTCTTCCGGAGACATCTTTCAATTTGCTCTAATTCCTAGAAAGAAAGTACTTTCCTGGGTGGGGGAATTTGGATGATCCGTGATAGGCTCCTATTTTCACTGTCACAGAAATCCTTTGAGTTTAGGCATGTTGAGGCCCTGCTGTGGTTTTGGAGTATTGCAGTGTGGTGGTAGTGACAGTAAGCAGTCTTATTGTAGTTGGATCTGGAGAATGCAGAGCATGGGAATCCAGTCTTGTGGCATTCAGTATTCTCTCATCATGGTGCTCAGTCCTGAGCAGCCTAGACAGGACTCCAGTGTCCTCTGTGATCCCAGAAGTTATCTAAGTCAAACCTTCTGACAATATTTGGTAATAATTCATTATTATGTGCATATAAGCTGATATTTTATATTAGATTGAAGTACTTGAGGGCATCTATAGACATGCTTTTAACCTAAAAATGGCAGTTTGACATAGCTCAGAGCAGTGCTTGAATTAAATAAAACTTGGCACAGTACAAGTTGCTGGGGAATCTTTTGCTGAGGGAAGGTTTCTTTTTTTGTTGTGTTTTGGTTTTGTTTGTCTATGAACATATAAACACTAGCATACCCTCAACTTTTTATGCATTTTCTTATGGTGAAATCCACTTGTGCCCATCAGTAGGTACATTCTCCAGCCTTTGTCTAATGTATTTTCAGCTGAAGGGACCATGAGGCAGCTGAATGTAGGCAGAAGAATCCCACTAGACACACCAGTGAAGCCCAGAATTCCTCTACTCTGCACAGTAGCTGCTGTACTCACAGATCTCTCTCCTCCCCAGAAGGCTTACCCTTCCCTAAACTCTTTCTGACCCACAGCTTGATTCCAAAGAGGTAATGCATACATACATACATACATACATACGTATGTATATATACCCTCAACCTCTGGCATCAGACTTGGTCATGTGACATGCTTAATTTAATCCAGTACAATGTGATCTTTGAAATCCATGGGTAGATGCTTAAAAAGTTACCAACATTCTTGTGTGTGGATCCTAATCCAAAATCTTTAGTTCTACATCAGAGTGCTATTCTACATGGAGTGCTGGTTGAAACCAAGAATTTAGGAAAGAACAATTGGTGGGGGAAATGCTTCAAGGCAGAGGGGATGATACAGCATTAGCAAAAGGAAATTAAAGAAGGTTTTAATATAGGGAAAGGGAGGTGGGGAAAAGAGGGCACCTTGGGAAGGTTTTCTTAAGACACTATGTATTAGATATATATTTGGTCATAGGACATAGAGGAAATCAGTTGTTTTTTTTTTTTTTAACTAACCAGAAAACTTGCTCCTGGATGGCTACCTTTTGGAGGAATAGAAGGGGCTATGAAGGCTGTTAGAGGAAATACTTCAATAATCTCATTCAGCACTAGAACCTGCCTGCCACAATACCAACCTGCCAGGATGTACATCCAAGGTACATCCATGGATGCAGTAGTGGCATGATGGTTTTGGGGTAACCAGTTACTTTCTAATTGGATATAAGGCCTGCTCCACAGGAGAGATTTCATGTCTGGTGCTATAAACCCAATCGAAAGTCTATAACTGGGGAGATCATAAAAACAAGGGTAGAATCTAGCGTATCATTGCTTATGTTCATATCCACAGAATTGTGTTGCTTCCAACATTAGTCAGAAAAGCTTTTTTTATGCAGTGTGTAGGGGCGATTAATGATAAGACTCATAACTGATCAAAGTGCTGAAAATAAGTGACCAAGAATGCTCATCTCTAAATGAGACATCTGCATAGAGCTGATCCTCTCCCCAAGACTAAGAGAACAACAGGAAAAAGAGCATGTCAGAAAGAACATACAAGCTGGAGGATGGAGAAGAGTGCTGAGAACATGGCCACTGCACCCATGAATAAACAGTGCTGTGGTTACCTGAACAAGAGGGATCCACTCCAAAATTCGCCATGGGTGGGGACAGGGATCACGAGGCGCCACCTCTAGCTGAGAACTATTGGCAGTTGATGGCTATAAGGAAAAGAGAGTAAACATTTGCTTAGACGGAGAACAACCATTGATAGGTTGTCCATGCTATATATATGCATGGGTTTCACTAATTGTACTCAGTGGTTTAATAAAGGAAAACATGACATGAATTTTAGGGGGTGATATATTGGTGAGGTCTGAAGGAGGTTGGAGTGGGAAAGTGGGAGTGTATATTATTGTATACTTGTTATAAAAAAAAAAAGTCACTGCTTATTTATAGGACTGTGTTTCCTATGAAACCTAGACCTGAGACTTGAGAAGCAGAGTATAGAGCCTCAGCTTTGCTGCTGAGACATAAGAAGTGGGTGAGAAATAAACTTTCAGAAACCAGAGTGTTTGGAGTGTTTGTTACTGTAGGTTTATCTAGCCACAGCTGACTGCTATGGCTTTCTCGGCATTTGCTACCATGTTGGGAAATCCGATACTCCACTGGGTGAACATTACATGATGGTAGCACTCCACGGAGGATGTTTTGGTTAAAATAATTGACGTGATAGGGCCTGCCTTCTAGAAATAATATGTCGTTCAGGAGAATGTGCCCAAACTATAGGTGCTTCATAGAAAAAAATAAAAACAAAACCGGAGACATTTAGAGTTCAAATAAGCTTAAGAACAGTTGGTTAGAAAAGTTGAGCAGGTTTCTTACCAGCAGAGCCCCTAGAGCTTTTAACACACTGAGCTGCCTGAATACAAGAAAAGTGTATCCATTTTCCTGAGAACTCTTTTCCTCTCCTGCAGTGCTAGGCATTGACCCTCTAGTCTCCAACATGCCCCGAAAGTATTGTATCACTAAGCTACATCTTAGGTTCCCAAACAAAGCAAAGCAGGCTTTAAGGACACTTTGTGGGCTCCATGTTTTGGGGTAACAAAAATAGTTGCCTCTAGGTTGGCATGATTTTGTTTCTCTTGTATTCCTGCATCTTCCAGCCATGTTCTTTCTCGGCATCCGTCTGCCTTTCTCTCCTCTGTTCTGCTTGCCCTTTTACCTCAGCCCTGCTCTCCACTCCCTCCCAACTCTATCCTGTTTTCCAATTTCTCCTCCTTCCCTTCTCTTCCTGCTCTCCTCGCCATTACTCTCTTCTTTCCCCTCTAGTCTCCTGCCCAGTCCCTCTGGGCTCCTCCTCTTGTTCTCTTCAGTTTGTTAAAGAAACCAGTCATTTTTTTTTTTTTTTAGTCCATGTGACCCCAGGGATCATCCTACTTGATTGTCAAGTATTGTCCCAGAATGGGGAGGTGATAGTGCTGTTGGCCCCTCCCAGGTGTGGTGTTCATTTTAAAGTGATGGGCTTTAACATGGCATCAGCCTCCTTAAGGGGAGATCCTTTGTTCTAGACTCAGACAAAGCAACACAGCCGGCCTTAAAAGGGGGGGAAAAAGCTGTTTCATTTTATATTGGAAAAATACAATGTGACATCTGGAGAATAAATTGTTCAGTCAGCCAGAAATACGCCTTGTAAAAATTGCTTAGGTTTCTGTAACAAGATTATTTACTGAGAGTGTTCACCTATAATACAGCACACTTTTGAAATGGACCTTTTATGAAACACATCAAGAACTGCAGAATGTATTCAGTGCGTTAATCTACAGCTCTGCTGCACACTTTACCACACTCAGAACAGATTTCAAAACTCAGACCATCTAATGAGATAGAAAAAAAAGGTATTCACGGTCTGTATCCACTCCAGTCATGTTCTATACTGAGCCCTTGGGATATTAACATAATGCAGTGGGTTTTTCAACACACACACACACACACACTCACATTTTCATGCTATAGCACACTCTTACAAACGAAATATATGACTGTTTGGATGTGTGTTCCATTTACAATTTACTAGGCCTGTTTTTTCAACAGCCTACACGCTTAGGGCAGACACTAGCTATTTTAGATACCAGAAGTTTATAAATATTTAAAGACTGACTTAATCCAAATGAGAGCTCTCTCAGGTGCTGTCAGTTACATGACTCCTCTTCTGATCACGGAGTGACAGTTTGGCTAGCCATCTCCTGGAAATTTGTGGGAACGCCTCAGTTGGAAGCTGGCAGCCAGGAGTGGTGGTTGAAGCAGGTGGATGGTGAAGAAGTGGATCAGGTTGAAGAGGCAGAAGAACATGCCATTCTTTATGACCTTGACTTTTCTTCTCTATTCCATGATGCATGCCTGTAGTCCCGTACTCAGGGAGGCAGAGGCAAGTGGATCTCTGTGAATCTTTGTGAGTTCGAGGCCAGCATGATCTACAAAGAGAGTTCAGGACAGCAAAAATTCCGTCTCAAAAAAAAAAAAAAAAAAAAAAAAGAAAGAAAGAAAAGAAAGACCAGTGTTGTAAGCATAATCACACAAAGATTCTAGTCCCTCCTCCTCCATCATTTATTCAGATGATGGCAAGTGTCATTCTGAGCCTTTATTTCCCTACTTGACACATGGACCTGTTACTTATATAGCTTGTCTCCTAAGACTGCTCTTGTTAGCATTAAATGAAACTATCTCATAAACTGAAAATTCTGGAATGTCTATAGGGCATTAAAAAAAAAACACACCATTTTTCTTGTTTTATATTTATTCCATGTTCCCATGGTGGTTACGAAGGGGCTGAGTGTATATCAGGCAACCAACATATACAGTTATTAAATACAGGGTCTATCTTTCTTCTCGCCTGGGGGTGTCCCTCTCAGGTCTCAGCTTCCAGAAGGACTACTATACAAACACAGAGCAAGCCCCAGTGATGATAAAAAGTCCTGCTTATTCTTTCCCTGAGGACCCAAGAGCTGGGTTTGTATTCCATTACAATTTTCTAAAAGCCTGACCTGAAGGATTTGTTATGGAGGATTCTTTGGGCATATTCTGGATAGGTTGTTTTAGTAAAAACCATGAAATGACTCCCACCCCCACCCTGTACTTCTTTCTTTCAGCAACAGAGTATGCTGATTAATTAGAAGCACCATTTGATAAGTCAGGGGTCAAGAAGGTTCTTCCTGTAAGAGTTCCCTGTCAGTATAAAGGAGAAAGTAAGGTACTTCTAAGATCTCTGTAAGAGCCCATTTGGTTAGGAAATCAATTGGCTTGCCTTCCCAGATTTTGTATTTTTCCATCAAAAACCTTTCTCTTGTATTCTAAAGAATGTTGTATTTCCCTGGGGACAGAAGTGTTCTTTTGTTTTTCTTTGATTCACTGGTGGGCAGAGAGACTCTGGTCTTTATACTGGTCCTGAGGCTCAGGGTCACTCAGGTGCTTATCTTCAAACCACCTTTAGGCAGAGGCTGAATTGCATGCTCTATCTGGATAAGGTTGATTGTTGAGACCAAGAGGTAGATGCTGATGCATGTCTGCCTGGGTTCCATACTAAGAGCCCATCTAAAAAAAAAAATAAATAAAAAAGGAGAAAGGAGAGGAGAACCTCCCCTATCAGTGGACTTGGGGAGTGGCATACATGCAGAAAGGAGAGGGAGGTTGGGATTGGGAGGGGAGGAGGGAGGGGCTATGGGGGGATGCAGAATGAATAAAGTGTAATTGATGAAAAATTAAAAAAAAAGAAAAGATAATTTAAGAACCTTAAATGACTTTCAAAAGTGGAGGAAAACATGGAGTTAGTCAATTTACATGGAGCACGTCTTGCCCCTGGGGGCAATGTTCTCCTGAACCTACTCAGACCTAGGACACCACCACTGCTAGTTCTAGAACTGATGCAGGATGTTCCAACGAGGGGGTTAAGGCTTCTCATAATATTTCCTATAAGTCCACACCTGTTTGTTTATAACCCCCATTTTTATTCATTGTTAGCCAGATAGAGCCAAGTAATTGTGGTAATGATACTCTCTTTTTTGCCCAATGCCGGAATGCTAGTGAATTTAGGTATGCCCTGGTTACTCGCATGCCTCGCTGGGTGCCTGTGCCCGTTGATGCCCCTCACTCTATGACTCTCTTCAGACAGAAAAGGGATCTTGGAATTACAGCCGCCATTGTTACTGCCATCTCATTGGCGGCTGTTGGAGCTACCACCGTGGCATTAGCCATGAGTCATACTATGCAGACTGCTCAGACCCTAAGTAATCTTTTAGCCAATGTAGCTCATGCTTTAGATGTACAAAAAGGAATTAATGCTCAACTAAAAGGAGACTTGATGGTGTTCAATCAGAGGATTGACCTCGTGCAGGAGCAAATTGATACCCTATGGCAAATCGCTCAACTTGGCTGTCAATGGAAGTATGTTGGACTTTGTGTCACTAGCATACAATATGAGAATTTTTCCCGTGCTGCAAATCTGTCTAAACAATTGTCTAGCTATATTTTAGGTAATTGGACTGAAGAATTCGATACTATGATGGAGCAGCTGAGAGTGGCCATTGTCACAGTAAATTCTACCAGAGTGGACGCAGGACTAGCCACAGGATTATCATCATGGATTGCTGCAGCCATGAATCATCTGAAGGAATGGGCGGGCATGGGAGCGTTAGCAGGCCTTCTGGTGTTGGTCTCCTTGGTTTGCCTGTGGTGTATATGCAAGATTAGAGTCTCACAATAGTGTAATGCAGCCATGATCATTCAGGCCTTTACAGCCATTGAAGCAGGACAGTCTCCCCAAGCATGGCTGGCTACCATAAAAAGCTAAAATATTATGCTCAGGATGCGAGGCTAAGCACTGCACTCAGGGTCAGCTGCTTTGGACCCAGAGAAGAGCATGTCTGATTGCATGCGGGTTGATGCCCCAGGTCCCGCCTCTGAGAAAAAGGTATCGGACGGGTCTGATGCTCTTTGGGTGGATGACACCTAAATGAACATCGGTACAAAGTCCCAATTTATTTCTAATATCAGAGATCAGACCTCTACCCTTGCCTGATGAGTCTAAAACAAAAAGGGGGAACTGTAGAGAGCTGTGTAATGACGCGCCTTAAAGATGGAGCTGGTTTCTGCCTTCCACCTTCCAGATGGTGAGTGCTCTCTGTCACAAACAACTCCATATTTGGTTAAGGCTGAGGATCTGGCTTGCTTCTGTGTATGTGGCCTATCTGCATTGCCCACGAGGCACGCTGGGGTTGGCTACCCAGAGGCTATTTTAAGCTATGGGCTGGCTTTCCCCAGGGTCAGAAGATTGTTCAAGGTTCCTGAATAAACTGCATTGAGAAGAACAACAACAACAACAAAAAAGATCAGAAAGAAGGAGAGGAGGACCTCCCCTATCAGTGGACTTGGGGAGAGGCATGCATGCAGAAAGGGGGGGAGGGTGGGACCGGGAGAGGAGGAGGGAGGGGCTTATGGGGGATACAAAAGGAATAAAGTGTAATTAATAAAAGTTAAATAAAAAATTTAAAAAAAGGAAAGGTAAGAAGCAAAGCAAACAGCGCATGGCATGGATCCTTTCCTTCTTTTTTTCCTGGAACCTCAGAAATCTCCATGTCTTGAATTCATTGAAATATGTTATCAACCAATCTAGAATGAAAAATATCATCAAATCGACAGCCCAGAAGACAGTGTGGGTTCAGCACCATGGAAGAAGTGATTCTGTCTCTTTTTCCCTTGTTCCAATGAAAAGACCCAGATCTAAATTCTACACTGTTCTGGGGAGAGGCTTCAGTATTAATGGTGAGGATTCCACCTATGGGTTTTATCTGATTCTCTTAAAGGGCACCTGGAGGCAAGTAATAGTCTTTAAAGAGGCTAGAAAGACATTCATGTGATATGAAAATAAAATGGGAATACTAGAAATTGACAGACTTAGGGAGGGCTGGAAGTCTGGAAAGTGATGGCAAGGAGGTAATGGTGGGATTGTCAACCAAAACCTACCATGTGAGAAAGCTGTAAAACAAAACAAAACTGCTGCTTCGGGCACAAAACAAATAAATAAATAAAATTTAAAAAGAGATAACCATTGAGGAAAGTTTTGTGAGTCAGTGTAGGAGAAGCAGTAAAAGAATGGAGTCCCTTTCTCAGGCAACACTGTTTCCAGGGGGAGATGGAGCAGCAGTGGACTGACTGCTATGTTGCCATGTACACGAAAGTGAAGTTTGTTACAGAGGAAGAAAGAGGAGATCTGTGTGGGATGAGAGCTCAACAAAGCTTCTTAAGCGCGGAAAACCACCTGACAAGGGCTCTACATTGTGATTAAACCAAATCTTTAGCCACTGCACTTTAACCACGATTTCAGCACTGGTTTGATTTTAAAAAAGAAAGAACGAAAAGAAAAGAAAAAAGAAAAGGAAAAAAAAAAGGCATTGGTTTAGGTAGCTGACACACCCAATCAGAGAGAATGCCCTGAAAATGGAGTGCCTTCAGGCTGTTCTGATATAAGGATATAGTTTAGTGATAATAGCACCTGATTTTTTCCCCAATCTCTTATCTTCTTGGTCTTCACATTCCCAGTGGTCACTGGCTCTGATACTGTTTAAAAAAATGTAAATTTCAAGTGACCAAAACTCAAGAGAGTCAAGAAAAAAAAGGGGAGGGGTTACAAAAAGTACAAATATTCATAGAACTCGGGGAGAGGAATCACTCGGGGTAGAGCCTGGTGAGATCCCTTCATCCGTGCTGCCGTGCCAACTGGTGTGTTCATGGTGCAGGTGTTTTTTATGCCGCCATATTATTGAGATTTCATGGGGCAGTTTCCCTGTCATGAACAGAGGATACCATATCACAGCAGATGTCTTGGCCTCTGGTTCTTATTATCTTTCTTCCCCCTTTTCCTCAATGTTCCCTAGGCCTTAGGTATACGGGTTGCAGTGTAGATGCATCAATTGAGGCTGAACAGTCCATGGTCGGTATTTTGCCCAGTTGTGGATCTCTGTAATGGTATTCATCTGCTGCGAAACGAAGCTTCTTCAATGAGGGGCAAGGGCTACATCCATCTTCAAATTTTATATATCTGTCAAACAGACTGCTTAGCTTGGGCTTGGTGTCTCTTTGGTCTTATCAGATGTGCTTGTGACACACAAAGAGTTAAAAACATACCTACTAAGTTGGTCCATTTGTTGTGGGCAGAAAGGAAGTTCTTGGAACAGGAGCTTGGGCAGGTTACACATACATGAACTCATTCCACCTCTCAAAAAAGAAAAGGATGCTATTTTCCTTCTCAAGCACACAGTCTACCCGTGAATTGTGAAGGACAGCTTTAGGAAAATCTAGGTCATAGAAACAAATAAGCATGAGAAAAACATTACTGATCTACAGTTGACCAACCAACAGACAGCTGCGTGAACCTCCATGACCTCAAGCTTTGGCCACATCAAACTTTCTATATGTTTCTAGATATTTCTAATGTACACACAAGTCTGTTTTGCTTGATTTCCATAACTTCACTTTCCACGAGGCTTATTATTCTGCCTCAGTGACATGGGTTGGATACATGGACGCTTTCAGAGACTCTCTACCCGATAACCCAAAGTCCGATGTTAAACATGGGCCTGGTGAAGCCGACTCTGCAGATATCTGCATTCTCAACCATCCTCACTCCTTAGCTGGTTCTGTATGTCCCAGGCTTTTAGAACTACTTCTCATCCCTGAAAAAGCATCTGGTGTTTGTGCTTCTGCACTATACAACACCCAGTTCTCTTGTTCTAGAGAAAGCCCTGATCACCAGCCTACTCTGCTGTCTGCTTACCTGTGAAAGCCTGGCTCATGTACTGCCAGCCCTAGACAGGAAACATTCCTTGAGGCTAGCATGTCTTCACACTCACCCACATGTGTATACATTCGCACCCCTGTAGAGTGGTTCACAGAAGTGACCTAGGCCAGCACACACAGGCTGAGGATTGATACCCCTATGTATTCATAGGATTCCTAGGATAGTTGTTTCTTTTTATTCATTTATAGATTATCTTCACTACTAGGTACTTTTAAGGTGTTCTATATTTTACTTATTTTATCCCTCTGAAGCAGGGATCATTGCATCTGAAAGGGCACAGCTTGGAAGTCAAGCACAAGAACTCTGTTGCTGGATGGACTGTCCAGGATTCAAAGATCAGTCCTTTCCATTCTCAACTGTGAATGTGAGTGAGCCATTTGCCCCTCTCTAAGCCCCAGTGTTCACACCCATCAAATGATGATGATTATGATCAGCCAGAGTTGCAATGCATTGGCTTTATAAGGTTATATGTCTAATACTAGTCATCATTGTTATTGAAACCTTCTGATAACCTGTAAGAACACCCTATTTCAACAACCACAAGTCTCTCACATACCTTGTGGGGTCTTTATGAACCAAAGGGTAGATTAGGAGGAAGAGTGTGGATACTGAATTGAACTTCAGTTCTTATTTTTTTTTAAATATTTTATTATATTTTCTTTCTCAGTGGAGATGAGAATACATACCAAGTCTTGCTGTCACACCAAGGAATTCCCCCTGGAGTGTTAGCAAGAAATGTCCTCCCAGAGTATAGCATCCTTCTCTCTGCTTGCTGCTCAGGCCTGCTGTCCTCTCACCCTGGAGACTTTTCATCTCAGCCTCATGTCCATAAGAGGCTTCCTGGAATTCTAGGACACCTATGCTCTCTCTCTCTTTCTCTTTCTCTTGTGTTTTTGAGACAGGTTTTCTCTGTGTAGCCTTGGCTTTCCTGGACTCACTCTGTAGACCAGGCTCACCCCAAACTCATAGAGATCCATCTGCCTCTGCCTCCCAAGTGCTGGAATTAAAGGCATGTGCCACCACTGCCCAGCTGACACCAATACTCTTAAGCAGAATTCCAAAATAATCTCAAGTCTCAAAGAATAGTTTAATATAGTAGCCTCTCCGCCCCCACATACATGTACTCCTTTTCCTTCTTTATCCTCTTCTCTTTCTTTTCTCATACCTGTTGGTGAAGTACAGGACTTTTAGATTAGTAAGAAGATTTACTTATTTTGCCAAGTCTTCTCTGACAGCTGTCCTTTACAGATCTTATCAGGGGCTGTTTTCTAAGCGTACCCAGCCCCCGAATGACCAAAGCCTAGAGCCTCCTAGACCACAGCTTCTCTTCTGCTCCTAAGTACATTTGTTCACTGTTTCTTCTTCTATTCTTTTCTTTTCTATTCTTATCACCACCCCCACAGTCTGTTTCTGTTGGAAGAGGCTGTTCCTCTTGGTCATATTTTGCCCTCAGCTCTAGGTGACAGATACATTTCAGTTTCATCTGCTGAGCCCCAGGGCTGTGTTCCTCATGCATGAGCACTGCTGTGTGGGCGGGCACATGCCCAGAGGGGATCCTGGCCTAAGAACATAGTGCCAATCCCTTAACTCTGTACAATTTGGATAGCGTTGTAAAACCAGAAAAATCTTATGTTGCAGAGTCACTGCTTTTGGCCCCAGCCAAGAGACTCATGGAGCCCTTTATTTTCAAATCATGACTGAGATTCTATAGCAATCTGTATCAAGGAAGAAAAATTTAAAACCATGACCAGAAGAAAATAAAAAGAAATGGCTTGCTTGCCATGTCACTAGTGACTGTCCCGAGAACACATCAGAACTCTATCATGATGCAAATGACTGAAATCTGTAGTCATTTCTTCAAATATTAGAATTAAGATTAAACAGAAGATGTCTCCTGCCAAAAAAGCAAATGCTAGGTGTGGGGCTAAAGGAACTTGATTGTGACATTCATTGAGATAATTAAAAAGACATATACTTCAATATGGAGAAAATGAGATGGAATATATGTATGTGTGTATGTATCATTATCTGTATCTGTGCATATCTATATCTATGAGAGAGGGATTGATGGGTTGTTGAGGAGGGGGCTGGGCCCGAAGGCAGTCATATCAGAGACATTACCCAGGAGACTGTTGGACCTGTGGTGGAGTCAATTCAGTTACAAGATCAGAATCTCTTGACGCACAGGAGACAGTGTTAAAAGGGAACAGCTACAGAGCTGTTAAAATCACGCTTTCCCAGCAAATCAGATTCTGAACTGCCTCACAGGCTCTCTGTTTATTAAGCCCTTTCTGGGCTGCACTTTTGGGTCCTAGCCACTTGTGTTTAGGAAGCCATTGATCCAAGGCATTGACTTTATTCAACCCTGATCCCTTAACCTTATCCCAACCCTTGACCCCAACTTAGGTCAGGATCAGCTCTTTGAGGGACAGGAAGAAAAGTGAAGATCCAAATGGGGTGGCTTTGAGTGTGCTTTTACTGTGCTGCACCGCAGGGTGGAAAAGTCACTACTTGGTGCACTCTAGCCAATGAAATTACCAAAGAAATCAACCAAGAACCACTGCTGAGTTCTTGCTACAGGATAGGCATGTGTCGAATATTAATGAACAGGTCTTGCCCAGCTATGGCCCCTAAACCAAGTTTATTTCTTTCCATATAGCTTATAAGCTTGGAATGATTTTCACCGTTTTAAAGCAAAACAAAACAAAACACGTCATGATTCATGAAGATACAGGAAAGTCAAGCCACGATGATCATGAGTAAGGTTCTATGGAAGTAACAGATCCATATTTATTCATTCATTCATTCCTTTTTCGTTCATTCTTTCATTCAACTGTCCTTAGTGCAGTTCTGTCCATGGGCTATGGTGGTAGAATTAAGCAATTGCATCAGATATCATCTGTTGCACAAAGTGTAAAATCTTTACTGCCTGGACCTTCCTAGGGAAAGTTTGACAACCTCTATTCAGATGTTGTGTCTTTCTTGGGGAGCTCCTTTGCAGTGTAGAGTTCATGGCATCCATGTGTTGCAGGTAGTTGGGGTGCAGAGATATTACTGTGCTCCAAGCATTTCATTTAATTTCCTGCTTGACAAGTCAGTTTTAATGAGACTGTTTCAAGAAAGGGCTTATCTTTAGGTGCTGGAGAAAGATAGTGACAACCTCATGATTACTGAAGCTTTGTTTGAGTTGAGAGTCGCCTAGACCACAAGCACTTTCTTCTCTGTTTTGTTTTGCTTTGAGTTTGGGGTCTGACTCAATAGACCAGGCTAGCATACATTGACTATGTACCTGGCTACTACCTTGGCTGGCCTCAGACTCATTGATGATCCTCCTGCTTCAGTCTCTGAGTGTTGAGATTACAGCTGTGAGCCACCCTACCCATCAGAGACACTGCCCTTATTTAACATCCGTACATATATGCAACACTTAGTCTAAGAGACTGACTGTTAACAATGCCTTTGCTCAACAACCCTGCGAAATAGGTTTTGTTACCATTTCTGTATTTTACATGGGGAACTGAGGCATGGAAGCATTTAATAGCCACCAACCACACAATTAGTCCATGGTAGGGACAAGATTTGAACTTCTTTGGGATGTCCTTGCCCTCTGTCAATGTGTCTCACTATTTTTCACTTTCAGTCTATCATTTGATCCTTAGAGAAGTCCTGTAAGCAGAATGGTGTTACTTGTTACCACTTAACAGTTATGGAAACTGAAACCCCAAATGTTAACTGGCTCCTGGGGATGGATACTTCAGTTGCAAAGCTGGTAATGCCTGACCACCCCTACAGGTTTCATTGAACCACACTGCATTCTTCCTCTTTGTAATTAAGCCATCTGACTTTTCATGATTTTGAACACGGAATTCTCTCTTCCTGAAACACTGCACCACAGTCTTCACATGTTCCTGTTTCATTTCAAAGATGAGATAGGCTCAGGGAGAAAAGGTACTGCTTCCTAAGAGCAGCCCAAACATCAGGGGTTATTTGTCTATCATTGAAAGAATGGTTAGTTAGAGATTAGCATGTATCTTCACATCATAAAGGACCTGTCTTTTAAACATGGGTTTTGTGTTCAGGTCCAAAAACATTACCATTACATCTGACTTCTAAATAAACAGAAATTGGAAGAGAAGATTAAAAAAAACAAAACAAAGAAACAAAAAACTCCTTTTCCCATCCCCCAAAACTATGGACTAGGATTTAGTCATATGATCACACCTAGCTGCAAGGGACTCCTAAAGAGACAGGCTTGTTAGTAAAGGCTTTGTGTTCAGCTAAAAACTGTAGAATTTTGATATAAGTTAGAAGAGGGAGATAGATATTGGAATGCAGCTACCTTAGAACCTTATATTTTCCCTCTTTGTGTGCTTTTTAGTTAGATTGTGTATGTGTGTGCTCAATATCTATCTCATTAGACCCAAATTAAGACTTCTTACCTATTCCTGCGCTTCTCAGAGATAAGCACATAATGGCTTATCAATTTATGTTGTTTTTAATGAGTCCTATGTTATCCAGGGGTTTCCAGAAAGATTGATGTAGAAAAAACAGGGATGGAGAAAGGGAGGAAATGAGGAAGAGAGAGAGAGAAAAGAAAGAGAGAGAGACTTTTTGTTTTATCTAGTTCTTCAATGGGCTGAATGGCTCTCACCTACATTCAGTGTGGTCAGATCTTTACTCCATCCACTGATTCAAAGGGTTATCTCTTTTAGAAATACCCTCATAGACATACCTAGAGACAAGGCCTCACCAGTTTGGTCAAACTAATTCCTCACAATATCCATCATGAATGTAAATACCAGATGTCAAACACTCAGCCTTTTCCCCCACTAAGACACAAAGATCACTTTGCCTTCGTTTAGTGGCAAGATAAGAAAATCCCTTGGTTTAGTGGCAGAGGATATTAAAAGGTGTGCTCTTTCCTTCCGAACCCCTGGGAGAAGCTGTTTTGCCTGATTAGGAATTGATCCCTCGGTATGAGATACAATCAGTATGAGCGAGATATACACCTGGGTCAGGTGACTTAATTCAAGAGGAATAGAGCTGATTTCCTATGTACAAACTTTTGCTCATTTTGTGAACCTCATACAAGAGGTAGTACTACCATAAGTCCATGGTTTGAACATATTCCACACCAACCCTTCAATTTTCTTGTTAGACCTTTGCTTGGCAAGGTCATTGCTCCCTCAGAGGAATGTCTTTAAGCCTCATGTGTTTTCATGTTGCAGATGCTAAGTAGATCTATCATTTGCCTGTTACCAACAATGTGCCTAGAACACTTGGTCCCTGAATGTTCCTCTGATCTTAATCTAAGTACTTCCCAGAATAACCAGTGTCTCCATTGGAAGAAACAAAGTTTTATGGTCACCTATCCATTCCTTTTGTCCCCTGGGTTTGTGGAAATATTACACATTAATTTTTATATCATCTTTGATGGGAAAGTGGTAGTGTATATGACCAAATCTAGGCAATGAAATGTGGCTGAGGGTGAAAGATGCTGCTTCCAGGCCTGGCAGCTTCTTTTTCCTTTTTCTCTCCTATGGTGTGGTGACTATGCATGAAGATATTGATGCTCATTTATGGATAAAATATCTTAAATGTATCCTTTAGACTCTTAGGGTCTCATGTGTATCTGATTCTGGCTACTTTGTGGTTACTGGCTCTCCACAAGTTCAACCAACTGACTTGTACACAGGTAGATAACTGTGGTGTGGTAGATAACTGTGGTACGAGTGTCCCATGAGAACAGACTTCGGATTCATGAGGATGGTAGCCAGTGGATAAATGCCTTGCCTTGATGCTATAAGACATTCAGTGATGAAATGAAGCCCATTTCACAAGTTTTCTCAGTCTTGTGGGACCACACACCCACTCAGGCAGCAGCAACTTAACAAAACATACTTCTATTAATTCTCCCTTCTCTTCCACTTCACCCTCTGTTGCAGTTAATCTTCACTGTGGACTTGGCTACATTTTGAGTCACCTAGGAATCCGATGAGGCACAGCTCTGGATGTGTCTGAGAGGATAACCACGGAAATGATTAACTGAGGGGGAGATAATAGCAGCACCATCCTAAAGGGTTAAGTCCCATAAGTCCACCATGAAGAAGGTCCTTTCCCATCATCATGATGCTGAGCTGTTGTGCATAGGGCAGAGATTGGGGGAGAGCAGCTATAGAGAGAATCCTCTGAAACCATGAACCAAAACAAATATTCCTCCCTTATGCAAAGGCAAACACCTGTCAGAGTGATGGGAAACTGTTCTCAGGTACCGCCTGATGTCATAACTCCAAACAAAGCACTCACATTAAGCCCTTGACTAAGGTCCATCTAAGTAAGCACCCCAGCTTAATACCCATTGCAGGACACAAAGCTGACTGGTATAGATATCCCAAATGGGAACACCAATACTGAATTTTGTGAGTGAGAAATGTGTTTTGCTTATATTAAGCTACTGAAGCCTGGGGGTATAGCATAAGTACCCTAGGGTTGCAGCACTGTCCTTTTGTAGATGAGCAAATGGACTTTACGGTTGCAATAACTTTCTCATAGCCATACAGTTTGTGTTGGGCTGGGCATTATACTATGTTTTATCTAGCTTACCATAATTCCTAGAAAGTTGTAATTTCCATAATACATTTTCTCCAGAACTTATCAGGCTTTGAAAACAACAAAGGCCATATTTGCCTGCTGAGCTGAGCCCAGAAAGTACTATTGTAGGCAGTCTTCTTCCAACCCATTAACATCTGCTGGTATATTGGGCTGGTTTGGGGTGGGGTGGAAAAGGAAAGTCTTTCTTAGAAGTTAGTGGGTGAGACTTTGACAATTAGTCTTAATTTTGGATCTTATTTGCCTTCTTAGAATCATTGAGCCAAACTACTATTTATTACATTTTTTAAAGGTTTTTGACATATTCAAAAAAATAATAAAAAGAAAGGGAAAACACCAATAATATTAATAATTAAATTATTATGTAAAGTAAGATAGAAAAACGTTTACTAGCCACACACTGCTTAGTTAAGAGCAAAGGCATTATGTGTAGATAGATAATCTATCTGTCTGTCTGTCTGTCATCTGTCTAGCTATCATCTGTTTGTCTCTTTCTGTCAATCGCCTATCCATCTAATCAACCTATCATCTATGTATCCATCTATTTGTTTGTCTACTCTAATGTACGGTTTTCATCAAATTTTCATATCCACACATATATGAGTAAAAATAAAATGCTATTCAGAATGACAGGAATATTTTTCCTTATAATGAAAATGTTTTGTTTAGCATCTATTAATTATTTTCTCCAACAAGTACTCAACAATCACCAGCTATGTACCAGATGCCCTCTTGGGGTCTGAGAACACACAACAGGGAAAAGACAAAGTAACGTGTTTGCTGGATTTAGAATCACCCAGGGACCAGTAAGGCACACCTGTAGGTATATTTCTGAGGTTCTTTCTAGAAATTACTAACTGAGGTGGTAGATGAGCAGTGCTCTCCCATGGGGTCTAGCTCATGTGGAAGAAAATGAACAAAAGGAGAAATGGGTCGTATAATAACACTTTATCTTGTAATGCAATATTCCATCAAATGGAAGTACAAATTGTGTTTAACCCCATCCCCATGGAGGTGCATTATAGATTGGTTCAATTTTATATGCTGTGACAAAAAAAATGCTGTAATGAAGACTCTTGAATATGTATCTGTACCTTCTAGTGTTCTTATTTCTCTGCAGAGTGCTAGAGAATGCCTGTCGGATCAGGTTTAGCATCTGGATAGATGTTGCTAAATTCTCTCTCAAAAACACAGGGACAATTGTTACTCTGTCGACTGCCCTCACACTCCAATATCACACTGCCTATTCGGAGTGCTCTCCGTGTATATTTGTAGTAGAAATGATAATATCACTGTTCTGTGCATTTCATCCGTGGTTGGGAATACTAGAATGCAATGAGGGAGCTAGATCACCTCTGTGGGGTGCTTAACAGTTTGGGGATAGGTCGACAGGAAAGGCTTCCTGGTAACAAAAATGTTTAGCAATCAGAGCAAGTACCCAGAGAGGCAGAATAGGAGGCTAAAGCAAGCACAAGAGCATTTGGGAACCCCCGATTTGCATTTGTTGTTTATATGGCACATGGTTGCTTAGATCCATTGACTGGATAGGTCAGACGATGTTTATAGTATAATAATAATTGATACTTAACAATATTAACATTGGAAGTAAAAACTAGCATAGTTAAATATTTAGGGTAGTCTTGAATCTAGATAGTCCTACGATTAGGATTTATGTGTATGATTTCGTTTAATTTATGTACAATTCTTGGTACAAGATGAGGAGGGTGTTCTTTTTGGACTTGTACAGTAAGCATTTCTCATAACTAGTAAAGTTTATACTTCTTCCCTGCCTGCTTTTGCTCCACTACAAGACCCAGGCCTTCAAAATGCTTCTAGCACACCACAGCCTTGTGGTGTTTGCACCTTAGTTCAAGGTTTTGATTCTTCTGGAAAATCAAGAGAATGACACACAACGCTCAGAGACAGCTTTCTGCTGAGGGTTTTATTCATTTATTTTTTAAAGCTTATTTACTGCTGCAGCATTTTGGTTGGCGGGGGAACTTGGCTTCCTGTCTCCTTTGGTAAACAGCTCAACTCTCGGAAGTTCCAGCCCAGCCCACACTGCACTTCTACAATCCCTGCAGCGGAGGAAGGCGCAGCCCTGACATGTAGTCTTCCGTTCTCATTGGCTGAGGCAAGTCATAGGCTTACAGCCCAGCTATCTGCTGATGCGCACGTGGAGACTTCGGTGGCTGTGGGGTTGAGACAGGGAGAGTGAGGAAGATAATTCCTAGAGTCAGAATCATTTGTGAACTACTGTGTCTCATCTCCTGGCCAACAAACCCCACAAAGTAATGAGGATGGTGAAAGTAAGACATCGGGAAGTGGAGTCGTCTGTCTCGGGTCACCTGGCCAGGGAATGGTAGATCCAAGTTACAACCCTCATAATCAGTCTCCAGGTCTCATGTTCTCCTCAGTCCTCAGTTTGTGTCATGTAGTCCTCATGGGAAAGTCGGCTTGGAGAAAATGTGGGAAGCGTTGCACCACCAAGACAGCCTGGGTTTTGTAGGTGCTACTACAATTGTTTCTCTATGCACCAGTGTCAGGGAGTCCTCCCATGAGTAAACTAATTTGGCTCATATCCCTCCTGTAGCCCCTTCCCTCCAAACCTAGCCAGAAAGACAAGGTTTTCCCAGAGACACCTTTCCTTTGGCATCAGACATTCCCATAGAAACGACGCGGCCATGATCCTTTTCTGGCCTAGTTTCCATTAACCTAAAGATAGCAGGCGAGTACAATGGTAGAATGAATCTATGTGTCACTAAAGGGCCAGCTCTGTGAATAAGCCATGGAGCACCGTGTAAAGCGGGAAAAAACATTGTAAATTAATGGTGTTAGAATGAATACTTGATAGCAATCCCAAAGAAGTCTATTTACCATCAGCACAGGAGGCACATGGAAGCCAAAGCAATTTGCATTGCATGGAGATGGTCGGCTTTGCCACTGCTGATGAATTAGCAAACGTGGCTGTTCTCTGTGTGCAGTGGCATTTAATGTTTCCTAAACAGCCACGGGAAAAGTGGGTGCTCTGATGCCGGAACGCCTGAGTGGCAGAGGTCAGCGGCGAGTCTCAGAGCAAAGCAGGGCAATCTATCTAATTGCCGCATGTCCCCACCCCCACCAAGGGCTGACACACCAGGTCATTCATCCTCTCCTGAATGTCGGACAGACTCTTCTGCCCTAGAACATCATAAAGGCATCAGCCCTTATCTGCTCTTGTGTCCTAAGCCCACTTTGCTGCGCTGATCCTCTGCTGACTGGGCTCCATTATTTTCAGGCATTATAGCTGTTGCTTGTCTAGTCACCTAAGGAATTAGGATGTGTCTTGAACAAAGTTTACGACACCCCAAGATGCTGGCCGGCCCTAGAGCTTGAGTAGTTCTCTCTGCTGAGTTCAAGGTTCACATTTAAAGACATTTCACTGGAGCAGGGCGCTCGGCCGACTTCTTCCTCAGGAGTCAGACTCTGGGATCTCCAGTGGGATTCTCTAGTGGGAGAAGGACTTGCTGGTAGGACACAGGGAGCTTCTGACACTGAGATCTAGGAAACAGTGAGCTGTCTTTTTGTCTGAAGAGCTAGGAGTCCTGCTCAGCTACGAGGAGGGCTCAGTGTCACATTAACATTCTAGATGTCTGCTTGACGCCTTAGTTTCGGCAGATTTGACCTCTTCGGAGAGCTGTGCTAGGAAGGAGAAATGATTTCCTCTTCATGGTGTTCTGTCTGCCCACCTACTCCACCAAAACCCCTGAGCCGTGCTGTCTAGAGCAGCCCCCACCCCTACCCACATTGCTTTGTTCTTCGTGTGATTGAGAGCAGGATTTCTCAAACTTGTAAATGTGTAGACTCTTGAGGGGGAAAAAGTAATAGACCCAAATGAGGTTCTGAAAGATTTTTATTAAGATGGTGATATACAAAGACATGAAAAAATATTAAGTAATTGTTCTTAACCAAAACAAAGAAAAAGTTAAACATAAAATCACTGTGCAGATCCGAGACAGTTGACATGAACACTATTAAATGAACACTGAGATTGGATTTGTTGCAGTAGTCAGGAGCGGAAATTTTAAGAGCGGGAGAGCCTAGTGGAAGTTTCTTGGGTCATGGTTCTGTTCGATTGTGGGATACCAGCTTCTCTCTTTCTTTTCTCTTTGACATGCGACCACTGGTTTTGACTCATGTTTTTGGCATGGAGTTCTGCCATCTCCCACCCTCCCCAGAAGCCGAACCAATAGGATGTCCGGATATTGGACTTTGAAGTGTTGAAAATATAAGTTGAAGGGCTGCTGAGGTGACTCAGCCTGACCTGACTTCCATCCTCAGGATCCGAGTAATAGAAAAGACCCAGCTCTTATAAGCTGTCCTCTGACTCCATTCGTGTGTCTAGGCGCAGTAGGCATGCGTGTGTGCATGAATACACACTCATACACAATAAATGAATATATAAATGAATGCAAAAAATTAAAAAAAGAAATAAACCTATGAGTTAGCTGTGGCAAATATTTCATCACAGTGATGAAATGCTGATGTCCTTAGAAGCGGAGTCTCCTCTTCAGGTGGGACTATGTTCTCTGCCTTGGATGAAGCCCTCTTGGAGTCATGACCAAGGCCACTATGTACCGACAAGGCTTCCTTCTTTCTACTGTTACTTGGCATAAGATTATCATAACCTATGAATCTGTTCAATGGGCTTTACAGCTGTTTCTGAAGAAAACACAGAGACTAGTGTTTGCCACCTGCAGGATGGAGTTAGAAATGAGAAGTCCTTCTGAGTAGGCGTGGCTGAACTCATGAGAAGGTGCTCATCCTAGTCATCTACAGATTGCTGTTCACCTGCCATTTACATTTCTAGGGGAAGTAAGTGTTTCTTTTAGAGAGTGTATTGTGGGTAGGCCCAAGGGCTCGAGCTTGAATACAACGTTCTAAGTGTATTTTTCTAGGGACTTTCCCATCCCCTTCAAGTCTTCTCTCGTCATCCTAGGCATCTTTAAAGCATGTGTTCATTTAAACAAACAAACAAACAAAAGCCAGGAAGATGTGGGTTGTAGTGCTGGTTGCAGACTGTTTCTCTTCCAGTGCCAAGGCTGGAACCTAGGCCTTGAACACACTAGGCAAGGTACTCTCACACTGAGTAATACCTACAGCCATTACCGCTTTTTTGTTTTGTTTTGTTTTTAATGAAATCAAGGTCTCCTTGTATAGCCCCAGCTGGCCATGAACTTGCTATGTAACCCAGGTTGACCTAGCACTGACAACTCTCCTGCCTCAGGCTCCAGGGTGCTAGGACTACAGGTATGTACTACCTTGCTCAGCTGGCTTTTAAACTTAGCCAGCTTTCTAACTCTGGTTAAATCTTCTTCTAGCCATCATCCTTCTTTATCCCACCTGGAAAGGGTCCCAAGTGGCCAGCCAGCTTCTATGCTTGCTCTTCTCCCTACTTCATGCTTCCCCTCACAGTACAAGGCAGCCTTGACTTATAGGTTAATGGCATTTTCACCCTTTCATTGATTGTGGCTTTAACTGTATTTATGATAAAAATCCACGCCTGACCAAGTGGTGGGCTCCAGTCTCTCTACCTCTCTGTTTCCACTTGACTTTGCTTTGGCCTATTCCCCAAGAGGAACCCCTGGCTTTCAGTTTGTTTCTCCAAATTATTCCAGCTTTTCCCTGAATGAAGTTTTATAATGAGTTCTTTTTTTCTACCTAGTACACTTCGCCATTTTCACAAAGTTTTTCTTTTCTTCTGGAAGCTTCTCCAGGCCCCCTCCTTCTTGTCTTCCTTCACCATCTTCTGTGTCTTTGTTTTCTAATTGTCATTCCCATCTAGTATTTTAGATCAGTTTTCTGATTGTCGTATCTCAATTAGACTCCCCAGGAGATATTGCTCTCTGCCTTAGGTTTTGCTGAACTTCCAACTCAGTGGTGTGATGTGGACACTTACCCTTTTGTTTCCTCCTCTACAGAGTTGTCTCGCCGAGGGCAGGGCATTGCCTGTTACCTTGACCATGGCATCCCTCACACTGGGACAGTTCTGCTGTGGAGTAGCTTATTTACTTATTTAAGTACGTCTGTTAAAAAGTGAAGACCTCCCATTGGGCTTAATTTGTGTCTGTCCTTTCCTGAGCCATAAAGCAGAGGTAACACAACCTGCCACACCTGACTTCATCCTGTCACATGGAAAAAGCACTGTGGTGGAGTTTGCAGTCAGGGACAGTACTAAAGAAAGAGAATGTGAAGTGTCTTCAGACATGTTCAGAGGGTCTTGAAGAAGCCCGGGTGCTAAGGGTCAGCTGTTATCTCTTAGCAGAAAGCGTGGGAAACGAGGCCTGACTACCTAGAGAGTTTGCCCCTCAGGCACTACCAACTCAGTGCCTCAGGACTTTCCATGCCTCGTTCCAGGAGTCAGCCTGCCTTTGATTTAGAATGCAGTGTACTTTCTGTGCGCTTGTTGAATGATCACAGGTAGTAGCCTAAGTCCGGTGCTCTCTGTCACCATCCCACCTTGTCTCTTACAGGTCACAAATCTTCCAGCTTTCCCACTGGAATCCTAATGGAGACAACCAGCTCAGATCATCAACACATTCATTTTGTTGCCACAAAATAAGCTGTGACTGTGAACCGAACACAAATTCAAGTGCTTTTGAGTTGTTGAAAATTTTGTGTGGTGAAGCTTAGCCCGCACCCTTGGGTCTCCAAGTGCTGGTTGCTCTCATTAATGTGACTGGGGCATGGATAAATTTGGAGCAGAACTTGGGAGTCCAGCAGTTTTACTGCATTTTGTCTCCATGGTGTGATATCACAGGGGTTTCTTTGCCTCTAAGTGAAAGGCTTACTAGCATGTGGCACAGGACCACCAACACCTGCTCCACTTAACTCTTGAGAGCTCCCTTTCAGACAGGAGAAACATAACGAGCAGGAGAGAGCTTAGAGGAACTAGAGGCCAAAGTGAAGACTTAGTTATGGCTGTGGAGGGCCACGTAGGGGTTAAAATTGGGAGCCAGTGTTGACTACATAACATGTACCTTGGCTTTGCTGGAATGTCAGAGTTCAGCTTTCAAACTCACACCCCAAGCACCACCATTTCCAGAGTACTCAAGAAGCTTTGCCAGTTTTGCCACAACTGTCAGAGTTACCAACAGGGTCTATCTCCAGACCAGACCTGGGTGACTCTTAAAGCCAATGTTCATTTTGCCCCAGGGCACACCAACAACTAAGCATTATGCCCCATTGCAAAGGTTCATTCTGCCCCATACGTAAATGTTTCCATGTGTTTGTAGGTTGATTTGGGGGGAAGTCCTGGCCCCCAGGATGGGTAGGATGTACTCAAGATCAGAGCCCCACTCTGTTACATTAGATCTTTTGTTCTTTCTCACTTTGTTGGAAGTAACGCTGAGAGCCACAGATCCTTTGACAATCTGGGTATAGTATCTTGAAAAAGCAATTCCATCTTTCAGGAACTCAAGTTGCTCTCTATCCCGACCCCCTTGTGGACTGATATTGTCCCAGTTCTGGGAGTGCCTCCCTCTGCAGAGCTTCACCACACTGACAACTGCTGTCTGAATTCCAAGGACAGGGTCTCATCTTGTCAGATGTGAAATAACAGGGTCAAGCCTGCATTCAGAGAGACAGGAGATTTAGCAGCAAACGTCCCCAACACCCAGAGCCTCGTGCTGTCTCTTCCTCAGTGCTGTGGATGGTTCCCACAGACTCTAGTTTATCTCAGCCTCCAAGGTAATAGAGTTAAATCAGCTGGTCAATTTCAACAGGAGTAAAAACCTGTAAGATGTTACTGTATTCCAAGACGATGCTAATAAACTTTAATAGATTTCAGCTAACAATTTGATATAAATTAGACAGCGGGCTACTGCTGAGGTAATAACTTTTGGCACTAAATAACAGGAAATCAAGAGCTGTGATGGGCTTCAAAACTACCTTCATCGAGCCTCCGAGATTCAGGCAGATTTCGTTATTGATCACAGCTTACTGTTCCCTAGGCTTTAAGAAAACAGCAAATTGCTCCAGAATGTACCCACAAAGGAACCAAAACCCTTCCTCTGACACACTGACTCAGTGCCTTATTCATATAAAAAGTTTCGTGGACTCAGAATGGGGAATTGGAGATAGAGGGTTCGGGTTCAGCGTTTCTGGAGTCTTTGAAAATGTTCATCATGGAAATGTCACTGCAGTATAATTCTATTTAGCAATTGTTTAAATACAAGCTCTTTAATTAGCCTGGGGTAAGCATTGGAGTCAACTGGAGAACTTGTTTGGATCTTAGCTGTAACACTAATTGCCTGTCAGCTTTGGTCAATGCAGTTAACTGACCCTCAGGTCCCTCACTGTCTGCATTAAAGCACCCCAAAAGAGGAGAGCAGAGCAAGGAAGTCCCTCGAACATGTAGCAAAGCAAAAGTTGGGAAATTCAGTGGATCACATGACCTTTTATTGCTCTGGCTTCTGCAGGGCTTCTGAAGTTCAAAGACACTCTCATGAGCTTTGGAAATGGTCACATCTCTGGTACAGACATGTTGACCTGACCTATTGCCTCACCCCCTCCTTTCCCTCTGTACACATGAGGACCTAACAGACCTAACTGACCTTGTCTGAGGTCAGTGCTGAAGCTTCTAGGTTGATCTTCACAAGAGTCAGGAGACTTTTGTAGACCAGAATTCTTTTTTTTTTTTTTAATTTTATTTTTTTCTTATCAGTTACATTTTATTAACTCTGTATCCCAGCCATGTCCCACTCCCTCATTCCTTCCCAGACCCTCCCTCCTTCCCTCATCTCCACCTTGCCCCTTTCCAAGTCCACTGATAGGGGGGACCTCCTCCCCATTCATCTGACCCTGTTTTATCAGGTATCTTCAGGACTGGCTGCAAAGCCCTCCTCTGTGGCCTAACAGGACTGCTCCTCCCTTGGGGGGGTGGGGAGGCCAAAGAGCCAGTCATTGAGTTCCTGTTAGAAATAGTCCTTGTTCCCCTCACTTTGGGAAACCAATTGGTTACTGAGCTACCACAGGCTACATCTGAGCTGAGGTTCTAGGTTATATACATACATGGTCCTTGGTTGAATGTCAGTCTCAGAAAAGACCCTGTGCCCAGATATATTTGGTCCTTGTGGAGCTCCTATCCTTTCCGTATCAGACTAACTCCCCTTCTTTCTTATGATTCCCTGTACTCTGCCAAAGGTCTGGTGTAGACCAGAATTCTACGTAAGGTCATGATTGCTCGAACACGTGTCATTTTTCACCAGCTCTAAGGCACTGTTTTTTTTTTTTTTTTCCTTCAGTTTAACATATCTGGGGCTAGGTTGTGGCTCTCTACCATTGTGAAGTCAGAGCCAATTAGCAGAGTTTTTCTTAATGTCACACACAGGAATGGCGCATCCTACAACTGAGGTCTTTGTAGATTATATGACATACAGAATCATTTGCCTGTTATAAGTTAGGCTACTTACTGGGTGGTAACCAGAACAACACAGCCTAATAGAAGTATTAACATCTCAGCAAGGCAAGAGTTTCCAGAACGGAAACGGCTGTGATTCCAGAAATGGGAAGGAACAGTGGGTCATGGTGACATAGTCCTTTAAATATGTGCATATGGGATAGACAAACATTCTCCCAAACACCTCATTTTTCTGTCCTTTATTATCTTTCCTAAACCAAGCCCCCCTTTAACCAGCATCATAGATTGTATTCGTTTCCTAGGGTGCTTCCATGGCCTCAAACAAGAGGAATGTATTCCCTCACAGAGTCATGGTTCATTGTTTGAAATAAAGGTGTCACTAACAGGGTTATGCTGCTAAAATGGATGAAGGGGAACACAACTCACATCTCTATCAGGACTTTCGGTATTTGGTGGACATTTTCAGTTTTCTCCTTGCCTTGGAGACACATCACTGCAATCTGTTTCCATAGTCCCATGGTGTTCTCTCTGTGTGCCTATATCTTTCCTGCTCTTTTGAAGCCACCAGTCATATTATGACCCAGTCTGAGTCAGTATGACTGCGCAGTACAATGATGAAGACTTAACTCAATCAGATCTCTGAAGATCCTGTTTCAAATTAAGGTCATATTCACAGGTACCAGGAGTTAGGGTTTCATTTTGTTTGGGGGAGGGGATACAGTTTAACTCATAAACGAGATTTTAATTATATCACAGAAAGATATCTGACTAGAAATCTGATGCAATGTTGGTAACAGAGGGTCAAAGCCTTGTAGATTACATGCCATATAGAGTTGTCTGCCTAATATGAACAGGGCTGTCTCCTGGGTGGGGTCCAGAACAATACATTCCTTCCTCACTAGAAGTATCAACATCTCTCCAGGACAAGAATTTTAGAGATTTCAAATGTATCTTTGACATTTCATCTACTGAGGACAAAAGCCAAGGGCTCATGTTAAGTGGCTCATTTTCTTGTTTCTCTGTTGGCTAAAGCAGTGTTTTGATGTTGATGTGGAAGCTTGATCTTGATGAAAGCTTATAACATTATCAACACATTTAGATTAAGTTAGCAAATGTGATAGTCAGTGGCCCTGCCTTCGAAACATGTGAGAGGCAGCCAACCGAAGAGTTTCCAGTAACTTAGCAACTGGGGTCATTGATAGCAGTGATGGCTGACATTTGTATCTTACTATTTATTCTGTGTGTGTGCGTGTGTGTGTGTGTGTGTGTGTGTGTGTGTGTGTGCGCGCGTGCGCGCGCAAGCAAGCAAGCAAGCAAGTGTAGTCATGCCCACCCACAGTGGGCAACAGATCCCCTGAATCTGGAATTACAGATGGTTAAGCGACCTGTTGAGGTTATTAGTGACCTATTCTGGTCCTCTGGCAGAGCTTAGCCACTGACACATCTCTTCAACTTCAGCAATGCTTAGTCTTGATTACTAACTTGACTTGATCTAGAATCATCCGATAGACACACCTCTGGGAGTACCTGTGAGGGCATCTAGATGTTCCAGGCCCATCCTGAGGGTGGGTGCCAACATCCTAGAGGTTGGAAGGCCAGAGTGTGTAAAGTTGATTGTCCCAATCAACTGAACTCCCACACTCTACACATATGGATGTCCTGTGATCATCTGCTCATGCTCCTGCTAGAGCACAGTACCCACCATGCTGGGACTATATCCCTTCTCAAACTGTAAATAAGCCCTTCTCCCCTAGTTCCTCTGTTCTAGGCATGTGACCACAACACCAAGGAAAATAATACTATTGATATTAAAATGAGTATCTCAGTCCTTTGTGTGTCCCCTTTACCCTCTACTGCCCCCTTTGAAAGCAATCATTAAACAATAGCCAACGTATCAAGTGTTTACCGTGCATATTATGTTACATAGCTTAAATTTATTCTGAGCCCATCATCTTCCCTTTATTTTAGAGGGAAAGGAAGGGTTTTTTGTGTCTTGCTTATGGGACACAAGGCTGGTGGTTGGTGAAGATGTGTTTGCAGTCTGGCAGGCCTAGCTCTAAAATAATTCTCCTTCCTCAGTGGAGAATTTTTACTTCAGAAAGAGAAAGTAGAGTTCTAGATGCGTCAGCCAGGAGATTTTAGAATAGGGAATGGGAAGCCTGTGTTTACTCAAGGCCTCCTGTGAAATTTCCCAGCATGGCATCTGACCTTGAACCCCAATCTCAACTCTAAGAGGTCGTGGACTTGCTGGTAAAGTTGAGGTGCTCTGACTCTGCTTTAGTGAGTATCAGTCTCTGGAAATCCTGGACCATCCCAGTAGACTCATCATGACCCCAGAAGCACCTATGCTGGCAAAATCCTTTTCATGGGCCTAGGTCATTGCTATAAAGCTAGTCTGTTCTGACCCAATGGATGGAAAGAGATACCAACTATAAAAATAAAAGGAAGAAGGCTATAAAACTGGGAGAAGAGCAGGGGGCGGTCTAAGAGAAGTCTGAGGAGGAGAATGGGGGGGGGGAATATGATCAAAATACATTATATACATGTGTGAAATTTCAAAGAATATATAAATAAATACATTTGGAAGTACTAGTGAGTCAGTCACTTTTCTGATACTAAAAGTGTAAATTCTGAAATTGATCAATTTGATCTCCTGAGCCACATCCTTTCAAAGCTATTAGAACCTTCCCTCCCAAGTTCCAAGACAAGTATCTCTGTCTCAGTGCGGGAGGGCAGGTATGTGGATGGGGTTGGGGGTGGGAAATTTCCCATGTATATGCTCTCCTAGTTTATGCATTTGGTACCCCATAAATACACCAGCTATTGAAAAGTTCTGAAACCTGGCCTTAGGTGCGTATGGAAATACTGAAGATTTGCATTCAGTGAACAGAGACTGCCATGCACATAGGAAAAGGTGACCTTAGGCTGACACTAGTTACCACAGGACACTTGTCCTGAGAGTCCTAATTTATATCTCATGAGAGTGGAGCTGGTTATTTTGAAGGAAATGACCTTAGGGCAGCAGTCAATTCTTTGCACATTTCATTTATTCCCTCAAAGCTCATCATGGCTCCATGATTGCCACAAAAATAGGTTTTCACAACTTTTCATCTGTGAGAGTGGGGAAACACTGTCAGGAGAATGAGGCTCTGCTTTCTGCCGAGCCCCTTTTCCTCCTGCTGCCTCCCCTAGAAAGAGGCAGCAGCAGCTCCCGTTGCTCCTCAGATGGCTCCTGTGCACCCCCAGATCACTCCTCCCTCCCACAAGAGGTAGGCATCACCTGTGCAGGTCTCCATACTGGGACCCACAGTCCCCCCAGGTTCTCAGAGAGAAGCCCAGGTGTGGAGACTCCAGATGAGGTTGCTTTAATGCTCTTACCTGGGAAAACTGCCCTCAGCAAACACATTTGTTGCTCATCCATTATCTGCTGGCTATCTGCTCATGTGCCCATCTGTCAGTATGGCACCATGCCTGGTCCATTAAACCGAGCTGCCAATCACCGGCAGACTGCTGCTGCAGGATGCACCTTCTGGGAACCCTTCTCTCCATGTCCCCTTGAGAAGGCTGAGACCACCAGCAGCTTCAACTTCTTGTCCCTTGGAGGATCTCCAGTGTGGGATGAGAAAAGCTTGTTGGTAGGGCCCAATCATAGCTGAGGCTCAACTTTTTGGGGAAGGAAGAGACTGGTAAAATTGAGGTCTATACCTGAATTGGAAGAGGTCCTGGCTGCTTGTGCTGAGGTAGAAGGGACATGTAGAATATATAGTTATTGGTACTACACCCCCCTTACGTTTGTATTAGTGCAGTGAGGTAGGAAAAGAAGACAAGCAGTCACCTGCATCATCAGGATAAATTACAGGTTTTTGTTTGTTTGTTTTGGGTTTTTTTGTTTGCTTGGTTTTTTTTTTTTGTCTTTATTTTATTTTGGTTTTTTAAGACATGGCTTTTCTGTATAGCCCTGGCTGTCCTGGACTCATTTTGTAGACCATGCTAGCCTCGAGCCCACAGAGATCTGCTTGCCTCTGACTCCTGAGTGCTGGGATGAAAGGTGTGTGGCACCGTGCCTAGCAAATTAAATGTTTTTATTTCCTTCTACTATTGACATCTGAGCTGTCACCACAAGCTCATATTTGAACATTTGACCTCCAGCTGGGGACACCATTTTGGAAGGTTATGGAGGCTCTAGGAGGTTGGGCTTAGATGTTGGATATAGGTCGTAGAGGCAGGCCTCTGGTTCTTGCCTTACTCCCTTGCTCTCTGGCCTGATGTACCCATCTTGCCACACACTTCTGGCACCATAATTTAAGCTGCCCATTCTTTTTATTTGCCTGACACATTAGACCGAGCCCCTCTGAAACTATGCACCAAGATAAATCTTTTCTCCCTCAAGTGGTTTCTGTGAGGTAATATGGTGATACTACTCACTAGTTCTATGCAGGATTTGCAGGAGCCAATGGAATTCCAAATGGCATTGGAACTTGCTCTTGAAGGCTTATTTTCATCTCTTGTGATATTTCAGGCCCCAAAAGGTGCCAGACTGAACAACGGTGGGAGATGCTCTGGAGTGTTGGAGCCAGGCACGTGAGAGAGTGTCGAGAAAAGTGCTCTGGTGCATAGTGGAGAGTCCCTCACAGAACAGTTCTTTGGAGGAACTATGGTGATGCATTTGGTTACAGTGCCTTTTGGGTTCCAGGTGTTATTCTAAGCTAGTGGGAGGTAGTGTTAAGCAAGAAGTAAGGGTTAAGCCTCTCTGCTTCCATAGAATTTTTCTTCTATCGGAGAACAGTGGGGGGAAAAGCCCAAATGAGTATGTGATGGCACCTTGTGATCAACCTTTTCCACCTTTTTTTTTTTTTTTTTTTTTGTCCTGTGGAAAATAACAAAGTAAAGGAAACTTGCAAGCATATATTAGATGAGACTCTTTCATCTGCATTTGCTGGGTGTTTACCAAAGATCCCTCTAACACACACACGCACGCACACGCACGCGCATGCGCACGCGCACGCACACACAATCTACATTCACATGTGCATGTTATCCTCTTGCACACGGTATACATTTATATTCTTGCAAAAATTTGCAGAATTAGACTAATGGAATTTAAAGATAAATGCGGTGATTTCCTAGTTTTGCCTTTCTGTTGTTGTGGCAGAACACTGACCAAAAATAACTCAAGGAGAAAAGGGCTTATTTGGCTTGCCTGTCTTTGTCACAGTTCGTCATTGAGAGAAGTTGGAGCAGGAACTCAGGCAGGAACTCAAGCAAACACCATGAAGGAATTCTGTTTATAGTCTTGCTTCCCTGCTTGCTCAATTGTCTTTTTTTTTTTTTTTTTTTTTTTTTTTTTTTTTTTTTATCTCTCAAGACTACTTGTCCAGTAGTCTTGATTCATGATTCCAAGCCTGGTTGCAAAACTCCAGCATGAATCAGATAGCCAATGATACAAAACAAGGTTTACCTGTGTCTGAGAATATGAATGAAGGGCAACGCCTTGAAAGATTTGAAAAGCTTAATTTTTCTACCACCTGTCAGAGAAAGCCTATTGATAATAAGTGTCAAAAGATTTAAGTAAGCGCGTTAGTTCAGCAAAGTCCAGCTGAACTAGGACATCAAAATGTCCAGAATTTTAGTCTAAGGAAAGAGCTGGAATGGCCATTAATGCTCTAACAGACAGAAAAAAAAATGAAAGTAGCTTCAATGCCTCTCACTTTTGGCTGGAGAAGTAAGTTGTGGACTTTTCATACCCTGGAATACCATGCGGCTATTGCAATCCCACTGTAGATAAATATTCGTTAAAATGGATATTTGTGCATTTAGTAGAAGCAGGCTAGGCTTACAGGTAACAGAAAAGAACTGCCATATGTTATAAAAGTCATTTTAAAATTTTATTTATGTATTTGTACTCAATCTAGAATACTGTCTGTATTGGAAAAATTATGCTCAGAAAAACAATTTTCTATGGGATGACATGGCCTTTGGAGGTTATTGTGCTGGCAAGACTCTGCCTCTTTCAGGACTTCATATCTAGGTCAATGCCATTTTCACAAGAGTGGGTTCTTTATAAAAGAGTGAGGCTGGCCCCTTTTGTCTCTCGCTCTTACCTCCTCTTGCCCTTCTCCTGCCAGGAGATGATGTGGAAATAAGGCCATGGTCTTGATCTTGGACCTCCCAGCCTCTGGACTGTACAGAATATATGCCTTTTCTGTTTCCTGTAAATGATCTACACTGTAGAATTTTGTCCTAGCAGCACAAGATGGGTGAAGCCAGCATCTCTCTGATGTGAATCTGAGCCATCATAGGGCTAGATCTTCTAGGCCAGATTTCCAGATTCTTATTTTGTGCGGACAAGTGCAGAGTTTGAACACTGGGGAGCCATGACGAGCTGTGTGCATGAAAATCTACTCCACCTTCTTCCTGCTTCTTAGAAGCCTCGGTTCTCCACCATGTTTAGACTTGTTCTAGTTTGGATGGAGTGTGAAAATTCAGGCAGTGCTTTGAGCACTCCAGACAAAGGATGAGTATGGGACTCTAGAGGTCAATGGCTTTTAACTGATGATTTCGATTCTAGTCGAGAAGCATACACACACACACACACACACACACACACACACACACACACACACACTTATGCATGCACATGCCCTATACCACAAACAGTAAATGAGAAACTCAACGGAAAGGATGAACCAGGTTTATATTAGAATCTCCCAGCATATCCCCATATATAACTGTGCTCTGTGAGCCCGGAGTCACCCAGAAGCATCTGCACAATTTTCCTTTCCAAGCCCTTATTTACAGCCCCCTGTGGAAGTGAGGCAGCCTTTGCTCATTACTATGGACCCTGAAGCCAGAGCACATCACCCATACAGGAACACTCAGTTCAGTCACTTCAGAGAGGCAGACATCACTTCAGTCCCAGCTTTGCAAGACCACGGACCCAAGCCAAAGTGACTAGCAGCAAGAGTTGTCTGTGATTACTTCAGGAAGGAATTCTGGGAAACTGGTGGAGTATGAGAATCAGGAGATCCCACGGGACTGAAGTCAGTAGGGGAAATGTTTAATGTCAGGCAGGAGAGTCCGAAGCACTAGGTAGGAAAGAGGTAGACGCGTAATGTTCTCGAGGGAGATCAGAGCAGTTTATCAATGAATATGTTTAAAAGGCGACTCTCTCTTTGTTGGTTTTGAAAATAGATACCTTAGATTTTTATTATCGCTAAAAGTGTCCAAAGCTGAAACAGGAGTTACTGTGAGAGTAATTTATTATATTAGGGACATTTTAGCTCATAAGAAGTGGCCACTGACTTGCATGAACTATCTTATATGGGAAATTCCGTGAAAGAATTAGAGGTGCTCTGTAAGCCCTAGAGTAAGAAATGTGGTTCAGGAAAAAAAGACTGAGTCTAGGAACAGGAAAGCCTTGAGTCTGATGAACTGAAGTAACCTCTCCTCTCTGGGTGCTGGCAGGACAACAGATTGCTTGTGGCTCTGGAAAATGCAGGGCCTCTGCCACTTTCCAAATCACGTTTTCCAACAGCCTAATTGCCAAAAATGAGCTGATTCTATGTCTTCACAGTCCTATTGATAAATCCAGAAAACAAAACAAAACAAAACAAAACAGAATATGGTTGACCCAGCTTCGGTCAAGTGCTAATCCATTGTGTGAACAGCCGTGACTGAGTGTCTAGGCCATGTTGGAAAACCGAAAGAGCATATTCCTCAAGAGGGAATGAGGAGTGGACAGAAATGATTAGCAGTGTCTCTAATATAGTCACCAAACAGGAGAGGCAAAGGTGTTAAGCTCAAACCCTAGATAGCAGATTCTAGGAAGAAAGGAATCTGTGTTCCTCTGACCTTTCCATGACTTCTCTATTTATTTCTTCACTACTTTTCTAATTACTACCAGCAGAGCAATCAATATAAGGTTATCAACAATAGGGACAAGTTAATTAAGATGAGCAAATTAATCAGGTAATTAAGTGGCCTTTTCCCAGAACGTGAGCCTGCCAAGGTGTTTGTAACATCAGGTCACATCAACTCACCTCTATGCTAGACAGAGAAACCATGGTAACTGATGATCATGCCAGTCTGAACCAAAAGTGACACTGATCTCATTAGTGGGCATCTGATTTCTCTGGTAAGTAGCAAGTAAGGCCATATTTCAATTTACACTCCCCATGCCCCATTCTCAGTCTCACCATATCATTGGTCCAGTAGCAGGCTTGGACATTAATAACCCATTCTTTCTTTTTACTCAAGAACAGAAACTCAGCCAGAAGGCAGAGGCAGGCAGATCCCTGTGAGTTCAAGTCCAGCCTAATCTACAAAGCAAGCAAGTCCTGGAAAGCCAAGGTTACACAGAAAAACCTTGTCTTGTAAAACAAAAGCAAAAAACAAAGAAACAAGGAAGGAAGGAAGGAAGAAAGAAAGAAAGAAAGGAAGAAAGAAAGAAAGAAAGAAGGAAAGAAAAAGACAGAAGAAGAAAGAAAGAAGGCTCCAGTCTGTCACTGGTATTCCAAGTTTTTGAGACTTCATGTTAAAGGCCTCCCTTGCAGCTAGGAAATAGCAATGTGATTAGGCAGAAATCTTCAAATGGTCTTTCTGTGGTTCTTTGAAGAGGTTGACCCTGCCTGAGGAAATGTCTTTTCTATTTCTGTTTATGTATTTTATAACTTCCACTTGGTTTTTTTTTTTTGGGGGGGAAAAACAAAACTTCTATTTCTTTGCTGATAGTTTCTATTCCTTTCTATGTGTTTCAAGAGATTCTGTAAGTGATTGTTGAAGTGTTTTTATAATGACTGCTTTAAAATACTTCTCAGACAACGCCAACATCTGATTCAGCCTCAGCTGGTTATCTTTGTGATTTCTCTGGTTCAGGATATGATGAGGTTTGATTGTGTCCTGGATGTCTTCATTATTATGTCAGAAGACTCTTGGTCCTACTTTAATCTGTTATTTCCCAGTCAGTCACTCTGTTTAGGTTCATCTCAGAGGTCTTGCTTACTGTTGTGGTCTATGGTTCCAGTGACAAGGTAATTTTCCGAGTGAATACAGTGTTGGTTTGGGCTGTTGTGCATGTCGTGTTGAGCTTCCACTGAACGATAGGGAGCTGAAAGAAGGAGAAAGGGGTTTCCCCAGCCTGTCAATGGGGAACATGCAGTGGAGGAAGACAGATCGAACTCTGTGAAGAATGTTTCCTGGCTGCTTATGTTTTAAATATTAAAAAAAATTAAGTACACATAATTGTGTATTATAGAAAGCACATAGTCTGATATTTCAGTAAAGGAACACTAAGTGTAGTAATTAGTATGTCCACCACCTTAAACATCTGTCATCTCTGTGTGGAAACATTTAAAATCCTCCCTACCAGCTCTTTTCTAATATACAATTAATTGTTGTCAACCATCATTATTCTACTGTGCTGTAGAACATTAGAAGCGGGGGAAGAGAGGAAGTCCAGAAAGAAAGAACATATAAATGGACGGGAGGTAATTATTTAAGAAATCATGCATGAAAAGTTCCAAGAATTGCAGGATATTAATCATCAGAATGAAAGACCCCTACAATTCCTAGAATAGTAAGTGAATAGGACTCTCTCTGTGTCTCTCACTCACACACACTCACACACAAGTACACATAATCACAAACACATACTCACACACACATGCACACTCATACTCACTCACATACAGACACACATACACTCTCACACTCACTCTCTCTCTCTCTCTCTCTCTCTCTCTCTCTCTCTCACACACACACACACACACACACATAAATAACTCAGCCTTATTTTGAGATTTTAAGAACTGACGTGGACTGGGGGTATAGCTCATTGGTAGACCATTTGCCTAATGTGCAGGGCTGTAGTTCTGGTGCCCATTACTGACCAAAGCAAATCCTTTAAAAATAGAATGTGAGGAGTCACTGCTTTCATCCAGCTCTACTCCTTTTCCTGATAACCATCCTCTTTCTATCTCTTTTCCCCTGCCCAGGCTCTGGTCATTTTTCTATTCTAATTCCTACCTCTATGAAATCAATACTTTTTATTACATTTAAGTGAGAACAGTCTTTGTCTTACTGCTCCTAACTTAATTAATTTGACACAATAAACTCTATTTCTATCCATATTGCCACAAATGACAATTCAACCTTTTATGACTGAGCAATATTCTACTATGTATATGTACCACATTTTCTTTATGAATTCATCTATCAGTGAACATTTCAATTTAATTCCACGTGTTGACTTTGTTAAAAGTGTTCTGCCAATTATTTTTTGGTAGCCAAAGACCACAGAAACCTGTTCTCATGGACTAAAACCCACAGTACCAACTTTAAGCAAAATGTCCTTGTGTTGCTTACTTAAGAGGAAAATTTCTATATTGTCCCATCCACTGATACTTAAATTTTCTAGCATAAGTGATTGGAGTTAGTTACTAATTGAGATAAGAAAGAAGAAAGGAAGGAAGGAAAGATGGAAGGAAGAAAGAAAGGAAGGGAGGAGAGGAAGTTCGTACTAATTGTAGTCTCCAAAGTTGGTCGGTTCCTGTCTCCACCTGAGCAGTCTACTTCCTGCTATGTGTATGACCTGTATCTCCCCCTTGGCTACCTGCATCCTTGCCTCTAAGTCCAAATAGAAAAGGCAGAGTGTGGGAAAGGACTAGGCTGAAGGAAACTTAGATTCTAGTAAGCTTGAGTTTGAACTCCAACTTCATCACCTGCTCACTTCATGACCTCATGTGTGTTATTTCAATCACAACTAAAAAAAGAGGCAGTAAGGAGCTAAGAGGTGGCTCTGCAGTTAAGAATACTTGGTATTCCTTTAGAAGACCCGAGTGCAGCTCCTGGCACTCATATTGGGTGGCTCACAACCACTGTGCCTCCAGCTCAAGGGGATCTAATACCCTCTTCTGAATTCGAAAGGCATCTAACCATACACAGATACATTCATATACATACAGATTAAAATACACAAATAAATAAAATACTAAAAATATTAATAGTAAATCAATGTTATGAAGTTTTTTTCTTTTTTTAAATTTTTCTTTTATTATTTTTTCAATTTATTCAATTGTATCCCGATTGTAGACCCCCTCCCTCATCTCCTCCCGGGGCCTCCTCCCTCCCTCTTCCCCACTGAAAAGGAGGAGTCCTCCTCCCCTACCATCTGACCTAGCCTATTAAGTTTCATCAGGACTGACTGGATCCTCATCTTCTGTGGCCTGGTAAGGCCAACCCTCCAGGGGGAAGTGATCAAAGGACTGGCATATTATCAAAGGGGCAATCTCATTTGAGAGACTGATCCTGTTCCCTTTTTAGGGGACTCACTTGGAGACTTAGCTGCCAGTGAGCGGCATCTGATCAGGTCAAGGTCCTCTCCATGAATGCTCCTCGGTTGATGAATCAGACTCTGCAGACACCCCTGGGCCCAGATTTTTGGGCTTTGTTGGTCTCCCTGTGGAATGCTGTCCCTTTCGCATCCTTCTACCCTCCCTTCTTCCTTAAGACTTCCTGCACTCTCCACAAAGTTTGGCTGTGAGTCTCTATATCTGCTTTGATCACCTGCTGGGTGGAGTCTTTCAGAGGATATCTGTGGTAAGCTCCCATCTTGTTCCATCTCTTCAACTAATTCCGGTGTCTATCCTGTTTGCCCTTCTGAATGAGATTTAAGCATACTTCCAAGGGTCCTCCTTGTTGTTTAGGTTCCTTAGGTCTGTAGATTTTAATATGATTATCCTATAGTATAGGACCAATATTCACTTAGAAGTGAGTGTGTACCACACGTATCATTATGCTTCTGCATGACCTCACTCAAGATGATCTTTTCTAGTTCCATCCATTTTCCTGAAAATTTCATGATTTCCTTGTTTTTAATAGCTGAGTTGTATTCCTCTGTATAAATGTACCATAATTTCTGTATCCATTCTTTGGCTGAGAAACATGTAAGTTGTTTCCAGATTCTGACTATTACAAATAAAGCTGCTATGAACATAGTTGAGCAAATGTCCTTGTTGTATGGTGGAGCATCATTTGAGTATATGCCCAGAAGTAGTATAACAGGGTCTTGAGGTAAGGTTATTCCCAGTTTTCTGAGATACCATCAGATTGATTTCCAGAATGGCTGCACAAGTTTCCACGGTCACTAACAGTGGAGGAGGGTTCCCCTTTCTCCACATCCTCTCCAGCATGTGTTGTCACTTGAATTTTTTATCTCAGCCATTCTGATGGGAGTGAGATGGAATCTCAGAGTCATTTTGATTTGTATTTCCCTCATGACTAAGGATGTTGAGCATTTCTCCACCATTGGATATTCCTCTTTTGAGAATTCTGTTTAGTTCTGTACCACATTTTTTAATTGGGTTATTTGGTATGTTGCTGTTTAATTTCTTGAGTTCTTTATATATTCTGGATATTAGCCCTTTGTTGGATGTAGGGTTGGTGAAGATCTTTTCCCAGTCTGTAGGTTGTCGTTTTCTTCTGTTGACAGTGTCTTTTGCATTACAGAAGAGTTCTCAGTTTCATGAGGTCACATATATTAATTGTTGATCTTACAGCCTAAGCTGTTGGTGTTCTGTTCAGGAAGTTATTTCCTCTGCCAATGAGATCAAGGCTCTTCCATTCTTTTTCTTCTAAAAGATTTTGTGTGTCTAGTTTTATGGTGAAGTCTTTGATACACTTGGACTTTAGTGTAGGGTGATAAATATGGATCTATTTGCATTTTTCTACATATATAGACATCCAGTTAGACCAGCACCACTTGTTGAGATGCTGTCTCTTTTCCATTGTAAAGTTTGGCTCCTTTGTCAAAAATCGGGTGTCCTTAGGTGTGTGGGTTTATTTCTGGGTCTTCAATTCGATCCATTGATCCAGTCTGTTTCTATACCAGTTTCATGCAGTTTTTATTACTGTTTCTCTATAGTACAGCTTGAGATGAGGAATGGAAATACTTCCAGAAGGTCTTTTATTGTACAGGGCTGTTTTAGATTTTCTGAGTTTTATGTTTTTCTACATGAAGTCAAGAATTATTCTTTCAAGTTCTGCAAAGAATAGTGTTGATATTTTGATGGGAATTGCATTGAATCTGTGGATTGCTTTTGGTAGGATGGCCATTTTTACTATGTTAATCATACTGATTCATGAGCATAAGAGATCTTTCCTCTTCTGATATCTTCTTCAATTCTTTTCTTCAGAAACTTCAAAAAAATTTTTTATACAAGTCTTTCACTTACTTGCTTAGAGTTACACCAAGATACTTTATGTTTTTTGTGGCTATTGTGAAGGGTGTTGTTTCCCTAATTTCTTTCTGAGCCCTTTTGTCTTTTGTATACAGGAGAGCTACTAATTTTTTTCTTGAGTGAATTTTGTATCCAACAACTTTGCTGAAGGCGTTTATCTGCTGAAGGAGTTTCCTGGTGGAATTTTTGGAAGTCGCTCCTGTATACTATCATGTCATCTACAAATAGTGATAATTTGATGTCTTCCTTTCCAATTTGTATTCCATTGATCTCCTTTAGTTGTTTTATTGCTCTAGCTAGGACTTCAAGTACTATGTTGAAGAGATACAGAGAGAGTGGGCAGCCTTGCCTTGTCCTTAGTTTCGGTGAAGTTAATTTAATTTTCTCTCTGTTTAGTTTGATGTTGGCTATAGGCTTTCTGTATATTGCTTTTACTGTGTTTAGGTATGTTCCTTGTATCCCTGATCACTCCAAGACCTTAAATGTGAATGGCTGTTGGATTTTGTCAAATGCTTTTTTGGTATCTAAGGAGATGATCATGTGTGTTTTTTCTTTGTTTGTTATATGTTGGATTACATTGATGCATTTCCATATCTTGAACTATCTATGCATGCCTGGTATGAGGCCTACTTGTTCATGATGGATGATATCTTTGATGTGCTCTTGGGTTCAGTTTGCAAGTATTTTATTGAGTATATTTGTGTCAATGATCATAAGGGAAATTGGTCTGAGATACTCTGTTGTGTCTTTGTATGATTTAGGTTTTAAGATGACTCTGGCCTCATAGAATGAATTTTTAATGTTTCTTCTGTTTCTATTTTGTGGAATAGTTTGAGGAATATTGGTATTAGCTCTTTGAGGGGCTGGTAAAATCCTGTGCTGAAGCCATCTGACCATGGGCGCTTTATTTATTTTTTTTTATAGGAGACTTTGGATTACTGCTTCTATTTTCTTAGGGAATATAGGACTATTTAATTTAATTACCAGATCTTGATTCAGCTTTGGTAAGTGGAATCTATCAAGAAAATTGTCCATTTCACTTATATTTTCAAACTTTGTGGCATATAGGTTTCTGAAGTAACACCTAATGATTCTTTTGATTTTCCTCAGTGTCTGTCATTATGTCCACATTTTCATCTTTGATTTTGTTGATTTGGATGGTGTCTCTCTGCCTTTTAGTTAGTTTGGCTAAGGGTTTGTCTATCAGTTGATTTTCTCAAAGAACCAGCTCTTGGTTTCATTGATTCATTGAATTTGTTTCTAATTTATTGATTTCAGCTCTGAGTTTGATTATTTCCAGCTGTCTACTCTTCTTGGGTGTGCTACCACCTCCTTCTCCTTCTCCTCCTCCTCCTCCTCCTCCTCCTCCTTCCTCTTCTTTTTAATTTAGGACTTTCAGGTGTGCCATTAAGTTGCTTGTATGAGATGTTTCAAATTTTTTTATGAAGGCGCTTAGTGCTATGAACTTTCCTCTTAGCACTGCTTTCATTGTGTCCCATAAATTTGTGGTTGTGCCTTCATTTTCATTGTATTCTAGGAAGTTTGTAATTTCTTTTTTATTTCTTCTGTAACCTCACTGTAGTTGAGTAGGGAGTTTCATGTATATGTAATCGCTTTGCTATTTCTGTTATTGTTGAGGTCCAGCTTTAGACCACGCTGCTCTGATAGAATACAAGGGATTATTTCATTCTTCTTTTATCTGTTGAGGCTTGCTTTGTGCCTGCCTATATGATCAATTTTGAAGAAGGTTCCTTGAGGTGCTGAAAAGAAGGTTTATTCTTTTTGTTTGCGTGAAGAGTTCTGTAGACATCTATTAGGTCCATTTGATTCATGACCTTTGTAAGCTTCATTATTCCACTATTTAGCTTCTGTCTTGATGATCTGTTCCTTGGTGAGAGTGGGGTATTGAAGGCTCTCAGTATTAATGTGTTGGGATCAATGTGTGATTTAAGATTTAATAATGTTTCTTTTACAGGTGCCTTGTATTTGGAACACAGGTGCCTTGTATTTGGGACATAGATGTTCATGATAATGATGTCGTCATGGTGGATTTTTACTTTAATGAGAATGAAGTGTCCCTTCTCATCTCTTTTGATTAATTTTGGTTGAAAGTCTATTTTGTCAGATATTAGGATAGCTACTCCAGCTTGCTTCTTGGGTTTGTTTGCTTAGAAAACCTTTTTCCAGAGCTTTTTTCAGAGGCATTGTCTATCTTTGTTGCATAGGTGTGTTTCTTGAATGCAGCAGAATGTTGGATCTTGTTTCTGCAACCATTCTGTTAGTCTATGTCTTTTTATTGGAGAATGGAATCCATTGATATTGATAGATATTAGTGACCAATGAATGTTAGTTTCTTTTATTGTGGAGTTGGTGATAATATTGTGTTTGTGTGCTTGTTTTTGTTTGTTTGTTTTTGTTTTTGTGTGTGAAGTTATTTATATCCTGTGTTTTCTTGGGTGTAGTTGATCTCATTTGTTAAGTTTTCCTTCTAATATATTCTGTAGGGCTGGTTTGCTGCATAGATTTTGTTTAAATTTAGTTTTGTCATGGGACATTTGTTTTTTTTTTTTTTCATCTATGTTGATTGAAGTTTTGCTGGGTATAATAGTCTGGGTTGGCGTCTGTGATCTCTGAGTGTCTGCACGACATCTGCCCAGGCCCTTCTGGCTTTCCTAGTCTCTGTTGAGAAGTCAGTTGTGATTCTGATAGTTCAATCTCTTTAAGTTACTTGGTCTTTTTTCCTTGTCATTTTTAATATTTTTTTTTTTGTTCTATACACTTGGTGTTTTGATTATTACATGGCAGGAGGAATTTCTTTTCTAGTCAAGTCTATATTGTGTTCTGTATGCCTTTTGTATGTTTAAGGATATCTCTTTGTTTAGGTTGGGGAAATTTTATTCTGTGACTTTCTTGAAAATATTTTCTGGACCTCGGAGCCTGGAATCTTCTTTTTTGTCTATTTCTGTTATTCTTAGGTTTTGTCTTTTCATGGCATCCTTGTTTTCTTGGATGTTTGTGTCAGGAACTTTTCTGTTTTTTATGTTTTCTTTGAGAGATGTATTGATTACTTCAGTTGATTCTTCCACACCTGAAATTCTCACCTCCATTTCTTGTATTCTGTTGGTGATGTGGTTGTATTCTGTTGGCAGTATAGTTCCTGATCTCTTTTCTAATTTTTCTATCTTCAGGGTTTTTTTTTTTTTTGTTGTTGTTGTTTGTGTTTTCTTTGTTGATTCTAATCCCATTTTCATGTCTTAAATAATTTTATTCATTTCTTTCACTTGTTTGATTGTGGTTTCCTGTCTATTATGCCCTCTATTTGTTTGATTGTATTTGCCAGTATTTCTTTGAGAGATTTGTTTTCTTCTTCTTTACCTGCCTCTAAAAACTGCATAATCGTAGATTTAAGGTCATTTTCCTGTGTTTCAGCTGCATTAGAATACCCACTGTTTTGTGGGGTATCTGGTGAAGCCATGATGTCCTGTTTTTTGTTGATTGTGTTCTTCCAAGAGCCTTTAGCCACCTGGTTTTCCATAGCCTTGGCTGTATGTTCCTGGAACCTGTATTGAAGACTATATCTGCCTGTCATTGGAATCTGAAGTAGTCTTCAGGAAGATGAGGTGGTCCGAGGGCTCAAGAATGGGTGCTACGGGAGTCTCCTATCCTCTGCCCCTCAGATAAGGAGCACACTGGTCACCACCATCTTGGATTCCCAAGGATTAAAAACTATGTATCAAAAAGGGGTTCAGATCTGAGAATTATGGTATCATCATGACCATCACGGCCATCATCTTGTACCCATTTCAACATTAAAAGTTGTGCTACAAGAAATGGCTGTACAAAACACAGCATAGAAACAATCAGAGCTATGTAAGCAATGCTTGCTATGATTTAGACATGACTAGACCTCATGTGTTGGCTCATTTAACCACAAGAACCAGTGAGGTGGCTGTTACCATTCTCCTTTAGGGACAGAAAAAAAAGTCCATTCATCCATTGATGAAGCCACCCAGAAGGCACATATTGGACTCTTAGTCTACTCTGTACCTGCTATCGACTAGGCACTTCTGATGACTTATCTTGGTCATTAAGTTGACCACATCTGCAATTAACTAAAGCTCAAGGTGGGGGGCACTCCCGTGAAGAATTTTCTTAATCAGACTATATGAAGTACGATAAATTGCCTTGGATATACGTATGAGAAACACACATAAAAGGGACACAAGAGAAGCAAACTCTGATTTTTCCTATCTGTCCTTATTCTTGCTGGCAAGTCCATGTGCTCTGTTGCTGTGACCAGTATCTTTGGGATTCCAATATAGACTGAAAACCAGCAGCTCCCTAGTAATCTTTATGGACTCCAATGAGAGATTGGGATGTGGACTGAAGAGCTACTAGATTTTCAGCCTCTCTGTTGTAGGCCAGCTGGACCACTCAGACTGTAAGCCACTAAGATAAATCCTACATATATGCATTCATTCTATCAGTCCCATTTCTCTAGAAAACTCTAACATAGCACTATTTACACAAATATATACAAAATGTGGCCATGCCATCAAAGGCAGCTAGTGTCAATGCAAGAGAACCATGTGTGAAAATGTGCCCTCAGCATGCAAAGGCATGGTGGATATGTGTGAATGAAGTAATATTTGGTGTGCACCAGAAAACAGCTCATTCCAGAGGAACAGAGGCATAGACCCACAATGCAGAAGGCTCATTCTACGCTGTATCCCTCCAAAGTCTATTTTCTAATAGAATTTCCCTGTTCTATTGTGGCGAAAAGTATGACTTCACATATATAAAACAGCAGCCCCTCTGTATCCATGAAGAGTTGGTTCCAAGATCCTCTGAGGATACCACATCCTGGAATTCTCAAATTTCCCATTTAAAATGTCACAGTACTTACTTGTCACCTAGGCATTCACTTTGGAGACTTTACATTGTTTCTAAGTTACACACCATACTTGATACAGTGTAAGAGCTCTTGTAAAAGGTTGTTTAGGGGACATTGATAAGAAAAAATGTTTGAAAATGCTCAGTACAGATGGCAGCCATGCAGGGCAAACTATAACATGTCATCAAAGACATGACACTTTGCTCCTATCGTGGTTGAGTCAAGATTAGCCCCAGAAGTTCTAACATGACCAAGTTCAAAGAGTGAAACAGAAGTAAACAGAGATGAGATGACTTCTGTCTCTCTAAACCACATGACCCTAGGGTTAACCTTTAAATATTGGTTCCTATACTAAACAGATGCTCAGTCAAAGAGAGTCTTTGAGCCAAGCCCTTATTTCAATTATAGCCATGCCTATTGCATAGGAAGACTATCTTTTGTGCTCAAAAATCACAGTCCAATTTGAGGTAGTTACCACCTTATGTGACATGAATTAGTTCATACTAAAGGGAAAAGAGCTGGTACAGAACCAACACTCTCCTGCTCCCCTTTTACATGCACACAGATCTGTTCAGACTTCTATCTGGTTATTGCAATTTTTATATGGTGTACCTAACAACAATATGACACATCTTGATGATCAGAGGCATCATTGTTTCTACACAACCCACCAAAAGTACAGGATATCCAGACCAAGGAAACCCTCACTGTCGGTCAAACAAAGCAGATACTGCAGAGGGTTGCAGCCTCCTTTTCTACAACATGCCAAGCTCAGATACTTCCCCCTGATTTTTGTGTAGCATTTTCTGGCAGAAAGGAAGGTTTATTCACCCATCCTGCATGCTGAAAGAAGAGCCAGGCTCTCTTCTGTTCTCTGTGAAGGCAGGGCTGCTGATGCTGTGACTGAGCAATGGTGAATTCTGCAAACATGAAATGGATGAGGTCAGCACCATCCCAGGGGCACGAGCACATATATATTTATGTAAGAGGCAGTGAAATTTGTCTGCAATTAAGTTTTCCGAAACTCTCAAATCTGTTGTTTAGTGGCTTGAAGCAGATGTTGAAAGGTTTATCCTGGAGTCTGTCTTTATTGATAGGCTGTCTTTTGATCTGCCGCCAAAGAAGAAATCTGGATGTTATTCAGGATTTGGAAATTTCCTTTAAATAAACATATTAGTTAAGTATGTAAATCTGCTTAACATCACTTCCAACATATTGCCTGTGTTGGAAACATCTGGGTCCCGGTGTCAGCCGACTTATTAATTCACACTTAGTCCCTGCTTCACCCGGGTTATTGCTGAATATTGTTATCTTGATTGCCTAAGTCAGCAGTGTCTTGCCAACAGTTTCAAGTTTTGAGGTTTAAATGGTGAGTAGTGAGAAATTCACCAAGCAAGGCCTCTCTGGGTCTTTCAATATGGATTTTGGAAATTAATTGTTAACATTTAGGATTATGAGTGGTGGGGATCTGTGTTATTTATCTGAACTGGCCAGCATGTAATTCTGGGAAGGGATTATATTCACTGTTACTGATAAGCACTGAAGTGAAGTCATTAATAAAACCTTGGGTCACAAAGCTCTCTACTCTATAGAGGCATCCCTTCCTCTGGTTAAAATGATGCTCAGTTGACCTCTTCCTTTAAGTGGAGGCCACATCATTCTTTTTCTGGTGGGCTGTGGTGAAGTGAATGAAGGCAGCAACATGTTCTTATGAATAAAGGTGACATGGCATAGAAAAACAAAACAAGGGCCTTCTGCTTTTCACACACTCTGGTTGAGAAAATGGACAATATGGGGCGAGTACATTTGGAAAACCCTTTAATGAATGAGGATTGTAGTCAAGGGTGAAAACAGTCAACACAGTCTTTGCAAAGCAGCATAAACTAAGCACCAAGGCTCAGGAAGCATGACTTGCAGCTATGCACGGGTGCCTACAGATCCTTACAAAGCTTCTAAAGGCATATTGTCAAGGATGTGGGAATACGTAGGAAGGAACCTAAAACTGGTGGTAGCAGAGAGTGTGGATTTTTGCTGACTATGACTTGCTACCAGGGTTGGAGCATGAGTGACTAAAGATCAGAAGCAAGGTGACATTCCCCAGTTCATAGCAATAATGCACTAATGTCCATGGTTTATTGAGCATGGGAAGGGCTGAAAGAGACACGAGAAGCAAATGCTACTAACACTGGAGTCCCTTGCCATTGTGCGGCCTGTAGTGCTGACACAGTCTGGCTCATGTCCCCTCTGTGACTCGCCCCACCTATACTTTTGCTCACCTGGTCTGTAGAAGTGGGATGCCCACTTCCTGGCTTAGCCGGGCTCTTAGTTAACAGAGCTGCCTGCACTTCATAGTCATGGGCAAGGGAAGGGAAACCTGCTTGGGACAGGTAATGGAGTCAGCATACAAACTGCCACGGTGCTGCGGTGGCTGGACACACAGAGCAGCCAGAGTGAGGACCGTCATCGTTTTGCCTCCTCTGCATGTGCTTGTGAGGATGTGCTGGCTGCTATGGGCTGGCCCTCTGGTGCCTTCGGGACAGCTGCTCTCACGGTGAATGCATTCAAAACAGAGGTGAATCCAGTGCTATGTGAACGTGAGGGGGAGGTGGCAAAAGTCCACCCAGCATGTAGGAACGAGAAGCAGAGAGTTTGTGGAGAATCGAAAGCCACCTGCAATAGTTGTACTGGCTATTTGCCTCACCGCTGTGACAAAATAACTGGCAAAAAGCAACATAACATAAAAAGGACTTATTTTGGCTCACAGTTCTGTGTGACACAGTCCATCACGGTGGGGAGGTCACTGCAGCAGGAGCGGTAGACGCCTGGTCACATTGTGTCTGCAGTGTAGCTCCTGTCGTGTTTGGAATAGGCTCAGGTGTTTAGATACATGGTCCCCAGTTCGTGGTGCCTCTCGGGGCACACTATAGAACCCTGGGGAGGCGCAGCCTTGCTGGAGGAAGTACTTCAGGGGAAGGCTTTGAGGGTTCACAGCCTCACCCCACTTCCCCTTCAGTCCTTACTTATTTGTGGTTGAAGATGTGAGCTCCCAGCTTCCTTCTCCAGCTCCTTGCTTCCATGCCTCCCCTGCCATTGTGAACTCGCCCCAGGGAACTAGAAACCCAGATAAGCCCTTTCTTCTCTTTGTTGTCTTCATCATGGTGATTCATCACAGCACCAGAAAAGTGACTTATGTAACTTCTGTCTCCTTCACTCAGTCTGGGACCCCAGCCTCTGTAACAGCACCACCAACATTTAGGGTGGATTTTCTCACCTCAGCTCAACCTAAATTACCTCTCACAGAAATGTCCGGAGGAGATTTGTTTCCATGGTGACTCTAGATTCCATCAAATTAACAATCAAGATTAGCCATCACAGTGGTCTTCATTTTATAACTATTCCAGCAATCCCAAAGCACTCCCCACACCCAGGTCTGCCTCTGAAGACAAACTGGGGTCTGTACTTGGTGGACTGTCAGGCAAATGACTCCCACAGTTCAGAATAGTTTCTTATGTGCTATTCCATGCTGCCAACTCCTATTACTCGTTCCAGGAAATGGGAAAAATCCACGTTGCACAAACTGAAAAGCTAAAGACATAATTGTGAAAAGGATTACTATTTTGTTTTGAGAAACAAGTTAAAGTGTAGTAAAACAAACTAATATTTCATTAAGTCAACAGTTTAACAGTTGTTTTTTTTTTCCCTAAATATGGGTTTTGTTCCATTTGTTTTCACTAAAAAAAGTCCTGGATTTCTACTATGTAACAAGTAGGTGCCGGGAGGGGTAGCAGGTATCCATCGTGTACAGGAGAGACAATTTCCGTGTTGCCTGTGGTCTGGGGTTTGGGAAGGAAGAAAGTGGGTCTACCAGATTCTTAACTCTAATTTAAAGAATAAAAAGGCTCACACAGATTTGCAAAAGTAAAAAGGAAACTTCATGTCAAGTATAGCAATAGGAAAGATCAGAAAGCACTATAAGAAGGCATTGAAGTTTCTCAAGGTTCCTGATGATTGTGTGGGGCTTCCTTTTATGGGGTTCCAGGGAAGGGGTTTGGTTACTAAGTGTTGTACTCAAGAGTGTGTCCCTGTTTTGATTGACCATCATTTTTCTACTGCACACATCTCTTTCCATAACAAACCTGATTTTAATTGTATGTGCACCTAATTATGCATAAGCAGAAGATGTTAAAGAGGGAATTGTCATTAGAGGTTTATTTGAGAACACAATGTTGTCTTATTGCACATGTTTCCAAAGTGCATTCTGACTGAATCAGTTCCCCAACCCTGTACCAGGGTGTGTTGGAAATACTTTTGAGTAGAAGCTAAGTATGATGATCACTAAGAAGGGAAGAAATGGATCCCGCTGTTCAGAGAGGGGGCAGGCATAGCTGCCCCATAATGCACGTGTGGGGCTTCGCTTGCTAACGGAGAGGGGTGAGTGTACGCAGGACGTGCAGGTCGAGGAGGTGAGCTGTAAGCGCAGTGTTAGAATGGGGTGTACTTTGTCCACCAAGAAGATTCATCCTTTCAGACTTCGGCAAGGCTTTCTGACCTTCACCTGAGGAGGTGAGGAGATGAGGGAGCTTAGAAGATAAGACGGCATGGAGGCATGGATAACCCTCTAATAGCACACGCTGCTCCCCAGGCCCCACACATGAACACATAGTTTGTCAACAGCTGCTGAGAACCGGTCACTGGCTTCTGCTCTGAGACAGAAAATAGGTCAGGGAAGGCATGACCTCATGGGTACCCGGCTTCTAGCCTTTTTAAAAACAAGTAAGAATGTAATTATAGGAATAATGCTGCACACTACAGCAATAAATAGCTAGTGTCTAGGAGAGGAGAGGGCAGATAGAGCTTGCCTTCTTGCCTGCCTATTTTATTTTAGAAAGAAAAAAGAGAGACAGATTTTTCCTAGTTTCAGGTTCCTATAGCAGAGGCCTGGATTTTTCTGGGTTCCCTTAAGGGAGATAGCCAAGTGCTCTCCCTTGAATATGTATCTGAGCTCTACCTCTTTTCAGCTATTGTGTTAGTTAGAGAGGTGAGCCACGCCTTCTAGGTTTGTTTAGAAGTGTGATGGCTTGAATCTGGTTTGTCCTGTCATGATGCTGAGACGAGGTAGGCCCTGTAAGAGGAAGAGAGCTCACAGAAGCATCACCCGCACACTGGGCGAGTGTCTTTCTCTAGAGACCATTTCTCCTGAGACTGCATTAGTTCTCATAGAAATGGAAGAGTTCTTATAACGGTGAATTGCAAGCCCACTCGATGCCTTTCTCACAGGCATGTCTGTCTTGTGAAGTTCCCCTTCCTACTCCTGCACTGCAATACAGTGGAGAAAAAGGACATCATGAACAGCCAAGCAGACTATGAGGCTGTAATCTTGGTCCTCCAGAACTGTAAACTAAAACACATTTTAAAAAACCTTTTTAAGTTATCCCTTCTATGGGCATTTTATTACAGTAACAGAAGATGGGATAAAACAATGAGTTACGCTGTATAAATCACATTCTCTGAGAGATAGTTTCCGAGCCTCTAATAAATCAGCAACTGCCTCCCTTCGAACGCGGCTTGGTAAGCTGTAGGCCATGCATCAGATCAGGTCTACCACTTGTCTATGAAAATAAAGCTTTATTGCAACATAGCCATGCCTATTCCACAGGCGGCATGGAGTATAGCAACAGAGATCACGTGGCTTATGAAGCTAAAACAGTCACTGTCTAGTGTTTACAAAAAAATGCATGCTCCAGAACCAGGACGAGTGTGTGGAACAGGGCACTTGTGGGGCAAAACTTAAATGCAAAACCTTGCTCTTCAAAATGTGACCTGTGCATATACCAACATTATATAATTGCCTAGCATTTTTGATAAGTCACTTATATTTGGATATAGATAAAAACAAGACCAGAGAGTGTTGCCTGGTTGAAGAATTAAGGGACATACTTTTCATAAATTCAAATGACAGAAAATCCAACTCTTACTAAAGCAAAGGGTACGTTGTTGGCTCATAGACATAAAAAGCCAGGATTGGGGCAGGTAGCTCTTCGTGGCTGATAAACATGGAATACTTTAAAACAACTGTTTTGTTTCTTTGTTTGTTTGTTTTGGTTTTGGTTTTAACACAAAGTCTCTGAGCTAGCAAGTTAAGCTGGGCTCACTTGGGCATCTTTTTTAGGTCCTTTTTATTCCTCAAAAGTTGCTGTGGGTGGGCTGGACAGCACTGCCTGACAGCCTGACACCTGTTTGCTGGCCTGACTTCTTTTTCATGCTGTCTGTGTTCCTTCGAGTTACTCCAGTTCTTCTGCATGGTGGTAGGTTTCCAAGAAAAACTGAAAATGCATGTCATCACACCCAAAAGGAGCTTCCACTTGTAGGCTCGAGAGAGAGGCATGGTTTCCCTCTCTCAGTGCTCTTAGTAAAGAATCTGAAAAGACGCACCACCAAGGGTTTATAAGTGTAAAGTGTGGAACAGCGTCTGTGTTTACCCATTTCCCGTCAGTGTCTCCCAGGCTGGCTTCAGTCATGCCTGCATTTGGCGCTTAATCAGTGTCGTCATCCTGCCCTGTTGACTTTACTCTCAGACTCCTCATATTGCCACAACGGCTATGCGGATTCCAGCCTTCCACGTTCAAAGTTAGTGGGGAAGGAAAGTCCACCTGCTCACTTTCATAGAAAACCTGCAAAAAGCAACGTAAATCGATTTACTCTTATGATCAAACTTATATGATCATAACTTATATGATCAAACCAGTCTCTGTGGCCAGGAGGACACAGTACGTGAACTGGCCAGAACACAAACCCAGATGGGGCCTAATGGGAACTATCAAAGCTTTGAGTGTGGGGAAGAAGGAATCTCCAGGGAAAACTGGGAGCTCTCCTTGGAAGGAGGAACAGTGGCCGTGGCTGGCCATAGGTGTGGACACCCTATGGTGTGGACACCATAGACCCCCATGACACACATAGGATAATGCACAGTAGGGGCTGGGATTCCATTTACTAAGTACATATAAGAACACGGTAGGTAGTAGGAGGAGCTGTGAACTCAGATTTGAAAACATCTTCAGATACCTCTGGTTTAAACTATTTTCCCCAATACAGAGCATAATTTGACGTGATGTAAGAAACACGTGATCCTTCCTAGAGAGACTTTTATTGTAATAGAAATATCACACTAACTGATGGCAGCTTTGGCTTCTCATGATCATCTCCGTGTTGTGGAATCAATACACTTTCAAAGCCTTGCCCATTCACCAAGACATTATCTCCCCAAACTTCTTTGTCCCTGCTTATATTTGTCAACTTTACAATCCTTTTATTAGTAGCAAAAGCCTGGGGAAGCTACAAATAAAAGCAGGGATTACAAAAGAATTCTTATTAAAGCATGCTTTCTTTGAGACACAGAGTACAATGCCTCCTGTCTCCTCTTGTGAAAAGATGTGTTTTCTTGTTTAATTAGAATAGACCTCTGTTCCTTGAAAAGACGACAAACGGGGCAGCAGGACCTCAGAGACTGCAGACTCCAAAAAAGGGGGCTTGCTCAGCTCATCTCTGGTCCACTCTCTGAGTGGTAAAATGCTCTGACATCTTTGGGAATGGATGCGTGTGTGATAAGCACCGTGTCCCCATCACACAGTAATTGGTCGCAGTCTGTTTTCCTTGTTTTTGTTATTGTTGTTACTTTGCATTTAAAGCCTGTGTTGGAGAAATGCAAAGCCAAGTGCATCAATTAAGTCCTAGCAAGAACCAGATGGCACATTCAATGTGGGTAATTCAAGGGGAGTTTAGTAAAGGGACTTTTTGTGAGGATGTATGTAAGGTTACAGGAAGCCAGGAGGCGAATGCTGTGCCCCAGAATCAGCAACTGCCTCCTTTCGAACGAGGCTTGGTAAGCTGTAGGCCATGCATCAGATCAGGTCTACCACTTGTCTATGAAAATAAAGCTTTATTGCAACATAGCCATGCCTATTCCACAGGCAGCATGGAGTATAGCAACAGAGATCATGTGGCTTATGAAGCTAAAACAGTCACTGTCTAGTGTTTAGAAAAAAAGTATGCTCCAGGACCAGGACAAGTGTGTGGAACAGGGCACTTGTGGGGCAAAACTTAAGTACTACGTCTTAGCCTGGTCCTGCACAGCCCTGAGAAGGAGCATGACCTCCAGTCTTGTTAGCTTACCTGCTTCCTCCAGCACAGGCCTGATTTTCTGGTTCTTGCTGGAGTGTGCTAGACAACAACACAGAGTGACTCGGCAGATGTGGAGCCGAGGGACAGAAACTACAGCCTTAGTCTCTTGCTTCCTTCTGAGCCTTCACCTCCTTATCCACTTGAGGCCACAGGGGAGGAAAGAAGGCCATAGAGTCCACGGCATGGACAGACTGGGAAGGCGGAAAGAGAGAAGAGCATTCCAGAAGCAGAAGGATATGGAGGTAAGGGGGATCGATGAGAGAGCATTCTCCAAATTCCAAGGTGCTTCAGCCACTTACAGAGTTACAGTCCCAGGCCATTAAGGATGAGAGCAGCCAGGAGCACAAGGAAACTGGGCGACATCGGACCCAAGGGTTGAGAGTGCTTGGCTCATCGATTCAGAAGTAGAAAGTCATTCCAGATCTGAGTTACACAGAGGAAGGACGGGCTGTCACCTTCTGCAGCACATCACAGTCTTGATCAATTAAGGATTCCAAGATGCTTTAAAGTTCCATAAGGCTCTGGAGCAGTGGTTCTCAACATTCTCAGTGCTCTAGCCCTTCCATACAGTTCCTCATGCTATGGTCACCCCAACCATAAGATTATCTTTGTTGCTACTTCATAGCTGTGATTTTGCTACTGTTATGGATGTGGATATCTGTGTTTTCTGATGGTCTTAGGTGGCACCTGTGAAAAAGCCGTTTAGCCTCAAAGGGGTCATGATCCATTGGTTGAGAACCGCTGCCTTAAGGTTTCTTGACTCCCCCCTTGCACCCAGCCCAACACTTGCCACAGGAATGTACTACATAAAACGTACTGAATTAGCTAACTGGATGAGGACTCTGTGAGCGACTACACCTAAAAATATGCAATGCCTCTGTGTGATGAGGGGGACTCGGGCAACAAAAGTAGTAACACCAGAGTCCTCTTACCAAAAGTAACTAAACATGCAAAATTGAAATTAGAAATGATTCATACAGGAGCTGGAGAGATGGTTCAATAGGGTCATGCAGTTCCTGTACAAACATGAGTACCGGATCCCCAGTACCCAAGTAAAGTGCTGGGTGTGGTAACAACACCTGTGACCAACCAAGGGAAGGTAGAAACAGGTGGGTCTTAGGGCTCACCACTCTAGCCTCTGGTTTAGCTCATCAGTGAACTCGAGGTTCATCGGAGGGACAGAAGAAGCCCTGAGGGAATGAAGAACAGAGGAAGTCCTGAGTGACTGTGAGTGGTTGACATGTGCATGGCCGTGTCAAGGACCGGCTGCCTCAGACCCTTGGGTGCGGTAAAACCAGGGTTAGGCTTAGAGGGATCAGACCTTTTTGGTCTGAATGAGAATGTTGACTATGCAGAAGTTGTCAATCAGAGCTTCCTTCTTTGGGATGACTGCAGCCTGAGGTAGCAACCATACAGAGACATCCTACCAAGACTAGCTAAATCTCCCTCCCTGTTCAACTGTAAACGATAAACCTCTCTCCTTGATCAGGTGTGTACAATACACCTGTCTCTTTGATCCAGGTTTATAAAATGAACTCTCTGGGTTTCTGGGCTGCTATTATTGCTGGTGTATCTTCATCAGAAGGTTCATGGCCCACCCAATGCCAGCTTTTCTGTCTCTCTCTTTCTCTGTGTTTGCCCTGTCTTCATTACTCTGTCACCTGAGTTGGAAAGAGTGCAGCAAGTGGAAAATACTGGGGCCTCCTCCCACCAAAAAAAAGGTGGAGTGTTGTCGAATACTAATATTTACTATTGATTTATCTTTTAGCTAAGCAGGGGTTATTCCTAAACCAGCTGTATACCCAAATCACCACACAGAGATTAGGATTTATTTAATTAACCTAGATCACAATGCTGGGCAATAGTTACTCCATCCCAAACCTCCAAGCCCACATAGTTTCCTACCATTCAGATGTCACACATTATGCTTGCTTTTAGTCTTATCTTAGATCCTGTTCAACCCTCCTTATGATTCCAAGTCCTGTCCTCCCCATCTCTGCTCCTCCTCCTTCCCCCTCACTCACTTCCTTCTCCTCCCCTCCGGACCTGGACGTCCCACCCTGTTCTCTCCATTGCACAGCACTGCTTGGTTGTTTTATTGACAATACAGAGAACAAATGGTGGCTTGTTTACACAAACTTGAGACAGGTTATGCTTAGAATAAGCATCACAATGCAATGTCCGGATTGAAACCAGATAGTGGGGTAGAGAAATCAGCATTTGAATGAACAACGGTACATTCCATAAGAATATTATACCAACAATGGAGAATCATAGAAAAAGACACTTGATGTCAAGCTTTGGCCTACACACACCCACACCCACACACCATGCCCATCATCCCCAACCCCCCAATAAACACACACACACACACACACACACACACACACACACACACACACACAGAGAAGAGAGAGATACAGATACACATTTACACTTTTTATTTGACTATCAAGTATGCATTACCTGAGGAAGGCTTCTAACTTTTTTCTTCAATTAATATTACATTATATTGGGGAGACCTGTAGCTTCTCTCTCTCTCTCTCTCTCTCTCTCTCTCTCTCTCTCTCTCTGTATAAAGGCATTCATTCTCTGTATAAATATAACACCTTACCTACAAGGTTCTGTTTCTTTAAAATAAGATGTGAAACCTTAAGAGACTGAAGGAATATTCTAGGGCAGTTTGCATATAAGTTGTCACAATTTTCCTGTTTCACAGATTTTTGTAGCATTGTTTTTAGAGTTTCCTTTATTGACTCTTTCCAATGCACGCTCATTTTCACAGAAACAGCTCTGTTTCCTTTCCCACTCATGTTAATGTACGTGATTATACTAATGAATGCGACGGAAGCAAACAGATTGAGAATAAATTCTAGCGGACTCTTAGTAACATTAAAGCCCAAAGAACGTAAGAGCCTGGCTGGGGGCAGACTGCAGAGGAACCCATGTGTTAGGAGCTTTCAGCCTGCTGGGTGCTACACAGTAGAGGTGTGTGTTAGAGGAAGGGAGGGCTTCAGTTAATTTACTCAACTGGTTCAGTGGATATTATTGAAGAGAGAGTCTTCTGTGTGTAAATTATCATTCAATATGTGTGTATTTATCTGTGTGTGTGTGTGTGCATGTGCACACACATGCTAGATATGTGTGCTTCTCCAGAGAGGTAAGGGGAAAGAAGTCTAAGTACAAAGCTAGACACAGTAATTTGGGGGCATACGCAGATGGTAGGGAGAGAAAAGGGCTCCAGACCTTTCCTGATGGAGATGTTCTGTACTGAGAAAGCCTAAGTCCTGAGGAGACTTGTGCTGAAAACCTAGCCCTGCCACTTAGAAACTTTGTGACTTTGGGTAGGAAAGCCACTTTATTCTATGTCTTTGTTAAATTACCTGAAAAATAAATAGTAAGTATTTACCACCAAATATACACTATGCCCTCCCTATTTCCCTTACAGGAATGCTGTCTCTAGTAAAAAGAGAGTCAGGATAGGCTCAGATATGCTGCAGCAACGAACAACCTCTAACCTGAGTGGTTTGAAAGAAGAAAAACAAAGTTGATTTTTCCTCACTCACATCATGTCTGTCATAGGTTGACGTGAGACCCCTGGGCAGGACTCTCATTCACTTTGAGACACCGGCCAAAGGCATGGCTGGCATGCTGAATGTTAACAATCTCTGAGCAGAGAGGAGAGAGACAGTTCTGTACAGAGTCCATAAGCAATTAAGTATTTGGTCTAAGTATTTGCTGGCATTGCATCGGTCAAAGATACTCAAGTTGTCTTCCCTGTTGCTGAGGAGAAAGGAAGTACAATCCATCAAGATGCCTAAAAGAGGATGAAATAGAGATATTTTATGAACAGCCCTGGTGACTTTGTTTGCACCTTGGTCTCTTTCTCCTCCTCCTCTTCCTTTACCTCCTCTTTCTCCTCTCTCTTCTTTTCTTTCTTCCCACCCCCCCTCCCTGTCACCACCTCCTTCTAGCATCAAAGCACTGGCACTGAAGCCAAGCATAGTTTTGCTGGGTAGGCACATTCCTCCATGACAGTTGAGTCTCTTGTTAGTAATCTCACCAAAAGAGGGGTTTTTTTGAAGACTAAATTAGATAATGCAGGGAAAATGTTTAGAAACCTGACAAGGTTTTCCTTCCTCAATCCATCAAGGTCTGTTTTCTTGGTGATTCCCCAAATTCTCCTGGAAGGAAAGGGTAAAGGTTTTAGAACCAGGAGTTAGGCTGGAAAGAGAAAATATTCTGTGATCATACAATTTTTTTCTCTTCTAGCTTTGTCCTGATAGGCTATGCAAGAGAAGCTAGAGTCAGGCCTGACTTCCAGAGAGCCCTTAGTTGTTATGTGTTGTAAGGAAATTCTTAGCCAAGTGGTATAGCACTCCACAGAATGGGGACTTCCCTGAGTTGCTACTCTCCATGAGAAGCTGTATGGCTCGTACCTGGCAGGACCATGCTGCCTCAGTATGCACAGGAGTCAGTAGCAGAGTTTGTGACTCAGGTTCTGACTGTGCAGGAGCCACATGGGCAAGATTCTGAGCTGTTTCTGACACCCCAGAGCTCTCACCCAGCACTTCACACTTTGAGTAGACAGGGTTTAAAATCAGTGGTTCTCAACCTGTGGGTCGTGACCCCTTTGAGGGTAGGATGACCCTTTCACAGGGGGTCCATCAAAAATCACAGATATGTACATTACAGTTTGTAATGGTAGCAAAACCACAGTTATGAAGTAGCAACAAAAATAATTTTATGGTGGTGGGTTCCCACAACCTAAGGAGCTGTATTAAAGGGTCGTAGCATCAGGGAGGTTGAGAACCTCTGCTCTAAAAGAAGGCTGTAAGGGTGTAGATACGAGCTGTGGATGTGACTCAGAGTCCAGGAGCTACTACTTGTCATAGGAGGTTTAGGCAAAACACTTCTTCATCCTAAGACTCTGATTTCTTATCTGTCAATCAGGACCCCACTCACAAAGCGGTTTTGTGAGGTATGAGGCTGGTAAGCCTTTCAGGCCTCAAGCATGGGCCCCCTCTACCCAGGAAGCAGTCCCTCCACTCTTGCTTTCTTCCCCCTTCCTCTTGTTTGCTTTGCTAACCACATGTCAGCTTCCAGAGAGATCTAGCTTGCAAAACTGACAAGTGTCAGAGGCATGTAATAGAGGAGGCTAAATCTAGACAATATACATGAACATGTGGACAGGGAGCATGATGGGAGGAAAAGAAAGGGGTGGGCCCTGAAGGTAAGGGACGTTGATATAAATGGCAGCCACGAAAAAAACCCTTAACCAAATAGAATCTCTAAAGCAGGCCACGAGCAGCGAGACCCTACTTTTTCTTATGGGATGTGGTGATAAAGAAATTACATAGTTATTTGAGAGGAACATAAATAAAGATTAATAGGTTAATGAGTTATTTTCCTTTCATTACTACACTATTGTACTTTATTATAATTGCTTTGCACTCATTTAATTAAATTTGAACTGGGGCCAACACAAGATAATTTGTTTTCCCTGTACTGAACAATGAGTATGCAGATTGGATGTACCGAAGCAGTAATCAGCCCTCTGTTTGTAACACTTTTCTACTCTGAGTAGACATTATAATTGATAATTTGATTGTTGCAGCACTCTGTGCAATATATTTTAAAGCAACATTAACATAATGGAAATTATGTTGTGGGCTTAATCTCAGCTTTTCACTGAGAGGCTATCTGGCCCCTCCGTGTGAACCAGCCAGTGTGTGAGAACAGCAGGGCTTTCTCTGTCTCTCTCATTCTTCCTTTCTGAACCATTCTTCCTTCCCCTTCCCTTTCTTTCTCCTCCCTTCTCTTCTTACACTGTCCTTCTGATCCCTCCTTCTCTCCCTCCTCCTTTCCTTTCTTTCCTATTTTCTTCCTTTCCTTCCCACCTTCATTCCCCTCCTTGCATAACGCCATTCACTGTCTTGTCTTGTTGAGCTCTGGGGAAGAAAGCACCACAGTGAAATTGATACTGTTGACGGAAATCACTGCTCTGTTTTCTAATTTGGAGACCTGTTCATGTCTGGAACATTCGGGAAAAGCAAGCAAGAGCCTTTCCTGAAAATGACTGAATAAGAGATTAGTCAAGGTGGGCAAAGTGGCTACCAGCAGCAGCCAGCAGCAGCCACTGTGCTGATGGTAAGCAGCGTTGGATCAGGAGGGGGTCGTGAGCCGTCTCAGGGTTTTTCTGTACACATCAGCGTATGAGGAAATATTACCAGTATTCTTCCTTGGAGCTGCAAACCCTTTCTTGAAAAGATGTGGTCTTTATGTTAATGAATATACCCTGGGAACTAATCTCACTCAGGTGCAAGGGTTTCCTGCCTTGCAATGGAAACTAGGTGTGACATTCTGTTTCATAATCTCAGGCCAGGGATCTCAGGCTCAGGCAAGGAGACCTTGTGCCCAGGTGACTTCTGTTGACTCTCCAGAGCTCTGTAAATATTTGTTGCTGTGTTTGCTTTGGGAGCAAAAACATCTGTGAGCGGTTGGAAACCACCACCAGGTGTGTTTTGGAGGGGCTGAAAGAAGAGAGTAGGGGTCTTCTATGTGTGCAGTGACCTGTCCAGATCCTGAATTTGATTCAAAAGCTCAGGTTCTTCGGAGAGAAGCCTATTCCTTCCTCTGCACTCTTCCCAAGGCCCGCACACCCACACGGTGGCTGTGCAGTCATTTCTCTGCACACAGAAAACAACGTGGTTACTACTGTACTTTCAGATCATGCCAGCATGATGCTACAGGAGTATGTTTGTTAGTGGGGTGGGGACATGTTGGAGTGGGCAGGTTGGTCTTTGCCATATTAATTTTTGCCAGTGACATCTAGTCTCCCTTCTCTTCTGCCATTTTTATGTTTTTCATGGAATATAAGGTTAGAACTTGACTCACTCAAACATTGATTACCCAGTTCAGAAGCAGAATTTGTGAGGTTGATTGTTTTTTCTTCTCTTTTCTTTTATCCTATCATTCTTTTTATTTGTCTGGAGTGTATTTTTGACTCTCTAATTGTGAGATGAACTTCTCTCAGTTGGATCTACAGTTCTAATTATTTTTATTAGTACAGATGCAAGACCCAGAGTTAAGTATTTTTACACACACACACACACACACACACACACACACACATCTCTGTTAAAAAGGGAAGCAAAAAGATCGTTCCAATTTGCCTGGATGGAGCATACTTTCTCTTGTCCGCAGATGCTGTGTTTAAATTAAGACACCCATAGCTGGGATGTGCTCATAGCCTAGAGACATAACTTCAGATTCTTGCATCAACCCACCCATGGCTCCTGGCCTCCAGGGGCATCACCATGGAATCTTGTTTCCAAACAAGGACTCAGGGCTGATTCTTGGAACACAGGGACAAGGAACCCTGGGCCATGGTCCCCTCTTCTGGTGGTGATCACAGATTCCATGTCCTCACAGACTAAGCGGACATCATTGTATGTGGTGGGAGAGTGTCAGCGTGGCATTCCAGAATGTGTCCATCTGTTACAGGTTCATGTGTTCGAACACTTGTCCCCATTAGTGGTGGTGTTTTGGGAGGCTGTGGAGCTTTTTTGTACATGAGATCCTACCAGCAGACAAGGCTGTGGGGACAGGACTAGATGATTTCCAGCCAGCCAAGATTTCAGCCAAGTCCTCTGCTTCCTGTTATGGGCCACGTATGTGACATGTAATTGCCCTTTGCTCAAGCCACCGTGGACTCACCTGATGCCATGTCTTCATTGTGCCCCACGTCCCCTTAACTGAAAGCCTTCCCTGGCTTCTGTTGTTCTTGTTGGGTATTTGTTCACAGCAATGGGGAAGGTGACTAATCCACCATCCTGACACGTCTCTGGGAGTGAAACTTGAAAATGTGAGTGCACTGAAAATCAAGATCCCAGGAAAACCTAGGAGAAGAATAAGCGCCATTGAGCCCTGGGTATCTGGACTCAGGCCTGGTAGGGTTCACTAGAAGCAGTGAAGAACACCCAACTCAGAGCCCCCTCACTAGGGCATGGGGCAGTGGGGTGTTTACAGAGCAGCTCCCACAAGCTGTTGGTAGAGTTGCTCCTGTGGGATCAAACATTAACCTTCCTGATCCCACTCTTGTGAACACTCGTGTAGGCTAAACTTGCCAGAGAGGTGATACACAGAGACACCTCAGCAGTAGATATGGGGACAATCCAACCACCAATGCAAGCAGCCTCCTGGAGTCACTAATTAGCTTTCAAGGAGAGGCCTGGTATGCTATGAGTGGACACAGCTTGGTCATGGAAAACTTAATGGACATCAAGCCTTCTTTCCCATACTCTAAGGTCCCTAAGGACTAGGCTGAGCTAATATAGCAGCCTGCATTTCTAATTACCACCTGATTAACTCCATTGTCACACGGATGGCCTGGCACATGGCCCAGGCATGATGCTGAGCACATGGTTCGAGTTATGTCCCAGCTTGCACAGCAACCGCATGAGGAAGATCTTGCCACAGTCCCCATCCTGCATCCTAAACAACTCGCTAGAGTAGAGGAACAAGGATTTTCTAATCCAGGTATCCTGGCACCAGAGCCTTGATTCTCTCACATAGATCTCTGTTTAGAATTCGAGTCTGGAAGCACTAGAGATGCCCTCCCTTACTAGAAGAACTCTTTGTTGAATATTTCCAGTGTGTTTCATCCTGGGGCAGGGGTACTTTACATTCGGTTGCTTAGACTGAGTGTTTCATTGAGGCTGAGCTATGTATCACTACTGTGTTCATGCTAAAGACAGCAAGATTCAGAGAGGATAAACCACACAGCTCACATGTGGCTCTGTGCAAACCCTGACCCATCCTGACACCAGACCCTGATGTTGACTTCAGGATGCCATACTTTCTAACCGGGCCTCTGAAGCAGGGGATAGGCAATAGATAAAATAAATGAGGAAAAAGAATTGTTAACTCACCCCAGAGAAAACTGGTGGAACATGGGTCAGTCAAGAGTTGAGGATCATTTAGAATATCAAGACCTCGAGCGGACTTTGCAGCCAGTCCTGAAGATACCTGATAAAACAGGGTCAGATGAAAGGGGAGGAGGTCCTCCCCAATCAGTGGACTTGGAAAGGGGCTGGGAGGAGATGAGGGAGGGAGGGAGGGTTTGGGAGGGAATGAGGGAGCAGGATACAGCTAGGATACATTGTTAATAAAATGTAACTAATAATAAGAAAATAAAAAATAAAAATAAATCAAGCAAAAAAAGAAAGAAAATATATACTTATATATTAAAAAAAAAGACTTCCAGCCTCCTATCACAAGCCTGGCACAATCATCTGGTGTTGTTGATGGCTGTGTGTGTGTGTGTGTGTCCTTGATAATTCCAAAGTGCTTTACAATCTACTTCTCCTTCACCTAGCATAACATCAGGGACACAGGAATGGAGCCTCTGACCTTTTACAAGCCATTCTTCCAAGCTTCTCTTGAAAACATCCCTTCAGGCCTGATAGTACCTGATGCTCCTCTGAAAGTCATTTTGGGAATCTACTAGGTGGTAGAGGTAGGAACCTATCGTCCTGCAAAGGAAACATAGTGTGATAAAATAAATGCTGCCTAGGAACTTGGGACATCTGACTACCCTCAGCGAAGAATAGCCAAGGCTGTGTCTGACCCAGGTGATTCCAGATCTTGGTTGGGGGCCAGTCAAGTCGCCTTCACTACCAGCTGGTTTTCAGCTAGGGCAACAGAGTGTTTACAATTATTTAGCATGTATTTTTTTTTAAACAGCAGATTTTGTATTTGAAGAACTCGAGGGCAATAGAAATCTTTGAAAATCAGATGTGGACACCTTGAACCCGTTATAACTCATGCTCATTATTTACTGTCACTGGTTTCCAGCTGCTCCTTCTAGGGCAGGCTTGCATCATTAAGTCAATGGCCAAGTTTGCATTGTCCTACACTCAGCTTGCTCTGAGGCTTGTTCCTGCTTTCTTTCTGTTGCTGTAATAAAACATTCTGACCAAAAGCAGCTTAGGGGAGGAAAGGATTTATTAGACTCACATTTCCGGGTCACAGTCCATTGTTGAGGGAATTCAGAATCTCCAGCAGGAACTAGAAGCAGAAACCATGTAGTCTGGTGACTCACTTGCAGCCCTGTGCCCAGATAGCTTTCTTACACAGCACAGGACCACCTGCCGAGGGAATGGTATCACCCATAGTGGGTGGAACCTCTTATATCAATTAATAATCAAGAAAATCCCTACAGACATGCTCACAGGTCAATCCCATCTAGGGAATAATTCAACTGAAACTCCCCTTCTAGATAACTCCAGGCTGTATTAAGTTGGCAGTTAAAACTAACCAGCACAGGGTCTGTAGAAAGCCAAGGAAGATATAATAACCCCAGAGGAAGCTGCCAAAATGCAGACGGATAATGAATTTACATGTCTGTGCTTTTACTGTATGAGAAAGACAGGTACCTTTACGAAAGATCGGACCTTGGAAGATGGCAGAAGTGATGGGACCCATGCACGGAGTCTGCAAGATGTCTTCATAGAGGTATCTCCCTGGGTTCTCTGAGTTGGAAGTCTCTATCAACCTGAATGTAAGAACAATTACTGCTCAATACACAGTTCAATGGATAAGAAAACAGGCAGTGAGGTCATTGATTTAAGTGGGCAGTTTTCTCTGTGCTGTCATTATGTGGTATAATCTCCCCCCCCCCATCTCTCTAAAGACTGACTGAGGTGATTTGAACATACTCCATTTTTTAAAAGATTTTAATTTTATAAATTACAGTTTATTCACTTTGTATCCCATTTTCCCCCCTCCCAATCCCACTCTCCCTCCCTCATCTCCACCCATGCCCCTCCTCCAGTCCACGGATGGGGAGGTCCTCCTCCCCTTCTGTCTGACCCACCCTAGCTTATTCAGGTCTCATCAGGGGTGGCTGCATTGTCTTCCTCTGTAGCCTGGTAAGGCTGAACCCCCTGAAGGAGAGGTCAAAGAGCAGGCCACTGAGTTCATGTCAGAGACAGTCCCTGTTCCCATTACTAGGGAACTTACTTGGACACTGAGCTGCCATGGGGTACATCTGGGCAGGGGTTCTAGGTTATCTCCATGAATGGTCCTTGGTTGGAGTATCAGTCTCAGATTTTTAAGGGGGAAAGATCAGACATCAAAGAGCACCAAACACTAATCTTGCTCACTTTGCAAATTTGGAAACATTGGTATTAGGCTAGTTTCTTTGTTTCTCTTTTCCTTTATTCTTCATTTCTTTCCACTAAGTAAACAGAGACCAGACTACAGGGTGTTTCAGATCTTCAAAATGCTCCACAGGCTTCTCAGGGATTCTCATCAGAACAGGTAGAAAGATAGTAATGTGGAATGAGGAGTCCCACTGCCCAAGCTTGGAGATTAAACTCCTTAGTAGAACCAACAAGACCAGTTCTGCCCGGTGGCATAGAAGAAGGCTGACCATCATGCCCTGATCGCTGATACGCCAGTAGGACCTGAGCTGCCTTGATGTATAATGGCCACTTTGGTTTTAGACATACCTGTAAGAGTACTTTTATAAAATATTGTAATTCCATAAATATTTCTCCATGCATATCATTCTCCTCATTTCACTAGGGAGGAAGTTGAGGTGCTAAGCATACCCAGAATTCTGAGGAGGTAACTCATCAGGGTTCTGAGGGGCTCAAAGCAAGGGGGCAATCTTGTAACCCCCCAAGCTCCTACTGTGTTCTAATCATCCCATTTGCAACAGAGTTCTCCACTCAGTTCATCCTCCACAAAGCTCTCTGTATACATGCCAGTTTCCATATATTGTGGGGGGTTACCTGAAGGTTGGAAGGTGGCTGGGCAATTTTACCATTCAAGGGGCTCCCACTGCAGACGAGGAAAGGCCGCTACCTGTCTGTTACTGGACTGTACATTGCAGTCTGCTTTTCGTTCATCATAAGCTCAGGGTTGCTATGTTTAATGTCCTTTTGGAACCTGCTTTAAACTCAGTAATGGAGATTCAGGAAGTAAAGGACTCACACCACACCCTTGACATGGTGTACTAGGGAGAAGGGAGTAAATATTAACCAGCAGGTAAATATGGCAGGACCAGCAAGCAGCACTGTGTGAACAAGATGCAAGTGAAGCTAGACAATAAAAGCTACCGTAAGGCAGCCAACACTTGCACTCACATCCCTCTGACACGTGCTGACTGTGTGGTAGGGGGCACATCCCTTAGCCCTCCTTAGCCTTAGCTTTCTGTGAGAACATGAGATGGTCATATATTCTTTTGAGACACGTCGTACAGATAAAACGACCTCACATATAGGACATGTTGAGGAGACTGATTAGAATCATCATGGATTCAATCAGTGACACCACCTACTTATGTGTGCACCTATGCACGATTAAACAATAATGAACTTATTGTAGTCTTGTCTCAAATTTCTTTGCATTGCCCATACTTCAGACGAAAAGTTACATCCGGTTTTGTTATGACACTGTTCTCTCCAAGCATCTGGAGCATAGTCACTCCAAGTTCATGCCAAGTCTGTCTGCCCAGCAGTGACGTCTACTTTATGATGGACGGCAGGCAAGACTTACAGTCCCTAAAGAAAGGCGGTGATGTGACCCTGGACTGTGCTAATGCAGGACGGGTGTGTGTGTGTGTGTGTGTGTGTGAGTGAGTGGAGGGGTTACCCGGCAGATGTTTAGAAATACATGCAGAACAGGCCTCCTCGTCCTGAGAAGGCGTCCTGGTGAACTTACATCCCACAAAAATGGGAGCTGGTAAGGACTAGAAAATAGTAGCCACATGACTGGAGGAAACTATGATCCTAGTTCTTTTTTTATTTTTATTTATTTTTATTTTTTGATCCTAGTTCTTAGGAGGCAGGGTGGAAACAGAAACTGGTCCTCCATGAAAGAAGGGTGGAGGGACCCAGGAGAGTGTAGAGTTTTCTGGTATCTGTGATAAATGTGGTAACTGGTTGGGTACAAAAGTTCACTGTGCCATTTTGGAAGCCTCATTATAAAATGGACAGTGCACCTTTGGTGGGGCCAAAGCAAGGCAGCCACAGTGGTAAAGGCACAAAGTCCATGGTTACTTTAAAAGGGAAGTCAAAGGAGGCTGTGAAGGAGAGATGACAAAGAGGCCACTCCCTAGCAACACAGCACTCTGACTCGAAAGCAGAGAGGTTGAAGAGGCCACTCGAGGTCATCATCTTTCTTTCCTTCTCCCACTCTTCTGCTTCCCGAACACAGTTTGGGTGTCAAGGGGGGTCTATTCACAGGGCTTTTTCAATATATGGTTATTTATTAGAAGGAAAAACTTACATATTTACCTAAGAATGTGAGAAACAGATACCATCACTGACTTTTTCCTAGCCACTGGTGAGGCATAGGAATATGAGAAACAGAATGACACACTCCACAGTCAAGACGAGGAATATCTTTGGGAACCAGTCTGAGGGTTTTGAGAGCATCAGGTGACTGAAGAGAGGGAAACAGACAAGCATGGAGCAATTGACCTGCTTTAGAAGTAACTTTGAACTCAGACATCTAGAATAGAGTCTGTCTTGCAGTCACTGCAGCCTTGGTCAACATCCCTGGAAAAGGATGAGCAAACCAAAGTGCTAAGGCTCAGAAAAGCCAAACCCCTTTCCCATACTCACAGGGGTACTAGGTGTTGGGATATGGGTTTGACTTCTCATTTATCTAATACCCCATCCTTCCTTATGGCAGGCAATAAAAGAAGAAATAAAGGCCAAGACAATAGCATAGCTCTGCTTAACACACAGCTCCTTTAGTGAGACATGTTACCCTGGGAACCTCAGTCATCAGTATGTTGATAGGATTCGTACACCTTTGAGTCCCAGCTTCAGTGAAGACCAAACTCTCTTGGAGGTTCTGGGGAGAAGGACGGCTTCAGAAACAAGATGAGGGGAACTGGGACCTGCACACTGTACAGCAGCTTCAAGACACCGCTGGGACAATGGATAGGAGAGGGTCAGTGGCTGTGTCTGTACCGCGGAAGAGCCCCTGTGTGTCTGGACATGTTCCCACCCTCAGCAAGCTTACTGCCTCAGGGGCAGCTCAAGAAATGCCGCGCTTAGTCACAGGTTGGCAAAGATGAATGTGTCGGGGGTGAGTGAAATCCTGTGTGGTGCATTGTTGGCATGGCCATGATGATACAACCTGAGGTGCTGTATCATCGCCATCAGAACACCCAGTCCAGCCAATCCCAGCTTTTCTGTACATCCTTTTGTCTGCCTGTCTGTCCTTTCTTCATTATCTTGTCACCCCTAGTCAGATCAAATCCTGGAGCCATGTAAGGATGAAACACGAACACATTTTTCTTTCTGGTCTACAGTTTAGAGCTTGGCTTTTGTTTAGCACAGTCTAGCACCAACAATGGCTCATGCTTGACCTAATGCAATCTAAACAACCCATTCCCTTTTGCTAGGGATGGTCCAGGCATGTGGGCATGGGCAACAGTATTAAGCAGTCGGGTGTAAGGAAATATCTGCAGGAAGCTTGTATTTTCTTATATCTGGTAAGAGTGATAGCATGAAGAATACTTGCCTGCTTCCTGATGGTATAAGGATGTGATGCTTTGGGCTTTTGCATCTGTCAATCATGAAAGATACTGCTGACTCATGGAGAATGGCAGATGACAGAGAGCTTGGGTTCATTAAACTGCTGTATTAGCTCCTGAACCACTCAATTCCATATAGCGTACTATGTGAGTTAGCCAAATGTCTTTTCTGCTTAAGCTTATTCTTCTTGAAGTTTCTATCAGACCAATAATGTGAGAGTATCATAAAATGGGATCTGAGTATATATGTGCCAAATGTTCCCAGGTCATCCTTTCTGTGATACAAACACACTTAGTCCCATAGGTTTATTAGGACTGTGTGTATGGGAAAGGGAAGTCACTCTGGGTGGATTGTGAGCAAAAGCATGTGGGAGAGGATGGCTTTTGGTTTTCACTGGGTGGGATCTGAGTCTGTGAGGATGGAATTATATGCAAAGCAGAGCATGTGGATAGGGAAAGGCAGCTAGCAACAGTGAAGTGGACTGTAGAATGGTGAGGGTAAGAAATGAATCTGGAATGATGTCTTGGGCTAGACTGGATGTTCAGTGATGTCTTGCACTATCTCACAGTCTTGGGGCCTGCCACTGAGTTAACATTATGTGTGAGGCAAGAGGAACTGATGGCCCAGTTTGCAGCACCAGTGCAGCCTAGGATGGCATAGTCAGAAAGAAGGATGTGGGATGGGACCACGGGGTGTTAGAGGTGCCTAGTCCATGGTTAACTTTCCAAATGATAGCAGGTTTACATCTCTGATGCTGTTAGGAATGAGCTAATGAACTATGTTCAACTTCTGGGCCACAAATTTCCTTACCCTACACTCAAATAAGTCTCTGTTCACTGCCCTACACTCAAATAAGTCTCCATTTAGTATGTTTAGATCATTGTCTATGGCTTAATCTTATTAGTTTCAAGTGGATAAATAGGATCATTGGTTCCTGTCTATTGTGATAGGAACACATGCAACTCCCTTCTGGTGGTCCCAGGGTAGACACAGGCTAGTTCCCTGCCCCTCGACTTCAGGTGGCTTTAACTTGGGATATTGGTCAAAATGAAGCCTGCAGAGGGTTTCAATGGGCATGCCGCTTGTGCTTCTTATATTACCCTGAGAATATTACTTCCAGGAGCACACTGAGTCTAAAAAGAAGAGGAAGAAGGGAAGGAGGAAGAGGAAAAAGCAAAGGAGGAGAAGGAGAAGAAGAATAAGGAGGAGGAGAAGAAGACAACGACAACAATAATGACAAAGCAACTGAACCCCAAGCTACTGCCTGAGTCTGAGTTCAGCTCCCACTATCAGTCCAGAGAAATCAGCTCACCTGTAGATGCATACAAGTTAAACAGATGCTGCTGTTGCCCACACAACATTAATGTGGTCATAGCTGACTAAAAGGCAGAGTGAGGAGGATATGTTGACTCCCCTTTGCACCTGAGTGCTCGTCAGATAGATGGAGGCCACTATCATTCCTATAAAATGTTATCATTTTGTTCTCATTTATCCCTGGTGCTGATAACCATTCCTTGTGTGACACGTGCTTGAAATCCTGCCTGCATCTAATTGCTTACTCTTTCACCCAGAACTGAACATACACTGTTCCAGCTGCAGTGTGCCCCTCACAGAATCTATTAAGATTATCACTACCCTTCTGCTGAAAATAATACCTATTACTGCAGCCTAAAATTGCTTTTAAAAATAAATATTCTTCTAGTAGATATCTTTGAGTCTTGGGTTAATTAAAACCCTAAGGTTTTCTGATTCAGTGGCTATTAATCTAGCTCCCCAAGCCTGGGTAGACATGACTGACTCTTATTTGTATTGTTGAATACTGATTCTATTATGTTTAAATATTATGCCAACCTGGTGTTACCTAATGTCATTGCTTGTTGATACAAGGTGAGCCCCAATTCTGCCAACAACTACTCTACCTTACTTATGTCATACGTGAATCTGGTGAACATGAATGCTTTCTCTTTTTTCACATGATCAAAGAAAATATATTGATTAACACATGAGCAGAAACCAGAGCTTAAGAGATGTGAGCACTGTTGGTTAAAAAGAACAACAAACCCACTTTTAACTGTACGGCTGTGTATGGTCTACAGGTGAAAAGAACATTACAGTTGATGTGGTAGGAAAGATGCCTCGCTTAGGTCAGACTTTGTAACTGCAGTACAATTTTATCAAGAGTGGACATTTGGTACAACATGATATTCTGGGGCATTAGACTCAGGTCATAGCAATCTCCTCTTCTTTTCCGTATGCTTATTAACACCTTTTCTAAAAAAAAAATATCCTCTACTGTACAATAATCAGGAAGCAATATTGAGATAATGCATCTCTCCTTGAGAGTCAAACCTCTAAGTGTGTTGTGAACCTTCTCATTGGTGAAGCTCTGTGATTTTGGCCCAAGGTATTTCATGATGTGAATTGTCAGGACACACCACCTGGTTTGTCTTCATCTCTCTCATTGCTTTCTGTATCGGGTTTAATTTGTTTGCCACCTCAAGATCCATCTTGCTTCTGAATGTCAGCATGCATCTTCCTCTTGTGAGTTCTGGGTGTTTCAGCTTCTGCAGGTGATAGGAGAGATGGACAGACTTGCTGAGGTAGCAGCTCTCAGACTCCCGGGGTCACATGTCACAGGCCTCTCAGTCACTAACCAGCCCAGGACTTACCAGTGATCAGTGAAGTGTAAGACCCCTTGACCCCAACTACCACCCACATTTATGTAATCAGGAGTGAGAAATTCTTCCCCTTCCTCCTCTCACAGGCATGGGGTTATCAGGTAGCTCTCCATGGTCTCCACGAAGACACCCACTAGAAACAGGCAGTCATCCTGTCAAGTGCGGTGGACAGTCCTCTCTGGTTCCTTCTTCTTCCTAACTCCATTAGCACATGAGCTTTGGCCTAAAGCTTTGCTTCGTAAGTGAGAAAACACTAGCGCCCTTTCTGTAGCTCTCGGTGCGCAAACTTCTTCTGCCACCACTTTCTCTGTATTCAGCCTTGAAGTGGGGCTCACCACAAATCATATGGAACTGATATGCCCAGAGACAGATGGTAAATATCTCAGATTCCTCCCTCTTTGGGTGGGAAAATTCCAAAGCATGTTCTACATTGTTCTGTAGTGGCCCTTGGTAGGACCAGAACCCAGTGCCAAATCATTGCCACTTTATTGGCTTTCTTTTTTTCTTTTTGTCCCTTCTCTACTTTAGGGACCCTTCCATTTCATTCTATCCCTGCTAGGATTAGAGTGTGTCCCCATGTTCATTTTGCCTTGATGACGGCGGTTATTATTATGATTATCATTATCATCACCATCATCATCATTATTGTTACTATTATTATATGTGTATAGACATTCTGCCTGCATCTGTGCCTGTGAACCACATTCATACCTGGTGCCTGAGGACATCAGAAGAAGCCATTGAATATCCTGTAGCTAAAGTTACAGATGGTTGTAAGCCACCATAGTGTTGAGAAACAAATCTAGGTTCTCTAGAAGAGTATCCAGTGCTGTTATCTGCTAAGCCATCTCTCCAGCCCCCTTTTCAGATAATTTAAATTCCTTGGCATAATCTAACTCCCAAGTAACATAATATCAAGCCCCAAAACGTGAAAATTTAGAAAAATTTTAAAAGATTTTCTACATGATTTAGGCCTGGATTCATCTGCGACACTGCGCACCTGCGACTCTCTCCCTCTCTCTGGGTTCATGTGGTCTCAGCATCTTTGTATTTCTTTGGGACCTCTCTGCATGGCCTCTCCAGTGGGTAGCTGTCTTTCTAATGTGGGGGGCCAGGGAAGGAGCCACACCTTCTTCATCTCTGATTCATCTTGTTGGTTGCATCAGGCCATAGGCCAGGCCCAAAACTAAGGAGGGAGAAACTTCCTAGGGCATAGGCACCAGAAAGCACAGTTTGCTGGGGGTCATGGAGCCACTGTTCTAGGAGAGGCATTTGAGGAAGGCAGAACAGGGCCCCCAACAGAAGGGCATTATTCATCCATTCTATTTGTAGTATTTTATTTATAAAGATGATTGCATGTTTAAAAACAATGGTTGAAAACTGTTGTTTCCCATCATAGAATTATAAAAGGACCACAGAAACCCTTTCTTTCCATTTGTCCCATGCGGGATCTAAAAAGTCCAAAAGGTAATTGCTCGAAAGAATCACAACTTCCCTCTGACTGATGGTCCCAGGGTTAACGCCCTCAACTTCACGTCCACCTCCTGGCCCTCCCCCACTGATCACTGATTTCCCATCTGTGGGCTTCAGTCCGCCCAGTTCCTGGGTAAACAGCCATTTGCAGAGCCACCTGCTATGCTTCAGGCACTGGTCCAGAAGGTCACAATTCTACTAAGTTAGTAATTCCAGCCTCACACACAGCAGTGGTGTACCAACTTTGCCAGGTCATGAGATGTTATGCGATACGTGATTATATACACGGCTCTTCCAGCTCCATGCTGGAATCTGAACCTTATCAGGGAGGGAGTGTTTTAGCTTCATCATGAAAATCAGCACACCCTACAAATATGGACTTTCTCTGGGCAGTGGGTTGTTCAACACTCATTAGCATACTCTGGATTTGATCTGATATCACTCTTCTGCCAGGCTGAGCTTAGACCACTGGTCAGGCTGGCCTACTGGCTTCTAACCCTCTTTCCTTCACTCACAATCAACCACTTTATTATTTATGCTGCATCTTAAGGTCCAGTCTCACTGAGCACAGAAGGAAAACCAGGTTTTCAAATGTGACCTTTCCAGAACTTCCTCATAGCCACGCTGTGGTCTGACACTGACAACGAAGGTCTGGATGTGGCTGGTCCACCAGCGGCTCATGTCCTGGAAGCTTGTTCCTCAAGCCAGAATTTTTAACAGGTAGCATCAGAGAGAAAGAAACCTGGCCCCAGGGCTTCCATCCTTAGGACAGTATTAATGCTGTCTTGGACGAGGGGTTCAGATCTAGTGAGGAGTAGTCCCCAAGTCCCCAAGAGAGAACTGTCCTAAACAGAGCAGGCTGCCACCCCCACGGCCTCATGCCTCATTGTCTATGAGCATTTCCCTTTCCGCTTTCCTTTACATTGTAATACAACCTACAACTGGTTGGACACTCTAGACAGTAGGACCATTAACCAAATCTTTCATCTTTATAAGTTTCCTAGCCTCAAGTACTTTGTATAGCCACATGAAGAGGAACGAGACAAGTTCCCCTCCTATCTTCTCTCCTTCACAGAAGTGCTTTACCTGATTGATGTCTGTGACAGTTTTCTCTAGGCCGCTCTTATTTTCACCCACTCTCCCACCAAACCTCCTTCATGTTTACCCCCATTTTAGCATGGTTCTTAGAGGACCTAAACTGACAAGAAGAGAATCTAGAATGCTGGTGAATTTATATATCCAATCAGTTGACATACTCTTAGACTGGACTAAGAATCTGGGTAGAGACCAGATCTGAGGGTGTCTCTGACATCAACTGCCATTAGGTCCCAGTGGATTTAATAGAGAAAAGAAACGCTGGAAAATGCAACACGTTGTGCAAGTAGACATGTGGCCAAATGGAATGTATGCTTGCCTCAATATAGGCTGTGCTAATTTCAGCATGGCAAATGATATTGGGAGGTGTTGTCTGGAAAGAAAGGCAAACAGACGTAAGACTCAGGCAGTAGTCCAAAGGGTCCACGTGATAATTTAGGAACTTGGATTGTATTAAATTTTACTGTACTTAAGGACTTAACTCATGGTCTTTGCTCAACCATGAGAGTTTGGTAAAGGAAAATGAAGAAGAATCAATCCAAATGCTTCCCAGCTGAGAGGCAGGGGCCATTGAATAGAAGGGAGCTGGGACGCCTGACCTGCCCGAATCTACAACCACCTTGATCTGGATCATGGGAAAGCCTCTTTGCCTTTACAGCTCATTTTGATTTTCCCATATGTGCTGGGTAGTGCGCAGACAGACTCGGGCATTTGTAAGCTAGACAGGCCTGGATTCTAAGTGGGTGGGGAGACCTGGTGAGGAGTGGGCCCTTTCTTGCCCTTACTTTTCTTCCAGTGCCCACCTCCATCCTTGTCCTTTGGAAGTACCCATGATGTCTTGCTTGAACCAACAAATGAAAGCACGAATGGAGGACACCTCCTTTCTCACGAGCACTCAACGTCAGGGCCCCAATCTGTGCCAGCTAAGAAGGCAGGAAGCAGCTGTTTGCCTTTCAGGGAGCGGCTGGGTGATCTGCCTGTGTAAACAGCCGTTCACCCAGGTGTCAGGAGGAACAACTAAGGGGACCCAGGCCTCCTCCTTTGCTCACAGTAAAGGTACAGATTGCACAGCTGTCACCCTGCATTTTTCCAGGCACCCTTGGAGTGGGGAGCCTAGCCTCTTCCACTCTTTGCTCAAGTCACCTTCCTAGAGAAACACCAGCTCATTACCGAGTAGTTTTTGAGTACATGTTTGTCTGTGCCTTTCTGCTGTACTCTAAATGTTCTGACAGTGACTTGTCTTGTTGGTTGCTCTGTCTCCACAACTAGAAAATTGTGTCTCGTGCTGCTGCTCAGTAAATGAATGCTGACTGGACTGATGGACACGTGAGTTTGCTCCAAGCCTGGCACAGAGCCACCAGCCTGCAGTTCCATAGCTAACCCCACCTCTGGGCTAAGTCAGCGTGCTGTCCTTTGTCATGACGTACCTTTGTGTTTTTCACATCCCTTAATGTACTCTTCCTTTAATTTACTTCCATTTAGTTCAAATAAATGTGAAAATTACAATTGTAGGTTCCAGTCATAACAGATATCAAAAACACTCTCCACCGATCAAAAAAGCTGTCATAAGAGGACACCTGATAATGGTGACACACCTTAGAACCAAGGGAGCAGTGGGTAGAATTCTAGCTGATTATATTTTTCCCTTTTCTGTCTTAGGCATTCACCTTTTGATAAAAGGTTCTGCTTATATCCACGAACCCCGTGGTATCTTCCTAAAGAACCTCAGGGTAGAGAAACCATGACACCTGACTATCCAGTGGGCCAGGCTGGAGGCCTGGGGATTCCTTCTTAAAAGAGAAAATCTAATAGTGTAGGGGAGTATGGGAGACAATTGGCATTAGGCTGAAACTTTTTCTATGACATAATCATTAGGATTAAATGTTAACAGAAGAGCTAATGACTTTCTCCATGTAATTTAGGTGTCTGTGAACCACGTTAAAATCAGTTTGGTTTATGGTAGGATCTTTGGGTTATGGGAGGATCTCTAAAAATCTCAGTTAAATTACACATACATTATTTAAGGTTGAATTGTCAATATAATAGTGCTATTACTTTGGATTAATTGACTAATATATATCACTAAATATTTACTGAGAAAATACACTGAGTGAAGCCTAGGTACTAAGTAAGTGCAGAAAGCCCAAAATTTATGATGGCTGGGGTTAACCTCTTTTGATGTGTCTATGTTACAAAAGGAATATGTATTTAATAGAAATTATACTTGACTTTTGATTCTTAACCCTCTCCCAGGCCAGCCACACAGACCATGACACTTCTTCTTATGCTGTTAAGCAACGGCAAGGCACGTGTCCCACCCAGCTGTGGGATCACCAGGGTAAACAAGAAAGTACCTTGCAAGGAGAATATGGGTATTTAGTAACTTCACGAGATAGCTAGCACTTCACTATAAAACATGTGTTGGATTAGCTATTCTGCCTGGCTGTAGGCTAGTATCTCTGTTCTGAGTGTATTCCAGACAGGATAAGCTAAATTAGGATGCTTGGTATGACTTTAAGTCCACTGAAGTTCAAATTGCAATGTTTTTTAATGACAGTGGCTTCATCAGGACATAACCTCATTGTAGTTGATGAGCATCCCTGCCTCTTGATAAAGCTTGATTTATTGAATACAGGTATCATCAAGGTTCTTAAAAGTCCATGTCTAATAATTTCCACATTTGGACACATTTTAGGTATGTCCCCAACATCTGTCTCTCCAGTCACATGGTCCTGGCTCCAGTGATGTAGATTTCAGGTGTAAATAAAAACAAAATTAGGATAATTGGAGTGTTTTTACAAAGATCTGCTCTTCCCTCTCCATGCCTGACCCCACCCAGCAAACAGTTAGAGATGTATTACTAGTTTTCTCAGGGATTAAAGTTGTTCAGATCTGGACCTCATTCTTTGTGGAAGTGGTCTATTTCTAGTTTGCTCTCACTGGTAGGGCATAGCCCTTTGTGGATGTCAGCTGAAAACCTAGGGTGCTTGCCAGTTTCTCTGTCTTCTACCTGTGCTGCTATAACAGAACACCGCAGGCTGGAGAACTCATAAAGAATGAAATTTGTTTCTTAGCATTCTGGAGGCTGGAAAACCCAATACAAAGATACTGGCATCTTGTGAGGGTTTCTTTGGTATGGTCTCCCCTGGGGAAGACCAATGGGCAATAGCCCGTATTCTTAATCACCTCATTAGCCTACAACACTACCAACCAACACTGTGCAAGTTCCTAACACATGACTTTATTCATACCACATATGAATTCATATTCCAACATACTCAAACCACATACTCATACCCAGCAGGTTCTGAATCGCCATTTCCTCCTTGGTGTTGTCATATAGCTCCTAGTCTTTTGAGTGATGCTTATGAATCTAATACTTATGAGGCCTTAGGGGAAAAAGCAGACTGAGTGCCGAACGCACCACTTGTGCTTCTTAGAGACCCTAACCCTCACTGCTTTGCTGCCTTGGGCTCCACAGTTCCTTCAAATGAAGTCAGTCAAACACATCATCCTCTGTTTCCAGTTGTTCACAGCTGATAGACTGATCTATAACAAACAAATTTACCATTACGTACTGAAGGGTGTGATGTCACATTGGAAACAGCAAGTGATGAGACAATGTGTGGCACCGTCTTCCGTAAAACATTGGTGATTCCCCAAATATGCACTGTGCTGTAACTCTGAAGAAGACTTCTCTTACTACTGATCTTATCACCTATTATATAGAGTTTCAGTTTCTGTATATTAAAAAAAAATAATGTTTGGGCTTCAGTTCTCAGTAAGGATCTATTTCTTATCTATTCAGTTAAAAAGAATGTACTTTTGAAAAAAGCAAAGAAATAAAAATAGTGTAACAAAATGCCTCCAAATGTACACATTTATCTCTCTTTTGTCCTTTGAGGGAAAATGTGCTCATGGATATTCACCTATGGCAAGACAGAGTGTCACAGCTAGACTAGTGCAGTACCCTCTAGTAGCTGTGCCACACGGAGCTGTCTTAGAAAGGGGTCTCTTCCCTTAGGAATTTTCCAGCTTGTTGAATTACCCTAAAGGCCACAAATTATTTTCTTGTTATCTGCCTGGTTTTAAATAAAAGGGAAATCAGAATTACAGGAATATTCTATTCTAAGACATTTATAAAGCCAGCTTTACGCTAACACACAACAAATGAATAGGCTTCTGTCTCAGGAAGAAAAGCACATCTCCACGGAGGTCTGCAATTTACAGAAAGGCTCAAATTAAGCTCCACTGCACTGTTTTGCCAGCCAACACTGCCAATGCTTCCGATTTTGGAAGTTAATATTAGTTTCAGTTAATTTTCCTTAAGTTTGAGTCTACCAAGATTTCTAGTGCTTTTAGATAATTTTGAGTTCGAGGGTTTTTTTTTCAACTACATTAACTCAGGAGTCATGCCTTCTATTTCTTAAAATATTACAATTCAAAAAAATAATTCAGAACTAAGAGGAGAATAAAGTGCAACTTCACTGAAGACTTTCTTCCATCTTATCAGTGCTAAACTGACAACTTTATATGCTATGACTTAATCTGCTTCAAGTCCCTATAACTACATCATAAATGTATGTTGATCCACTGGAGTTGCCAAAAACCTTATTGCCATTCAAATCTTTTTGGTGAATGAACTAAGCCGTTGGCTCTAAATTGAAACAAAATTGGGGGAAAATGACGATGAGAGTAACGGTCCATTGGCTCCTCAGTTCCACAGAGGTCTGGCATTGTAACTGTCATTGTAAGTTTTTTGTCAACCTGACAGAAACCTAGATGCCTTGGAAGAGAAGACTCTCAGCTAAGGTACTGGCTTCATCAGACTAGGCTTTGGGCATGTCTCTAGGTCATTTTCTTGATTGTTGATCAATGTGGAAGTGCCTGCCCACTGTGGGCAGTGCTGTTCCTAGACAGGTGGGCCTGGGTCTTAGAAGAAATGCAGCTGAGCAAGCTGGGGGAAACAAGCCAGAAAGCCTTACTCCTCGATGGTCTCTGCTTCAGTGCCTGCCACCAGGCTCCTGTTTGGAGTTGCTGATTTGGCTTCTCTCAGTGAAGGACTGTAACCTATAAGTGAAACAAATCTTTTCTTTCCAAAGTGACTTTTAGTCAATGTTTTACCACAGTAATAGAGAAGCAAACTAGAAGAATACCTTTTGGTTCTATAAGGTTTTTTTTTCCCCCTGTAGTTTAAAACTAAACAAAGTTTGGGAATAAAAAAAATATTATGAGTTGAACATGTCTCTTCTAAATTCATAGTCTGGAGTCATCATTGCTAGTACCTTAGAAAGCGACTGCTTTTTGTAGATAGAGGCCTTAAAGATATGGCTACCTTAAAAAGAGGCCTTTCGGGTGGGCTGTAAAAACATTTGACCAGTATCCTTATAAAATGGGGGACATGAGAACAGAGAGACACTGAGAGTATGCACACATGGAAAAGGCTGTGTGAAGAAACAATGAGAGGACAGCCATCTCTAAGCCAAGAAGAGAGGCCAAAAGAAAAAGTAAAGCAGTGACCATGCCAGCTCCTTCATCTGGAACCAGCCTCCAGAACCAGACTGCAAGGTATTTCTGTTGCAAAAGCCACTCAGTCTGTGGCATTTTGTCACAGAATCCCCAACTGACTAAAGGAGTGAGTTTAAGTGGGATTCATTGCCTTTGGTTATGGGTATCAGAAAATAAAACCAATCAGTCAATATCAAAGGCTGAGTCCCGTGTTATTTCACATAAGTAACAATCAGGACAAAAAGTGATACAGTCTTGGTCCTTCAGTAACTCACATCATCACCAAGCACCACCTTTCTCTCCATGTTCCAGCATCATCTAATTAGCACAGTGACTCAGATCTCAGAGGGGATCACTTCAGGCTGACACGATGTATTTGGAATTTTGAGGCATGGCATCAACATTGTCTGGAGAAGAAATGGTTGTTTCTTGATGTCTCATAAAAGCAAAGAAACCTGTGTTATACACTCTGCACTCGTTCATGTAGGTCTCCTGGACTGGCAATGGATCACGGCCAGTGGCTAACTGTATTAGTCAGACCTTCTCACTGCTGTAAGGAAACACCCCAGGAACCAAGTTGAGAAAGCAGGGACTTATTTTGCTCACAACTGCAGAGGTTTTAAGGGAGGCGGGGGTGGTGGAGAAGAGCACCTCACATCATGGCAATTGGGGAACAGTGGGGAGAATGCTCGTGCTCCCTAGCTTTCTCCCTTTTCTTCCTTCCATTCTGTCTTGATCCCTCCTCTCTGACACAGTACGGCTCACATTTGGGGTGAGTCACCCCTCTTACTTGTTTCATCTTCTGTGGACACGCCTTCCCAGGCACTGCCAGAGATGTGCTTGCTTACTGCCCTGTGTGCTTTCTAATCCTTTCAAGTTCACAACCAAGGTTAACCACCACCGTGAACTAATCCCCGGCAATGAAAACAAGGCCGTGGTGAAGGATCTGCTCTGGCTGAACACTGCTGCCCAGAGAAAAGAAGGACCTGAACACAGTATAAGGAAGACAAAGCAAAGAGAATAGCAAATGTATTTGGAGGGGGTGATCACTGGTGTCCCCACAGACAGCAAGCTCATGTACGAGACTGCCAAGAGAGGTTTCAGCGAATGCGTTACTGAACAGACATCGTTTTAAGCATCGCTCTCGTCACCTATCCATCTTGTTAATATATCCTAACAAAACTAAACACAGAATTGGTATGGATTTTCATCTTCCCGGATAATTAAAAAATTATGTGTGTTATCTCATTTGCTACAGATAATTGGACAGGATGTAGAACTCGCTCATGACAAGCTCAGAGGCTTGAAACAACTTCCTCAGGACCATGGAGTGCTTGCTCCCGGGACATTGAAAAAATAAAAACCTTAACCTCAGAGGTAATATGATGAAATGATATATCAGGAATGTGTGTCAATCACTGGTTTCCAAAAAAGATCAAGGATAGCTTAAGCATATAGTGTGCAAGGCCTAGATTAAGCATGAGATTCACTCATTTTATCTCACCTATATGTTGACCATCTAGTATGAAAGGCCCTCTCTTTACCTTCTGCACTAGGAATGAGGGTCTGAGAAGGACACTGTGCTCATTTCTTATAGTAAATAAAGCCAGCAGGATGTTTGTCAGTAAGTATGGTCTGGGAGGATAAGTATGCTGTTATGACAATCAACCACCGATGCCTTAAAGCTCAATGCTATCAAGATGCATGACTTTGCTCATGTACATCTCGAAGCATATGTGGTATGTTGTACCTGTGTCATTTGGAATAGCTAATAGCATGCAAGGACACCACCACAGGACAAGGAAGATGTTTATGAGCTCTCGGTTGTCTTATCCTGTTATCTCACAGCCCACTTGCCAGTACTGCTCACATTACCCCTCTCCCCTGTAACAGCAAGAAAAACTGGGCAGTGCACGGCAGGAACACTCACTTGGAAAACTGTCCATTTCTGCCACGGGATTTTCCAGTGAACACCTCCGAGATTGATGTGCTGTTTTTTTAGTCATTTATGACACTGTACTGTGCAGGGGTGTTTATAGAAACCTTGTGCTTGTGGTTTGCTGTGCGGTGTGACTTAACCCCTTGTTTTCAGGCTGTGGATATGAGATAATAAAGAAGTCTCTGCCGAAGAAAAGTGATGTGTTTATTTCTCTGCCCTGCAGTGATGTAATTGAAAGAAAATACCTGACTTTATATGACTTTAAGGTCTTATTTAGGATATTATTGCTGTGATGACACACCATGAACAAAGCAACTTGGGGAGGAAGGCTAATAGGCTTATGCTTTCTTATCATGTTCATCACTGAGCGAAATGAGGACAGGCACTCAAACTAGGTGGAAACCTAGAAGCAGGAGCTGATGCAGAAGCCGTGGAAGGATGTTGCTTTCTGGCTTGCTCCTCATGGCTTGCTCATCCTGCTTTCTCATAAAATCCAGAACCACTCACAGTGGGGTGGGCCCTATCACATCAATCACAAATTAAGAAAATGCCCTACACGCTCATCTACAGCCCCACCTTGTAAAAGTATTATCTCAATTGAGGGTCCTCCTTGCAGATGACATTAGCTTGTGTCAAGTTGGCATAAAATTATCTGGCATACCATTTGCTTTTTTGTCCTTAGACATCTCACTTCTGTGATACCCTTCTTCAACATGAAAGAAGGGAGTAATAATTATCTACCTGGAGAGAAGTAAGGCTCTGGAGGCACAAGTGGCCAGGTCCCACCCCAGGCTACTCTCATGGCTTTAAGGGCCATTTCCAGCTCCTTGAGACATAGGTGGCCAAACTGAGGGTAAAAAAGCTCAATCCCTGAGCTTGCCCCAAGATTACACCACAGAATCCCATCAATCCCTGAGCTCAAATTCTACCAGTCCCTGAGATTTCCCCAAGATCACCAATCCCAGGCCACCCTGGAAAGCCTCAACCCCCTTCAAACCCTACAAAAACCCTGTCTCCTGCTCAGTTCTTTGCTGCTTCTCTCAAGACCAGAGACAGCCATCTTCTTGTGTTTTTCCCAATAAATCTCTTTTGTGAGGTTTGTTGTGCAGTGTGATGTTGTGGTAATCCTTGGCTCTGGACTGCCAAGGATTTCCTTCAAAGTTCTAACACTTACAGTCATGATGGTACACCTAAAAGATTCATATACATTTGGGTGTCTATATGGCCGCACAGCTGGCATGCAGTCTGAACTTAAACAATGTTACATGAATCATTTGTGTATGTGTCAGATTTTAGGATGTAATTCCTAGCTGTGATTTCATGTGATCCAGCAGGTAGACTCTAGTTTTGAATGTAACTTGGTAGCATGGCCCTTAGATTCTATTAGGTTTCTCTTTCCTACCTGGTTCCTCTTCCTACCACTTTGCTTCTCCACATACAGCCTTTCCTAGTGCTTTCTCCTTCAGCATTCCCCTCTCCCCCCACAACCAAGCCAGTTATACTTTCTAATTTATGGACATCAGATGCAGCTAACTGACCTGCTTTGGCCAACAAAGGGGTAATGGAAATGATGTGAGCAGACACTTTGAACACCCACCCCGATTTTTCTTTTACCCTAAGACCAACAGGACCCATATAAAAGCTTTTGTTGTATAGCAATTTCTCCCAGAGCTGGGCAAGATTGAAATACTCTATCCTTCAGAGAAGATAAACAACTCAAAATATTTTCAGGAAGTCCCTGAAACTGATCAGATTAATTAGGCCTTTTCCTTCTAAACTTAAACAATAGAGACTTCTGAAAGTCACTTTCAGACAACCCAAGCGCATAGAAGACCCAGAGACTAGCCAAGCTGCCTGGAGAAAGTAGAAAACAGCAGAGATCCCTGAAAGGGGTTTGGGTCAATCGAGCCACCAGGAAAGAATACTGGCTAGCCTGGTGAGCTGTCTGCCGGCTGTGCAGTGTGTTCCAGGCTCCCAGCTTTGCTGAACTGGCACTACACTGGGGTGTGCTTTGGATTACCAAAGCTGTCCTTGAATCATTTCTGCACCTGTAAGTCATTCCTCACACATATTCCTGTAAAAACAACAACAACAACAAAACAACCAGTAAAACTGTTTCACCAAGTTGGACTTCAGTGGTATCCATACTTTGATGTATCATGGGCTTCCTATCTGAGGTGAGTAGATGTGTGTGTTGTACTTCCCCAGGAAAAGTCTGTGACACAACAGCATCTCTTCAGTTTAAGTTCTGAAATGAAAGCATAGAAAAGAGTAAGAGCTGAGGGATGGTAGGTAGGCAGATGGGAATGTAATCCTTTCTGGTTGACTTAAGTATCATATATCCAAGAGATGACTAATGGGACTTCAGATCCCCACCACACAAATGCCTTCTTTGTAAGTCTTTTAAAATTCCCTCATTTAGGATATTTTTCTTCTCTTTTGCATCCCGAAAATGCTATCTTGCAAGTGTGTTTGTGACAGATCTTTGCTTTTTCATTTCCAGGATCCGAGGTGACCTATCCTTTCTCTACACAACCTCAGCACATTATCTGTAACAGTTTCTGCAAATATATTTCTTGACTCCTTTGGCAAGAGCATGTTTCTCTGTGATGGCGCTTATATCATTTCACCATTATAATACTCTTTCCATGTCTTATTTAGTACAGACAAACTCATGCATTTTCCCACCCTCTGTCTTATCATCTTTAGTAAAACAAGAGTTGTGTGTTTTCCTCTTCTGGAGCCTTCCTTGAAAAAGCACAGTGAGAGTGTATACGAAAACTCATTGGCACAGGTTCTGGTTCTGGGAGAGATGAAATGCTTACCGTTCTGCCCTGTTGCTAACACTGGAACATGGCTGTAGAAATAACTTGGCGCTCAGAGCTCACCATGATAACTCCGTGGTACTTTCAGATCAAGAGGGCTTAGCTGGGAGGTGGGTAAGAAATATGGTAAGGGATGGGTGCTAGCAGAACACAGGTGATAGGAAGGAGGAAAGGGCTACAGGAAGGGCAGCTGGACTGCGTTTGGAAAGCCACGTGGAAATCTAAAGTTTGGTAAGTTTGTATGCATGCTCCCTCCGCTTCATTAATACACATATGTAAATATACGGGGGTGAGGTGAGTTTGGATGGAATTACTGTACATGGAGGATAATAGCACTTCCAGAAAACATTGGTTGTCAAAGAAAAAAAATCCCAGTATAAAGGGTAAAATTCTTCCCTTTGTTGGTCAACAGTGTTGCCAGAGATCTGTCCAAAACAATATAAACTATTGTCATTGCACCACTGTCCACCAGGACTTGACGTAAGACCCTATTGCTGCAGGTAGCACGTGCTTTGGTCTCAAGACTTGGAGAAACCAATAGAGTTTTAACCGGGAAGCTTTCATAGTACTAGAAGGTGCTGCTCAGGCTGATGATCTTGTGAGGTGGTTTAAGTGAGAATACCCCCTATAGTCTCAGGCCTTTGAACACTTGGTCCTTAGTTGATGGTGCAATTTGGGGGAAGTTTGGGAGATATGGCCCTGCTGGGGGAAGTATGTTAACTGAGGGTGGGCCTTGAGAGTTCACACCCTCAAATAATTTCCAATTTGCTCACTCTGCTTCATACTTGTGGTTCAAGATGCGAGCTCTCAACCTTCCTGCTTCTGTCACCCATGGCTGTGGTCTGCTGCTAAGCTGTCCCTGCCATTATGGATGCTAACCTTCTGGAACCATAAGCCAAAATCAACTTTCTTCTGAGAGTTGCCTTGATTATGATGTTCTATCACAGTAATAGGAGTGTCACTAACACAGGGAGAAAAGTTATCAACAGCTTACCCAGCTGTGAACCTGTGAGCTACAATAGCAACTGGCCTGGCAAGATGTGCCCATGGGTGCAATAGGACATGAGTTTTATGTGGGTAACCAATGGCTTTCTGATTGGACTTAGACTTACTTCGCAGGAGAAAAACACATGCTATAAATATGGCCCAGAAACCCTGGCTGGGAGCTCACAGAACCTACAGGAGAACCTAAGACTATTATTCACTAAAAGGACATAGTATCAAACTGCTTCCTAAGTGCATACACCCATAGACTAGTGCAGCTCTCACTCCGCATCAGAGAAACTGTTCTTCAGAAGTAAGTGAAAAAAAAATGACTGGTCAAAATGCAGAGAACAAGTAGTCTGTGGAGTGCCCAACCGTAACTGGGATGCCTGTAACACACTACTTTCCTCCAGTGGTCAAAGAACAAGAAAAAGGACGGACAGATCTTCTGGACACGAAATGGCAATTGCAGAAATGCTTGCCCACACAAGACTTGTCAGCATTCCAGCCTGGACTGGAAAGGAGCTCTGAGGCCCCATTCCTAGCTGAGACACTACTGGCAATTGTTTGCTTCTGGGGAGGGAGCGTCCATCTTCCTTAGGAGTATTGTTCATGGCAGGTTGCCGGTGTGCCCGTGGTTGGCTCTATATCCAAGTGCTTACGGGGCAGCACATTCAGTGGTTTTCAAAAGAGAGAGAGAGAAAGAAGAAAAGAAGAGAGCAATGAAGTTGGGAACAGGTGAGGGGACAGGCGGACCCTGGAAGTATTTGGAGTGGGAAAGAATGTAGATGTGGTCAAAACACTTTCTGGCAAAAAAATATAATTGATATCTCGTCTTGGCCTGCCCAGTGGGTTCCTTCAGATTAGTTAAATTAAAAAAAAAAAAAAAAGGGCCCCAAACTTTCTCTTTCAGCACTTGAGAACTGGCTGGTCCAAACGAGGTTCACCAGGAAGTTGGAGCTTTTTGTGGTATAACTTTTTCACTTGCTCTAGATGATGCTAGATGACCATAGTATCTCCAAAGATCCCTGCTCCACGGCAGTGTTTCCACTCTTTTGGAACTCTTTGATACCTTACATTTTGATTTGACCTGAGTATATAGGCCTGTTACATGGACATACAAACCAAACATTTGCTGATAATACATTATCAAAAAGGTATTTCCACATAGTTTGCTGGTCACACAATTTTCTCACTTACTACAGATAAAAGCAAAACCTAGTGAAATGGGTGGTTGTTATGTAAAAAAAAAAATCTTGGCTGAATCTTTTATACTGCAACTTCAACACTTTTTGGTGTTCACCAGGGAAGGGGCCAAAAAGGAGTCAAGGAAGGCAACACATAGGTATGGAGGCAAGCCTGAGACTCACCACCCAAGGTTCAGAGTTGTTGCTGGTTCTGAACCACTGCACCCCAGGTTAGCTGTTAGTACTAAAAAACCTTTAGGTCCTTCCTCGTGCTTGTCATGTACTTCCTGTCTACAGCTCCTGGGGTGTGTGGTTGGATAGTAGTGGAGAGAACATGGCAATGCTATTTTGTCACACAACTCCAGGGGCAGCACCCACACTGTGCTTATCTGAAAGAAGAAAGCTGTGTCTTCCTTGCCCAGTTGTAGCCTCAACAGGAAGGAAACAACAGTGTTTTCCCACTCTTGTTGCACCACTTGCAGAGATCATTCTTCTGTTTGATTTCTATTACGGACTTAACTCTCTTCAATTCCCAGGGTCCTCATTTGAAATTTTTTAATATTTCCCCTTTCTTCCACATGTTGACACAGGACAGCGTAAGTAGATAAAGCTAAATGATTTTCCTTGCTGTCTTTCAGGGGGAGAGCTCTTGGACTAACCAGCCTCACTTCTTTAAACATGCTTTTTGAGGAAGGGTGCAAATCCTCTAATCTAACTTGTAAAACATTTAATATTTTGGATATACGGTTTTAATGACCATCCAAAAGTCACGGTGGATGGACAATGGGAGCTGCCGGGCTATTGTGTGTTGGCCACAAAGCCATGAGGTGGCCCTTTCTCTCGGGTCACGAGGTCAAGCTCCACAGCATTAATTTTGCTGAGTTTCTTTGTTATAAATAACAAACAAGGTCATTTATTTTCATTCTCTTGTTTCTAATTGCATGCATGGACTCACAGGATGAACTCCACAAACAGGTGGCTAGAATGCTGGGGAGAAAACTTGAAGCCGTTCCAGGAAAGAGGGCATGTCCCACTTTGGTGAAACAGTTTGATGAGGTGGAGATTTAGACCCCGCAGGAGACGCACCTGCACTATTACCGGAAAAGCAAACACTCATCTGTTTGGCATGCACAGATCTATGGAAATTAAGGGAGATGATTTTTGCAGCTAGTCCTCGCTGCTCTCTGATCAAATGCAACTGTTTCTTCTTTCTCAAGAACCATACTCTTTATTAGACTCAGACCCTACTCAGTTATTTTATTATTATCATCATTATTATTTACAAGTTGATTGTTCTCTGGTTCTAAAAGAGAACACTCCATATAAATAGAGGCTAGGAATCCAAGTGCTTTTCCAGGAATGGATGTCATGGAGATGTGTTTGCATGCAGGGCTCTTTAGAACTGCCATGAGAAGGTTCAATGTGTATCTGTCAAAGGATTTTCTCTCCTTCCTGCCCCTATAGCTATCCCTTAATGAAAAATAAAATCTGCGCTGACCCCCACCCATTTTCAGAGAAAGTACTGGGTCTCCAGCCCTCATTGTTCAGCTGGGCTTTGTGGGCAGCCCTGTCGGGGCCTCCTGCTGTAAACTGGCTGGGTTTCCTCATTTCCACTCCCGTGGAAGCCTCCTCGCCAGCAGTCAGTACCTTTGTCTCTTTGATGAAAAAAAAAAGAAAAGAAAACCCTTTTCACTTGAACAAAATAAAAACTACCTAGGATTTGTTTCTGGAGTGTAATTATAAACTTCATTGTGCATTCTTCCTGGCTCTGATGCTTATCTTGAAGAGTTCAGTGAAAATAAATTGTTTTTATGAAAACAGAGAAACCATTTGATAAACACGCTGTCTCTGAAAATTGTTCCTGCAAAAGAGGTCATTCTTTCACTTCAGAAAAAAATAGAATATGTTTCAGAAAACAGGCAGGACACCAGCTTAGGATTTCTGTGAATACAGGATTTTTTTTTTTAAGGCAGATACACTGAAATTTGCACACCTCTTGATCGCTTTTAAGACACTGGCTTCTATACTGGTTTCATTAAAGAAATATTTAGACTACAAGCAAATGCTTGATGCAGCTCTTATCTTTAGGAATTAATTCTCAGCTTAGTGCTTTTTGCTGCTAGGTTTCTAGGGTTGCTGGTCCATAATTACAGTCTGTCAGAACCTACCAGTGATTCTATTCTTAAAAAAAAGTAATAGTCCATGGCAGACATGATTAGTTTGGGACACTCTTTCTGGATTTTCTGTATAGAAACAAATAGGAACAAAATTTGTCTGAGTAATGCAAGAATTAACCTCATGGACACAACTGAGTATGTATTTATTACAAAAGAAAGACTTACTCCATCTGCCTCTGTTTCTATATCTTTAACTGTAATAAAAATATAGAAAGAATTTGCATTTCTAGACTCGAAATTTAGATTTATTAAAAACTGAAGCTAAAAATCTCCTGGGCCTGGACATTTCTTTCAGGCTGTGTTTTCTGGAACCCTTGTCTATTGACTAGTTTTACTTGGGCTACTTGGGTTTTACTGAGTTACAGATGTACTACATTAATTTTCCTCATCCCTGCACATGCTAGCCATTGTGAGAATGTTGGCCACTCTGATTTTATTTGCCTGTGATTCCAGCTACAAATGTGAAATGCTGATTCCCTGATAGGCAACTCCAATTTTGTGGTGATGTATTAAGAATCCAGGCTGGCTAGAGACACTGCTTTATGATGCGAAGCCAAGTTCAGATACAAAAGCAACCACCAGACATTTGCCCTTATAATACATTAGCTGTTACTATGGGAATAGAGGAGAAACTTGAGAAGCTCTGGCCTTGTTAATTTCCATTTGGAGCTGCTGTTAATTTGGCTACATTACATTCTGCAAACAAGGATCATAATATTTGGAAAGGACTTTTCATCACCCAAACGCAAAAGAGCTAAGCCATATATAATGTTTAATAGTACCTGTCTCATCTGGCTTCCATGACTTTCAGAAATTCCTAAAAGTTGGATTTCTGGTTACAACATCCAGTAGATCTCAGTTTAATAAAGTCCTCTCTGGTTCTTGATTAACTTGAGGTCACAGTAAGTAGAAAAAAAAAGTCAGAGTTCTGTTAAGATTTAAAGTAGCTTTCATACTTTGTAACATTTACTTATTATTTCATTAAAAAAAAAAAGATATTCTTGGATGACTAGAGACACCAAGCTAACACAACTAATAGTAATGACCCAAAACATGGAAACCACCTGAGGAGTTCCGTTATGCTCAGAATTTATATTTTGGACTCACAAGGAATTTTTCTACTGTCACTTTTTTTTAAGTATACATACTTGTTCATGAATGTGTATTTTCATGTGTGTTTGTGTGGAAGGTGTGTGTGTGTGTGTGTGTGTGTGTGCGCGTGTATGTGTGTGCGTGCGTGCATCTGTGTGGAAATCAGACCTGGGGTGTTTCAGAAAGGCCATCTACCGCCTTTTCTGACAGGGTTTCTCATTGGGCTGAAGCTAGACTGTTAGGCTAGACTGGCTGGTTACGAAGCCCCAGATCTTGTCCCTACCTCCCCAGCCTGTGATTACAAGCTTGTGTTATGATGCCCAACTTTTTTATGTGGGCTCTGAGGATTGAATGCAGGTCCTCAGTTGGCAAGCAGAGGGCTTTGCTAACTGCACCATCCCCACCCCAGCCCTCTGCTGCCCTTCCTGATAACACGCCAGCACTATTCAACATACATTCAAATCACAATTAAGATGAATTTTTAAAGAGGCGTCTTCAGGTTCAAGGCTAACCCAGTAGTGGGAAACCTTTGATATGGGACTGGAAAGGGAAATTTCAGACAGACTGGAACAGAGGACAGCCTCTAAGATGACAGCATATCACAATTGTCCTCAATACTTTAGAATCCAGTCTCAAGTTTTTTTGTGGATGGGCCTTATTCACATTTCCTGGAACTTCTAAAATGAGGTGCCACTCTCACGGCAATGCAGTGGAGAGTTTAATCAAATCAGTTCTAAGTGAAGCCGAGTATAACTTTAGTGCTCAAATATACAAAAGCCCAAAGGCATCCGGATACCTAAGGTACAGTCCTCTCACTGGAGATCATTCAAGCCAGAGTCCTACGTAGCCTTAAATCCCACCGTAACCAGATTCCCTGCAAAGAATGTTCCACCATTTAAATGTTCACTCTTCTTCCCCTCCCCCTACCTTCTTTCTAGTTTCTGTATAAACTTCCACTGCAAAGAAGGCACCAAACATGGTTTACTGCTCTGGAGAGAGTGAGCATCTTGCTTTGTGCAACACCTCATCCCTTGAGCCTCCTTTTTAAATACTCCACAGTAGCTGCAACATGACAGGATCTCCAGGTGACTGGATGAGAGGAGACCTCTGTGTGTGCTTCTGAAGTACATGTAGTCCCTTCTAAAAACTTTCTCTTATGAGTCATGTTGGGATTTTCTTTCTCACACAAAAGTGTGTAAACAGTGGCTGGCATATACTGGCTCCTCAAAGACAGCTGCTGAATGCACGGAGACAGACTGCAAAGGTCAATTGTGCAGACTTCCCAAATGACCAGCGACTTCTCATCCAGATGCCTCAAGCACATCTCAGGTCCTGTAGTTCCACTCTCCCCTCCCCCCACCACTCACACTTTTGTTTACCTCTCTTAACCAGTCCCAGAGAAACAAAAACAAAAACATTGCCTCCTCTCAAAGGCCTCTACCTGACAGGCAGAGGCTTCACAGGAAGAGCTGTTCTAAAATACTGGCCCACAGTGCTAAGGGATAGGAACAGGCACCCCTAAATCCTAGTGCCTGCTGGGGCAAGGTTCTCACGGCTTCTGTGAGTGCAGCACAGCAGCAGCACTTGTAATTCCAGCTCCCGCAGCTAGTGGGGTTTCGACAGCAGCGCAGCATTTGTGTGCCTGATCCTGGAGGTCTGGTGGCAACTTCAGGTTTTCCCTCTCCGCAGCTTGGATCATACTTCACTCGCTTCCTCCGAAATCAAGCTCAGATTGCTCCAGGTGCCTGGCAAATGGACTTTAAGGTGAGGGAGGGATGTGAGTGAGCAGAGAAAAGCTCACCTTCGCAGCCTTTGATACTTGCTCTCTCTTTAAGGCTTGCGGGGCAGGAACATTTCTTTTCTTTTTTTTTTCTGGTACCCTGTGTCAACAGTCTGCTTCTCTCCTTTGGTCAGACCCTGCACTTTGCCGCCATTGTTAAATACTCATAGTGAAACTTAAAAGATGTTCTCTTTCGGGACAACAGGTGGCCACTGCAACCTCCAGTTCTGATTGGTGGAAAGGCCACAGGCGCCCAGTGGCCCAGAGAAAGGGCCTCTACTTCTGCGTTTCAAGAACTTACTCAATGGGGTGTTGTCCTGATAATATCTCAGCACACTGCCAATTTGTGCAACCCGCTGGGCCATTAGGGAGCGCCGCTGGGTTGTCAACGTTAAATGGAGACTCAGAGCTTTTTCAGAAGGGGGGGGGGGTCAGAGTCAACCCAGCGACAATGTGGGGAGTTGTTCCTTCCCTGAATACACGTGGCTGTCTCGGGCACACACACACACACACACACACACACACACACACACACTCACCCAACTGAAGTTTATTTTCCCTGCTTGGTTCCTGAGGTATAGTATTGGGCGAAGGCACACACACAGGTGACGCACAAGCTGGAGAGCATACAGAAACCCGTGTATGTCTGGATAGGTTCAGGCCCCGGGCCAGCGAAGTGATCCAGGGACCACGCCGTTAGACGCTGTCAGTGAAAATAGTTCAACATCTTTCCCTTCTAGTTCAAAGTAGTTCGCAGGTAACTGAATCGGGACTCCACCAACGTTTTCTACTGCCAAGGCTGACCGCCAAACTTTCAAATTAACTCAGCAGTAAAGCCCAGGGTGACTGTTGTTGTCGGTGGGGGTAGTGGGGTGCGAGTGGGAGGAGGGAGAAACTTAAAGAAAGAGAAAGATAAAAAGAGGGGTGGTGGGTGCACCGTGGACAAGTTAATCACCCAGAACCTTTTAGGAAAAGAGGGACATTTTCTCTTGGAGAGGAGCGAGTGATCTGCCTAGATCCAGTTACAAGAATGCCTTTCGGAAACAAACAAGAGTGCAGAAAATACAAAGAGACCCGACTTGAGGCTTAACTTGGGAAGCTTCAAGTCTGCCTACCTGTGAAAGGTCAGGCCCTAACACTCCTGGAAAATACCACAGGTGTGCATGGGGTTCCCGGTCCTGGCTACCGGGAGCCACTTGCATAGGTTAGTTTCTGGGTTGAGCCTACACCGGGGACACCCAAGCAGAAGGGTGGGAAGGTTAGAGGGGCTGGGAGACAGGTCCCCACCAGCAGGAAATGGGACTGGAAGGTAGAGACTGAAGAGAGGGCTGGATCCGGAGTGGATGGCTTTAGGATGCTGGGGCCGAGAGAAGGGTCGCACCGGAGGAGAGCGGGGCTCCAGGAGGGTCGGTGCTGGCAGCGGTGGGGCGGCCGAGGGAAGCCGGGGAGAGAGGAGTGCGGTGAGGCCGCGGGGACAAAGAGGACCGAAGAGGGAAGGGGTGGGACGGAGAGGGGCCCGGAAAGGGGCGCGCGGTGGCCGGGGCTGCACGGGGCGCGGGGCGGGGCGCGAGCCCGGAGGCGGTCGGCCGCCGAGCGCACCGGCGGGGCGGGCGGCGCGCCAGCTGCCCGCGGTGGGAGGGGCGGAGCGGCGGCGGCGCGGGGAGGGGACCGGCGGCGGCAGGAGGGGGAGCGGCAGGGGAGGGGCCGGGCCCCTTGTCTCCGCGGCTCCTCGGCTCAGTCCGCCCGGGGAGGAGGAGCGGGGCCAGCCGCCGCCGCCGCCGCCGCCGCCGCCGCCGCCGCCGCCGTCCCAGCTTCGCCGCGCACCTGAGCTCGCCGGCCGCCCCGGGTCCCCGCGCTGCGCCCCGCACCCCGGGCGCCCGGCCCGCGCGCAGCCAGCTTCGGTGTCCCGGTGGGGCGCGTCCCCCGGGCTGCCTCCCGCTCTCCCGCGGCTCGCGTGGCCGCGCCTTTGTGTGCCGCGGCCGCAGCTCCCGGGCTCGTCGGCGGCCCCCGCGCGACGCCCCTCTAGCCCCACGGCCCGCGCGCTGTTCCCGGGCGCCCCCGGCCGGGTGTCCCCGACGGTGGATCGCGCGGCCGCGAGGAGGCGGCCAGCGGCCCCGGCGAGCTCCAGTCCCGGCCCCAAGCCCCCGGCCCCGGCATGGATGTGAGGTTTTACCCCGCGGCGGCCGGGGACCCCGCCAGCCTGGACTTCGCGCAGTGCCTGGGGTACTACGGCTACAGCAAGGTGACCGGGCCGGGGGCGGGGGCCACCTCTTCTTCCCGGGCGCGTCCCGCGTCCCTCTAGCCTGCTTTACTTTCTTTCCTGTCTTTCCTTCCCACCCGCTGGTATTCTAGGTGCGCCTTCGTCTCTGAACAACTCTCCTAGTCTTCTCTTTCTGTCCCCTTCCTACCCACCTTTTTGTCCCTCTGCTGGCGCTCCCTCTGCCCTCCAGGTCCCCTCCCCCGCTCCCCCAAAGCTGAGTGAAGCGCAGTCCCGGGACTGAGCTGAGGCATCCATGTGATTCTTTGTTGATGTTATTGGTAAACACGATTGCAACACCCCTACTATGTGTGTGTGTGTGTGGGGGGGGGGGCGCTACCTAGGGGGTCCACATCTCGTGGTCCGGAGATCTCGCCCTCCTCCTCGCAAGCTCATCCCAGCTCGTCCACTCACTCAGGAGCTCGTCCCTGGTGCTCGGGGAAGATGAGGAACAAACTTTACAGAGTGCCCGGGTCTAGGACTGGGAAGCCTGAAGTTGTAGGATCCCAGCAGGTGCCTCTCTCTAGGGTGCTTCGGTCTACCAGAGGAAGGTGTTCGCCTCTCCCGAGTTAGCGCAAGTGGCTTCTCCTATTTTAGTTATTTATTTTTGCGGGGGCGGGTTAAGTTTTTTCTTTCATGGAGCTCAGAGTTGCAGTTCCCTACCATGCCCCGGGGTCACCCCATCTCCCGCACCTCTTGCCACACGAACTTACAGGAGCGAGCGATTCAGGTGGCCGAAGAAGGACCTCGGACACAGCCAGTGGGCTTCCCGGGCCGGGTCGTCTATCCCACCACAGAGCTTTGAGACATAACCCCGAGGGCGAGATTCAGAGAAAGAGCCCTGCGCCTTTTGAATGTGTTTTTCTTTCCCTTTCCCCCTGCTCCTCCCTCCCCTCCGACTTCTCTTTCAAATCCTAGTTTGTTTATGATTGCTTGGATAACGGAGGAGGAAATACCGAGGCAGCTGAAAGAAAGGTGCAATACAAAACTAATGAATAAATAGCAGGAAGAGGAGGGATCGTATCTAGAGTCCGGACAGTTGGCTGTGCCCCTGGCTGATGAAGGCCCTGTCCCTTATTGTTTACACTCCTGCCCAACTCCAGAGGTAAAGTTTGCAGAAGACCATTGGAGCCTCACTGGTTCCATTCCGGGTCAGGGTGGACAGCTCTGAGCCAGGCACTCGGGGCCCTTTCCGTAACTACTGCTCCGAGGGACTTTATTCAGTGTTTTCAGTCCAGTGCTGGTGGTGCCCATTCATATTCCCCCAGAATCTGAGATGAATGCTTAAGGCATCGAAAGCCAGGCAAGAAAAGGCCGAACGCTGTAGCCAGAGTGAAGGATCGGCTTCTGTCGTCTGATTTTGGATTTACTCAGGTTATTAAATGCTTTAAAAAGTCCCCCATGTATGCTCAGTCAGGGACTTAGGCAGCCTAATTAAGTATGTAGTGTTTCTGAGAATCCGCTTAATTGTTCCAGTGGGGTGTTAGTTATCTCCTTTAGAGCTCAGCCTGTGTATGTAGTCCTTCTGTAAACTGGGCATGCTCTTATTTTGGGAAGCCATTACCTTGTCTAATGTAACCACTTCTTTCTCTGATTTAAGATCAGCAACACTCGAATGACATCCAAATAGAAACCTATTGTATTAAGCCAGTCACTGCCATGCATGGCAAATCTCTGTTCCCTGGGATCCCAAGGGCTTCTAGGGACTGAGGAAATTGTGTGTGTTTTGTGTGTATCTCCTTTCATTTTCTGAGAATGGTTATTTTGAGTCATTTTAAACCCAGAAGCTTATTTCAGGGAGGGGATATAAAGCTTGAAATCAGACAGCATTTGTCTAGATGCCGGGTCAACTTTAGCGGTGGGGAAGCAAGCTAGCTCATTTGGTGTCCATTTCTGAATCCTTCGATGGCCCTGAAATGCTCTTAGTAATTCAGCAGTCTGATGGTGGGAAGGGCTTGTGGGGGCCCAACTTATAAAAGTTGGAATCAGCACTTAGCATTGGGAGGGGTCAAACTGTACTCATTCAAAGGTGTGTCTGCCTTTATGTGTTCACAGGTAAAAATGTAGGTACCTTTAGACTTGAGCCACAGTACAAATACAGTATTTGTATACCCTTAATTTCTGCAGTGGACAGAAAAACAAAACAAAACAGTTTTAGTCCCCGTAATTTATCTTTGTATGGAGAACGTAACAGAAGTGGAAGTATTAACTTTATGAGTACAGAACAGCAAGAGCTAATTAAAGGTTTACAGCGTTTGCTTCACAGCTAACTTGCATTTCACGTGGAGCTCGTTGCCTGCCGTTCAGGGTAGATTTATTGAAGATTTAAAACAGTGTACAAAGACATACGTTTATTTCATCTGAAAGTACCTGGAATTATTAATCTTTCTTAAGGCTTGACTTTCCAAGACTTGTATTATCTCTTTGAATGAGAGATGATGGATTACAAAAAAGTATGTTTCTGCCTTTTCTTGTTTTAATGACCATCTGGGAAACTTCAGAAGAAAGCAAACTATCCGTGCCAGGGTTTCACAAGGGAAATGCTAGCGCTTATCTTTACATTTATTTACAAACCGTGAATAATAGGGTTCCATTCACTTCTCCTTTTAACAAATGGCCAGAGTTCTTTGTATAAATTATATGTGAGTGTATTATCTTTACATTCTGTGAGTATATGGGTCTTTTTTTAAAATGTCAGCTCTCATGAAAGTATACTATCTATGGAAAATGGATGAAAGAGTTTGGACGGTTCAGAAGTCATTGCAAGTAGGAGAATAACTTCAAATAAAATACAGCCAGGATCATTTAAATCAGTTAATAATTCATGAATTAGCCACTGATGTATAAACTTAAAGCCCTGTCTATTTTCTAAGGACTAATTTCCATTTTAATTTCAATCTGCTGTTTGAAAATTTCTTTTTTATGATGTGACTAGCAAGTTGAACTAAAATCTATATTTTAAAAAGGAAAAAAGTCATTATGTTATTCAAGTGAGTTGGTGACCCATTGACTAATCTGGAATTTCCCTTGGGTTCAGTTAATTTTATTGTACCAGCAAGAAAATAGTGGATAAAATATCAATTAAAATGAAGTTTCTGTAAGTCTGCCATCCCAAAATAAGCAAATGTATCTAACATGGGTGTGAGGTGAAAATCATATAGAAGTTGATTTGCTTAAGACTTTCGGCTTTTTATTTCCTTTTCAAAATATGGCCATTGACTTCTTATACTTAGGCAGATTAAGGCCTCAGCCTTAAGCCTCACTTTCTCATTTTTATGTGTGTTGTTATTGATCATCCGTACTTAATTAAGACATTCTCTTTTTTGCTCTTTGAGTCCATCTTATTGGGCCTCTACCTTGGCTATCTTGAAGTAAAAGAGAGACTGAAGGCTAATTTGTTCCTTGTCTCTCTTCCTGGGGACCAAGTTTTCAAATTGAAGTGATGCCGAGAGGAGATTTTGATGGATATATCCTAGATCAATATCTTACCCTGACATGAGATTAGTTACTTCATTTCTAGGATCCAGAGTATAAGGCTGTTGAATTCTGAAAACACATTGAGATATTTCCGTACCCCTCCATGACAGGTCTTGAAATGAGATATTCAAGCCATATCATGGGAAAGAAATGGTATTTTAAAGAATTGCTAGCAGTGGTGAAACACTCAGAAATATATAGGGACAGGCAGCCACCTTCGTGAGGACAGGGCTTGTGGCTAGGCAGAAAACAACACCCATTTAAAGGCTTGGACTTGTTCAGCACTAGCTAGAGTACTATCACCATGACAACATTTGGGCCCTGTACATCCATATTTTGCAGTTATGTGAAGTACTCGTAGTTTTAAAAGTTGACAGTAAATTGAATAATTAAGCTAATTGTATGGGACCATCAAAATCTACTTTTGTGATGCCATCCAACTTTGATCTTAAATGAGTTTGTAAGTGGAATAGGACTCAGGTTGTTTGTTTTTGGTAAGTCATTTGTAGTTTATGTGCTATTATATGGGACGTTTAGCTGCTCTGTTCAAGAATGTGGTCTGTGTAGTATTAGAATGCACATCAGCAAAGATCTGGGTATTTTGATAAACTGTAAAGACTAGACTTTGGGCAGAAGGAAAGTTAGTATGTACGCTCATGGTCTGGATAGCCCCTTCATCATATCAGACGTTAACACTAGCCATGCCCTGAACTTCATATCATCTGACAGTGTAGCTGGATTGATGTTGCTCAGTTGACGTGTACATATATTTTGCAGACATTTGTTTATATATTTCTTAGTTTTCATGTTATTGCTTGCCTCGTATGCCCCTCCCCCATCTCACACATACACAACTTTAAATAGTTGTACAGGCCATTGAGAAACTTGTAGTCCAGGCTGTCTGGCCAGTAGTGGCAAAGGAGTACAGTAGCCCAGTGGTCACAAGCTAGAGGCCTACATGCTTTCCATTTGGTCACTCCAAAAAGTGGGGTGCCGAAATGAACCTTGGGCTCATAGGGACAGGCACATAGTTAAGCAAAGGAAATTAATCTGAGGGATTTTAGATTAAGCCAGTGGGCTTATGTGGTCACAGTGTTCAGGGTATGTTACTATTTCTGAATCATTCTCTGTCAGGGCACAAACTCAGCTGGAAGCTGAAGCCACTTGAGGAGCTACTTTATTTAATCACCACAGTATAAAAAAATAAGTAAACAAAACACCCTCAATTAGTTGACTGTTCCTAAAAATCCTTGCATATAAATAGAGCTTCCAGCTTTTTGATTTCTTCTTTTTAAAGAAATAGTCACAAATTTGGTAACACTGAATCTATGGCCAGGCATCTTCCGGAAGCACTTCTGAGGGGCACATGTGCCCAGCACTGTTTGTGAGTTTCTTGACTTCCTGTTCAGCTCCGTAGGCCCTCCGCATTCCTCTCAGGTGCTGCAGGGATTGGAGTTCGAAGACTTTCATTACAAGGAGATCCCAGGAAACAAGTGAGGCCTCCCGCAGGAGGGGCATACGAGGCAAGTGAGATAAGGTTACTGTCACTGGAGAAATTATAGACCAAGTGTGTCACTTGCTTTGATAGGTTTGGGGCAGGGGTGTGCAGGCGCGGAGTGGGGCCGTTTTATGGAGCAGTATTCCTCAGTCTTTCCGCACTCTAGAATCACCCTGGGAACTTGTTAGAACGCAGACTTTTGGACATAAGGCTCTGATTCATAGGCTAGTTTTAAGGGAAAGATAGAGCCGACAGCATATATTCCGGCGGGACGTTCCCACCAGCACATGCACTGGAATTCAAGAAAGAGCTGAGAGTCAGGAAGCAAAGTTGGACTCTTCCCCTTATGGAAAAAGTGAAGGAAATGGATCTGATGTCTTCCGGAGGGAGGCGGTAGAAGATGGGCCTTAGCTGAGGGCTGGTAAACCCTTCTGTTAGGGAGGCTACCATTTAGGAGGTACAATGTGGAAGTATGCTCATTTGGAAATCCTACTAAATTCATGATTAAAAAACGTGTGTGTGTGTGTGTGTGTGTGTGTCCATGCTGTGCACATGCAAGTTCAGAGGGTAACTTGTGGGAGTAGATGCTCTCCCTGAACCATGCAAAGAAGGAACTTAGGTCTTCAGGCTTCTATGACAGGCACCTTTGGCCACTGAGCCAATTCTTGACCATAATAATTGTGGGAAAAATAGAGTAGTTAGAGTTTATCAGTATAATGACACATCCTTATACTTTTGATAGTTATTTGGAAGGAGACAATTTTAAATAGTTACTATTAATTGGAAGTGGTACAAAGTTCACAGTAACTTAATACACTACTAGCAATTTATGAAGGAAAACATTTCATTTTCTTATGATGTACTTTTACATTGGATTTCTATGAGTTATAAATGGTGTTTTTAAGTGTCTTTGAATCTCTTTCAGATTAGTTATTAAGAAGAGACAGTTGTGGGTGCAGTGGTGCACATCTGTAATCTCAGCACTCAGGGAGGCAGAGGCAGGTGGATCTCTGTGAGTTTGAGGACAGCCTGGTCTACAAAGTGAGTCCAGGACAGCCAAGGCTACAGAGAGAAACCCTGTCTTGAAAAAACCAAAAACGAGAGAGAGAGAGGGAGAGAGAGAGAGAGAGAGAATTTTTGCTTAGTATGCTTATAAACTGAAATGTTTTGAAGATATATTAGAGTCACTTAGAAAAGGAACAGAAATAAATTATATTTAAAATGAAGTATTGGAGGCTTTTAGTCAAGGTATCCCTGAGCTTCTGATATTTTTAATCTTCTCCTGAGGTGGTAGATCATTTTGTTTCTTTTGTTTCCTAGGTTTGTGTCCTTAATCTTTTTCTCAGGGAGGCCATAGTCTCTTAAAGTGTATTCTGTGATTATGCAAGACGTATCAGCTACTAGAGGATGCTTCTTAATCTTAATTTAATTTTGCTTTGCTTATTAAAGGATGATTTGAGTGTTCTGATAATCCAGAAATTAAACAAATAGGCCAAAATCAAGGCACACCGGGATTTCACATACTTGACTAATGTGGCCTATGCTTTGAGAGGCCACACCTTCAAATGGGCCCTTCTACTCCAAATGTCCGTATGAATTCAATTGTCTACATAGATGAATTGTGCTAAAGATGATGATGGGGTGATTTTTTTCAAACCGATTTAAAATTGATTTAGAATAAGTAATTATATTAGAATGTGAGAACTTGCCGTTTGGCAGCTGGTTTGTAATGGGCAGAGGATTTGCTCTCGAATGAGACAGGTCCTACAGTTTCTTTACAACCCTTGTAGGAAGTGATAATGGAAGTCAAAATGCTGGGCTGTCTTGTGGACCTTTCCAATCCATGTGTGGACCTTTCCAATCCATGTGTGGACCTTTCCAATCCATGTGTGCTTTCTCAGAAGTTGTTTTCCATGAAGAGAGGGATGGGAGTAAATCTAGAGATATTGAGCAGTTAAGGAATATGTCCAGCAGAGCTTTGCTACTGCCCCTTCGTGCCTCCTCCTTTGATGAACTTGTAGTTTTTGTTTCGAGTATTTAAAAAATTCCAGTAAAGAATGTTTAATGGAGACATGGTTAAAACAATTGTATTATTTAAAAAATGTTTTGGGTTGCAAGTGAGAAAAAGTCAGCCAACCAAGTTAAGACAGTTGGGATTGTCAGTGAGGTTTCAGGCATAGCTAGGTCTACCGTCTCAAAGGACACCCAAAGGACTTTCTTATACCTTCTGCCTTCATCTGTTTGGTTTTTTTAAATCAGCTAGTCTGACTGCAGGTGGTGTGAAGATGTCCATCGGTGGCTCCTGATGAGATCAAGTCTCATTGGATAGGCTCTGTCCCAAAGCCCGGAGACAGGTGCCATCTCATGTATCTTCATTGCTCTTGAGACTATGTGGTAAAGCACAGGGTTGAAGAGTGGGGAGCCTTCTCAATTCCTGTGAGAAAAAGCAAAGCGCTGCTATCACAAGACTGGAATTGGGTAGAAGGCAGAAATAAATGTCTTTGTAGATGCCAAACTATGTGACACTTGATGCACTTGAAGACTTCTGAGGATTTGAATTACCATGCTGATGATCACTCTTCCTGGAAACTAGAATGAGCCTGCGCTTATTTAATGCACACACACACACACACACAGAGGTATATATAATCTATGTCACATGTATTTATAGTGGCTGTTTGTATTATGTATAAACTTGTTATATGCTCAGATTAGATTTGACTTTCCTCCTAGACGTCTCTAGTTTGGCTGTGGCAGGTGTCACTGAAGCATGTGTGTGTGAATAGGTATGTATGTGACAAAGATTCGAGACCGTATGTGCACATAGAGGAAGAATGTTCTGGAGGCGCCATGCAGTGAAATGGAAGAGCTCACGGGGACTCTCAGGCTTAGAGTAGGTTAGTGGGTAAAATGCGATCTTAGAGAAGAGAGAATGAGGGAATCCCAGGTAGGACTTGTTGCACGAACATACATGCAGGCAAAAGTCCTTTTAGAAGCTTGCACAGGTTGGCCCCGCATGACAAATATAAAGATGAATTACTCTCTTCCTGAAGTGGGTGGTATGTCGTGTTAAGGGCATGTTATGGAGGCACTAGAATGTCCAGGCTTCCACAAGCTTTAGTAGGTACTAATAGGGTGAAATATGTATGTATAGATACATTTGAGAATATTCACATGTATGTATGCATGTCTTTATGGTTATGCATATAGACAGAGGATGAAACTTAAAAAGAAGGTATTTTCGAGGTAGCTTCTGATGAGAATGTCTGAGGAAAGATGGGGGAGACTGTGAGCCTGCAAGAGTGTTGTTGAGCGATAGGCAGTGGGTTAGTATGGAGGGTTAAAGGGGAGCTCAGCCTTATGTGAAGGTTTGCTAACCGTTGAGAAGAAAAGGGAGATAGACAGATTTGTATAGCATATGTGTACATATGTTTGAGTAGAAAAGTTGATAGGGAAGGAGGAGCAGATATCCAAAGATAGACAGAGGGGTGGGTATTGATGTGTTGTGAGCATTGATTGGCAAGGTCAAGTTCTATCCTTGCCTAATTTTGTTTCACTTCTCCTTTTTGGTTTCCCTACTCCTTGCTTTGTGTGTTCCTACCACACCAGCCTTCAACCCATCTTACTGTGTCTAGAACCATTTTCCCCACAGATCTTCACTTCAACAACCCCTGAGGCCCAAATGTTACCTTTCAGTATGGCCTAACCATCTGAAAATACCCTAGTATCTAAAATAGCCTGCCCCCATCCCTTCAGTTGGGACCCTAGTGAGCCTATATAATTTTATTCCTAATGTGTAGCCTAATTGCTTGCATTGTTGCTTATTCTGGTTTACTTCTTCCCACTGGCATTCGAACTCTGTAAGCTTCAGAGCTTGGCACGCCAGAGGTGTGATAAGGCGTGAGGAGGATGTGAATAAAAACACTGCTGAAGAGCTATGAATGGAGGTTAATCTTTGAAGATGCATGTGTTGGACCCACCACACGGTAGACACTTCTAGGCAACAGAACTGTAGATGAGAAGAGCCACTTGCCCTGTTTTTACGGAGATGGCCTGCAGTTGTAATGATCTGCGTCAAAGCATTTACATTCAAATCTTATTTAATTTCCAGAGCACTGGGTGTGAAGGTGGCTTGATGGTGGATCTTGCTGAGGTAGCAATAGGGGATGGGAGGAAGTGATCTTAACCCAGGCTGGCCAAGAAGTGACCAAGGAGACGGCAACCCCAGTGCAGGCCCACGGGAGAATGCAATCAGGATTCAGCTTACTCATGATAGAAAAACCAAAGAAGAAAAGGAAAACTTGTGTAGAAGTGGATTAAGTGAGCTAAACATTTCCTTCTGTAATCAAGTCCAGAGGGAAGTAGCCCAGAGATGGTCCGAGGCTTGTTGCACACTGGGGAAGCTAACATGAGTCTTGTATTCCTAGTTCAAGGTTGAATTACCAGCGGTTAGGCCAACGGGAGGGAGGAAGCCAAAGGAGGCCAGAAGCTGCTGTGCAAATACTCTGCTTGCAGTTCACTGGCCAGACTGAGTCAGATGTCCCCCGTGATGAATAGCTTTCTGAGGCATGCATCTGTCCTGCAACTGGCCATGTGACCAAGCTAAGCCCATGGCTGTGAAAGGGCTAAGTGGCTGATGTGGGAAGAAGGAGATATGTGGCAAAGAGTTTCTAGTGAGGTCCTAGACCTGCTTCTCAGGTCTTTCCAAGTTGAGATTGTGTGCAGTGGTCCAGTTTTCTACCCATTGTTTTGTTGCCATTTGCTTCTTAGAAAGCCTTTGGTGAGGGATGAATTGTGCTGAGACGGATGGCTCTTTAGTCCTTTCTTCAGTTGGGATGTTTTATTTTGGGCCTGCTTAAAATACCTAACGGTTTATGTTTTTTTCTGCAGAAATGGCAAATCGTTATGTCCTCATTTTAATTGACTACGTATATTTCTGGCACACATTTCTGTTCTTTTCAAAATGTATCTTCAAGGTTTATAGCGCTGTTTCTCAAGTCCCAGCATAGGTGACAGAGCTTTGAGCAGTAACCCTTTTCCACTCAACGTGTTTGAAGCCCGAGTCTCTGAAAAAGTTTGAGCAGACCGAGTTTGCTGCTGACCCTGTATTCACATGTATACCGAACACATCTTTCTCCAGAAAACCACAGACCTGATTGTTCCTTTACTTCTCTTAACCCACTTGTCCTTTCCTTTCACCTTGACTGCAGGACTTGTTGGATGTTCTGGCTTCTACCCAGCCACCTCTGTTGGCTCCCTCTTAAGTGTCTTTTCTCTGAGTAATTGTTCAAACAAGTAATCTTTTACCTGGAGTCCCACCTGGATTCTCCTTATACCCTCCCCCCACCATGGACCACTTGTCTTCTTCATTAAGTTACTGGCGGAACTATCTCCTTCAGAGAGCTTGAGAGCCAAATGTCCTTGTTCCTGAAGGAACAGGGGATGCCACTCTCTGGGAATACACTAGTCTAATCCCCAGAGTTCTACTTTGTAATAAGTTGGGCACTCCTACGTTTCTCCTTGTCCCTCTGTGTCTCCCCTTCTTCCCACATTCCTAGATCCTATTGTTGTATATTTGGAAGTTACTGATGGCTGCTTCACGGTCACTTGTCTACTGATTTTCTTCATCTTCTCAGAGACCATGACAGTCCCTCTCAAATCTGGCTTTGTTTTTATCTGCCTTTGTATTAACAAAACAAAACAAAATAATTTTTTTTTTGTTGAGATTTTACTTTGTGCCTTATGTTGGCCCCATCTGGTGTTTGTATCAGTTATCTATGGCTGTGTAACAAACCATTTCTAAGCATACTCCGGCTTATGGTTCTGTAGATCAGTGATCTCAGCATTATTTTCCTCTAGGCTTTTTTTCCATGGAGTCCCTATAGGATTGCCAGGACACTTTGCTTCTGGAAGGCAGCTGGCCCTCAGTTTGGGGACCTTATTTTCTTGGCATGCTTTCCCCTACCACAGTGTGGTGCTTTGGGATTATGATAGGTTCCTGAGAGATCATGGACTGTATAAGAGAGCTCTGGGGTCCTGCCTGAGAAATGTCACGTAATACTTCCTATCATCTTCTGTGGGTCAGAGTGAGTCACTGGGCTAGCCCAGATTCCAGGGGAGAGGAAATAGTTTTGTTTATGATTGACAGATAAACAGAATTAACCTATGCAAGGGTGTGGCTACAAAGGTATACAGAACATGACCCTTGTGCAGTCTACCTCAGGCCTCAGATCTATATCTCTAACATAGCCTCATATTCCTCTCTGACTCCCTGTACTCACCCTTCCTCATCCCTCCCTCCAGCCTTCTCTCCCTCCTTCCCTTCTTTCTTTTTCCCCCTCCAACTCCATCTGTATTGCACTTGTCATCTGACCTCACAAGGATAATCTGGACTAGATTATTCTAGAAGAACTTCCAGTGCTACACCGGCTCATTGCAGTGCTTCCTCTAACTAGCAATCCCCAGCAGCACCCATCAGTGGTGTTCAATAAATCAACATCTTTCCGCATTGATTTCCTTGCCACCCTGTTGCATATGTCTCCCCCACACTGCAGTGAAGTGTGATGATTGTTTAGTTCATTTATAACTACCATGTTTTTAAGCACTTGCTTATGTAGTGCTTTTGTTAATCCAGTATGCACAATAGTTACAGGGGAGATTGGCCATCAGAGTAAACTGCTGTGTCTTAAACGTGGTGTTGGAGAGGTTTCATGTTTAATATCAATCTTATTACAGTCTCACAATCTTTAGTAAGTAGCTGGTGAGTTTTCTTACCTGTCTGAGTCCTAGTCATAGTTGATACCATTTCAACACTGCAAGCCAACCTACCTACCTGCCTTTATACTGTTCCATATTGCTCAGACACGCTAATTGTTTTTGAAAATACTAATCTGAAAGAGATATTTTTCTTTCTTCCTGCAAGCTCAGTTGTTTACAGAGAGTAACTTTCTTGGTGGCAAAATGTACTTGCTCTGTCTGCCTTAATGATTTTTCAGATGCCTTCTCTATTCTTGGCTTTGTTCTGCTTGTCAGTGGTAACAGCATATACCAGGAGCTTTTTTTTTAATTTTTATGTCTTATTAACTGTAAATTTGTAGAAAATACTGTGGTCATCACAACACTGCATTGGACATCTGGCTTCCCTTCTTCTGGTACTGTGAAAATGCTAGAGCTTCCAGGAAGTGCAGGATGGCAGGTGGTGGTCACCACACCCCATGCTACCTGTGCTCAGTCAAGCCTGCATACCTGTGAGGCTGGAGCCCGGGGAAGTTCAAGGTAGGGACAAAGCAGAGGGACCTCAAGCTATGAGGAAGGAAACCTGTTGGGCTAATGAGAAGAATGAAGAGACGGAAAGTAATGGGTGATTAAAGGTCTAGAAAATGGTAGTGTGATGTATAGGCCGTAAGAGGAAATTTGGAATGTCTTATCTATTAAAGTGAGGTTTGGTGACAAATGAGATTTCATTGGTTGATTACATCCACCAAACAGAATTTCCAATCCACTAGAATTCAATGTTCTGAGAACCTTTTTATTTTCTCTGATGATAAATTATGCTATCATGTAATTATTGCCACAAAATCTGTGTCCTTCAGTTTCTTCTCAGAAATGGTCATCTTGACATCTTTGCTGTTCAGACCGTTTTTTAAAAATCTGTTTTGAGAAATAGCAATGGTGTGAAGATGTATTGTGTCCACTTATACAGATAGCCAAATTCAATGAGGAACTTCTGCCAGACTCTAGAACTGAGTGCTCCCAATGGTGGGCTGTGTACTGAAGTCCGTTAGTACTGTGCACAGGCTAGGGTTCACTTTGGCTTTGAGGAAACTTGTGTGTACTAGGCTCTTGAACACCCTTCATTGTTTGGTGTAGAATGTGGCTCAATGTATATCTCTCTGAGTCCTTAGGATGGCTCAACTGAGATTCTTCTTATAAGAATTTAACAGAAAGATATGAAGAAATTTTACATTGTTTTATCTTGTGGGTGTATTGTCCTTGACATTTTTATTCATGTCTTCACATTGTTTACCAAGCAGTTGGAATCAAACAGGAGACCTAGGTAGTAGCTGGTAAGGATGCCGACAGGCACTTTCCTGTTGGCTAGTTGTCAAGATTTTCTTGGTATCTTTTTTAAAAAATTTAATTTATTTTTCATCTATTTGACTGTTCTGCCTGAATATCATATATGTGTACCATGTGTGTACCTGGTGCCATTAGGGGTCAGAACATGGAATCAGATCCCCTGGAACAGGAGTTATGGATGGTTGTGAGCCACCATGTGCTGGGAACCAAACTCAGCTCCTCTGCAAGAACAAAAAAGTCCTTAACACTGCGTCACCTCTCCAGTAATTTTTATTAGATTTTTTAGTTTTACTTTTCTTTGCCCTGATTCTTAAAAGTACTACCCCTCTTTCAGAAATCCAAGCTTGCAGGTAAATAGTAAAAGTGCCTACAAGTGCAGTGGATACATGTTTGTTTAATGTCAAGGATACTTACATCCTTCTAAAATCAAATTTCCCCATCAGAAAAAGAACTTAAGTCTCCTGGTTCAGTGCTATAAAACAAAGAAGCACACTCTTTCTCTTTTGGTGTCTTTATTAATATGATACAATACTCAGTGTGTGACATTTGCCAAAAGTTTCTTATTGGGTGTTTTCTTCAGAATTCTAGCCTCTGCTGTCACAATAAAATGCAGAAATTTGTGTCCCTTCACTGAGTGTTTAATGTTTGAACCTTCACATCATCCAGGAGGCATTTATTCTGAGAGTAGACCTCATTGTGTAATTGGTACCCATTGAATTCTACCTAAAGACTATGCTAAGATAGGTCTGGCACTGGGCTTCTATTATCAAGTGTTGATAGATCCACACACTCATCCCATGATCCAAGAATTGGCTCCCAAGGGTACAGAGAATTTCCCTTTAAGAAAGGGATGCCCTGGGCTTCAGGTATCCTGCCCTGTGCCAGGTGTTAATTGAAGAGAAAGAGTTAACCTGTTCTTCAGCCAAGTACCCTCTTAGATTGTTTTCAGTTTTCAGGTGACTCATGGCAATGCAAATGTACTTGACCATAGTTGGGGGGTGGATGCTGCTGTTTTATTTAACCAGCTTTCTGAAAATTGGAAAGCTTGACCTTGCTAACTTTGGAAAGCAGCCTAACTCTCTCCTTAGGTTGTTGTTGGTTCTGCTTATCAGGGGTGAGACCCGAGAACACTAATAAGTTTCAGTGACTCCGGATAGATAGCATGGGATGCTGGCAGGGTATGAGGCTGGCTGGAGAGCTAGACAGGCTGCCAGCTAGAGCCAGGATTCAAACATTTACTGGTGATTCTAGCATGTTCCTGAGCCTCTCAGGATTTTACTTTGTGGATCTGGACAAACATTGGTGAGCAAAACAGATTTTTATCATGTCCCAGAGTGTTAGAAACATGGATTACCATGTGATCGGGCTGCTCACATTTAGAGACAATAACTAGGATTTAAAACATGGGACCTTGGGAGCAGCGATTATGACTCTTACAGAGCTCTCCATTGATGTTAACTACTGTCATCATTGTTTTAAGACATTATCATCACGCTAACATCAGCTCAGGGTCTTCACATGTACATGGAAGCTAACATAGACTGAGGGAGACCCAGTGTCTTCCAATATCCCAAGGTTTCTTACAACTGTTTGGAGGCTTTTCATCTTGAGTACTGACATGTGAACCCTGTGGTCTTGTTTAATCTTTTGCTTGGACAAGGTTTTTCATCCTGAGCAGTTTCGCTCTCTGGGGCAGATAGTTCTTAGAGTATACTGTAGTGTGCTCAGTAGCACCTCGTCAGGAGCATTCCCTACGTCTCCCCACTGGAGGCCAGCCCTCTCTTCCTTCATTGTGATGACCAACAATATCTCTACTAGACACTGTCAAACATCTGCTGGTTGGGAACCACTGTTTTGTTTTTAAGATTTTTTTTTTTTGGAGAACTTTCTAGAATTGTCATTTAGAAGGCGCTAACGAGGATGAGCTATTTCTTATTATAAAGGGAATTTATCAGAACATAGGGGAGGTATCTTTTTGAGGGATTAAGGAGAAAAGGAGGCTCCATCATTCTGTGCTCCTCAGAATATCTGAGAAGGCCACTGCTCATTCTGATGAGATGGTCACCAGGGAAGAAGGCCACTGGATCGGCTAAAATAATCTACATTTGTCTTGACATTTGTCAAGTGTTTCCTTTCTCCTTTTTTCTCTCTGGGAATCTCTCTGGGTTAATAAAAATACCTCTTGGGTTTACAAAGCTGTGCAAATAGAGTGGACCAAGAAAGAGAAAGTCTGTGTTCACTAAAGGAAATGTAATTTGCCTATCGACTGGGAATTGGCTCAGTTAGGGCACAGCCATATCTTTAGGTGCTTAAACTAAGTCACAAAGCTATTTTGGATGAATAGTCGGTTCACAGCCTATATGAATAGCAAGTAGGACCAGCATAGCATGGATTGTAATGCTCTGTACATTTCTTTTAACATCAGCTTGTGAGTTGATTGCTTGCATGTTTGCCTTCCTATTTATCTATTAGTTATTGTTATTAACTTTCTTATTTTAAGAATCCATAGACCTGGGAGATCAGGAATCTCGGTTTACTTCATTCATTCTTCATCTATTTCTCAGAAATTCATGGGATGGCCACTGTGTTTGGCCTAGAGAGCTCTGAGATTTGGGAGGCAGTGTAGCCCTTTCTACCTGTGAATTTTCCAGAGCATTGACCCCCCCCCCCCATACTTTGTTTTCTGTTCAGTGCACTGTGTCCAGCATGCAGGAGAATCTCAGCACATAACTAGGTGTAGAATTTTACATTAATAATCGAGGGCTCTTTACTTATCAGTTTTGTTAGCTGCTTGTACGCTTTTGGGATCAGTTGAGAGGGCGTCTCGAGAAGCTGAAACCAAGGCATCTAAAAGAACAAACTCCAAGAAGCAGAATTTGTAGTGGTCCAGAGTCTCCCAAGAAGGTAGTTGCCTGGAATACCTGTTAGATCCTTCCCAACCCTCTTCTCTGTGACCCTCCCCTCTCTACTATGCCTGGAATTCACAGAGGAAAGGGGAGCGCTGAAGACAACAATGTCCTCTCTCTGGCTCTGATCAGGGTTTATTGTCAGGAAATCCCCCCTTTCAGGGACTTCTTTGTCAGCATCCTCTAACCAGCCCTCAGCCCCACACCCCGGCCCCCTGCCAGAGGATGATTTCAAGGCTTTATGGAAATGAAAAGTTGCTCTTCTTCACAGGAAAAAAAAAAAAGATTGGGGGAGATAAAGTGATTAACACTTATTTTGTTCAGGAACCCATCTGAGCTACCATCCTTGAACACTCATTTGGCTTGTTGGAAGGGTAATCTCTTTCAGAAACATTGGACAGAATTGACCAATTCATTATGTATGTAAGTCTGCTTAAGAATGTTTAATTCAGTGTGCCCTCATCTCCTGGCTTCCTAATCTGCCTTGGCTATTCCATTCTCTTTGAGTTTCTGCAGCTCATTTTCCCCCTGATTATTGAAGCTTTCCCTAGACATTCCGGGCTTGGTGGAATCTTGATGAATAGATTTATGGGGAGGGGGTGCCCTCCTCTTTTAGTTGGTTGTTGAGAACCAGATTGTTCTGGGGTAATTAAACTTGGGAAGCTACAGGCTTAGGTATAAAAATATGAGACCACTTAAGCCAGTGAGAATGTTGGAGAATGAATGACAAGCAGTGGAAAATTTTTATAGAAAGTAACTACTTTAGGACAATATAAACACTCCTGCAGAATCACATGATGTATAGAGTGAATGAAGCAAGAACATAAAATGTTGGGAAAATGTTGAAAGAACATTAATGCGTACATGTGATACATACAACATGTGTGGACTTCCAGGGCTACAGAGCAGCACAGCCATGAGAAAAGCCTCCCCCTAGTTACTGCCTTCATAGTGCAAGCTCCCACCATCAAAAAACTGGTGAGATCAGTTCATAAGTGCTAGACAGTAGCCATTGATAGGAATTAGTATTTCCCTTTGTGTGCAGTCAGTGAACTTACTGATGTCTAAACATACTCTGTTAGCAAGTGTTCAGGTCCCTAGAGTAAATTTTGATTATATTATTTTGTCTGTGCTCTTTGACCTCAATAATTTTGGTAGGTACTCTGGGCTCCAGATAAGTTTTCTATGTCCTTGACAGTGGACAGATTTCAGAGAAAAGGGTAAAAAAGGAAGAAGAAAATGAAATCCCCCACAAAATAAGCATGTCTTTACTCCAAGAGCGTCTGTGGATGGTCAGCCTCCAAATCAGCCACCAAATTATACATCCATTAGAAGGATTCCCAACTCATTGTCTGCTGTATCTGATTGAATGTAATATGTAGCTCACTGCAGTGTAGGATTACCAGGATTTATACATTTTTCTTGCTTTTTTTTTGTTGTTGTTGTTTTTTAAGATTTTGAAACAAGAAGAACAAAGTAGAAATATTTTTTCTTTTGTGATTATTGGTCCAGCTTTGGAGACATCCTGGGAGATTATTATAATAGCAGGAGGATAATAGTGGGGTAGCTATGCCAAGGAGAGGAAATAGCATCACACTATGGGGTCAAAAGGCTGAAAGTGGGGGCTCAGAGCATAGAACTAGAGAAGGTGGAAGAGATTTTGAAAGGTCATGTCATGGTACAAAGATCCCCCTTCCTTTTCCTCTTCCTCCCTCCTTTTTCTTCCCTTCTCCTCCTTTGTAAAGTTTCTTGTGTGTTTGTTTTGTTTGCTTTTTTTTTGTTGTTTTTTGACAGTCTTTTTTTGTTTTTGTTTTTTGACACTCTTGTTTTGTTTTTGTTCTTTGTTAACTGTCTTGCTATGTAGCCCAGGCTGGTCTGGAAAGCCAGTTATCCTGCCTCAGCTTCTTTAGCAGGATTATAGGCACATAGCCAGGGTAAGGCTTTCTCATTTAAAACTAGGTAAAACACCCTGTGCTTCATGTGTTCTGTTTAGAAATGTAGCTGGGGTTGATGGGATGGTTTAAGGAAGACAAAGAGTGGCCATGTTCTTATAAGAGCTATCCCTTTTTTGCTTTCCGTGGGTAAAGAGGACATGTAAGTGTGTTTCCTTTAGTCTTGTTTAGTGAGTGCCAGAATATTCTCAGTCCTCATTAAGAGACTGTATCACTATGCACACGTACCGTGGTGATTGGAAATCATTTGCATTTACTGCTTCACCCATGTAAATCATAGTAATTTTAGGAAGAAAGAATTGCAAACATCTAAAAAATTCATTTGAATGCATTCCTCAAATTCCATTTTAATATATCCATTTCTTTCAGGCAGTCGAATGTCTTATCAGAATTATTTTTTAAAACTGAAATAGACCATTTTTAGGCTCTATTGGATTCTGCGAGTTATTAAATTTCATATCTTCCAGGGTTTATTTTTTTTCTGATGCCCATAGTTCAAGATAATGTTTTTTTAATACTACATGCAGAATTCCAGAGATTCATAATCGCTTATGACATCTTAATGTCCACAGTGACATTCCACTGGTCATATCCAACTGTGATAAACAGCTCTCTACTCTATAAAAGACGACAGTCACTAAGTAAATGCAGGAAAATGCAAACAGTCCTTCAGTGTTATGAATAATGTCACAGATCCTGAATGTTAATTTTAAAGAAAACACATGCTTAAATTTAAAGTTTATGCCTTCAGTGCATAGTCCTTTTATTCTTCCAGGAAAAAAAATCAAACAGCTATACTTTAAATGAATTTAATGAACTGCAAAGACTGACATTTTCACTATAAAAGTCACACTTCATTTAATGAGTAGTTAAATATTGATGCTATATTAAAATACAGGCAGAATAAAAATGGCACAATGGATTTCAAAATAGGAATTCAGAGTTCTTTTATGTTGAAAATTTCATGAACTAAAAAAAGTATCATTCATTACAATGTCTTCATAAACACAAATATTCTAGTGAAATAGAACATTAGCCGGCAGTACATAAATTCCTGTAGATAAACTGAGGTGAGTCTCTCTTTTCACTGTTTGATTCAATGTCTGTCTTAGCTGGCCTTGGCATCTAGCAATGGGGCTGGAATGATGGAGAGAGGAGACTCTAGTTGCCTTGCATTTACCTATTTCAGTAAGAGTGAAACAGCTGACTGTATGTATCAAGTGTAAAGGCATGCAAATGTCAGGTGCACTCCCTCTTGCTCAGGGCTCTTCTGTGGCTTCCTGAAAGTCTTGTGTGGCCTTAATTTAGTGTCTGCCTCTGTTGTCTGACACCTGTGCCTTTTCTGGCTTTGGACACATACTCATTTATTTCCCATCACTTGGAAATGTTTTAAACTCCCCTCCAGGCCTTTGGCTTATTTTCCTTTGCCCCTAACCCTATTTTTCCAGATCTTCTTCAGATCCTTCCTTCAAGGTCCTTTTCTCAGAGAACAGCCCATCTCAAATAGAATCCTTTCCCTTTTTGCTTGGTGAATTCAACCATTGCCTTGCTTCACTTTTCTCTGCAGTAACATACTGTTTTATGTATTTATTTTTGTTTGACTCTCTGAGGCTGAAGATAACCTCAAGGAGAGAGTCTTGTCTCCTTTGATTCTTAGTTTATTCCCAGAGCCAAGGACTGTCTCTAAAGGAGGCATTCTAGATATGTCTGCAATGCATGAATGAATGACAGAAAAGTAAGCTCTTAAGTGCACTTGGGATTTGTAAAGACAGTATTCCCTATGATAATTGAAAATGGGCCAGGCTTTGTTATGTGAAACTATTCTTGGGGAGATGTGGGCAGATGTCTACTCATCTCAGATGGGGAAATGACATACCAAAGTACAGATACCACCAAAGTCCAATGTGGTAAACCAATGAGTTTTATTGAGGTTACATACAGGAAGATGGATGAGAGGTTACTTATAAGAGAACAGTAACTCAAAGGCGGATGCATCACCAAAGGCCACCTCAGCATGGGTAAAAGCTCATGAAAGCAACTCAACAGGCTGGAGATTATCTTTTCCAGGTGGCTCAGTCCACTTAGGCCTCTAGCAGGGAACTGCCAGATCTCTGCTTCTTGTAGATAGCATTGCCTTGTCTGTCCGAGCCTCTTTTAGGCAGCTCAGCTTGCCCTAGTAGTTCTTACTGCTCATGAATGCTTGGGGAGTGAGAAGTCTGGTGAATTTGGTCAGTTTCAGGAACTTCCTGAAGCCTTTGACTTGTTTACTTTCTGAGATAATGAGCTTCTCTGCAAGATGGCATTTTGGTTTCTATTCTATTTCTCATATTTAATTTTAATTTCTGTTCCTATTTTTTACACATAGAAAATAGAAACAGAAATTAAAATTAAATTTATAGTCTCATGTAGCCCAGGCTGGCTTTGGATTCACTGTGTAGGAGATTCTGGCCAGGAAATTCTGGCCCTAACTCATGATCATCCTGCCTCCATCTCACTCCATGCTTAGATTATAGGTGCACACTACTATACACAGATAACTTTTGAAAAATTGTAAGCTGTAATTAGAAACTAAGGATTGTATATGACTTGTGTCTCATTTGCCTGCACTGGCTGAAGTAGATCCAGAGTTCCAACTCATTAGAAGACAAAGCCTGTGGGGCTCATGTTAATGAATGAAGAAGGTAAAGTACTTATATGTTACATGAGATGCTATTAATATTTGTAGACTGTATGTGTAAAATACTTTGTATGTGTAGTACTTTGTATGTGTAAGTACTGTATGTGTAAGTACTTTGTATGTATTAATAAATGTAATCCTCAACAACTTTGAATGTTCGAGAAATAGAGGCATGAGATAGAGGATACCAATATCATAGCAGGTAGGAATAGGTCAGGACTTTCAAGCCATCAGGCTGGTTCGAACATTTGTGCCTCTTATGTGCCTCTTCTCCCCAGGCTTTTCTTTAGGACCTTCCTGAGGCTCAGTGGGGTTGTAAAACCTAGATGGCAGAAGCTGGGGCACATAGAGTTTCTGATTCTGTATATCTGGGTGTGACCCAAAAGTTGATATTTCTGACAAGTTCCCAAGTGATGCTAGTGCTGTCCTCCTGTGTCACAGTTCGAGTCTCGCTGTCCTGAAGAATCCCATGACATCTGAAGGGACCAGGGTCTCTTGAGACTATTGTTTCCATTGGAACTTTGTAGATAGTTGACCTCTACACTCATACACACATCAATAATTGTGATGTCAGCACACATAGCCATGGACAGGCAACGAGTTCACAGATCTTGCCTTAGTTTATTTTCTGTTGTTGCAATAGAACATGTAAGAGCAGGTAACTTGTGTAGAAAAATGCCTTGTTTTGGCTCATGGTGTCAGTAGCTAGGCTGAGCAGTTGCTCCTAGTGAAGGCTGCATGCTCTGTCAGCTCACATCAGGGAATGGAAGGGAAGTGACTGTGTGAAAACATAAGCATGTGTGACTGGGAGGAGAGGTGATAGTCTCGCCGAGTAAGAACCCTCCTTGTGGGAACTAATTACTTCTGTGGGAAGGGATCCAGTCTGGAGAGAACTAACTGAGTCTCACAAGAAAGACATAAGCACTGGAGGGCTTAGAGGCCCTGGAACATAGTCACCTTTCAGTGGCCTTTCCTACCAACACCTTCCCTCTGGAAGTCATATCTCAGTATAATTTCAGAAGGGGCTAACCACAGTCAAACCATACAACAGACTACATCTAAAGCGAAGCATGTCCAGGAACCGCATGGGCTCATAGCATTGACGCTTTTGCCCCCAGCTGAAACAGTGACAGCATCTGTGTGCTTCTGAACATCTAGTGGAGAAGGCGGGTCTGTGAGCTGTGCGGGACTGGAGGACGCCAGGCAGTTTCTACTGTGGGTAGGCCCTTGCTTGGCTTTTTAAAGGCATTGTGTTTTTAAAACACACCGAGTCATTTCCCTCTCAGCCTCTGACTGCACCAGTGAGAAGATCTGTTTGGTGCTAACATGTCTTTAACACTTACCACTTGCTAATATTGCTTTTTAACGGAGTCGTTGTGCTGCAGGGAGAGGGGGTGGGGAGCACAATGCCGGTCTCAGCTTCAGTCCCTGCTGCAGCTGGTAGTCAGTCAGAATTAAACGGACGACTTTGCCTTTGCCATGTTGGTTTTCCATTTACAACATGAACTTTCCTTTTCTGAATAAAAGCACACATTTATTTTTATTCACATGGATGAATGAAAGAGAAATAAAGAGCCTCACAAATTTATAATCTTAACATTATAAATGCTTTGGAGAAAAACGTTCATGACATGTTTGCACTAAAATCTAGCCTCTACTGACATGAGACTGTTTTATTTTTAAATAATCAATTATCTGTTATTATTGTGTATGTATATGATGTGTGTGAGTGGAGTGCCCATGCCATGGTGTGCATTGGAGGTCAGAAGACAACCCTGGGAAGTCTGTTCTCCGTGTCTACCTTTGTGCACACCCAGGGACTTGAACTTGAGTCATCAGGCTCGTTTGGAGAATTCTTTACCCACTGAGCCATCTGTGTCAGCCTGTGACACTATTTTTTGTTTCTTGTCTCTTCTTTGTGTGAGTATTTAGACTCTTTGCTGCAGAAGCATTGACTAGAGGGATTATATAAGGTTGGCTTATGCTCATTTATCCCATCTTTGAATCTTGAAAAATCTCTCAAGAGCAAATTTGGCTCCAAGTTATTTTATAAAGAGGAGTGTGGACCTGCTTTCACTGACCAAATCCATGCAGGTAATCTATCAGTCACTGAAACTGACAGGCACGGATCTGAAGGAAGAGCTATGTAGGGCAACCATGCCTCGGAACAGCATTTCTCTGCTCTTGCTCGCTGTAAACAGCCAAAGGAGGTTGCATCATTGTTTAAGAAGCAGCATTGTGTGCCCTGCATAAGACAACCCTGCTGCCAGTTATCTTCTTTAAAACGTATCTCAGAGCAATGACAGCATAATAAAGCTCACTTTTGTGGTAAGATCAAAAGAATCCCATCAAGAGCTGGTTGGCTAAAAAGTATGTTTTTAGATTACATCCAGAACTTTCATTGCACTAACTGCTCTTGTAGTTCTATATTTGAGTTTTGTTTACTGAGGGTTTTACTTACCAGTCCTTCATAAGATTGGGCACGTTGGCTATACTGTGTCTTCATCTACTTTGCAGATTCCTTTAGTGATTGGTACTTTGATTCTGTGGACCTCTCGGCTGCATCACCCCTGTAAGAATTGTTGTCCACCCTTAAGCCTGTCTTCTCAATGAGAGAAGTAGATGTTTTCCCAACCATCACCTCTCTTTCATCTTTTGTGTAGTTAGAATTTACGTCTTTCACTCAACTCCTTCTAGCAGAGGTTTGGAAGGGGGGGATAGAAAACACTCAGATCTGTGTAGAAGATCCAGTGAGGTGTGATTGGGGCCTGCCCACCTCAGGGAGCCAAGAACACTGGTGAGAGTCCTCATTACCAGATAGCCACCTATCTGATGATAGGACCTAATCCTCTGGTAAGCTGGTTAATGCATCCTGGTGGGCCACCTGGCAGTGTCTTTTATCAGTTCCTTTGATGAATGGCCTAGCCATTATGACTCTAGTTTAAATAAGATGAAAGTGGTTGGGGAAAAAACTAGTTGTAGATTTCAATATGACATTGTGGACTCATGTAGGTCTGACAGGCTTTGAATAATAACTTGCGGTCTCCAAATATTTGAAGATGAGAGGAGACAGTTTAGCCCATCTATCTGCCCAGGACAGTTAGGGCTTGAGAAGGTGTTTTTACAAGCTTTGGTGGAGACAAGCCCCTTTGATCTTCTTGGTGTAATAGCTGCCCCATAATTCGTCTTCTCTATGAGGAAGGATTTCCTGGTGACTGACATCATGCCCTTCTGTCCCTTCCCCCAGCTTCTAAATCCAGGCTAATTAGTCATTGTCCTTTGTGTTCACACTCAAGTGTAAATTTTTGGAGGAAAAAAAAAATAGAAAGGATTTGACCAACCATAGACCATTAATGATCATTGACGTCATATTTGAATCAGAAATGTCATCTTGTCAGAGAAGAGAATGTTTGGAGGAAGCCATTCATTGTTGTGGGAGACATAAATCAAACAAAGTAGCTATTTAGTCTTAGTATTTGTGTTGTTCAAATGGGCATTAATCCCCCACTTCAGACTTACTCTGAGGTGTTCTTCATCCTCCTTCTGTGTAGTAGTGCATTTTACCAAAGTTAATGTAGACAGTTAAGGTATGTTGCTGACAATTCTGGTAAATGTTGGAATTCTTTATTAGAATACTGATATTGTGGCTTTGTTGTTAGGACAGATGCCATTAGCAGCAATATAGAGAAAATGTTTTATTAAATACTAATTTCATATGTTATTTAACAAGTAGCTGGCTTTGAACACATTAATCTCTCTTTTTAATTCAAGGTTGATGGTCTGGGTCTTACATATTGTAACCCTGAATAGGCCATTCAATAACTATGCAAAATATCTATTTCTCCCATGGGTATTTGCGCTTTGATATATTCTGATCCTTATTAAATTTAAACAGGATCAAATTTATACAGCTCTGGCAGAGATTTATTAAAATACACTGAATGGACAGCTTGTGGGAGCGCAGCGCACTGTAATAACATATGCCTTTTTACCAGAGAGCAGTAATTATTGAGAATCAAATAAATCTGTAGGAGGTTAAGTATATATGGAAAAGATATCAATTGCAGTTCTTCAAAACTAGCCTGGAATGTTTGAAGATGTGTTACTGTGCAAAATAATGAATGTCATCTTTTTAGACTCCAAATATTTAGCAGTGTTTGAAAATGCAGGTTTTAAGGAATGTTTTAAATTCCAAAAAGGGGGTGGTTCAACATTATCAGAAGTGTTACATGTGTTTAGCGTACTCCATCTGCACAAGCACCTGTTTTTCTACTTTGCCCTACTTTTTATTAAACCAAATTGAAAGCACATGTATTATTCTGTATGCAAGAATTTTTTTCTTCTTCTTTTTTTCTTAGCAGAAATCCATGTCTATTTTGGTTAGTGGTTTGGAAGAAAGACTATAGATGGCCCCTAAATAGGATTTTTTTTTATACTCTTAAACAGGTTTATGTTTTTAAAAATACCATTTTGTTCTTCCTCTTGTGTTTTTCGCCTCATGCTTTCACAGTGGTCTTGACATGCTGAGTGTGCTCAGGTCACAGTGGTGTCAGTTTGTTATATGATGTGATAGGATGGCACATCAGAGGATAATTAAGATTTAATACTGCACTCAACGGTAAGGGACGGTCAATCCTGTACGCAGGTGGTACACATACGATCATGGCGCCTCACACAGATACACACATAAAAATAATAAAAACACGAAAAAGAGACCCGTGCTCTGTTTCCTTGGAGTGTATACAACACTGGCCGTTTCTCCTTCATAATTTAAAAGTTCTGTTAACAGTGGCCTCTATGAGTCATTTTCCTTGCTCTGCTCTTAGACTGGGGTCAGCTGGCCACCACCAAGAAGGGGATCGGGCAGTCAGGTCTCTTCTTCTGGAACTGCTCTCCACGACTTCCTAGTTCTGCTGTAGAGATAGAAGCATAGCTGGGGGCGGACACCCTTCTTTCTTTGTTAAAAATCATATGTGTGAATGCTAAGCTGGACCAAGCCGAGGTGCCAGGGAACCAGGGTCATGTTTGGGAGGTGGTGAGTTAAGATACTCCTGAAAGCCCCCAGTGCCAGTGTGAGTTGGGCTGAGAATTGGCAGCTGGTAGTGCTGTGAGGTTGCAAATCTGTTTTCTGTTCCCTATGATGGTGTCTGAATTCTTTTAAAAATTGTTATTATTTCATGTATATGGCTGTTGTGTCTGAGTGTATGTATGTATGTGAACCACATGTATGCCCGGTCCCTGAGAGCTAGAGAAGGCAGCACTGGATTCCCTGCAACTGAAGTTATAGATGTTTGGGGCCTGGCATGTGGGTATTGGGAATGGAATCCAGGTTCTTTGGAAGGGCAGTAAGTACTCTTGACTGCTGAGCCATCTCTCCAGCCCCAGACTGAAATATTGTACTTATTTTCCCCTGACACTTGGTGATATATATATATATATATGTATATGTATGTATGTATGTATATATATGTGTGTGTGTGTGTGTGTGTGTGTGTGTCTGTATCATAAAGAGTATTTATTTTTTATGTTCTGTGAATGAGTATTTACGTATATTTATGTGTGTGTATGGACCATGTATGTGTCCTTTGCCTGTAGAGAACAGTAGAGGACATCAGATACCCTGGAACTAGTTACAGACGGTTGTCAGCTGCACATTGGGTGCTGGGAACAGAGCCAGAACCTCTGCAAAGTCAGCCAGTGCTCTTCACTGCTGAGCCACCTCGCGGTGTGTGGGTTTTAGGAGCATTGCTTTGTGAACACTTGATGGTATGCTGGGTTTCAATGCTAGCTAGTTTATGACCTCAGTAGGTCCTCCATAGGAGTTAGTCTGAGGAGTCAGTGCATTAGAATTCTCTGGTGTGAGGCAGAGACTGCTGTATTGGTTATAATTTACCTACAATACTGTTTGCCAGTTTTGGGTAAGTCATATCCATCACCACCATTTCCTTCTATGCGTTTGCTGTCAGTCCTCTGCCCCTGAGAGGCCACTATCACACGCCAACCAAACTGAATCAATTACTATGTAAGTGGTTAGGTAGACCAGTAAGCCTTTAGTGGGTGGCATATATATTTTGGTTTCAAATATTTTACTCTATTTTGGTACTGTTATTGGTAAGATGAGGAAGTTTCAGGGATTTGCTGTTGAATAAGACTTTATATTATTTGTAATGAAAAAGATTTGCTGAAATTTGTAGCTCTTGGCAGTTTCTCTCCTTCGTTGTTCATGGGCTGGATCTTTCTAAGTACACTGAAGTCGTAAATCCACTTCCTTTCACTTGTAGTTAATTAAAGGTTTGCATCTGTGTCTGTTTGTGATTGAAGGAAACCCTGTGATTTGTCTTCCACACAGCTAGCTGGAATTCTGTGGTGACAAGAGGCTGCTTCCATGGCCAGCTAATGAGAGCTATGGTAGTGTACGGACTCAGCTCCTCTAACCTGACAGTTGATTAAGAATATTAAACAAGACAATTCTTAAAACCTTAGTGTCTTAATGTTAAGCACTGGCTGGCTGTCATTCATCTTTGTGAAACTCAAACAATCTGACCTTTGAGGTCAGCTTGAAGAACCAGATGAACCTATCCTTTCAGTTCCTAAATACACAATCAGTTCTTTGGGGGTTCTTTCACTTTAAACGTGTATGTTTGAATTCTATGTAATGTAGGTGTGTGTATGTATGTGATTATCATGTTGTTTCTAATGCATTTAAGTTTAAGATGGTAAGGAAAGGGGGAAACCCCAAAAGTGACCCTGATTTTAGAAGTTAACCATTGGCTGAGAAGTTGACTGTGTCTTTAAGAAAGTTACTGGCAATTTATAAACAGTACTGATGTTGCTCCATGCCAGCAGAAACAGAACAGAAGCTGGTGTACACTGCTAGAGGTCTCCTCAGTACCCACAGAAAGGAGGTCAGAAGGGCGATGGGGAAAAGCTGCCTCATGCTCTTCTTCTGGCTTACCTGTTTGAGACAGAGGAGCAGGGTCACTTAGCATTACAGAGTCTTCACGTTGTCAGGAAGTCCTCCTGTGTCCGGTGCCACACTTGACCACTGAATGAGTCAGTAATCATGACTGTTATCTTCAGACTGAAATGTATCATGAGGGAGGACAAGAAACACTAAATGCCGAACTAATTCCTGGGGTGAGAGAGAAAAATATTTGTGCCAAGCATGATTTGAAAAAAAAAAAAGTTGTCAAAAAGTCCACACAGTTAGCTACCTACACTCAGAAAGTAACTCCCAAGAGTCTCTGTTCCATGCTAACAAAGCCACATGAGGTACTCAAAGCAATGCGTAAGGATGGAAAATTCAAGTCAAGAAAACTCACAGAATGTTGAACTTGTGAGTCGCATCTAACCAAATACAACTCTTCAGGACCAAGGACAGGGGCACAATCAGGGCTCTCCTCACTTAAATTTAAGTTGCATGGCTGTGCTTAGTAGTTATGTGCCTGTTGTGTTCACCCAGTCACATTAACTATCACATAGCTAATTGTACAGAATCAAGCATACTAGATCCATGCTTCCAATGTGTCCTCTTGAAACCTTTGGGAAAGCTATCTTTTTTTTTTTCCTTCCTGGTTATGCCACACAAGTACCATTTTTCTTGTTCATGATCAGCTTCACTACTTCTGAAGTGTGCTTTGTGACTGGAGTGGTGGTCAAGTATCAGTTGGGCATCTTGCTGGACCAAGTCCTAGCAGCTGGGTCTATACACATTGGCTGTGCCTGTTGGTTGAAACAGTACGTAAAGTACAGAAGAGGGTGTGCAATGTTGACCTGGGAAGGTGCCCACTTAGGCCCCCGTAGTTTAGAATTTGTCAAACAAGGGTCTGGCACAGCAGGAAAATGTAGATGTTGAGCCTGATAACCTCAGATTATCCACAGTTACCATGTATTAACTTTGTCTATTGGTTATATTATTTAGTATCTCTGAACATGATTTCCTCAGAAGTAAGGAGATGGCAATACCAACCTGAGTTCTGTGGTAAGGTTAATAGATAAAGAACATTTGAAAATAGGTGTAAATTCTTGTGGGTTTTTTTGTTGTTTGTTTGTTTGTTTGTTTTTGTAGTGGTAAATTGTTTACTCAGCCAGATTTTTTTTTCCTTCAGATGTTTAGGTTGCCAGGTTCTCAGTGTACCAGACATCTTCATCAGCAGATTTCTATCAAGACACGTGTGAGCAAATGCTCTAAAGTGGGCTTCCAGTTGTATTTTAGACTTCTTGCTGAGGGATAATACATACAACTACAAGTTACCACTATGTAGCTTTAAGAGTTTTCACAATTGCTTAAATTTTGTGAGGAGTCAAAGAAGCTGAGTAACGAGCCTTCCTGTATTTTAAAGTATATTTTGGATGCTGAAACTCTGCATTGGACATTCCATTCTCCAACTGTTGTCAATGGGCTAGAGTGAAATTGTAGGTTCAGAACAGTTCCAAAATGTCATTTCACATTTCCCGTGGGAACTAACCTTGACTGTGGGGCAGACATGGTCTGGGTTGGGAGCCTCTCATGAATGATCCCACTTTGACTACAAGAAACTTTAGGTTTCCATGCACCTTTCAACTCCCATTTCATCTGTGTTTTTGTACCTTTTAACTCATGCCCTTACCCTGGCAAAAGTGTTGGTTGTTTGAATGTTTGGGACATATGGGGCAGGGCTTAGAGATGCCTATACACTGACTATACAAAAATAGTCAACCTTTCGCTGCGATGACCCTTGCAGCTTCCATTGTCATAACAAATATTTACAGAACATAGGGAATTATTGCTCATTAGCTTATTATCATCTGTTGCTTGGAGGATGGTGCTATTCTTAGCAATAACTGGCCAGTGACAGGGGTGAAAGGGGCTCACCTTGTCCATACAATGTTCTCCAGTCCCTTCCGTCCTTCACCAAACTTATTAAACATTCTCTGGTATTTACTTTGGAGGAAACATGTTAGCTTGCCTACTTGTGTCTTTCTTTTCTCCGTTCCCTTCTCTTCCCTCTCCTTCCTCTCCTCCCCTCCCTCCACCTACCTTCCCGTACCGTACTCACACATTTTTAACTAGACAGCTCAGTCCTGACTCAGAACTTTAACATTTGTTGTTGCTTTCTTCTGGGAGGAATGCTCTTCAGAGCCTCCTTTGTAAGGCTAACATTCTATTTTCTGTGTCTCTGTTCAAAAGTACAACTTCTCTGAGGAAGTTCTTGTCAAGAGTGTCTTGCCCACCAAGTCACTTTTACTTGAATGTTACTTCCTTTGCCTGAAGTCTTAGGTCCTACACTCAGAAGTCCTCATTTTTCCAGGCATGGGTTGAAGTTGTTTGGATGCATATAGACATACAATAGTAATTGGAATGCAGTTATACAGTTAGTAGTGGTGTTGTCCACAGATGTGTTGAGCATAAGTGTTGCCATTTGAAGACAGAAGTTCAGGTTCCTGGTACACCTTTGAGAGTTCTTCATTTAGGTTGAAATCTTTGTAAGCCTGGTGAATGAATGCTCAACATACCAGCTTCCTACTTTTCCCTCATAGAAACCTCCTGGCAGTTTTTCAACTGTTTCTGGGGCAATTTTTTTTATCCTTCTGATTCAACTAAAACCAAATCAACTTGATTCATTTATTTGCCTTCTCTAGAATGTTCCCTGATTTCTGTAGTATGACTGTAAGAATTATCTTGCTCTTTCTGTGGTCTGATTACTCTTTCCTTGGTCAAAGGTGACTTGCCAAACACAGCCAAACAAATGCAAACCACAGATCATTTCTCACAACACTACCCTGGGGTGGTAAGGGGACTGTGGCTATCCATCTGTCTGTCTGTCTATCTTTTTTTTTTTTTTTAATTTTTAAATCAGGGACTAGGCAGAGTAGTGCTAGAACCTGGGACATCTAATTCCAAGTTCACTTTTCCACTATGAACCTGCCTCTCGGGAGTTCCCAGTCTATCCTGTCACCTGTCAGTCATCTGACAGCTATTCTGGTGTGAACTCAGAATTTTCTAAAAGTATTAGGGCAGAAAGGCTTTAACACACACATGGTTTGTTTATAAGCACACACCGAACTTTAAGTGATTAGAATCATCAAACTTCTTGAGGCCTTAAGGGTCACACTTCACATCCTCTTACTTCTCTGGACCTATTTGGGTTAAAGTTCCCAGTGCTTGATCTTTACACACCCACACCCACACACACTCTCACATACACACACACACACACACACACACACACAGAGAGAGAGAGAGAGAGAGAGAGAGAGAGAGAGAGAGAGAGAGAGAGAAACAAAAATGCAAGCCCATTCTTCATAAAGGAGCACGAGAGAGCTGGAGTGCCCAAGTCTAAACACTTGAGTTCTGCTAACTAACCTGTGCCTATGAGTATTTTCTCTCTACTCACTCTTTGTATCAGGATGCCTTTGTAGAAAGCATACCATACAGTTTCTGTCTTTGCTTTGAGCCTCCAGCCGTGGTCATGGAAGTTAAAATTAGTGCTCTTCTGGGGACACTCAGATGGTCCCGGGGCAGCCTGTGTGGGCAGGTCCTGAGACCTTTGGTGTCGTCAGGGCTGCTCTCTAGCCGTTCCTTACAGTATGTTTTCTGAGGACCATATACTTTCATGCAGATCTTGCTTTTCTTTTTTCTTCCCATCTCTACGAATGGAATCAGCATTTCTCCCAGGAGTTCCAATGCCTTTTATGAGAGAACAGAATTAAAGTCAAACAGAACAAAACAATTGACTGCTAAGAGTCCCGTTTCAAAGACGTCTAGATGAAAGAAATGACTTCCTGTCAAGCCATTTCAGGTAAAGAATTAGAAAGGGAATATATGTATCATTAGACATATCTAGATACTAGGTCATGAATTCCAGCAGCTATTTCACATTTAAGTAGAGCAACCTTAAATCTGTGTTTATTTTGTTATAATATGCACATCTATGTATTTCTTCATGAACTCTGGCTTCTTAAAAACATTATGTTGATTTCTCTTTTTAAATCTATTCGTCTTGTCCATTATTTTACTATAATCACTTTATTGTTAAAAATATTTTGAGGTTATCCATGCTTGTCCTAGGAGGGAGAAGAAAAACACATAAAACACTTTGACTTTTTATCATCTACGTAGTGTCATGTATGTAAAAACTTAATGTAGCTTTCATCTTTTCTTGGTAATGCAACCAGTATTTTTTTAAGGAACAAGGAAAGAAGGGTCGTGTCCTCAGGAGTTGAGAAAGAATATAGAGACCTTGTATTCAGAAAATCTAGTCTCACCATTACAAGTAGAAATATCTTTGGTTTGTGAGAGGGTAGTGCCAAGGGCTTTCACACTCATCTCTTGAATACCATGGTGCTGGCCGTTATTGCACTGGCTTGGGGTCATTGCTTTGGATCTTAGACTCGAGTTAACTGCATTAGTAGGTCTATGAATATTAGTCATTAGGTTTAATGTATTTACATTGGTGTGCTGAACGTTTGTTTTAACCAGTGCCTCACAGCTAATTCGATTATATGCATTTAAACAATGTGTGTGCACACTCACACACACACACACACACACACACACACACACACACACATGCATCCACATTAGGTCACATCATCTGGAGGAACTGTGTGTGACTGGCAAGTGTGAAATTGAATTTAGTTTGAGATTCTCTGTCTTAGGTAAAATATTTGAAAGAACATTGATAGTGAAAAGCAGTCTAGCCTTGGAAAAACTGGAACAAGAGGTCTGGATGTTAAAATTTCGTTTAAATGGTAAAACACTTAGAACTATGCTGAAGAATTTAGTTTTAGTGGGAAAACTTTAATTTGCCTATAACATGAGGTACAAGTTATTAATTGCGCCAAAGATAACATGCTAATTGGAAGGTTCGTCTATAGTTGTCAGAGGTTAACAGTGCACACTGACAGACTTGGAATAGAAACTAATTATATTATGTTCTGTAGAAGGAGTATTTTTACCCACGAGAGGAAGATACCTTATTATAGCCCTGTTTTTTCGTGCTTGAAAAAAGTCTTTTAGCTGTTCTTTGTAATAAAGCTGCAGCAGTGAGTCTTCACACCAGTGATGAAGGCATATAAATAGCAGGCCATGCCTCGCAGCCCCCGGCACAGTCACAGAGACAGTTCACACAAACGTTATGCATACTTGAGGCTTAGGCGAAAAGCCCACAGAGAGGAACCTTCTAGAAGTTTATCCCGCTTTGAAAGAAAATCACAACTATCAAGATTCCTGGAAATACTCCCAGTATTTCATTTTTAAATCCCAGATTGATTACAGTCTTCTTTTGATGAGGAGTTGGGCTTCTATATCCTCTTATTATTTTTCATAACCCCCTCCCGTGTGTATGTGTGTGTATGGCTGTGCGTATGTGTATATATGTGTGCGATTGTGTATGTATGTGCGTGTGGTATGTGTGTATATGTGTGTGTGCCTGTATGTGTAAACTTCATGAGGAAAAGATCTCATTTGGCTCACTGTTTCAGAGGGTTTAGTCCTTAACCCTGTTGCTTTGATGAAGCATGAGAGAGGAAACTGCCTTCTTCATGGACGCTGGGAGACAGGGAGAAAGGGAAAGAGTCTAGAATCCCAGTTATGCCCTCGAAGGCTGCCTGTGACTAACTTCCTCCCAGTTGGCCCTACTGCCTCCAAAAGATTCCGCCATGGCCTGATAGGGCCACAGACTAGGGACCATACTTTTAGCAGATGAGCTTTAGAGTGACATTAAGGATACAAACTATGGTAACATGAATGCAAATTGTAAAACCTTTAGGTACAACAATGAGGTTATTGAGGCTGTTTAGAGAACAATACAGTGATCACCCTGCTGAAGCCTACTTGGCTTCAGTGAAAGTTGTCAGTAATTGGGAATCCCTGTCTGTGGCCTTTTCACTGGCCACAGTAACTCCAATCTTCTCTTCCCTTCGAAAGGGTCACTTTCTTGACTTTCAGAGTCATCATTCTCTTGGTTTTTTGGGGATAGTGGTGGGGGATTTTATCTGTGATGGAGTGGGGCTGTTTTCTTTTGTTCTGTTTCCTCCTCCAGTATTATTTCTGCCTTACTCATATGGAAAAACCTCTTGTTTTTGTTACTGGGAAGTATATTCTCAACCCCACCCCAGCCCCTAATTTCTGTGTTTTGTGACAGAGTAGTTCATTCTGGCCTGGAGTTTAGATAGATCCACCTGCCTCTGCCTCCCACGTGCCGAGATTAAAGGTGTGTACCATCACACCCAGCTGGGTTGTCTTCTCTTGGTCGGAGGACTTTTGGATTGATCACTGCTGTTTTGCTGTCACCGGTGTTAGCCTTGTAAATATCCTTGTTAGCATTTGTCCTGAAATGTCTCTTTTCTTTTTCTTAGGAGTGTTGGAGGAAGCAGTTCACTCAGGAGTACTGAATTATTTTCTGGCGTGGTTATACTAATCTGTGGTTCTGAATTGGATCTCCCTGAGCTACACATGTGCTCCAAGTTAGGTCTTATGATAATATCTCCAGACATTTGTGTGATTAATCAACTGGACTCAAGTCAGCGGAAACGTACAAGGGAATCTCACAAGGACCGTGTGGTTACACAGTCTTTGCTTACAGCGCTTAGTCAGCGATGCCCAAACTCAGTAGTCTTGAGCAAATACTGAAGCGCAGACATTCATAAGCTTCAAGTTCATTTGTAAGGTTATAGTTAATGTCACAGCTTACTTGTAAGGTAGCTTAGCCAAATAATTTATCTCTTCCTGGGCCTCCTTTTGCTACTGAACAAGACTTGAAGACATTATTTACTTTCAAATAATCTAATCTAGAAATAACAAAAATTCAAAAAAAGCACTAAACTTAGTAAAATGTAGTTAAGATATACGTAAAACTTTTATGGCACATTTTTCTCAGTAGGTGGCTCTTGGACTGACCAGAACTTCGAGTTTTTAGTGACATTCCCTTTATTTCACTGATCTTCTTATAAAAAGTGTATTTTGTTTTCTTCAAATTCAGTTTTGAAGTCACATCTCTTCGGAGACTTATTTTGCTTACTAAAATGTGCAATTAAGTGTATTAATGAATTGGAGATGCCTATGACTCTGTGGTTGCCGTGAAAGTCATGGCACTTCTCTCTCTTTTTGAATGAAATGTATAAGTTTGAAAGCTATCAGGTTCACTCCGTGATTTTAGAAAGTTTTTCCCCCCTATAAAACATGCATATGTGTGCCTCAGTTTCAGATAAGGGGTGTCATACATTTTAGTAATGTGAACTGGATGGTTTCTTCGTTCTGTGAGTTGGCAGCCACTTTGTTGGAAGTTTGGAGTTTTTGGATTAGAACTCACTTCTCTGAGAGACTCTAGCCAAGGTTTCCAGCTACTTAAACCCATTAGCCCCTGTAACTTCCTGTTGTCTGCGCTGTGAAGTCAGCACCTACAGCACCACCTCTAAAAACTAGAACTTCATAGATGAAGTGCACTTAGAACACCATTCTGAGGAGAGTGAGGTTCCAAAGGAGACCACTAATGTTGTCTCTTAATCTCTGGGATGATCATAGCTAACAGGTTGTTATTGGAGTCGTTTGTAATAATCTCACTATTATCCCAGTGAGTATGGGGCCTTCTCCCTGTGCCTTGCCTACAGCCTGTGAGGAGTTTGAGTTCTGTACATGACCAATGTGTTTGTGGCGATGAATCAGTTGGTAAGGGGCTGGGTCCTCCGGTTCTGTGAATATATCACTGTTCAGAAACTCGAATTTATTAAAAGCCCCTAGTGTCCAAGGCCTTTGTTAGTCCTTTCAAATGCCTCCAGTCCTTCTGTGGTCCATTGCACCCCATCGCTTGATGGGGTGGGTGAAGATGAAGACTTTGGTAGATGACATGTCATCACACATATATGTCTGTGCTTACGTGTTGACTTCTCAGCTATGAGGGTTTTTGTTGTTATTGAGTTTTGGTTTTTGAGACAGTGTTTCACACTGTAACCCAGGCTGGCCTCTGGCCTGAGACAGTCCTGCTTCAGCCTGTAGAGAGTGAGATTGCAGCTGTGAGCCACCACACCTGGCTGATGTTTACCTTTTTGTTCCCTTCTTGATCTTTACCTTGAAATTGCCCTACTGGTTGGGATAATACTTTTTATCTGCTGGGCTTATTTTTATCTTTTAGCATTGTATTAGTTAACTTTTCCTGTTTCCATGACGGAAAATGGACTTAAGACACAATGGACTTAAGAGATGGAGAATTTATGTTTATTTAACATAAAATCGGGGTTCAGCCCACTGATGTTTGAGCAGGGCATGTGGTGCAGGAATGTGTGGTGGAGGAAAAGTTTTGCCTTGTGGTAGACAGCAAGCAGAGAGAAAGACTATACAGGAAGGAGAAAGAGTGAAATGTAGCTCCGGGGATTTGTCCTCAATAACCTTCTTCCTCTACACCTTGCCTCTCACGGCCCAATAATGTCATCCTGTTATGAACCCCTCAAGGGGATTAATCTACTGATTACATTATAGCTTTTATGATCTAATTGTTTCTGGAGCCATCACACACACACCCAAAGGTGTGATCCACTAATCCCTTATGTGGTTTTTTAGCCTAATCAAGTTGGCAGAATTAGCACTCACAGGTAGCTGGACATTTGTGTGCCTGGGCAACAGATCAGGAACTTTACTGTGTCTCAGGCACTATACTGTCAAGACTTGATACCAAGAGGAGTTTTGCACATTGTTCACGTGTGAAAAAAATTAAGTTTTGATTGCTCCTCCCAAAGTTTTTTGTTATATGTAAAAAAGCTTCAGAGTTCAGAATAGAGGCTTTTCTCCAGTAGTAACTGGAATTTTGGAGAAGCCATTCAAGTTTAAGTTAAAACTCATCACCCAGATTACAGAAAGGCTTCTACAAGAAAGATTGGGGTTGTCTTAGAAGATTTGAATTCTTAACTGTATTAGCTGGTTTGATGCCGTTTTGGTTGTTCTGCAGTCTCCAGAAAGCACTTGAGTTCATTGGATGGGAACCAAAGCAGTTAGTATTGTGTGTGTGTGTGTGTGTGTGTGTGTGTGTGTGTGTGTGTGGTCAAAATCTAAAAATCCACTCTGGCCTGTATTGTCTATCATAATCTGAATTGCTCTTAGGCTCCAAGATTGCCACTGACTTTGTTTAATGCTTGTGTGGAGTCTGGCATCCTGAAGTTATTGTAGCTAAAGAGAGAAACAAGCAAGTACGTAAGTGACCCCTCCCAAGACAGTCAGTAAGGGGGTTTTCCCTGGAGGTGTGGCTGGAGCAAATCAATCACTCAGTGCTTGATCCCATGTGCTTGCTTTGGTTCTTAGCTATATTCCCCCTGAAAGGAGGACAGGCGCATGGGGAGTGGCAGGAGTCCCACCTGGTTCTCTTTTCATTAGTCTTCTCACCTTCCTTCTTTAAAAGATGTTGACCTTTGGGCATATTTTAGGCATGAACCTGCTGAAATTACCTCAGGCCACTTCCCTGGGTCCATTCCTTTGCCTTAGCCCCTTCCATCTCTCACTGATCTTTGACCTGTCCATCCCAGTCTTCAAGAGGGAAGCTTCTGTATCCACAGTCGCCTTTAGACCTCATCTTGGCTTTGACATGCCTCTCGTAAGCAGGGAGACTGTAGAGATGGCCTGGTGCTCAGCTGGCAGTAGGTGGATCTGTGTGCGCATGATCATTTCCCATTTCTCCTTATTTTCAGTTGTGAGCGTCTGAGAGGAATAAATGCAAGCGTCTTCGCCTTCTTGAAGCAACAAACACGGTTGCAGTAGCTGGCACACACTGCCCTCATGTTCAGTTTTCCTAAAAGAAGCTTCCTAATCTTTGCACTCTCGTGACCTATTTCTTATTAAATGTCTCATGCTATAATGAATGTGGTGGTGATGAGTTTGTGCGAGAACAGATGCAAGCATAGGTCTTCTTGATTTGAGAAACAACAGAAAAGCAGACCCCGGCGTGATGACTGTATTATGGCGTGTATTTGTGAGATGAATTTGTTATTGCCTGCCACGATGGACTCGTTTGAATTCGACGGTATGCTTGTTGTTGGGTTATTGCATTACAGCACTGAAGCTGGCTGCTTTACAGTGTGTGGTGTGTTGTTGCTGTAGCCTTTTGTTGTTGTTGCTTCAAATAATGTGAATAGCTCTTTTTAATTTTTTTGACGTTTTAAAATTAAAATACAGTCACATAATTTCTCATTTCTCCTCCCCTTTCTTCCTTCCAATCCCTCTCAAAACTCCTCTCCCTTGTCCCTTTTCAAATCCATGGATTCTTTTTACTTATTTGTTATTGTTTTTTTCTCTCTCTCTTTCTCTCTTTCTCTCTCACACACACACAACCCACTGAGTCCATTTGGTGTTGTGTTTATGGTCATGATTGCAGGGATGATAGCTTGCTATTGGATAAGTAATAAAGGTTCATCCCTGAGGATGACTGATTTTTTCTCCCTCTGCACTGTCTTCAGTTGCCTGTAGTTCAGTTGTGGGGGGGCATGGTGAGAATTTCCCCTTTCACATTACCATATCAATTCCCGTTGTCATTGTTCAGGTCTTCCTTAGGCCACCATGTTGTTGATGTATCACAGGTATAGCTTCTCTCTCAATTCTAGGAGGCCCAGTCTGACATCAGGCTTCTTGATCCTGTGGTTTTACAATCTCTTTGCCCTCTTCCATGATGTCTCCTGAGAATTAGGTCCTAATGCAGGAGCTGTGGAGTATGTGTATCCGCTGGGAGTGGGTACCTACGATTGGATGTCCTCTGCATTCTGACCAGTTGTGGGTTCTGTAGTGGTCTCTGTCTGCTTTCTAAGTACTTACACTTAGACCCCGGAGAAGAGTAGCTGTCACTCCTTACCCAAAAGCTCTTTTTATTCACTTCTCACTTTTTTTTTTGGTAGTTGTGGAATGGAGGCTAGGTAGACCTTTCCCTAGAAAACCCAAGAGTGCAGTTTAAATCCTAATTGTTCCTTCCCATTGTCCCTTATTTTTGTAAAGCATTGTACTTGAATTTGGAAGCTAAGGTTGCATTTTGCCATCTCCCTCAGTCATTTACTCAAGGTGAATCTGCTCTGGCTGATGTTGTACTGTAATAGCCCTGGTTATAAGTTATAAGTTAAAAGCAACACTTGGGGTGGGGATTAGTGGTAGGTGGGGTTACATGTGACTATGCTAAGTAGCCTTTGCCTATCCATATGTGCAACCCTGACAGTTAGACCTTATGGGTTAGGAGCGTCATGTCTTGATTTTACCAGTTGAGAAACTGACATCTGAAGGTCAACACTGTTGTAGAACTCAGCTCTTCTCGGCTCTGTGGCCCTTCTTTCTTCATTCTGCATTTTCATGCCTGTTAGTTTTCTTTAATGAACAAACATGATTGTCATAATAAGCTATAATCAATGCCATCTTTAGAAAAATAGATATTTTCAATCAAGCAAACTAGCTCAGGAATTGTTCCTCACTTTTTTTTTATTAAAGTTTTATTAGAACAGAGGTACACTCAGTTATTCATTGTCTGTCTTCTATGTTGCTTTCATATAAGGGCTAAATAGTTGCAAAATTGACCAGATAGTTCACAGAACCTGTAGTAGTCCTTCTCTTGTCCTTTGTCTGGTTTAAAGTAGAACTTGAGAGCTAGGTATGATGGTGCATACATATAATGCCAACACTTGAGAGGCTGAGGCAGGCAGATCAAGAGTTTAAGGTCAGTCTGGGCTACCTGAGATTTAGTATCACTCAGCCAAAATTATATTTATTGCAAGAAGTGATACTATTTTGGTATTGTGTTTAAAAGTTGCCCAGATACTTTTTATTGTTGTTTTGAGGCAGGGCTTCACTCTATAGCCCAGGTTAGTCTGGTATTTACTAAACTGGCCAGGCAAACCATTGGGTAATTTTTTTTTCTCTTGAAATGTTTTTCAGTCTGTGCTTTTGGTGAAAATAGGCTTTCAAACTTGGACAGAAATTTCCTTGGTTTTTTTTTTTTTCCCTTGAGGACCTACTTTTAGAGGAGGTGGTGATCTGTGCCATTCATGCTGCTGGTTTTCTTACTGAAAAGCTGAATTTCTGGCCACATAAAAGGAAAAAGCCATTTAGAAATGGAGGTGAAACTTAAAGCATGGAAAGACATGGACTTTGCCACCCAGCTTACTTTTTTTTTCCTTGTTTGTTCTAGCTAGGGTTCTGTTGTGGTGATAAACACCATGAAAAACACTATGGGCAGGTTTATTTTGGCTTACAGTTTATAGTCTGTCACTGATGGAAGGCAGGGTAGGAACTCAAGGCAAGAACCTGGAGGAAGGAACTGAAACAGAGCCTGTAGAGGAATGCTGCGTCCTGGCTTGCTCCTCACAGCTTGCTCAGCCTGCTTTGATGTACAACCCAGAACCACCGGCCCAGTGGCAGCACCATCCATCCTTATGGAGGCACTTTCTTATTTGATGTTCTTCCTTCCCAAATGGCCCCAGTTTGTTTCAAGTTGACAAACTAGTAACGGGGACACTGTTTTACATTGAGGTCCTGTTCCTGGATGGTTGCTATTTTCCTTTTAGTGTTCCTGGTCAGTACTGGGTGCTCAGGGATGCTATGTGTCTGGTGAGCTTGGAGGGATCTTTTAGAAAGAAACAGATTTTCAGTGTGTGAGAAGCAGTGTGTTGCCAAGTCACTGGCAATGCATGGAATCTTTCTCCTGTATTGACATAAGTCCAGTTTCCTGGCTGTTTGTGTAACTGGAAGCTTTGACGCTCTCTTAACCTTTCTCTCTTGCCCGTTTACCATAGGTAGTGGCCAGGAGTTAGTGTCACATAGGTTTCCATAGGAAGGTTGTCGTGGGAAGCCTTAGTTACCTATCAAGTTGTCTGGTGAAGATCATCTTAGATAGGGAAGGATGTTAAAAGGAGCTTGTTCAACTCAGTGTCTTAAGGCAATACTTTCCCTAATTTGGTCCACACAGCTCCATAAGTTTTTGTCAGGACTGGAGCAGAGTATGTTAATGATTTGATGTTTCCATGATTGTTTTTCTATTATCATTTTTGGCATGTTTTGACATATGAGTAACAAATTAAAGTGGCATAGATTGTGCATTCCGTTTATCAGTAAACAAACCTGTTGTGTGCTGGAGGTGGAGACTCCTAATCCTAGAAAGACAATGAGGTAGCTCAAAGTGGACTGGAGAGCCTGTTGGTCTGCATCCCCATGTGGCCTCGGCTGCAGTCCTTGCTTTATCCATCTGTAGAATGGGTAGAGTGGGTGCCCTGGCTTACTGGTTTTTGTGAGGCATTAGTGAATACAGAAACTCTTTCCATCTGCTGATGCATGGAAATATGCAGACATTAATCACCACTGCATGTATGATAATCTTTAGTTGAGATACTGTATGAACATTGCTGAAGACTATTTAGTTGTGTTTACGGATCACCCAGTCCTTATTTGAGTTCAGACTTTCTTGTTTATAACCACGCAGCAGTTACTTACCTAAGCAGTCCGGACATCGCTTTTGTAGTTATCCATGGGTAAACTGATACTGTATCTCACTTATTTGGGCACATGGTTTTTCATATTTTAATATGCCTGCAGTTGAATTCTGTCATATGACCTATGGGGTCATAGGTTTTACATAATGTCATAGTTTCTACCTCATAAGGATATTCTCAAGGATAAAAAGAGTGATTAATGGGAAATTATTAGTATAATACACACCACCTAGAAGCTACTTAATAAATATTAAGGTAGTAGTAGTAGCCGCAGTATTCAGAAAGGGAAGGGAGAAAGCAAAACACAACAGTGGTTGGAGGGCTTTGAAGACCAGCCCTGACTTAACTGTGGTTACATGAACATTTCCATGTTCATGGCTCTCAGAAGAACCCCTGTGATACTGAACTTGATTAACCGGGAAGCATTTGAAGCAATGCACACATCTCTGGGATGTTTGTGCTATTGGCTTATCTGATGGAGTGCTGATGAAGCAGTACCCGTAACTGTCGCTCATCAGAGTACTGAGCATTGTAAGTCTGTGCCAGGAGTCAACATCTGTGCTGAGGAAGTGATACTCATGGGACACAACTGCCTCACCCACTCACTCACACACTCTTGATATTTCTGTTTGGCAGCTCCACCTCTTCCAATAATGAAAATGCGTACACACTAAAAAGGAAGGTCTTATCATGTAGGTAAAATACGATGCTGACTCCCTTTGCCAACTAAACACTAACAATTTTGTTTTTGAACTCTGAAAAATTCGGCATAATCTCTTTTGTTTGGAAAAGACATGCGTGATCAGCCATCCCTTTCCCAGTCCTAGAGGGCTCTCATGTTCAAGGCTAGAGATGGCTGCTTGTCATGGTTTCTTCTTTCTTCTTCTCTCAGGATGGTCACTCTCAGAACCCGATGGAGAACAGCCTTAGAATAAAGCCTTTGGGAAAGGCAGTGTGGTCTTTGTCAGTAACTGAGGTGGCAGTGGGCTTAGCCTCTTCACTGACCTGTTGGGACAGGGATGCGTGTGAAGTCATGGGGAAGCATGTTTTCATACATCGATAAAAGCAAAGTCTAAGTGAACACTGTTCTGCCAGGTGGAGCTATCCGCAGGCGGGTTATGGGTCCTGCAGCCTACGGGGGGCGGGAAGGTTGGTTTACAAATAATCAGATTGAGACCTGTTATTTGGCATGACTTGGCATCCTTGTTATTTGACATGAGGGATACCAGGCTCTTCCCTCCAAATCTTCAGGCAGGTTATTTCTCCTTTTGTTTGTTGTTGATCTGTAGACTCCTCTGTCTGGTCCATAAGAGTGGGATTCTTCATATTCTTCCCGCTCTTAGCTTATTTATGGTTTTGTTTTGAAAGCAGAAGATCTTGTGTTACCATTCCCCTTCAACAATGCTTTACTTTACGTTGTGGGTACCTGGAAACGTTCCTGGATGGGTTGTCTCTGTAGGAATTCACAAGGTCTGGGTTTTGCAGGTCTTTTTCAAGTAAATGCTGCCAGGCTTCGTGCGAGCAGCTGTCTGAATTGCCGGGACTCTGGTGTGGAACACCTAATTCCCTTCTGTTGCTTACTGGCTTTCTAATTTTACCCCTGTGATCATAGTTGTAAAACCCAATTTCCAAGGGGTCTTGTGAATCCTATTAGTAGCTCTGTGTTATAATAGCAATTTTATATTGCATTGGTATTCATTTTCACTATTATGGAATAATCAAATCAGCACCTCTCTTATTATGCCACCGAAATAGAAAATAATGGGACTGTAATGTAAAACTGCTAATGTGATGAAACTCGCTCATTGTGCTAGGGAAAGAATGTCCTCCTTTCTTGTTCCAGCTCACTTGAAACTGTGATTGAGGAAGGAAATGGAAGGCATTTCTACATCTGTGATAAGGCCCTGCGAACATCCTTCGTTTGAATATGTAATTGTCTTTTGATGGCTTTGGGTACTTGTATGCACACCTGGAGGCCTTTCCCTGCCACGGTGGCCAATGAGCTGGCAACAGGGTTGCTGTGTGGACTGGTTTTGTGCTGTGGTTTCTCTTTTAATCATGAGAAATGTTTGATGTCTCTTTGCTTGCAGAAGAATTGTGCCCTCTCCCTTGCTCATCAAGGCCTTCCTGCGTTGTTGTTGTTGTTGTTGTTGTTTAATCATGAAGAGTGTACTTCGGGTACATCATTAGAGACTGCCACAGCCCCCGCAGGTCCTGAGTTGACAGGGATGGTGGGAGGCAGGTCAAGTGCCTGCCTAATGAAGACGAATGAAGAAAATTGCCAGGACCAGGATCGTGCAGGGGCTCTCAGCCCAGGTTGTTGGAAGTGTGAGGGAACCTCATCGCTTCATTTATCAGTGTCATATTTGGGCTAAAAGTGAGCAGTATTGTTCTCATTTCTCCCAGATGGATAGGTCAACTTTAATATTTATTGTTCTTGTAGAACATTTGTTTGATGTATTTCCATTAGCTAGGCAATAATAGAAAAGCAGTGGAGAGAGACACGAAACAGTTCCCTTCCTATTTGGTTGAAATACAGCACACACCAGTGTGTAACTACGGCCCGAAGTGCCATTGATTCCCTTCCCCCTTTGGCTGATGACGTGATTGTATATATTAAAGAGTCCCATGGAAATAATGGAAGCAGCATGAATATAATACATATTGAGAGCAGCTGGCGGGGTATAAATTGTGTTGTCTTTTGAATTTCATGATTTGGTCATATAATTGGTGAATTTCTCTTGGCTGTATATTCAATTCTTGGTCTAATATCATATTTTAGGATGGGAATAATGTGCACTGGATTGCTTCATCCCCTGGGCTCTACAACGAATCTCAAGAAAGCTAAAAATTTCGAGAGAGAGCAAATTGTTTTCAGTAGCTGAATAATGTTGATTATTTTCTTTGTATCTTTGGGGGAACCAATACCCTGTTATAAAAAGTATTTTCCCATATGTTTAGAATATATGAAAGATAAGACCTGAAGTATTGAAAAAATATCCTCAGTGAGAACAGCTAGCTCCTCATTTCTCAGCTGATATTCACATTTTGCAGGAATCTGGATGTTAGAGTATTATTTTATACCCTGGAACAAACCTAGCTTTTTGTGAGGTAGGTGTTGTCTTAAGTGCAAAGCAAACATCTTAGCCATATGTTTCTATAATTTAAATTAATTTGGTACAGTCATACTGTTAATCTTCAGTGACTTGTTGATTGGCATTTTGCAGACATATTTCTGGAAGACTCCCAATGCCGTTTTCTGCAGCCTTTCTGGCAGTAGCAAAGAGCAACATTTCCACAAATTGGAATCTTGTACAGCACTGGGAAGCGAGCCAAGATTTAAATTAGACAATAACCTCTGCTCTGTATATAGCTCCCATTCTTCAGCTGTAGGCAGAGTGATTTGTTTAATACAGTCAGCCCTGTACCATATAATAGACTGATGTATGAGTCACTGCTTGGCAATGTGTGTTTCTTAAATTTATATAGATTGAACAACCGGTTGGTAATGTACTTCGTTACAGTGCTACAGACAATAACTATTAGCAGGGCTGAAGCCGCCTGCAAGGGCCGTGCTGGGGAGGTGTTTGTGAGAATCCTGAAGGACTGTGATCTTTTTGCTTTTTTGTTTTTTGTATTTTTTTTTTAAGAATGCTTCTCCATTTCAGGCTAAGAGACTTCTATTTCATAAACACGAGCGTACTTCTCTTATTTTTTTTTATTTTTATTTTTTTTAAAGCAAAGCAGCCATAAAAGTTTTATGTTATAGTTTTCTGTTTCTCATTTTTTATTTGTTTAAAATTGAATTAGGGGAACCTAATTTGCTTCAAAAATTAAACTAAACATCAGTCTGCTTTTGGGGCAAGACCATTTGGTTGTGGTTTTGCATGTGGGCATGTGAGTGTTTAAACATTAGCTGTTTCTTTTAAAGGAACATTGGTGTAACTGCAGATTTAACCGTGTTTTCCAGGTTGGACTGTGTCCCTGGCCTTAGCTGTTCACATGCTGAAAGAGACCTTTCTGAACAAAGATCTTTTCTTGAGAGAAGAGCTTGTGCTCCAAGTTCAGTTCATGTTTATTTAAAAGATTAAAATCATTAGTCCAGATCTCACTTTTTCTTCACTTTTTTTTTAAGGTCCAAAAGAAAATTGATTTTGCGTTCCATGAAAGTGGGGTCTGAAAGAGTATATTCAGGGATGCACAAACAGAGGCAATGTAAAAACTGTGTGTGCAGCTGAACAAAGCAATTCTGTTTTACTGAGTCTGGGTGTGAAATATTCTGAACAGAATTGTCACCTGCCTTATGAAAGCACTTCTTTTTTAAGGCACAGGGATCATTTTAATCTGAAATATTTTAATGCTTTTTGTTGTTGTTTTGCTTTGGGTTGGGGGGGAGGCTTTTTTTTTTTTTTACCTCTGCCAACTGAAGCATTTATAAAATAACATATTCTGTAAATATTGAACAATACAAAGACATCTTTCATAACAGTTTATAGTGTGCTGCCTGTGCTCAGTGGGAGCCAAGCAGTAGTTAGTGGCAAATGATATGCCAATCAAAAATTATTATTGCGAGTGTAACCTGGTGTAATGCAGTGTCTTATCTGGAAGTGTCAACTTGATAGAAGCCAACTCTTTGTCTTTTAGAGTTAAGCTCTTGTTTGCCCTCAGTTAATTCTGTCTCCCAAAGGCTCATTTGAATTGCATGAAGGATAATCTGCTTGACAGTTTTATACATTTAAACAATCTTGATTATATGGTATTTTACATGTTTTTTAAGCTCCCAGTTACTATTTTATGTAGGCTTTTAAAGAAGTCCTTAGTCAGTAAAAGAATGAGCGAAATTGATAGGTAGAATCTGATACCCCGTGAACATCATTTGGTGGAACTGGATAGGGCCTCGTCTCAGGGACGGTCTTGTTTGATCATTGATGAGGGATGGCAGTCCGCTCAGAACCGCTTCTACTACAACTCCAGTGAATAAATGAAAGAAAACACAGCATCTGAGTTTCCATGCATGGGATGGAGATTGGAGGCAATCTTCTGCCCCCCATGACTTAAACTGGATAATTTCAAGATGAATTTTGGTTGAGGATCAAGAACCCTGCTGCAGGAATTTGGAGAGCATCTCTGTGTTAGCTGTCCTCTGGAAGGGCATGGGTGTGCACTCATGCTGTGGGTCGTAACGAGCTAACCATCTGGTACCAGGCACACTGGCTTCCAATCCTGGACCTACCACAGGTTCATGTGCTAGGTGAGTTTTGAACGGGCTGCTCCCTGGCCTCTCTTAGAAGCTGCACCTGTACACAGAAGGGAAGGGAATACTTTCCCTCTAGGGTCACCATCAAGGCAAGATGAACGGCGAGGTCCGTATGTGCTGCTGTTGCTGTGGGGTATCTTTCCAACTGTAAAGCCAGTAAGATCTGGAAAAGGGGCCCTGAGACGTCACTTTGTTGCCTTCTTTTCTTGCACTGGCATACTGCTAGGTGGTGGTTGTTGGGAAATCACATTGCTGTTCTTAACATTTGGAGGAAAGGAATTTGAAGAGAAATAAGGCATCAAGGAATTGCACCTTGAGGGAATAAGGAGCTGGTAGGTGGGATTTGAACCCTTGTCCTTGACTTGAACCCAGGGGCCAGTAGAAATGTAAGAGAAGAATATTTCCTGTTCACTTAGAAGAATAACTTCTTCACAGAAGACCTGTTCATTCCCACTACCGGTAGGGTGCTGAGGACAGTGTAATGAATGAGGGAATTAATCCACGAAGCTATTTGAAGCTATTTCCCTTCTCCCCATGAGCATAGGGCTGAGGTGGATGGCTTGTCCCAGGACAACATGCCAAGGGAAAACCACTGTCCTCCAGGACCCTCCATTCAGGTCGGTGAAGTAACGGCCTGGTGTAACAGTGGTGAGTCAGTATTGATTGGCAGAGATGGAGCAAGTGATGTAACCAAGCGCAAAGGAGTGCAGCCTAATATGGACAGCATGGAAGTGCCGAGAGGAGGATTTGGAGAGGGAGTTTTCACTAGAGAAATGGACTCGATGGGAAATGTGAAGGGCAAAACAAACAAACAAAAGAAAACAAAGAGTGACTTAAGATACGCACAGCTCCTGATATGGCTGCAAACATGGAGGTAGAAAAGCATGAGCAGGAGACAATAGTTCTGCTTCAATGCTGATAGGGACTAGGCCTGCGGTGTATAAGCAATGAAATGTAACGGAAGTCTATTCTTTGTCAGCTTAAAGACATGTATGTTACTCTGGTTAGCTGTCAGGAGGATTTTTATTGTCAATTGTAATATAATTGTGTTATATCCTCCAACCCTCCATTGGCCCCCGATTTGTACTCTCTTTCAAATTCATTTTCTCTTTTTTCTTTAATTGGTATGTGTGTGTGTGGTGTGTGTTTACAACCTGCTCAGTCCATGTAATGTTATTTATATGTGTATGTTTTCATGGTTGGCCATTGGGTATTGGTTAACCAATTGGTGCCATCTTTTCTGGGGAAGACTGTTTATGAGGCCTCATGAGATTTCCCATGCTATCGTGTCTATTGGTGTCATCCTTGCTCAGGTCATGTTTAAGCAGTCGTACTGATGAGACTTCATGGGTATTGCTTCTGATATTTCTAGGAGACACAGTTTCATAGTAAACTCCTCGTTCTTCTACCTCTTAAATTCTCCTGCCCCCCTCTTCCACAGTGATTCATGAGCCTCATGTTTAGGAGTTCTGTTGTAGATGTATCAATTGGGCTGGGCTCTATAATTCTGCATTTTGATGGGTTGTATTTTTCTGTAATGGTCTTCTGTTGCAAAAAGAAGTTCCCTCAGTGAAGAGTTGAGGATTACACTTAGAGACAGGTTCTTACTGGAACTCACTATGTAGATCAGGTTGGCCTCAAACCTGTAGAAATCTTCCTGTTTCTGCCTCCTGAGTGGTAGCCTTAAACCTTGTTAAGTGTCTTACATTCTTGGGTCCCCAAATGAGATTCTTTCACTCACTTTGCATTCAGCAAGAACCACATGCAAGGCCTGGTCCAGAAGCTAAAGAGCTGGCATCAGCACAGACCCTTCTGAAAGACCTTCCAGAAAAGACCAAGCTGAACCTGCCACAAGTAACAAGCACTCTGCTTTGTCACAATTAAAGAGTTCTCTGGGAACTGAAAGAAGTGAGGTCAAAGTTATTCTTACAGTTATGTGTGAAAAGATCTTAGTTGGGATAGGATAGTTAGTAAGAAAAAAAAAAAAACCCGTTCTGCTAACATATGAAACTCAGGCCATTCCATGTTGGTGAAGGTGAATGTTTAACCAGCAGGTGTTCAAAGCAGGAGTTACAAACAGTGAGGAGGTGTCTCCCATGTTGACAGTGAGCATCAGGGGTGTGGCAGGGACTGAGGAGCTGCCTGGCTGATTGTACTTATAAACTGGCCAGGGTTTGGGAGATAATCCCTTCTTTTCTTTCAGAGAAACCAGGAGAATTTGCCTAGAAGGTTTGGTTTCCAGAGGTAGAGACAGAGGGTCCCTGAATGAGAAGGGCTGTCCTCTAACTGTTGTGGTTTTGGGGAAGATGCACCGCTGAGGACTTTTTCTTCTGCGAAGAGGGCTCAGGGAGGACAGACGAACGTGTTCAGGCTTGTCAAATATTTATAACCAGTTGTCTTTATTCTTGCCAGTAGGCAATTCTCCTCAGATGATACTTGGTTTACAGTGTGTTCTGTTGCTTTTCATCAGCAGTTTATTTACCTGTTTATTTTTTGAAACTTCTCCCAGGAGCTCACCATGACGACCTTCATTTTATAGTTCAGTGTATGGATAGGCTGAATTTGAATAGGAATTGCAGCCCCTCCCCAAGGAAGCAGGTGGGTGTGAATGTGGAGTAGGTGTGTGTGTGGGGGGGGTGGTTTTGCATGCGTGTGCACAAGGGCCCAAACTTACTTTGCTGGATATCCATATTTTATCTATTTCTCACTAGTGCTTTAACTGCTTCAACTGTGGTTTTGTTGCTTTGAGACAGGATCTCATTATGTGTCTCAGGCTGGCTTGGAACTCACGTCCTCTAGCCACCATGATTCTACACAAGGTTTTTGTTTTTGTTTTTCTTTTCTTTTGTTTTTGCAGTATATGTTCCCAGGTATCTTTGTGCCAGTTTTAAGTCATTGGTTTCAGGTACCTACTGGAGTGGGTCACAGGTGGGTGTTGAGGAGGCTAAGAGAAGTTGGGTTCTGTCTGCTCATTCAGTGTTCTATTAAAATCACTTGTGAGGATAAAGGGGGGAACCCCACCTGGGACCATCAAGAGGGGACCTACCTGTTTTGTCTTCAGAAGCATTCTTTTCATCTGACTGTTTACAGAAAATAATCTTGGTGATCTTTCTTGTTCTTCCCTCCCCCAAGTCTAGCTTATGACTCAGGAAAAGAAATTGAAGGTTAAGAGAGTCCCGTGTTCAGGGGCAAAAATAAAGATGCTTTCCTCATCCCACAGTTCAAAAATAAAGATCAGGCCTTTTGTTACCTGCCTGTGTGAAGCCCAGAGTGACTGAACTGGAAAGGGAAGGAGAATGGGTTCCTTTTGATTGGCTGTTGGCTGTAGGCTCCATAATTGATATAAAAATTTAGTTTCTATGTGAAAGTGAAAGTTAAGAAACACATTTACCTGTAGTTTTAAAGGTCACAATAACAGTAACATCAAGAATTTTCCCCATATACTACACAGTAATTTGATACTGAAATTCACTGTGCGTATTCGTTTTGAGTGATTTCATGTATTAGGCCTCGCACAACTGGCAGAGTCAGGTTGCAAGGATCAGCCCTTCTGGTTGGAGTCCTGGCAGGCCAGCTGCTCGCTTCTGCTGCTAGCTGCATGGTGTGGGGCTCTGAACACTGCTTGGCACGTGGTCATGGGATCCTTCTCTTTTTTTTTTTTGGCAGCGGCGGGGCGGGAGTTCCTTCTTTTATGACACGCTAGAAATCTTCAGAAAAATTTTAGTGGGATATTGAAACCTGCCACGTTTTTGGTCTTTGATGCGCAACCCCAAACAAAGCATTTATGTTCTGCTTCCCTTCCCCAAGGATGGTCATAACGCTGTTAGTGACTGACAGGGTCAGCTTTTCACTGTGCAGAAAATACTTAGCATCTGCATACCTTGTGCACAGTGGGTCTAATGCTGAAAACAAAGGACAACAAAAAGCAATGCAGCTCCTTAGTGACATTTATCTTTTCTAATTGATGGGTGGGGCAAACATCAGTCTAAAATTTCACAAATACATATAAAGTCACAACTCTGGAAAAGGAAACAGGATTGTACCCATTGGCAATCGACACTCATAAATGTGAGCTCTTGTCTCTTGTTAGAAATAGCACATAATAAGTCCTTTCCTGACTACATATCTAAATTTAAAAAAAAAATCTAATTTTTTGAACAAAAAATTTGAGAGCATGTCATGAGTCTTTAGCTGTGTTAGAAGCCACTCGGGCCATGTAGGGGAGATTTTAAAAAAGAGGATTAAGAAAAAAAAAAAAAGGCCAATCACGTTCCAGTGTGGAGAAGCCTGGGTATGGGAAAGAGCTGACTGTTAGACAGTCAGAAGGAAGGAAAGTACAAGACCAAGCAGTGAAGAGCCCTGGCAGCAAAAGTTCCAAGGTTGATAAATGAGAGGAACTTGGCATGGGAAGCTATCATGGTGTTGTCTTGGAACATATGTTCACTCCAGTGAGGGAGGGAGTTTGTGATCAACAGGCTGTGTGTTACCAGGAAAGGGATGGCCATGGTCACATCTCCAGTTTGGAAGGCTATCCCTATAAAAGACAGGCAAGGTAAGTTATTCCGTAACCATGTCATGGCAGCTGGATATTTAAGAAGGCACGCTGAGGAGAGCAGTTGTGAAATTCCTTAAGAAGTATTTCAGGTTCATGCTTTCATTCCAGGTTTTCTCTAACAGTATCAACATTTTAAGGTTATAAACATCTTTGAGATTATCTGCATTGCAGAGGGAAGGCAAAGGAAGAGAGAGAGGGGGAAGAGGATCTAGAGAGAGGGGTTGAAAGGCACACAGTTGGGTAGGTTACTGTCAGAACATTTTGTGGTCACATTTAGGATGAAAAGAGTTTTATGTTCTCAAATTTTTCTGTAGTATCCATTTTGTATGGCACAATAAAATGTTACTTACATGACAACTGGAAAGATCAGAAGAAGAGAGACGAGAATTTGAAAGTAAGTTAGGGCTATCAGGTTCCTTTTGACATGGATGAAGGACCCATAGAGGTGGCTCACACTTAACATCTCAGCGCCCAGCCAACTAGCCCAACCACCTAACCAACAAACAACCAACCGACCCTAGTATGAGAGTCTGTTTGTGTCATTGGCAAAATGGAATGGTTTTATATACAGGATGAGAGAGAGAAGGTTGCTGCGGTTTGGATGAGCTAGCAATGGGTTATTTCCAAACTGAAAGAATTAAGCTCTGGGTGGGTTTAGTGGATGTGGGGTGTCAGAGGTCTGTACCCTAATGTATTGAAAGTTACTTAGACTGGCCAAACATTGCTGGCAGATGGGGGACAGTAGGATGAATTACCAGCATATGTATTAAGTGCTTTTTAGAAACACTGAGTGACTACTTCCAAATGAAAACATTTCTTCAAAACATAGATGATTGAGTATGTCAGGGGAGGAAAGGTTATTATTTGAGATGGAGACACAAGGTGAAGGTGTCTACGGTATTTTCCTGTGGAGCAGTTCACAATGAATTCAATGATAACCCATTGATGTATAAAGGAATGTGGGTAAGAGGTCCGTGAGGAGTGAAGAAAGCTCACATTGTAGAGGTAGAGGAGGAGGAATAGTCAGGCTAGGGGAAAGGAGTTATGAGGTGAACTTGAAAGAGACTCAACCATTTTTATTTCCCTACCTCTTTTGTTTTGAGACTGGATCTTATACTAGCACAGGCTGGTTTGAAACTTGCTGTGAAGTTTGCTTTGAACTCATGGGAATTGTCTTGCCCCAGCCTCCTTAATCCTGGGATTACAGGCATGAGACCCCATGCTGCATACTTGCTGTAACTTCAGGTTGAATGGGATAGTAGTATTTTGATACATCAGAGAGGGAATTTAGTGAGAGGCGAGTTGATGGGGCTGACTGTAAACTAGATAGGGAGAAGCCAGGTAGAACAGGGTGTTTCCCCTCATGAAGGAAGAAAAGCGACAGCTGAAGTAGTTAGGGTGACAGTTGAAGACTTGTATGTCTGTGTGAGGGGCTAAATTTTTAGTAATGGGTTAGGTAGGAATTGGAGCCAGAAGCCTGTGTGAAGCATAAAGGCCATTAGAGAGTAGAGAAATTGGACAGGGGTTGCTGGGTGCCAAAGAGGTTCTGCTGATGGCAGGAACCTCATGATGAGGAAACTAAGCCCTCAAGAGCGAGAGTACATATTTTTGGTGCTTATATCTCCAAGGATCAATAAGTGTGTGGGGATGGTTTTGGATGAATATTTGTTTACATGTGTGCTATTTCATGAGGGTCCAGTTCATGTTTTCCAAAAAATACAGTCAAATTTTAAAACATTTGATTTTCATCTCTTTCTGGAGTCAAGTAATGTCATACAAGCTTGAATGCTCTTTTTCTGTTTTTCCTAGGTATGGTCTTTGTTTCTTTTCCTAAAATTGCCATTTCCTCTCCCTGTAAATTTATTTTTTCAAGTTCATGGAAGAATGAAACATGAAATCCAGATACTTATGCTGTCTTCACAGTTAAAGCCATTATATGCTGTTAATTCCGCAGAGGGTCTGTGGGGCCATGATCCTCCTTGCTCTTGCTTCTAGGGTAGGAGATGGAGTAATAAGAAAGCTTCCTGTTAGCATTGTCTGGCATAATTAAAGGGAGAGGAAGAAAGATTTGAAGATTCTGAAGAAGTATGGAATAACTGCCTACCTAAGCTGATGGAGGAGTTGGCTAGCATGGGGATAATAAGGTTACTTGGCCTTCCAGAGGAGGTCACTGGTTGGAAAACCAGAAGTGTGTGGAATGTGGGACGAGGAAGAGGTTCAGGTAGAGGACATGGTTAAGGTTCAGGAGGTGTGAGATATATTCCAGAGCTGAAATAAACACAAGGATACATATCCAGATGAGTCCACCTTCAGAAAAGACCACAGTGAGTTGTGTTTGGAGCTGTGTGCTGGAAGCTTTACTTTTATTTTATTTTTTAAAATGTCTTCCAGGAATAGGGGGAAAGATTTGATATGTATGAATTTTATTCTCACTAGTAGTCATATTCATTCTGTGATAATAAACATTGTAGGTTGTAGGAGTTCTCATTGCTCCATGACAAAACTGGTCATTTAAAAGTGAGGAGGCATCAGTTACCCAAATCCATTGCTTTGTGAGAAGTGGTTCCAAATATTATTAGAAGTATCCTCTGATTTCCAGATAACATTTTATGTGTTAACTTTCATTGTAAAATCCAGTCTGCTACTCTTTTCTTCTCCCAGCTTCCTTAACTCCCCTCACCTTTGTTTCCAGTGCATAATTGAAGAGCAGGACAGTGTCCATTTCCAGCTTACACAGCTGTATCCCAGTGACTGAAGGAACCCTTTAACTCCATTAATTTCAGTCAGTGTCCTTTTCTTATGAACACATCCTTACATCTCTCATACTTGAAGGGTATGCATGTATAAAATTTGGGACTAGAGGTGTTTCTTGCTCAGTGTACATACTTTTAATTTGTAACTCATTCTTATGTGAGGTGAAATGGGCCTCCATTGCCTTACAAACACACTGTGTTGCCTAGCTGTGAAGGAGCATCTGGGAGCTTATGATGGAGTAGACATCCTTTATTTCCTCTGTAAGTAAGGTATATGTTTTTGTTTTTTGTTTGTTTTAATCACCTGTGACTCAGCTGCTCTGGTGGCCTCTGAGCTATTGGTGAGGACTAGAGGAGAAGGCTTGGAGTCACACTCTGCATCTGACTCCCAGAAACCAATGATTTGTAGACCACAAAAACCATTGTCACGTCTCATTGGTGGGCAAGCCCTCCCTTGGAACCCAAATAATGGATCTTCTGCTGTAGTATAAGAAAGTCAGTTTGCCCATTTGGTCTTGGAGAGTTTCCTTGGCAAAATTTTGGCCTTTTTTTTTTTCTTATCTACTGGGGCATAATTTCTAAGGGCATAATGATCATAATATTTTTCCTTATTAGAATCAGGATTCTATGGTAGAAGTTCATATTTCCTTTATACACAAACTTCCTTTGCTACAAGGGACCCTCTTGCTGTCCCAACAGAATTAGAGTTGAGTATTTGCATAGTTCCTTGTGTGTCTGCTTTTGCACGGATATTTATCTTGTCATCACAGATCCCTGAAGGCAGTGGTCACAGGTGCTTCTCCATGTTTATGCTCCTTGCTTTTGAAATATGACAGTGTCCTCAGCATCATGGTGTCTGGTGGGTGTATTTCAGTCTTCTTGTTCTTTGGCCTTTGTAGCATTTGGCATTTCTACTCATTCCTTATATCCCAGGTTTTTCTTCTACCTCTCAAGTCACTCTTCCTGCAGCTCTTCAATGCTGAGGCTGTGAAGTACTGGAATTCACAAAGGATCTACTGAAGCTTCTGGGAAGTCCCAGTTCTCACCCCATTTATGTATGAGGCTTCATTGAACCTCTGTCCCCATGGGTCTTGCAAGTACATCTAGAACTTTCCTGCAAACATCTCTCAGCACCTCAGTTCTAATGAGTTTAAAATAGACCTGTACTTTAGCACACATGCCAAAGAACAGCTCAGTTCAGCTTCCTGTTTTTTGAGTGGCTTTGACACACAACAAGTTGTGGCTTTGACACACAACAAGTTTTGGAGCCCCACACCAGAAGTCTTGCTAACAGTCCCTTTCCCTTCCCCCTCTGGAATCCTAATGAGATCTAGGGCAAATGCCTAAGAAAATCTCTGAACCTCCCAATTTTCTCATTTTCTCCCCTTCTCTCTGTTACCCTCACCCTAACCCCCAAACTCAGGCTCCATCATATAGTCCATCCATTTCCTTGTTCTTAGCCAGTCTAATTCACTGTCTACCCTGACTTCTCTATGCCATACTTTACAGGCGAAGTCACTCATTCATTCCTGTTTGATTCTCTGTACTGACTGGGTTGCAACTCTTGGAAGTCAGCCGCCATCTTTTGGGGGCTCCCGATGTATTGTCACTGGAGAAAACTCCTTAGAATGTCTGTGTTGTAAGATGAGGAAATGAAGGGACAGTAAAATCTGGTCGCTTTTGTCTTTAGGACTGGTGTTTACTTACATGTTTCCTGCCAGTGGAGATTAAGGATATCCTTTCTGGGAAGATCTACTGTGGACACATGTTTTTCTGGTGACAGAACCAGTGGGTGTTAATTTTAGAAAGCATAGAACAGAAAAGCAAAAGAGGGATGAAACTGGAATAGTATTGTTTATGGATTTGAATTCTGGCTCTTTGTTACACCATGACCATTTCCTTCTGTCATTCAAGCCCTTTCAGAATAAAACAAACACACTGAAAGTGCTTAGAATGCTGGCTTCACTTTGATGGAAGAGAACTCTTGGGAAAGAACTCTTTTAAGAGAGACTTGCTACGGAATTGGAGTCTCCGAGGGTTGGTGAACCTGCGGTTTTATTTGAGATACCTTACATTTTTCTGCTTCAGCAGCTGTGGCTGCTTTCTGAGACCCCACATCATTACCTGAACCTCCCGTCATCTTTCTTGAGGCTAGTGTGAGGATCTCTTGCTCAATTTTTGTCAAAAAGCAGCGCTGTGTGTATTTCCACATGACCCCATAAAACACTAGCTTTAGCTTCTCCCCACCAGGAAGTAAACCCCATTGCCTTGATGGGGTTTTTTAAATACACTCTTGTATTTAAAAATTGTTAAAGGGCTAGAGAGATGACAGTTAAGGGTCTTGTTCTTCCAGAGGACCTACATTTGATTCCCAGCACCCTGTTTGAGGCAGCTCACAGCCACCTGTAATTCTGTTGCCAGTGGATCTGATAACTTCCCTTTCCCTTGCAGGCACACACACACATATTCACACACAAAAATAACTTTTCAGACAAAACAAAAACCAGCTCTGTTTGATGTTCAACATTTTCTAACATCTTGCCTAACAGTGAGCACACTGGACTGTGAAGGTTTCATTATCACACTTGTTTCTAAAACCGCTGTAGAGAGGTGACAGTTGAGCTGGGGTAAGGCAATCTCAGCTCTCCGTGCTTTCCTCACGGAAAGAAGAACTTTGACTTCCAATATCTGCCCTCTTACCTCAAGAGGAGTCGTCACCTAGGGAGAACCTTTGTCGAGAACCTCCCTGCTGCACGCCTGTTTGAGGTAGTTTTCTAGCTGTGTGTTTTGATGTCAGCCTGAGCTCTTCATCTTCTTGATACAGTCATTAAAACATCTGAGTCAAGTGTTGGGCAGCCAGCATCATGCCCGGGACATGGTTTATCAGCAAGGGCATATTTTTGGAGTGGAATGTGTCGTAGAATAGAAGGAAATAGCTTATGGCCAGTGCCAGATGGACACCCCTCATGGGATCTGTAACTAATCTCAGGGGCCCCATTAGACAGGGTTTACTTTCAATATTAATTTTGATAGGAAGGCAGCTGCTGTTCTTAAAAGTGTCATGCCTCTAACTGATTTTTATGATGGCCAAGTAATTTTATATTTTGGTTCAAAAGATGACTTTTAACTTTTCTCGCACTTATTAACCAGTACCCATGGGATGTGCAATAATTTTTAGTGTGCCATATATATATATATATATATATATATATATATATATATATAATATTATGGATAGTATATAATATATAATGATCTATAATAGATATATTATATATATCTATTATCTATTATATATCTATTATATATAATATATAATACATTATATATAATATATTATAACAGATAATAGATATATAATTATATAATAGATATATAATATATAATGATATATAATAATGTATACATATAATATTATACCACTACATTATATAACATGTTATATATAACATGAATAATATATAATATAAATATTATATGTAATCTATAGCAAGTATAATATATTATAGATTCTATAAATATATATATATATATATTTCCACTAGTCACAACAAGAATAACTTTTTGTTAGGAATAAGTGGTATTGTGTGCAATTTAGAGGGGAGTTGCTCTACACAGGGACCTACCCTTTTACTTAAGAGCCGGGAGCTTACCTTGGTTTACTTACATGTTTCCTATGCAGGAATCTCCTCCATATGTGCTTCAGTGTAGCCGTAATATAATAGAGATAAATATGTCTGAGGCAGTATTCGTAGTCTTGAGCTCCAATGCAGCGTCACCTGCAGCTTTCTGTAACTGCTCTATGCTTTTTTCATCTGCCATTCTTCGCTTTGGCCACGTTTGCACCAGCGGCTTCCTTCAGGTTGCCTCCATCCAGTCAAGACACTCTTCTGGAATAGGATTGTGTTTTTGCTGATGTGATTTAGAAAGAACTGCTCACAGATTGCTGAGTAGACACATCTTTTGGACTCATGTAAGGAAATTTGAAGGTAATCTTGAATGTATTAGTGTGCAGTGCCTAGGACCCTAAGAAGAAAATGCCTTTTATTTCCAAATACTTCATTTCATGGTTGTTTATACAAAATACTAAAATAAATTTGAGCTGTGTACCAGATTAATACTGGACAACTTGGCAGAATTTCATTATTTGTCTTCAAGATGAAAGCCAATGGCCCTGCTTTGAAGAAATTTTATTTTTATAGTTATGTTTACGATGATTAGGCCCATACTCAAACTGCTTTTTAGAAAGCCCACCTTTAAAAGTAACTGCAAGATTTGGGAATAGTTGATTGAGGGGAATCTGATTGCCCCCTTATGCCCTAAGACCACATCAGAAGTGGCTTTACTGTCTCACATGAGCCGTCCCAACTGAAAGAGTTTAGGCAAACAAACGTCATTGGTCAAGTAGAGATAATGGGGGCTGATCATCAGCCATCTGGTCAAAATTGTCCTTCCAGGATTTGAATCCCTGTAAAACCACAGGAAGATGTGTGGATCTGAGGTGTTCTTGCTGTGTGTACAGAGAGGCTTCTCAGCCATGAGTAAACTCCTGGCCTGCTGTCTCTCTGGCCAAAGTGCTACCTGCTCTTTCCCAGAGTCTGAAAGTTTCTGAGTGTCTTTGTCTTCCTCTCAGTCATGGCTGCGAATTATAGACATTCCTGGAACTGATGCAATCCTGCTGGGATTAAATGATTATACATCATTCCATGTTATATATGCTTTTGAGCTTGTCATTGATGTTTTTTCAGTTAAGAAAGCCTTATATCTTTGGTTTATCAGACATGGGTAAGACCGAAGAATAAACACATTGAGTTACTTAAAATATTACATGAAGGATTTATGGGCTTATTGATTTTCTTAGAAAATATTAGCCTTAGAAGAACATGTCAACTATTTCTATTTCTTGACTTACTCTCATCAGGAAGAAAATAAGAGCCAATGAATATTTGTATACATAAAGCTCATAGCTAACAACCCACTTATCACTACATATTTGAAACCCATTCACCTTGATATCAGTCAATAATCTTATGATAGAGATGTTCAGAGTCAGACGGATACCCACTCTAAGAAAGTGGTGTTCTGACGGTCTACAAGCAATAGGTCTGTTGTACTTATCTTTTTAATACTGTATCTTTCATCTTTTATTTATGCTCACTAGATGGATAGGTCTGGGTCTGGATTGCTGAGGTGATTCGGCAGCATCCTTCCTTCTCACCTTCTAGGTAAAAACACCAGACATGATCATTCTTTCCGGGGAATGTAATTGCCTCTGGTTGAGAGTCCCTAACCTATACATTTGCATGCATGAATTTGTCTATATATCTATTTGTTAATTGTTTAGTTTAGGCAGCTGAACATATGATGGTTATGGAACATCAAATCTTAGACTTTAGAAATCAAAGACAGAAGAACATTAAGAAGCCATCGATGATTTTCTGGCACTCTTACTAAATCATAATTAGAAAGACTGAGTTTAGAGAACAGATGTTTTTCCCATTGCTTAGTAGAATTGAGTTACTGAACTGAAGACATTTTGTAACTAGTCAAAGTTCTTCATTTAAAAACACAGAACTTCTTTTTACTTAGTTTGTTGTTTCTTTTTATAATTTGAAACGTCATTTCCTACAGGAAGTAATGTCTAAGATAAATGCTAAGGGTCCCCAGTGTACGTATGCCTTTAGAGACCTTGGTTTCTTTTTAGAATGCCTCCTGGGTCCTTAATCATTTGATTGCAGGAAAAATGCAAAATCTGACAGCACCTTAGATTTTTATCTTCTATGACTTTTCGTTTCTACTGTGTTTTAAGGCTTTGTTAAATCATAATAGCAGTGGTTCATCTGACTTTGATGTGGACTGACTCATACTAGCCATTTCATGAAAAGGGAAGATAATAAGTCGTTTAGTAACACATCCCTAACCACTCCAGGGCTGTGCCATTATCAGTTGAGGACTTCCTGTGGGTGAGGTTCTGGGGGGCTCAGTCTCTGGCCCCAAGGAGTCCAACAGAGAGACTGACGGTGCAGTAGATTGCTTTAACACAGTGTAGAGTGATGCACCGGTCGCCTTGGAGCCTGGGGAGAAGAGTCCAGTCCAGCCAGGGGTGGGATGGTGTCATGATAGCTGTGGTTTTTTTAAGGACTTGTTTTCTGAGCATCCTTAAAGATGATACTATGTACATCAGTGGAACCCTTTATTGAAAACTAATTTATACTTAAGTGCCCATGGCAGATGACAGCTAAATTGTTATTCTTCATGGTAAGCCAATACTTAGTGTAGGCCGCAACATTTTCTCAGTCTTAAAGTTCTGCTGTTAGAAGTTTCAGTGTAACCTTCACATCTCTTGGGCAAACAGATGGTAAATCTTCCTAGTTCTTGAAGCAACAACAGACCAAGTAGCTCCTTTGTCCTTCAGGACTAGTGGCAAGCTTTGCTGTAATTTCAGTGATCCTCACAAAACCAAATCAGATCATACATGTTTCTTCTGTCCTTTGCTGACACTATGTGATGTCCTTTCATTTGCCAAGGAGATGCACAGAATAGACATTACGAATTTTGTTGTTGTAGATAGGATCTTGCTATGTAGACCAGGCTGGGTTTGAACTCGCAGCCCTCCTGCCTTAGATGCCTGAATGTTGATACAGCTGTAGGTGAGCTACCACGTCTGGCCAGATCTTTCTCTCCATGTTCAGTCTTTCTCTGCCGACAAACATGGACATGTCTCCCGTTATCCACGCTCATGTTGCGGCTCAGCCTTCCACACTAGTACTCGTGTGCAGGCTCCTGTAGCAGGGATTCTGCTGTCATGAATGCTGTGTTTGAGCCTCTTGGCCTGCCCCACCTACCACCGTGACCTGGGCCTCAGCTCAGTAACTTTCCATCCCAGCATGCTCTTACTTCCCAGACAACCTCCCACATACCCCTCACTTCACTCAAATGGTTCCTTTCAAAACCCCCATGGCTTTCCAGAGAAAGTTCTTTCCAGTGTTGTTCTCACCATGGAGAGTTGTATCTGGTTTCCCCATTAGTAGACTCGGGGGCAGAAATCAGAACTTATTTTTAGCACGCTATCTGTTGCTCCTTCTTATATAATGGGCTACTAATAAATATTACATAAAGTACCTCAATGAGACCTTATTTTATCCAGTTACTGCGTTCCTTCATCCTCAGGCTTCTCCCCCTTGGCTCTTTCTGCATGAGGTCATTGGCTGGCGGTTTGGCTTTGTCCTCCTTGCCCTTACACAGTCCATTTCCTCAGACTTCTGTCATTTCTTCTCTAGAAATGAGTAGATTAAAGATAGCACTACAGGGCTCTCCTGATGATGCCCAGCTTGAAATGGCAGCATTGGAATTTGAACTGAGATCTCTCTCTCCAGTTCGCCTGTTTGTTCATTCATTCTACATATACACGGACTACCAGTTGTGGGCCAGACATTATCCCATAGTGAAAAGAAACATCAGAGAGCCAAAGGAAACCCTTGTCACCACAGACTCTTCCTTGGAATGAGAGGGTGAGACAGTAACAAACATGAGTGCAGGACAGTCACTTTGTGATAAGTGACTTTGAATCCAACAACACAGAAGGCAGAGCCATGGAAAGGGTTGTGAAGGTGGGTGTGCAGGGTGTAGATGGCTTCAGTGTTTGATCTGAGTTGAGAACAGAGGGCAGAAACTTGCGGAAAATAAAACAGGGGAGTGGTCTAGGCTGGGAGCAGCTGGTGTCGTGGTTTGGGGAAGGGACCTGGGTTCAGAAGTTGAGGAGTGGGTATCCAAGGCAATGTGCCTGGAGCCTGGTGGCAAGAGCCGCCCTGTGAGAAGGAGTTGTTTAAGAGAAGCTCCAGCAGCTGGAATGTGTAGCGAACTGTTACTCTGGAAAGGAACTTGGATTTTGATCTGGGTACCACAGGGAAGATGTGATTATTTTGGTTTGTGTTTCTGTGTGTGTGTGTGTGTGTGTGTGTGTGTGTGTGTGTGCAAGCATGTGCACACGCAAGTACACTAGTGCATGTGTGGAGACCTGAATTTGATATTGGATTTCTTCCCCAAGTTACAGGGCAGCAGGGTTTCTTGCTAAAGCTGTAAGTCGCCATGCTCGCTAGCAGGGCTGCTCAGCTTGCTCTGGGGATCAGGTGACTTGCATTGACAGCCCCACTTTTTTATGTGCTTCCTGGGGATCAGAACTCACATCCCTTATTTCTGGGCTGAAGTGGCAAGTACTTTCTGGATGAGCCATCTCCTCAGCCTTGCCATTGTAGTTTTTGAGTAGTGAACTCTCCTGTCTGTCATAGGGGCCACAGTCATCAGACTTGATCTGCTTTTGGCCTTTCCACTGGCTACTAGTGTGGTTAAGAAAGATGGTATTTTATGCAATAGCCTGTTGAATTCTCAAAACCTTACAAGGCTGATGGCTTCTTACGTCAGTATTATCCAATGGAAAACTGAAATACATGGAGGGCAGAGGTACCTAGTTGTGTGTAGGTCAGCTGGAATCTTGAACTGACCCCTTTGCTAGTTCAGTGAGTCCAAATACTAGATTTGGACAGCCTCATGGGAAAGTGTTTTCTGTGTTTCTTTCTCCCTGCCATTTGTCTGTGTGCACTGTTGACAGGGGTACCCTTATGCCATCCTTGGATATTTCCTGTTTTGTTTTTGTTTTTCTTTGTATGCTAGGCCTTTGCACATGGTGCAAAGATACCTCCTATTAAGCCACATCCCTAGTGCTTGTGCTCTCTTTCAGAACGGCTTTTGTGTGCCTCAGATCATTGATGTACATATACAAGTGTACTTTTGTAGAGAGATCTCTTCCTCTTCCAGCAGAATCTTTCTTAGACCTCCTCTTTTGAGTACATTTAAAAATACTAAGGCTGACCTTCATGGCCCCTGCCTGCCTTCTCTCTCTCTCTCTCTCTCTCTCTCTCTCTCTCTCTCTCTCTCTCTCTCTCCCCTCACTTCCCTATTTTGATCTTTAAACAAGCCCTGTGCATGATTAGGTCCAAAGCGTTGTCCATCCCACTCACCCCTGCTTGGAGTTCCCTGTCCCCACACCCACTTCCTAAGTCCAAGACTCCTTTTTCTAAGTGACTATTTCGTTCTGACTTTTTCTTTCCCTGACTTTGGTGACTATGAGTTGCTGACTTGTTCCTTATGTTGATGCCTTATTTTTCTTGCCCATCATCTCAACCACATATTGTCCCTGTAAAGCAACAGCCACACCTCTTCCTCATCCTTACAGTTAGGTAATACATTCCCCAAATAAGTCCCACTAACTGGCATCCAGTGAGTACTCAGCTTTGGGGGAAGGAAGGGGAGGCCCATAGGTGGGCTATGCAAGATTGCTCACAGAGTGTTGTGTTGCTCTTGGCATTTTTACAGTAGTGTGCTCAGTGACACTCGTCTCCTATTTTCTATTCTGGAAGTATTGGTGAGTGTTTGTTGGTCAGTCCAACGATTACTCCACTTTGGCACGAAACTCTCTTGATTCTGAAACCTTCATCTCTTTGCTCACACATGCGTGTGTGTGTGTGTTTGTGTATATAATATATATTTTATATTAAACAAGTGTCTTTTTTCCCCTGTCACTGTTAACTTGTCCAGATGGTTGTATGATTCACAAACTCAAATGCATCCAGATCATGAGACTGCAAAGGCCTCTGTGTTTGAGTAGCGTCCATATGTTTAGGTTTTGCTGTTACTTGTGTGGCCACACCACTTGCTAAAACTCTGTCAGCAAAGCTTGCATTCACTTCCTGAAATCGGCCCAGACGTTTCTGACTGTCCTGGTGGTGGGGTTAAAGGAATTAGGTGGGTGGCCTCCTCACAAATCGTGACAAACTCGTGCTCCTGCGCTGAAACTGTATTGAGCCCATAGTGCTCTACATAACAACAACAAATGAAGATGAGACCCCAGCATCACCCTTAGCTCATTCGAGAGCCTTAGAAAAACTCCTTTAAAGCCAGCATGGTGAGGCGTACCTGCTAACCCATTTCAGGAATCTAAGGCAGGAGAGTGGCCAATGTGGGGCGAGCCTATGCTATACATCAGTATCCCTTCTCAAAGCAAAACCCAAAATGTGGGGAGGGAGAGAAAAAAAGGGGGTGTTTCTTTTTCAAGAAAACATTAGTCTAAAATGACCTAGGCAAATATTGGCATGCTGTACACTTCCAGAGGAAACCCTAAAACATTATATTAGAGCCCCACGGCCTGAAGATTTGATAAAGTCAGTCATGGTAGGGTCAGGTAATTTGTGTGCTTGAACAGGCATTACTGTCTGGTCCTTAGCCATACACTTTGAATAACAGGTATTCAGACTAAAGAACATTTCTTTGAAAGAAAGTATTTTAAATTAGAAAAAAAAATAAGAATCAGCCATTAAATTGAGTACCTGAAGCCTGTCCCCTTTGACACCACGTGGTTGGTTGTCTTCTCCCAGCATCCTGCCTATCAGTGCATCTAGTCATAGCACCCTGTGTTTTGCCACCAATAGTACCATCCCCAGCAGCATACACTTCTTCACCTCTGACTCTTTCATATGGATCTTTCCTTTTTAGTGGACATAGTAATTGATCATACTCATAGGCACAGTGTGACATTTCCATCCACCTCGTAATGGTCAGGTCAGGGATGACCCTGGTTGCACCTCTGTCCCGTCATGTGCGCATCATTTCTTTGCATTGGGAACCTTCTGGATACTCTGTCCTGGCTGCTTGGAAATGCTCTGGCTTGTTGCTGTATATGGCTACTGTCCTAGGCTACCGACCGGCCTGTAGCGCCTTTTCCGGAACCGTGTCTCTGGAGTTTAGAGTGTTACTTCTTAGAATGTGTATTCTCCTCTTTCTGCTTTTTGTGCTCATAGATGTTGTATGGGGACAACAGTGACAGTGGGTCCTTCTTGTCCTTTGAATTTCAGGAGTTGATGCTGTGGCTTGAGAGGCTTGGCGAGCACTTTGACTTCTCACCATTGGTTCATTCAGAACAGATCTTTTGAGCATCTACCACTTACCATTCTTCTTGTTAGTAGCCTTCTATGTAACAAATAGACACAACATTCACCTCACTAAATTTATATTCTACCCACAGGAGAAAGATGTTGACTGTACTGTGTGATATTGAAAGTGTTAATGGAAAAAGAAGAGTAGGGAAAAAAAGGATCGAGAGTGTTGACGATGGAGGCAGCACAGGAATGTGTTTGTCATTGAACAAGTGGCATCCAGGGAAGATTCAGGAGGGGATGTATAAGCCATGGGGACATTTGGAGGGACAATGATCCAAATGGAAGAACCAGCCAGTGCAAGGCCCTGAGGTAGGCCTGGGTCTCAGATGTTGTTGGGACAGCAAGGAGACGTCAGGATGAAGTAGCATGAGCAATGGGAGTGTTGGGACAGTGTCAGGAAGGAAGCGTGGATGTCCCGTTTCCTGAGTCAGTGGGAAGTCACTGGAAAGCTTTGCACATGGGTGACAAAGGCCTCCGTGGCAGTGTTATGTATAGTCTGTTTGCAGTTTGGTAGAGTAGGGGTAACCTGCTAAGAGGCTCCTGCAGCCAAAGGGCAATGGGCCTAGGTTCCCCATTGTGTGCCGTTTACTTTGAAGGACCTGGCAACTTTGGGAGGTGGGGTAGGGGAGACCCTTGTGCATGGCTGCTTCCTGAGTCTCCATTGTCTCTGTGTCTCTGGACCATGATAATCTCCTCTGTTCATCATATGTTCCCCTCATGGTCTGAAACCAGGAGCCAAAATAAATCTCTCTTCCCTCAAGTTATTCTGTGAGGCCCCTTAGTTACTGGGACAAGAATATTTACAAACCTACCTTATTGACAGTTGGGAATAATCACCCACACAAAACCCACATTATCATCAAGCCTTGGGTATCTATGTGCACACATAGATGGGAGCTCTGTAGACACAGTGAGAAGAAAATAGAGATAATCAGTATCTGATAAGCACTGAAGGAGAAGCACCCCCATGGAGTCTCCTTTGCTTCCATCATGATCTTCCATCATGGCTGCCAGGCAACTGTGACTTGCTGCTGCTGCTTTCCAGTGGTTCAGGAGTAGATCCTACTGCCTCTCACTGGCCTCAATCAGAATTCAAAATCCAAGGGCTGTACAGTGTCTATGCAGCACACACCACTTTTACCCTGTGCTCAGAGTAAACCATCATGAGGTCCACCTCTGTAGCTTTTCTTTTTCTTTTTCTTTCCAGATTCCTGTTGCGCCCCTAACCTTTTGTGACACTGGAGATGGTCTTTGTGCACCCATCAATCTTTGTTTCTTGGTAGGGTGCTCAGATCTGCCATGGTAGTCATCAGCACTGCCACCATTTGTCATGTCAGCATTGTTACCCTGTGGGCTTTTGAGCCTCAGTAGGGTTGCAGCTTGATACCCATCAGTCATTTTTCCAGGGTATGTTTATCAGAGCCGTCAAGAGTGAGTGGACTTTACCTGCCGCCTCCTCCATCACATGGCCAGGCCTGGCGCACTTGCTTTGTAATGGCATAGTTTGGTTATGTACATAACTTGACAGGTATCTGGGTGAGGCACCAACTTGGATGGTGTCCGCTAACAAATTTATGGGGAAAGAGAAGAATTTGGAGGAACATCTCTTTTTTTTTTTTTTTTAACAAATTCGTGCCACTTAGCTGTTTGAGATTGTATTGTTAATGATGCTCTATTAGAAGTCTATGCACTTCTTCACATGAGTGTTAAAACAATTTCAGCAGAGATGATGCTGTGGACTGGCCTAACGCAAGTATCTGCCTTGTGCTTCCAGATGGGGTTTTGTCTCTGCTTTTCTTTATCCCAAGCCTGTTGCTAGCTGAGCCAGACTTTCCAATCTGCATTATTTTACTGTGATACTTCACATGGCCACATGGGCCATGGACATGATGTTCTTTGATGCATTTCTACGAAATCATTTTTAATTGCTGTCCTTCATAAATTGTGTTTGCCGAAGCCATAATTAGTCATCATTCAGCAAAAGCAAATCCACCTCCAAGTACAGTAGGGTGTTCTTTTGTGAAGCTGTTAAGAGACAGGAACTCCTCCTCTAGACTAATTTGCTTCTCCTTTACAGTCCTGTCTTTGGTGGTGGGTAGCAGCTATTGGAGTTTTTATCAGTGTGGATGAGGACCTGTTGCCAGTGTGCTCCTATGAAGGTTAAAAGTCCCACACGTGTGCTCATTAAGATGTTTTCATGTGTCCCTCACAGCAGTAAGTGCTCTCCTCATTCATCTTACTGGTTTAAAATATTTTGCTGTGAGTCTTGAGAAGTCATAAAGACCTTTATAAGACCGAGTAGGGGGATCTTTGGAGGTTATCAACTCAATAATTTAGAGTTAGGTGGTGACGTGGGATGGAAAAGTTAGAAACCCTTAGCTGATTTTTTAAAAAATGTATAGGTTTTGCTACAGTGTAGATAGGATTAGCTTTTGCATGAGTGATTCAGGAGAAGAGGAGGAGAAGAAAAAGGAGGAGTATCATCAATGTCTTTTCAATAAGGCTTCCCAAAGTTTAGTTATTGTGAGGTAAACAAAAGAAAGATCTACATGTTGTTTTTCTTTCTTGGGAACCTCATTTATGTCACCATTGTGTCCCCAAGCCTAGCACAGTGCCTTAAACAGGTGGGCTGTAGTTGTTTGTAGACTGAACAGACTGAAAGTTCACAGAGCCTTGAGGTTCATAGAAAGCATTGAGGCTCACCAAGAACCGTTTCCCTGTTAACACTGGATGTGGAGCCGTTTCCCCGAGGATCATTGTAATAGACCTGGGAACTTTAGAATACCCTCTGGGAAATTCATAATAGAGATAACAATAAAGTTTAAAATTTGAACTGATCACCAGTGAAAGAGGAGATTGTATATGGGTCTTGGCATGTGAGGGATGCAGAATGAGGCTGGGGGGTGCCAGGTATGCATGCTCAAATCCTCTGGGGCAGGTGACATGACCCCCGGAATCCTCGGTCTGCTGATCAGATAATTTTCTTGTTAGCTTTTGGGAAAATGGATTGCTCTTAGTCCCACTTTGGGAAATGAAATGAAAAAAATATTTACAGAAGGCTTCCATGGCCACCACTCATTATTAATTATCATTAAAATATTTGACAGATGACCTAGGGTGACAGGGGTGAATATGGGTCACCTAAGTTTGTGGGAGATCAGTCTTTCATTCTTTCAACAAATATTGGGCTGTTTCTAACATGCCAGGCATGGTTAGCCCAGTGAATGGCAGTGCCCTGGGTGGTGGGGAGCCCAGTCCAGGCCCTTTCTTCCTGGTCCTGGAGGGGGTATGTTGCATGTTTTTTCCAATGTCACCGCCTCCTAGAACTCAAACTAAATTTAATTGTACACAACTCAAAGTTAATTGTTCTTAGATCATTATATTATATCATTATATTACCCCAAAGGAGTGTTTTTCCTCTCAGAGTCCGATCTGTTCTTAAACATCAAACAAGTGAAGCAGGACTCATAGGCCACACTTTAACATGAAATAAATGAGGGAGGGGGACGGGGAGCACGGTGGCACTCTCCTGGAGGCTGAGTACTCTAGAGAAGGAGATAGGAGGATGAAAAATCTGTTCTCAGAGCAGCCTGAGCTCTGAAGCAAGACTATGTCTCAAACAAATAAGCAAACCCAGACAAATTTTAGAAGAAATAAAAAATGAAGTAGCACTGGGAGCAAGAAAGTAGCCAGGGGCAAAATGCCACTCCTTTCATTCTGGCTACTGGATTGGCTGGGTTTAGCAGGTAAGGAATCCACAGCACCCAATGAAATGTGGGGTTCTCTTCTGCGATAGAGGTTAAACAACCCCCTGCCCCTCGCCAACATACTCTACACCAGGTAGAAGGGAAACCCTTGCTTCTACTTGAAATGATTTATAACTGCTCCCTGCTGATCACCAAGTGCTTCCAAATTAAAAGCCATTAATTAAGGCCTTATGCAGATACAAGAGATATGCAAGGAGTGTTCTGTCCGCTCCAGCTCCCCCCTCCAGGTGAGAGCTTTTTCAAATTATGTGGACCGCTGGAGCCACCTGCTTGACTAAACGCAGTTCGGCCCTCGCGCAGCTCATCAGCACCGTGGCGGTGCCAGCGTTGTTACTGATTTTTCTCATTTCTCCAGGGCAAATACTAATTAATGGATACAATTCACAGCTGATTAGCTGTAGTTTCTTCAGTAATTACATTCGCATACTAACTGTTCTGAAGAGGATTTCTAACCCAGTTCTTATTTCACTCTGAGCTTAATTTGTTTTTTTTTTTTTTTTTGAATTGTTTAGGCCTTTAGTTTAATAGCCATCTTATTTTCCTTTGTTGTTCTAGGTGCTATTAGATAATAAGTGAGTTTAATCTTAAAAAAATACTCTCTGATAATGAGCTCTTTGCCTTAAATGGATTTCTAATTCCCCAACAAAGCCGACATTTAAATAATGTTAAAGTTGTGATACTGGCTGTCAGGCATTTGGGGGTGGGTGTTCAGGATTGAAACATGGCATATATAGATTCAGATATGGGTCATATTTGATTGTAGGCCTGAGCATTTCCTGGAGAAAAGAAAGGGTGGCAGAAGCCTGTGGGGTTTTGTTCTGACATATTTTTAACACTGAAAAAAAATGGAGAAGTGTGTGAGCATGCGGCATGTGTGTGTGTGTGTGTGTGTGTGTGTGTGTGTGTGTGTGTGTGTTGACATGGCCTGAGGTGGTTGATTTGCCTCTGTAGACCTTAGCAGCTATCTGGAGCCAATAGAGTTTCCCCTGTAAATCTCTCGTAGCTCTTGGATCCCTGACAAAACATGCAGCGTGTCCATCCAGGTTCCTACAGGTTGAGGGTTGGACTGAGAGCCCCCAAGAAATAAGTGGTGTTGAGAGGAGGGTTACATGGGTTTTCCGTATCCGCGTGTCTGTTCTCTACTCGCTCCTGTATCCATCTACATGTGTGTCAGAGTATCTGTGTACCTATTTCTAACACTGTCCATCTGCTCCCCCATCCACCCACCCATCCGGCTAGCCATTCATTGATCTACCTGTTTATCTCTTGGGAAAATTATACCTTTTACTTTAATGTAATTACTAGCTTTAATATATATTAGAAAATGTCTACATACACTTCACCCCTTGGAGACCACACCTGTGCTTCTTTTGATGCATTAAAGGAAATGAATAGAGTACTTTAGGCAAGAACATTCTCTTAACATTTAAACATCATGAAAAATCACACAGCTCCAGGTAATTACGCCCACAGAGCTTTCCCATATTGCTAGACTGATAGCAGAACGTTGAAAGCCACAAAATGTGCCTGCCTAGACCATTTGAACCTGAAAATACATTTCTGCCCAAATCCAAGCCTTACATTTTGATAACAGGTCCCTAGAAGTAAAGAGCTTACATCTGAAATGCTGATACAGTCTTATTTGTGTTGATATGAATGGGCCATTGTGTTAGGGAATGAAATAAAACTTGCTGTGTTCATAGGATCCTGCTTATTTTCTAAACCTCTTTGCACTTAATGTTACATGGAGAGATTAAATAGCACAGTTTTCAGCAGCTGTGATGGAGCTAGATATGGTGGTAAGCTCCGCGTGGAGACTTTAGAAATATTCTTTAGTCTTATTTATTTATATTCATGCCACACCCCATTCACCAGAAAATAGATTTTGAGTCTTGGAAATTGAATTGTATTTCCTTTAATTCACATTTTTAACCTATCCACACGTGTGACACCTGTTCTTGAAAAGTAAAGTATGAAATCCCAGCATGCTTTAAAAGATATCCAAGTGGTTTTCTTGGGGACTCCTTTTCTTCCAACCTCTGATGAATGCCAATTTAATAAACAGCACACTAGTGACCGGACAGCCAAATGGTTGTAATTGTCTCCTTTCACTATCAGTTATGGGGAGAAACAGAACTATTTTCTAGAATTATTGTCAGTATAACTCTGTGCTCTAGTTGCAGAAGGAACTCTTCACAATAAGTACAGTTTCACATTTCCAGTTTGGCCCGTGAACCCCACCACACTGGCCTTCTTTCCCAGTGACTTCTGAGTATTAAATGAACAATTGCAGGTTTTTACTTTACTTCCCATTAACATAAATCAATGTTGTTGTTGTTTTTTTTTTTCAGTTTGGAAATAATAACTACATGAACATGGCTGAGGCAAACAACGCCTTCTTTGCTGCCAGTGAGGTGGGTGTCTGCCTTACCGTGTCTGCTCGTGTTTTGTGTGTTGTATAGATAATTTAATAGGCTTGAAGGGAAAGGCAAGGTATCGAATTTCTCTCCTGTGGCACAAGGTAACAACTTTGGAGGAAAATGAGAAAAGCCTATTGGAAAAGAAAATAACCTGACAAGACTTTATCACTGTCCACAGGCTGTTGTTAACATTGGAAACTTAAGTGAATCTCTTGGTGGAAAAAAGTACACACACACACACACACACACACACACACACACACAAAGAGAGAGAGAGAGAGAGCTGTATGTCTAAGCAGATGACTGGGTATTTGAAAACTTTAATAGGAAGTATTTTGCTTCCTAATTCTCTGTGGTAAACATCCTTGACTGTCATGGCTTAGGGCACTATGGCCGACAGTCTTATGGTTTCTAGAGTTATGTGCAATGGGTATTTTGTTGTTAGAACCCCACCACCTAGCACAATGTCCACAATAGTAGAAGTCCAGTGAGAAATTATTGAGTGTCTGAGTCAGTGAATAACTACCAAGATAGGATTGTAGCCGGGAATCCTGGGTGATGCGCTCAGCTTGCAGTGCCTTGTTTTCTCCTGCTTTGCGCTAGTTTGTAGGTATACATGGGATAAGCATTGTCTTCTGGCTGTTTCTACTTTATTTCTTACTTGTCACTTCCCACCTTTGTCTGGTCCTGTTGGCATGCTTACTGGGGGAGGGGGGGAAGGAAAATGGAAAGAAAAGCATCTCAAGATACTTGATTAGATCAATAAAACGTTTTCCTAAAAGGGTAAATTGTGTGAGAGTTAACATTTTCAAACAAGAACAAACAGAAGTATGAAATCAGTCCAAATGGAACAGTTCCTCTGTGGCTTGGGCAATAAAAAGTCTTCATTTTCCAAATACATTCAGATATAGGAGAGTGAACCAGCTTGACCCCAGAGATTGAAAATAGTAATGGCTTTGCAAATGATCTTGGTACAGGGGAGCAAGTGATATGAAAGAAATTAATGTGTAAAAATTATTATCGTAAGTGGAGACTTGAGAAGTAAGGGTTTTCATAGATTAATTATTTTCCATTGACCATCTTTGCAACCAGAAGACAGCTTAGAATATGGTTTGGCACTGGCTGCTGTGCTGTTTGGGATAATGAACACAAACTCCATCTGTATGAACAACATGATGTTTCATTCTGTGGGATTTTTTTTTTCCTCTACATTTGAATCAAACATTGATGAAAGCTGTGCTGCCAGCAGCTGTTCAGAAACAATTTAATTCCAGCTGTGATAATTCACCGTGTCAGACGTCGGCTGTTATATGTTGATACAACAGTTCTCCAGATTTGCATTCTTATCAAAAGGAACAAATGTTTTGAACATTTCAGTACAGATGGTGTTTAGCCATGCACACACCACTTTAACATGTTCAAGGTAAACGCTGAAAAGTCAGTATCTATAAAAATTGATCATATAAACTCTAAATGACTCATCTGACCTAGTGTCCATGTCCTTCATTGTTGATGGGATTTGTGGTGACTTTTATTCTCTCAGAAAACAATGTTTTGGATCTGAGGTACTTATATTGTATTTGATGTTGAACCTCTCTCTTTTCTCTGTGCAAGAATCCATATGTAGTATTTTACCTCTCCTAAAAGGTAGTTAAGATTTTAGCATCTCCTTGGTTACATATTACAATGTCATTTCATTGCATTGTTTTATTAGATCAATGTAGACATATATTGCTTCTAACTTAAAATTAATGTGTCTTTTAAAGAAATTATGCCACGGGGACGTATTATATATAACGTGTCTCTCTCTATTTCTTAACAAAAATAAAAATTGAAACCCTCTTTAATTTTGACTGCCTGGCCTGAGGTGTGCTTTATACTGGGGTTTAAAATCTTACACACTGACTTCACTGTGCATCTTCCCGTGATTGAAAAACAAAGCCAGAGTCAACGCTAATGTGCCACATTATGGCCCTCATCTAATTTCCCAATCACTGCATTAAAAGTAAATTTATCGGTTTTTTTTTAACACATTAATGAGTGCAAACTAATTCAGGAAGACTTTAGGTTGGCGTGCTGTTAAGCCCACATTGTGCCTGAAACCAGTTTCCTTCACATGGACAATGTCCTGCGAATAACACTACAGGGACCAGGGTACTCTAAGTTTGAAATTCACACATTAGCGTTATGTTTTCTATCTGTGTCATGATTACTCTGACCATTTTTAAAGTACTTTAAATATTTATTGAAATAATATTTCAAGTGTTAATTACAGTGGTAATGAAAACAGCCAAATGCCACATATCAAGAATGAGTGTTTATCCGTATTGTTAATGTGATATGTTAGATTTCATTAAGCAGTAATGGGGTAGCAAATGAGTCACAAATTACAGTTGCATCTGTTACTAGACCACATTAGTGCCAAGATAACAGTGAACGCAGCCATAGGGTTACGTTCATTAGCCAACCGTGTTTGTGGCCAATTCATCCCTTTGTTGCTAGAAAACTCAGGGTACCACAGTAAGAGAATGACATTGGGAAAAGGGGGGGGGGCATCATTGCAAAAATGCCCATGTCAGAATATCAAACGCTTTGTTCTGGCTCTCAAATGTTTTATTAGGTTTCAACTTTTCTTTTCTTTCTTTTTTTCAACATTTATTGAGTCTACCAAGGCCCTCAAGGTGGCCACTTGCTCTTTCATAGATTCTGTAGTTCATGAGCTTTTTTTTTTTTTTCTGGTGAGTTGCAAATAATACTTGTCAGGTTCTGTGTGCAGGAAATGCTCTTTGTGAGAACTACCCCCTCCCCCTGTTGAGTCTGTTTCTCTTTCCTTTCAGGTGGTTAGTATATAGCATCATAATTGAGAGTTTGAAGAATGGTGATTTTCAGCTCTTAATTAGGTCTCTTTATCAATAATAGCAGACTCCAATTACCCCATGCCAGTTCACTCTTTCAAATACTATTAATAATAAATGAACTACATCTGTGACCCTCTTAGCTAGGAATAAAAAAAAAAAAAAGAATCAGAGTGGCCTCTTAAATCCTGTGCCTCACCAAAAAGTAGGTGCATAGATGTATATAAAATAGTGGTAGTAGTAATAGTAAAAATCTTGGATCTTGGTGACTCTTCTCTCTTCACATAACCCACATGGTGAGAGAAAGATGCTTCGTGTAATTGAGATGCAAAGCAGCCCTGATATTCTTCAAAGACCCCACTTTAAAACCCAACCTGAAGAACTCCAGTAGCTTTCCCAAAAAAAAAAAAACAACTCGCTAAGATTTGCATGTGCTTTAGTCTAACAAAATGGATAGGCAAGGTCGCTGTACCTAGTGTAGCTGCACCAGGGTGGCTTTGCACGCTTTAGGGAGTCTTTAGACGTTGAAGCCTGGTAGACGGTGCTCTGATAAATGCATATGGAAGTGTTCATGTAAAAGAAAACAGTCTTCCTCATAGCTTCAATAAAAGCACCCGCATCTTTTAATATGAGCCGCGATAACCCTTACAGAAAATGTTGCATGACACAGTCACAATTTCCATAGAAGCATTTATTACACTTGGGAATACGCCAGTAAAGAAAAATTCAGAAACCAAACCACACGTTTAATATTACTTGTTTTATTGGTTGTGGCAGAAAGTAAACATGTGTAATGTTCACCTCTTAGTTAATGTGTGTGTGCACATGCGTGTGCGCGCGCCACAAAATCATGAGCATTTTATGAAGCATGTGGATTGCGTAAGCTATTTGAGCTGTTTCACTAACATATCAATAAAGTGGTAATTTGTTATATAGCCAAATCTAATGTCGCCAATGCTCCAACTAACAACAAAGACAGATGTTGCTAATTAAGTACGCATTAAAAAACTGTTAATACTGATACTCCATTAAAACCATATGATAATGAGACTTAAATCTTTAATCAGAACGATCAGCAAAACTTTATATATGGAAATCTGTGTTTAAGATGTTTTCATTTGAGAAACAAATATTTGGCCTAGATATGTAGGTTTTCACAGGAAATTTTTTCCTGTTCCCTCTAAGGAGGGATAAAATACAGAAACTGACTGTGAGGGTGTCTACGTTTTGTTTCCTTTTAGCAGACATTCCACACGCCAAGCCTTGGGGATGAAGAGTTTGAAATTCCGCCGATCACGCCTCCTCCAGAGTCGGACCCCACCCTGGGTATGCCTGATGTGCTGCTACCCTTTCAGGCTCTCAGCGACCCGTTGCCTTCCCAGGGAAACGAGTTCACACCCCAGTTTCCACCTCAAAGCCTGGATCTCCCTTCCATCACAATCTCAAGGAACTTGGTGGAGCAGGATGGAGTGCTTCATAGCAATGGGCTGCACATGGTAAGCACCCGACTACTCTTTGCCATTTGTTCTCATGGTAAGGAGCTGGCAGGTTCTGTTCCCTGTCTGCTGATGGGCACTGATTGCCCTCTAAACATAATGCTCGGTTGGTACACCCATAGAGGATGGCCAACAAGAGTCTTCCAGCTTTAGGAAGGCTCCTCACTGCTTTGAAGGTGGCCAGGCTTCCTTTGCCTTTGTTTTAATGCAGAGGTGTGCTTGAAATGAGAACTTACTGAGGCGAGCCTTTAAACATGGAAGCCCATCTTAAGAGCCCAGGTCTATTAAACTTGTTGAATTAGAGCATAATGTGTATGACATATGGTTTGTTCTCACCTCAAAACAAATATCAAACTGTGATACAGAAGAAAGGGGGAAATCTGCTTATAACCAGCGAGGAAAACACAGCCTGTGTTATAGTGTAAAATACACCTAATTGTGTTATTTATTGTCACAAACATTGAATAAGGCACTCTAGAGAGCAAGGATTGCTAATGTGATAATTTTATTTCTATTTTTCTTAGTGTGCAATTATAGTCAGCAATCACCAGAATAAATCTGCTTAAGTATTTTAAACTCTTCTGCTGGGATTGTGTCTTTTCTGTAGCACTGTATGTAATGTGTTTGTCTGCGGAGGTGAGTCACTAACCAGCCATCTTAAAACAAGATTAATAATTTATAGGACTTTTTTTTTAAACCCTGATAAAATGAGACAGATGTGTTGGTATAACAAAAACAAATCCTATTGCTTGTTTACATATTTCTCTGTGCATTAGGACCATGCCAGTGATGTTTATTGGTTTCATTTTTAATTCCCCAGATAGCGACGCATGATTGCAAAATATGTAGTGGATTAACAGTGCAAAGATTCAGCGTGCTCTCTGAAATGTAAGATTACTTTCCCAAATAGGATTTCGGCAACATAATTTTCTTTGCCTGTGATCTTTTGTGTTTGAGCTGAACATAAAGGTTTTCATTTTTACTTTTTTTTTTTTTTTTTTTGTCAGAGAAGAATGCAGGGAGCCGGCAGAAAATAGTCATTAAGTATTCACAAATGTTCCCTGTCATCACAAATAATTGTTTCCTGTGGACTTTCTTACTGTTTTGTCCCTTTGACACTGGAATGGAGGGTTCTGTCTTCCTCTACAGTCTTAGCTTCTAATATACTTGGAAAATAATAAAGATAAAAAGGGTGTTTAGTCACCAAGGGAGTTTACTAGGCCTGGCCATATTTATAGATGCTCAGTCAGGCTCATTCAAGTTGCAGAAATACTTAAAAGACCATATAATATATGCAAAAATTTGTACTTTATTAAATTGGTAAATATTTATTAGTAATATAAGAATCTGCCTTTAAATTAAACATCTGATGAATTACCTTGCCTCAAAGCTATAAAACTGTTATTGCTGCTATAAAAAAGTGTAAAGGAGGCATTTTGACTATGAAATTTCATTTCATGGTCAATTGAATTTACTATATTGGAAAGAACTAAAGATGGAATCATAAAATAATTATGATATTCACATACACTTAAAGACAATGCTTTCCAGGGCTGGCGTTGGAAGCGAGGACTCAATTTTTAATGCTTCTTTTGTAATGTATGGCTAATCACTAAAGCAGTTCAATTATTCCATTGATTTTTTTTTTTTAAGTATAGGTACTTTAAGCGCAGGCTCTTGTCTTTATATGGGCTTCATCATGGTTATGGCTACTGGTTTGAAGTTCTGCTCAACCCGAATGCTATTTATTTTGGCTTGAAGCAAACTAATCTTGTTGGAAATTCTAGTAGAATTTCACCTTGAAAAATGTCATGGGATTTTAAATCACAAATGTTGGGAAAAATAAAATGTACCAGGACAGAATTATGATGAATACAATGTGTCATTGGCTTTGTTCTGTGGACTCCTGACATGTTCACCTGTAAACTTGAATTCAGAATCGCCAGAGGCATGGTTAAAAATAGGTTATGTCAAGGTTCCTCTCTATCTCCCTCCGGGTACCGAGTTGCTGGCTACATCATAATGCTCTGCAGAAGCCTCCTCTGAGATTTCCTGTAGGAAGGTCAACACAGAAATAATAAATAATACTGTGTACATCGTGCCTTCAGCATCCGAGGGCACGTGGGCTGTTTCATATCTTATGCAAGTAACAAGTTTTATTATCCAAATGAATATGGCTGTCTGTGAGGGATTGCTATGGTGAATTAAGCCTATCATATAATAAGAAAAGCCAGTTTGTTTATGTCATATCGGACCAGCTTTTCCTCAGAGCTGCAGCGGCTTTTCTCTAGAAAGACTGACAGTTTGTCAGAGGACTGATTAACTGCATTATTGCTGGCCAACAGTACAACATGTTTATCTTCCTCAAATTTATGCCATTATTAAAAAAAAAAAACAGAGTGGGAGCAAAAAGGGAGACATTAAAAAGAGGCCAACGATCAGCATTCACATTTCAGAATAATGCAAATACCCCTCCGGTATTCAAAAGAGAATTACTGAAAAATCGAATGTTTGTGCGTTCGTGGCTTCAAAGAACAATCTTGATTTGCTTGTGGTGGGTGTGGAGGTTTTTAAGACAGGATGTGGTTGGCAGATCGAAATCAGCAGTAGATTTTACTTAAAAATTTGTTACCTCTAAGCATTATTGTCAGTTTAGCTGATCATCTGGAACTTATTTTAATCTACAAAAGATTGCAATTCTGAAAACCGACAATGTGAGCTCCAAAGGTTTTTTTTTTAACACCTCTCTATAATCTGCCCAGCCTGCTGAGTAGCACCGACATCAGTAGTACATCAATTTCAGAAAGTGGATTATTTTTACTAGACAGCTATTGTGACATATTGGGTCAGTCATAAATGAAAGATATTCATGCAAGCATGCAATACTTGTAATGAAGTCTCACTCTGACCTTCTGTATGATTGATTCTGTAATTTAGTTTTCTCAGGCAGTGCCTGAAATGAAATGAAATCATGTTGAACAAGTTTTGAATACCCACAGTGCACCAGGAGAAGAAAAATCTGCAGCCCCAGAGGCTTGAGAGAGAGCAGATGAACGATTTATCTCTATGCTATTATAGCCTTTGCCAGCATTCAACATTTTTTTTCTTTCTTTCTTCTTCTTCTTCTTCTTCTTTTTTTTTTTTTTTTTTTCTTATTTGGCTTAAGTACTTAATTCTGCAGGTAGCTGTAAATGGGAAAATAAAATGCTGTTCAGATTTAAAATGACAGGACAGGGGTATGTGCAAGGGACTGATAAAATATCTTGAATAGAACTGACCTTTCATGTAGCTGAAAGTTACTGGGGGATTCATTCTCATAATTACCATATAGATTATTTTTATTTCTTTCCTGCAATGAAACATTTCAGAGAGCAGTACTGCTGATTGAATGAAAATTGAACTTGTTAACATTCTTTTCAGCTCAGCCTGTTGTACATAACAGAAGGTTAGCTTTGATGAGTTTCAAAATTCTCTTTGATATCTAAGAAACAGACAGTGAAATAACTGCCTCTAGTTTGATATTTTGTATGTCCCCCCCCAAAAAAAGGAGAATTTATAAAACACACTGATAATTCACACCTGTCTTCTGCCTGCATTATATTTCCTGTGTAGAGAGCCGGCGTGTCCTGTTTGATGTCACTTTGGATTTAATTGTGATAGCATGTGTGCGTAGGAAATGCTGTGTTGGCGCTGTAACACATCAAAGGTAGTGGTTGAAAATTGGAAAAGGGAGGAGGTGAAGGGAGAACATTTGAGTGGGAAGTGTATGGATATGTTCAGGTGAGAGAGAAAAGGCTGTGGAAGGACTCAGGTGGCAGAGTATGAACACTTCACATGCTAATAACATGCTTAACTCGAAATCCAGGTAGATACCATTTATGATAAAAAAAAAAGTAGGAGTTTCTAAAAAATGATACGTCTAAAATTACCAAGCACATTTTACAAGGTTTTTTTTTTCTTCACACAAGTGGCATGGTTCTAATTTTGATTAAGTTATGAAATGATTTTCCTGATATCTTATATTTAAAAAAAATAAACGTTCAAGAAATAGCCTACTACCAATTAATACATTGTTTTTAGTAATGTTGCTTAATGTGTTACAGATAAAACAGTTATTTCATGGGTCATTAATGTGTTTAATGTGTGGAACGTTCTATTAAAACAAGCCCTTATTATTATTATGAACGTGTTCATTGCCATTGTCAACAGAGTCTGTGCAGCTGAATTCAGCAAGATGGTTACCGCTCAGCCATTGGGGACTGGCGAGTTCTCGTACAGATTGAATGATTGCTGTGCCTGTGTATTTTAAGTCGCGTTGCTGTCAAAATCTATTTTCATTGTTAGTTAACAATGAAAAAGGAGGAAACCCCTCACTTTTAGTGGACAAAGCCTCAACTGTACAAAATTTGGATTGTGAAACTGAAGCACACTGACCATTAGCAAAAACTTTCAGAGCACCTACTAAGCGCTATGATGGACTATTAATAACCTGAATTATACTGTTTATAATGGAGTTTCTTATTTTGTTTGATAACTAGTACCTCCTCCATGAAATATAAAAACTCATGGGCTGAATGCTTAAAGATGTCTGTCACCAAAAGACACCTTTCCTGTAGCTCTTATTCTGTGTTGGTCTGGCTGCCCGATACACGAGGCCTAGACGCCGTACCGTTTCCCCTCACAGAGGAGCGGAATGCCTTGGACCCTCCGGTGCTTAAAATATTCTTTCTGCTTGGCCTGTACATACCACTGACCCTCATCACACGGGTTCTGTGCTGCCTTTAAGGTCAGAGTCAGTCTTATGTATAAAAGTATGCATATGCCCAGAACCAGTAAATACAGTTAGCTCTTGTGCAGTGCTGTACATGGCAGCTTACTTGATTGGTAGGTTTTAAGGGGTCACTGTTCACCCACGGTGACATGATCAGTTCAGTTCCATGCCTCTTCTTTTGTATCAGCTGTAATTGAGTGTTGCCAGACCTTATCACTGATGGGGGACTACAGAGGCACCCTTTTATAGCATTCAAATGCCTGAACACAACCTGGCATGATGCATAGCATGTACTAGAGAGAAAAGTCACTCTACATGGTTACCCCAGGTCCTTATTGTCACAGCACCTGCCATCTTGCGGTAGGAGGCCCTTGTGTGATCGCCACCACCCCATCCCCACCCTCACTCCTATCAGAATGGAAACTCCAGGATGGCAGGAACCTCACCTGCTGCTGCTTATTGGTATCTGTGGCATCTACATCATCTCTTCAATACACGAGTGAATGGAAGGCCAGTCAAAGAGTATGAATTAGTTACAGAGCATACTTGACCGCTACACGAAGTTGAAGGGAAAGAAACTTAGAGTATAAACAGTTGGAAAGCTGGAATTCCTCTTTAGAAATTTAGTATAGGATTAAAGAAAATGAGCATGGTTCAGACTCTGCTAAGGAAAAGGAACTCCACTGTTGCATGAGTGACCCACTGTTGAGCACTTGATGACAAACTCTTGACATTTTTATTTTGCTAAGAAACTTAAAGTTGGGCTATTTTGCATAAAACTCACGTGTGGGCAAATCATAAACCTGAGATCACATGTGGGCACATAAATGTGAGAGAAGTAAGTAAGCAAAATTGAACGGTGTAGTTATTCTGATGAACAGCAGTTTGGTTCATGGGGGCTGGAGAGATGACTCAGCAGATGGGAGCTTACACTGCTCTTGCAAGTTTGCCCCCTCCAACTCCTGTGCCCACATTGGGTGGCTCACAACTACCTATAATTCCAACTCCACAGGCACCTGTGCCCGTGTGCCTGTATGCTGCACCACACACATACATATAATTGAACATAGGAAAAAATAAATTCGGTAGAATGGGAGCCTGTAGTTCTCATTGGCTTGCTTAGTGGCATTTGCTTCACAGTCTACAGGATTAGAAATATTATTGGCTAAGCATAACTGTTTGCTTGGTTGTTGTTAATTTATAAATAAAACTTTAACATTGCTTATAGGACATGACTGGATAATTGAGCATAACATTGTCGGCCTATATTTCGTATTTGTAGTTACTTTGGTATTTTTTAATACAGTGTAATATTTATTACAGATAATTGTTTAATTATTCCAGTTCCAGGAAATATTGATTAAAAACTGGCTCAGTGGAAATCTATTTAGTCACACTCTCTCATATTTGGGTTATTTGCTTCTTAATTGGATGCTGTCCTCCAGTGTGAAAACCTGATGTTGGGTTGTTAGAGAGCATATTTACTTGACAGTGCAGATAGAAGGCACATAAGTATATTTTCATATGAAACTTAAATTGCCTCTTATGATGAGATCAACCCAGGTGGAAGGAAGCACCATTTATGAGTGTTTGGAGGTAAAATAGAAAAATAATATGTAATATTTAAAGTAAAAAAAATAAATGTAAAAGCATATAGCTTACATTTGGAAAAAAAATACTAGGGGAAATATTTCTTTCTATACCAAGATAAATTGCTGCTCCATACTTTAATGGATGTGTGAGAAAGATTTAAATATGAATGTGATTTGAGTTTTTCTTGCTCAGGAAATGAGAACACACTGAATCCACCCGCCTCCCCCTAACTCCCTGCCCAACCTAGTCCTGTGTGTGATTTGCAGTCATGGTTGTGTAGTGGGGACTTACAAGGAAGGTTTTCTCGGTTGTCTTTTGGTGTTGGTTAAGTCAAGGAGAAGATCTTGTTGGGGAGAGTGTTTCCTTCACACCTTTTCTTTTGTCTGTAAATAAGGGAAAGCAGACTTCGGACCATAAACCTAGGCAGGTCCCAGGGTTCACGGACCTCACAGTTATGACTTCTTCCTTTTGGTAGTTACCTGGAGTTTGGTCCTCAGCACCCACACTGGAGGGCTCGTAGCTCTAGGGGTTCTAATACCCTCCTCTGGTAGCCCCCAGGTACTCATGTGTACATATCTAAACACACACGCACATACATACATATACACACATTTTAAGTGATAAAAATAAATCTTAAAAAAACTGCTTACTTAAATAATGAATATTTAGCAATAGGCAGGGGTTCAGGCAATTTGAGAAAACATGGCTGCTAACAGAATTGGCCATTGGTGGGCATCTTGTTTTACAAATGAAGAGGCCTTTTGACCAGGTACATGGTCATACCCTCGGAGCAGTGACCTTTCTGGTGACAAACATGTAGAAGTGCGGTGCCTCCAGGCCAGCAAGTAGTGTAGTGCTTTCCTGTGAGAGTGGGTCATGAGCCAGGTCTGCCTGTTCCGGATGACTTTCTACAGTCGGATACTGGTCCTTCAGTTGTCCTCAGAACACAGATTGAGGTAGTCACCTGGACATTTATACCGAATGTCTCAGGTTGACTTAGGTGGACTACCCAGGAGGAACAGTCAGCTCTTACTTGTTGGTATGGATAATTCCACTAGGTAGGAGTTACTGCATTGAACTTCTGTCGAACATCCAGTGGGATCCTTGTATGCTGCCATCCAGATGTCCCAGACCAGTCTGTCGGATCCATCATTTTCTAGCCACTGTTCATCTCACAGCCGATGGTCCCTGTGGCTCCTGGCCCTCCATTGCTGTGTAGTGCTGCATCTTGCTCTTTTCCCTACACCTCCATGGGTCACCTCTGCTGGGCATGTGCTGCTCCTTTCCCTAGCTATTGAAGTATGCCTCCTTTTGTACCTTAGCTCTGGGGCCCTTTGTGAGGGAAGTATCCTGCCACCTCCCTGCCTTGTCTTCTCTAGCCCATCACCATCTGTCCACTCCATCCTCTATCTCCTCTCCTGGCTAACCCTGACCTCAGCACCTGTGAGCATACTCCGTGTTGTCTCACTCAACTTGTACATGTAGCTTTCTGTCCTGGAACATGAGTTTTTCTCAAGTGCTGCGTGGATACTACACATGGCTTAGCGGGAGGGCTCTTGTCTAAAGTCAGTGAGATTCTGGGTTTGAACTCAGAACCACAACGTAAAATTAAACACAGAGACAAATGTTGCAAACATTACTGGCATTCAAATCTTGTTGCTTGCAGTGGTCTCTTAGAATCCAGTATTTATTTTGCCTAAGTAAGTTGACCATGGACAAGTCTTTCAAGACCAATTATATAAGGAGGAAATGATTTATAAAAACATGTTCTGTTTCTTTGAGCTTTGTTTTCAATTATATGTTTCCTTATTATGCCATTCCTAATGAGGAAAAGCTATGAGCTCCTCTGGAGAAGTACATAGAAATTCTTCTGTCCTGTGCTTTTTTGTAGTAAATTTGATATGCCATTCTTACTTCTGTTGAATGTTTAAAAGAATCACATTTCGAGTTTCTATTTTCTAAAGACTGAGAATTTCAAAAATTAAGAATTAAATGCTCACTATGAATTTTTAAAAGAAACTTAAAAAAATAGGAAGTCCTAACATCAATGAAAAAAGAACTTTGTTTTGTAGTACTAGGGATTGGAAACAGGGTCCTACCTGTGGTAGAAAAACACTCTAGTACTGAACTGCATCCCAGCCTAGATACCTTCTCCCTGCCCCAGGTTTATTGAGACAGGGTTTCTCTGTGTAGCCTTGGCTGTCTTAGATTCATTTTGTAGACCAGGCTGGCCTCAAACTCACAGTGATCCACCCACCTCTGCCTCCCTGAGTGCCCGACTACCTAGACATCTTTCAACAATTACTTTTTTAAATAGAAAATGATTGGAGCTATTGGGACTAAAATTCTGCTGAGCAGTTGTTAATAAAACCGAAGCTTGAACCCATACCCTATTGACTTTATAGTATAGAGTCTATAGGCACTCTGATGAGTAATCTTCCTGTGTACTAGTCCTCCGATGTAGGAAGCTGTAATAGGGTAACTGGCCATGGAAAATGTTGGCACAGCCTCGTGAGTAGGTTATGTGAATTGACGTTTCCTTGAATATATTACAGAGGGTTCTTGATTTCTTGTCCTGTGGGAGATAAGAAGGATGGGGCCAAAGACTTATGTTTTGGCAAAGCTTTGGCCTCATCAACAATATTCTTCACAATAATTCCCCAGCTACAGAAAAACACTGTCTTTTTCTAAATGAAACAAGAGAACTCAGTTTAGAAAACAAATGGGCATGAAGATGATTTTGTTAAAATGGATGGTGGTGGTGAAAAGCCCAGGGCCCATTCTCTTCTTTTTCGGCTGGCACCATCCATCCTTAGGGCACCATGGCTCATTAGAGAATCATTTTTCTCTTGAGCAAGAGTCACTGGCCAGTGACTAGTGGCCCAGGGACTCACTCATGTCTGTCTAAGCATTAGAATAGTAATAGGACCAATAATGTAATAGTACCAATAACCAGGGGATTAAATTAGGAAACACATGCTGAGTCAGCCCAGATACCGGCACCCTGAAAACACCCAGGGAAGGGTCCTTTCAGTCCCCTGGCAGGAGAGCCCCAGCAGTCAGCTCCGTAATAAAGGTGTGAGTGACAGGTGGCCTCTGCCAGAAGGGCTTGGTTCTTAGCCATCACTTTTCTGATGAGAATCCATCCAAAATGCTGTGTTTGGGGGCCTTGCCGTAAGCATATAGCTGGGCTGATTTCCACAAGCGTTAGAACAGTGAGAGTCAAGTTAGACTTAGCTAACATGGTCATACCAGTTAACCGAGATATTACTACTCAGTCGTGATCAAAGGTATTGATGTGTACTTCGTAAGTTGCTTGACAACAGCTTTAAAACTTCTAGATGTTAAGTCTGAAAACATTAAGAAAGCATCCCAGAAAGATATGTATGTATAAGGTAAATAAAAATAACAAAAAGCAATAACCTATTACTGGAAATGGAAGTAAGTGAAAAATACTTGAACCTCAAAAGAACATGGAAGGCGGGACATCAGGGTTTCTGAGGGAGAAAATGTCCTGTCACCCCAACACTTTGAAGATTGAATCAAAGAGGATTACAAGTTCAGGACTAGCCTTGGCTACATAGTGAACCACATGAGACCCTGTTTCAAACAAAATTAGGAATTCAGGGCCAGCCTTGGCTACTTGATAAATGTAAGGCCAACCTGAGCTACATGAGACCTTGTTTTGAACAACAAAACAAAATATTAAACTCCAGCAGGTATTATGATTTAACCATTTTGTGTTTTCTTCCATTCTGTTTTTCCTGAGTCATGTTTTAGTTTGCCTTTGTTTTGTTTGTCTGTTATGTTTTATGTTTATAGACTTATTTTGTATTTCTGTAAAGAAGTTAAGAACCCTTCTCATTGTTCCAATCCTGTCTCTTGTAATGTGACCATTATTAACAGTTGGGGCTACTTTTTAAAAAAGAAATGAATAAAAACAGACTTTATTCTACAGTCATACCTCAGTTTATCTTTTCCCATCTTGGCTGTCACTCTAGATCATTAGTCACCATGTGGAAGTGATTTTGTCCCCTGAAGCCATTTCTATAGGGGGAAGGCAGCTGCTCAGTTCTCATAGATGGTGGCTGAGAATGCTGCAGAAATACCACAGAGCCCAGAGGACACAGTCCACAGCCCTAGGTACCTGGTCCCGCACACCAGTTGAGCCAAGATACAGAAACCCAGCCTTAGATCAGTACACACTCATCTAACTCGCTGCTTTTACACTTTGTAGTATGGTGAGATCATCCTGTATGCAGCCAGTGTTCTTTGACGTAGCTTCCTGCCCAGTAGTAAGGGAGACTGTAGGTGAGAAACCAAATGCTCAATGTAGCTATTGACAAACCTTCAGTTTATTTTAAATGAAGAGGAAGAAGGAGGAGGAGGAGGAGGAGGAGGAGGAGGAGGAGGAAAGCCTTACCAGAAAGACTCCAAAAAGGAACAGCAAGGAATTCTTAACTTTGTATATAAAACGGGATTCTAGGTCAGTAGGGGTCAAGAAAATTAGATTTTCTTAAAATCACAGACTCACTCCAAATGACAAGTCTGAAAGAAATGGCTGGAAAGGCATGTCTTTATTTTGCTTTCTTTGGAATGAAAAAGGAAGGAATGAGAAAGAGGCAGCAATAGCTTTAATGGCTTCGTGTGGCTCCCCAAAACAGGAAAGGCTGCTTCTGAAGTCGGGGAAATAATTTTCACAGAAAACTAATGCTGATGGGGAAGTCCCCACTTGCTATTCCGGAATATTTTTAGAAATATTGTAACATTAAATCATGGTGGGCTCAGCAAAAGAAAACAAAAAAAAAACCATCATGAGTTTAAATGAAAGCCTGGGTGTGGGAGCCAAGACATTGAATGACTTCCAGATGCCCTTGGCAGTGTGATTCAGAATTGTGATGACCCTGGCTAACATTCGGCTGCAGGAAAACTATGCTCTAATGCGGACAGATTCTGCTCTGTGAAACACAACTCTGTGTCTCCCTGGCCACTCTCTGCTGGGAATATGCATTTCCACAAGGGCATGCTGGAGCAGGGCCCCTCCACTCACATAGTGGTCACAGAACCAGTGCTGTGGATGAGAAGGACACAGACTCATTGGTGAACCCCTAAAGGGTGGTTTCCTTTGGCAAATTGTCTTTTTTTTTTTAAGTCACTCAAGGACTGATCTTACATCAAGACAGTTAGGTTCCATCTTTGCATTTTGTGCTTCTGGCCTTTTGTCTTAGTGGCATGAATCCAAATGTCTCGTCAAAGCTGCAGTGGGTCTGACCCATCTATACAGTTGCCAACCTTGCAAGTTCATTGGTGTTTGGAAAAACTAAACTTCTTTCCTCCCCTCCCTCTTATTTTTGTAGGATCAGAGCCACACACAAGTGTCACAGTACCGCCAGGATCCCTCCGTGATCATGAGGTCAATTGTCCATATGACTGATGCTGCCCGCTCTGGGATCATGCCCACTGCCCAGCTGACCACCATCAACCAGTCTCAGCTCAGTGCGCAACTGGGCTTGAATTTGGGAGGAACCAGTGTGCCCCACACATCTCCTTCACCTCCAGCAAGCAAATCAGCCACCCCTTCCCCTTCCAGCTCTATCAATGAAGAGGATGCTGATGAAGCCAACAGAGTAAGTTAGAGATGGCTTAGTACAGAGCCTGGAAGACCGCTGGGCCGGGCCCTGCTCAGGCTTTTGATTGCATTTATGGTATTGCTTTCTTTTTCTTCATGGATTTGGAGAACCATTTCAGTTGATGGTGGTTTATTTTTTGGTTTTTGGTGAAAGGGTACTGAAACGAAAGAGCAGGTCTCTATGAGCAGTAAGACCTTAGGCAAATCCCTTGAGTCTTTTTAGGTTTAACTGTTCTGCTCTGCAAATAGAAGAACCTGTACTCCAGTTTCCAATATTCCAGACTCTTGAGAAATTCTAAAGGCTCTAGTTCTGTTGTTGATATGAGCAAGTTTCACTTGTTTTTCGGGGGATGACCACATTTAACTACTACAGTATCTCACTGGTGGCTGCTGGGTAGATTTGAATTATTCTGTACCTTGCTCATGGAGAATACACTTTTGAATGTACATAGATTGCAGATGTGACTTTCCTGAATGCCCAAACGGATAGGTTTAATGAAAACCAGCACTGTGATGGTACACAATCGCTCAATATGCTTCTACTAATGGTGTGTTTTGAACCTGTTCTGTGCTTGTCAGCTTTCTTGGTTTTAGTGTTGTGAAGGTTTCTAAGAAGCTGGGGTGGTGCTCAGTGGCAGGTAGAATTTCTACTGTGTGCAAGGGTCTGAATTCAATCCTCAGCACCGCTGAAAGGGAGAGAGAGAGCGTGCACGCAATGTTGTTTGAAAAACTCCTCCACTGGTTCTGAATACCAATATAAAAACAGTTCCAAATGTGATTAGTGGCATAATTGATGCCACTGGCATGCAGAGAATAGAATCACTTCTGCCTGGGAGGGTGAATTGAGGAAGATCTTATCGAGTAGCTTGTATTTGAATCAGGTATGAGAAGATGCATAAAAGTTTGTGAGGCAGAAGAGAGAGGCCAGCATTCTAGTTCAGGGGGAAAATGAGGAGCAATGGGAAGCGTCTCTCCATTTAAGAGTGCCGTGAAGTTTGACATAGTCGGGAGGACAGAAACAGAAGAAATGGCTTGCTGTGCGGTGGCAATCTTGTGTGTGCAAGGATGGCCATAATTGGACATATACTTTAGATGAACTACTTTGGCCATCTATAGTCTGTAGAAAACAGTACACAGAGAGGGTGATGCAAAAAATAAATTAGCTAGAAAGACTTTTGTGCTTGCTGGTTTGTCTTCATCCAAGGAAGGAATGAGTGTGTAGTACCATGTTAATGGGTGTTGCTGAATCATGAAGGTGCAGTGATCGAATGAAAGAGATAAATTGCATTTTGGTTTGAGAGCCAGCATGGATGGGTTTGGCCTGCGATTGATGTGGGGAGTCACGTGAGGTGCTTATGTTTGAGACTGGAGCTCAGTCCTTTGGAGCTGGAACTTTGGAGCTGGGGGCTGTGTGCAAAACAATGTTAGAGTAAGCCAGTTTGGCCAGAAGGCCAAGAATCATTATCTTACCTAGCATAGGGAAGAAGAGGAGCTAGAGAAGACTGGGCTATGAGGAAAAGAGGAGGGTGGATAGAATGATACTGCAGAAGGGGAGGTGGATTTGAGGTGGGGTGTTTGGTCATGCAGTGTCCAGTGTTTGGTCACGGAGACTTGACTGGGTGAAGGAAGAGAGGCGCAGGTCATGGCAGCCCAGCCAGGTGTGCCTTTCCATGTCCAGCTGGAAGCCTTCTCTCCCCTGGCATGCACTCGGCCTTGTGTCAAACAGAATTTGTCCATGTGACCCCACCCTGCCTTACTCCATTGTAAGTGAAGTTTTAGGTTTATGTGAAGACCGGAATCCAATTTGTTACCTTTTAAGCCAATTATCTGATAAAGGGGGATTAAAATGATTATTATATACCTCTTTTCAGCGAAGGTATTTTTCTAGCATCTGAAACCTTTGGAGTCAACTATGAAATGTTTTTTGGTTTTTATTTTTATTTGTTTATTTTTTTAAGAGAATGTATCATGATCTGTTGTTTGAAGTGTGGGACTCTTCATTTCTAGTTTAGTCTTAGAAAGAAATGGTGGTTAGGAAAAACTGCACTTTCCCAAGAGAGACCTCAGAACTTGCTGACACTTAAATTTGGCTTTACCAAAAGAAAACCTGTCTTTCATTCAGTATCTAACTGAAAGGAGTCTGGTTTCCCATCCAGCTTTTAGATCATTGAGTAGAATTAAGCAAGTCATGCTGATTTTGAAAATTAAAAAAAAAAAAACTATGGAATCTACAGAATTATCAAATTAACCCTTAAGTTATGAAGACTGGTCTTTTAGAAGGAAGGGAAGTGAAGTCCATTTGTATCTGGTTGTCAAAGTTAGGATAAGCTAGAAGTCAGGCAGCAGTTCTCAAAGATTTAAATATGCAGTGTTCTCCAGGAAAAGTTACTGCTTATTAGGTTCCTCCCTAAGAATTTTCAGTAATTGGATTAAATTCCAAATGACCCTCATTTAGAAAGTTTTAAAACTCTAGTAATATTTGAATTAAGGCTGAAAGTCATTAAAATCCAATCTGTTAGTAACTTGAGTCAGCTCTTGTTCGTCAGGCCCAAGCCTGGCTTTTAAACAGGCTTTGGCAAATGCTTGGGGATGCTTGATGGAGATAACCACAGCCGAACAAAGTCTTCCCTGTATTTGTACTGTAATCTCAGTCAGAGAAAGCAGAGGTGGGTGAGTCATTTTCTTCCTCCTTGGATGGGTGTCTCTATGATGTGGTCAGGACAAAGCAGGTGATAGGATCTAGACAGAATGCTCAGTGGTCAAGAGCACTTTCTGCTCTTGCAGAGGACCCAGGTTTGGTTCCCAGCACCCACGTGGCAGCGTAGAGCCTTCTGTAACTCCAGTTCCAGAGGGTCCAGTGTCCTCTCCTGGCTTTTATGTGCAGTGCATGCATGTAGTACATAAACATACTTGTAGGCAAAGCACTCATACATGTAAAATAAATATAAACAAACCAGTAAACAAATAGGTGATAAACAGCAAATTAAAAGGAAGCTTGGCTGTATATAAACTTGGGTCTCTACCCGTATCCTGTGTAGGGTTCTGACTTGAGAGCCCACATTGAGGACCTGTCTCTGTACAGAGCCGCTACATTACTTACCCTGTGTAATGAGTAGCCTTCTTGTAGCTTTCCTGTTAGTCTTGATGGTTTTAAATATCAACTGGTGTTCTTTTACAGGCTGCTAATGTTTTGATGAGTATTCATTTCTTTTCTGTCTCCAGTTAAAGTGGCTTTGACATTTTTATATTTCTCATTATCTTGTCCTTTTGAAAGTTATTATTTTAGAAAATAAAGATGACCTTTCCTTTATTGTGCAAGTGTAGTGATTACAGCTAATTTCTATTTGCACTTCCAGAGGCTCATTAGCACAGCAACCTTCTTGTAAAGAGAGAGAGAGAAAAAATCAGCCATACAAAAATCAATTCTGACCAGTCACACAGATGGCATGTACCTATGGCAGGGGGCCTTGTTTAAAATATCCTCATATGATCCATATCCAAACTGTGATTAGGTTTTCCTTCTAAACCCTTTGACTGTGAACTGTCTTGCTCATGTGCGCGTGTGCAGAATTGTATATAGATAGCGTGGCCTGGTACAGAGTGCTCTGACTTTCATTACTCATAATTGCCATGGAAAGCATATGTTGTGAATACACTGAAGCTACTTCCGGGTCTCATTAATCAGTGTGCTAAATGCTAATCTCTGCTGTCCAGTTAGCGCTAAGCAGGTTTGCCCCTCCCCCGCTTTTGGTGGCAATTCATCTGTTGATGATGCTTAACAAAACCTTCAAAGAGCAACTGTGGCTTGGAGTGAGTCTTGCTGCATTCTCTGCAAGTTCATTCTAGGCAGTGAATTTTCTTACTGCTTTGCAGGCCATTGGAGAGAAAAGAACGGCCCCAGATTCTGGCAAGAAGCCCAAGACTCCAAAGAAAAAGAAAAAGAAAGATCCCAATGAGCCACAGAAGCCAGTGTCAGCATATGCCCTGTTTTTCAGAGACACACAAGCTGCAATTAAAGGTCAAAACCCCAATGCAACCTTTGGAGAGGTCTCCAAAATTGTAGCATCTATGTGGGACAGCCTTGGAGAGGAGCAAAAGCAGGTAAGGCAAGCGTCTGTCATGGAACGTATATTTAAAAAGCTACAAGAATATTCCTAGCAATCTAATATGATTGCTTCTTAAGAAAGCCTGTCTAAACTATGGGATTAAAACGTGTGCAAATAAATCCAAACAACGCTGCCTGTATTGATTTCTAGTCAACTTAAGAGTACAGGCTCAGAATCCGTTCACGGGAGACTTGGAAGAAATCTGGCCAGTAGCCTGCAAGCAAAGTTTTGATGATAATCTTTTCATTTTAAATAATGTGGAATTTTGCCTCTTTGTTCAGAAAGGGATTAGGTCCATCCTGCTTGCTTTTCCATTGATCATCTTTCTGAACCCTTGTGCTATCCTGGTACGTTTCCAAACTTTGAAGCTGCCTCTGCATGTCTCATTATTGTCACTGAGCATTTGAAATTTTATTCTAAGTTCATTTGAAAGCTATGTAGCGTGATATATTCAGAGATTTGCCGTGCTGGTGGGAGATACTTCCTCGGGAGCCTGCTCCCCTCTTCAACTCCTAGCCACAAATGAAGGGAAGAATGGGGTCCTTTGGGGTTGGTCCTCTCCTGCTTGCATAAAACTCCAATTACCTTTAATAGAAATTTGCTATATCTTATGGAAGAATAGACCCCTATCATCAATAAAACAGAACGATTGCTTCAGAAGGGAGGCGTAGAGAAATGCGTAGCAGCCCCTCGTTCCTGCAGCTTGTTCACTGGAATGGGGCAGCTACTCAATGCGCCTGTTTGCTTGCCATCGGCTTATTACCATACACCCTACACTGGTTTCTGTCCCCCACATGAAGTTCTAAGGAACCAGGGAATTACTGCTACACACTTCACATATTCTGGAGAGAGGGTTTTACTTTGTTCTGATAGCCAGCCATCAGGCTCCTTAATAAAGATGAAGCCCAAATCTTGTGTAATCCACCAGTACTCATGTAACTCCTTGATCTCACTATGATGGTCTCCCATCTTTGGTTTTTATGATTTCTACTTTTCTTTCGTTCTTCAAAAGAAGCCCAAGGTTGAGATGCCTCCATCTTTTCTTTTTTGTCTAATTTAAAAAAAAAAAATTTAGTAGCCGAGCATAGTGGTGCACACCTGTAATCCCAGCACTCAGGGAGGCAGAGGCAGGCAGATCTCTGTGAGTTCGAGGCTAGCCTTGTCTACAGAGTGAGTCCAGAACAGCCAAGGCTACACAGAGAAACCCTGTCTTGAAAAACAAAAAAAAACAAAACAAACAACAACAACATCAAAGTATTTGTTTGTTTTATAGGCAAGGGGCCGCCATGTGTGATGGGAAGTTGACACTGATGGGAAAACCTAGTCCTTCTGAGAATTTAAGCCATTTGTGGAGAGGTGGTGCTCACTGCTTGTTCACTGTCTAGGATGAGGGCTTTGGCAGCAGCCTGAGATCATTTTCTTTTTCCATCATTAAACATCCCCAAAATTGGGCTTGGCTGTAGGTGGCAGGACTTTTTGGGTTTTTTACATTACTCCTCTCTCTCTCTCTCTCTCTCTCTCTCTCTCTCTCTTACATTACTCTCTCTCTCTCTCTCTCTTTGTCTCTCTCTCTCTCTGTGTGGAGAGAGAGAGAGAAACATTTGAAAAATCAAAACCGGTGAGACCGGGTTTTAGGTGAGCTCTGTTTATGTGACCTAATTTGTGTAGCGGGTTTATAGCTAAGAATTTATAGCCTGAGGGTGGTGCTAATTGTGGTCTTATTTTAATAGGTATATAAAAGGAAAACAGAAGCTGCCAAGAAAGAATACTTGAAGGCCCTGGCTGCCTACCGGGCCAGCCTCGTTTCTAAGGTAAGCCTGCTGCGGTGTGGGAGCAGCCCGTGTGCACTGCAAACATCGTCGTGGCTCCTTCAGAGCCTTCCATTAGACCCTACCCACCCGACCGGTTGAACAGTGGGAGCTCCTGTAAGCTGCTGCAGCCAAATTACTGCTCACGGGTTGCAGCTCTTTTTGTTTGTATTTTGTAGCCATATAGATACATTTTAAATAGCCTGTTGTTCTTTCCCTGTGTGGGGAGTTGGATCTGGGTTAATGGCCTCAGTTTGAAACTGGAGGTATGCTTGTAGGGCATACATGAACACATCACAAGTTCTCTGATGGTTACATTATTGTGAGCAGCAGCGGTGTGTTTTTGACCATTTGTTTCACATCATATAAAGAAGTAAGCCTCATGATTATTTAAAGTAAAATCATGTTCCAAGTACTAAGACACAGTATATTCATTATACATGCGTTGATGTATTCTAAAAGGAGCCAATATTCCACAGCAGCTGTCGGTCAATATTACCTCGATCCAAAAGGAATGTGGACGTACTCTGTCTGTCTATCTGTCTGTCAGTATGTCTCTCTGGCAGTCCTAAGGATTGAACGCAGAGCCCCCCACTTACCAAGCAAGCACTCTAACTCTGAGTCCCGCCAACAGACCTAAGCTCTTACATTATTCTATCAGTTAGTTCCTGAAGTGTTTGCCTTTCTAGATTCAGACAGGCTTCGGGGTGGATACTTTGGACTAAGCAGGTTTCTGCACCAAACTCGTCTCTTCTGAGACATCATTTCCATTTGATCGTTATTGTTATCTCAGGTACACAAGGCCTCAAAGGCATGTTGAAAGGACTTTCTCCCTTTTTGTCTCTTGTTCGCCTGAGTTGTTTCTTCTTTGTGTGATGATCCACCACGGGCAGCCATGCTGAATCAGATCAACAGAGGGCCTCCTGCCTTTGTTGACAGCTCCCGGGACACTTCCCACTTCATTAGAGACAAAACATGTATCAGGTCAATAGCAAAACCCTTTTCTTGAGATTCTGGAAGATTATATCCTGGGAAATACACCGAGGGTGAAGTCGGATGGAAATCAGGTTGTGCGGGCAAAGGGTACTGTGGTATGTACAACCACACAGAGGTGGAGAAGGGTGGGTAGGGTGGCAGTGTGTGCTTCTCAAGTGGAGCAGCCTGTCTTTGGCATACCCAGAGGCAAGGACAGGCGGCCTTTACGTGTGACTGTGTCAGCAGCTGACCACATACAAATTTAAACCAAGAACTGCTATCTCAACGGGAAATAAGAAACCACAACTAGGATCTTCCAGTCTGTGACTGGCTTAGAAAGGATAATTTAAATACTGACTAGAGTCAGTGTTCCAAATGTGCTTTAATGACACTTCACGATAAAGACAGAATTTAAAAGGATAGACTTAAAACAATTTGTTTTCTTAAATTTGGTAAATGGTATTCACAGAGACCTGGGATTTATGTAATTAGGTGGTTGAAAGGAACTAAAGTCATAATTGAGGTACGTTGTCAGAAGAATTTCAACCTGCATCTGAAGATCCCAGGAGGCACATCCATGCACAGAGTGACCACTTCCCACTCCTCTGAGGAAAATGCCTCTGTTGGGAATTTCACAAGTTAAGACGAAGATCAGTTGAAAACTTTCAAACTTGCCTTCATGGTGAGGAGGGGTGTGCATCAAACCCCTCTTAGAGGAATTAGAAGCTTCTGGTTGATGAGTTTTAGAGACCTAAGATCTTAAGCCTTCAACACTAAGGACCAGTGAAAGGGCACAACAATAGGTTTGCATCACACGCCCCTATATTCTGTGCCTCTATGCACACAGCACAGAGCTCCCACCCGAGCTGAAATGACCATCTACTGAATGTAACTATTCAGAGGTGTTACTAGAGGCTTACCATTAGGTTTTCAGTGAGTAAATCTTGCAGGTACCTCCACAGTCATCATTCACCCCTGAAGTGCTGCCTCAGGGCTCCCTGATGCCACTGGCCAGAGTCAACAGATTCCATATAGTTTCTTTCTTAAAACCAGCCTGCTGGCTTTTAAATATTTGAGAGTTTTATTATGAAATGGTGCATATTTGATTTTGTGAGGCTTGTAACCGTTTCTAATGCACACTCCCAAAGATCCAGAGATGCACACTGTAGAGCTGTAATCCCTTGTCCTTCAGTGTGTGCATATTTAAAGCACTTGATTTCCTAAGCCTCTAGACTAGGGCCGCCCAATTCTGATGTGACATTTCAGTCACATTGGGTTTATAAACCAGAGAGCACTGTCCATGCAAGAGTGATGCTTTACAGTGATGTGTCTTGTCTAACCGGAGCTACTGCCTACACTGTGTGACCCTGTAGGAGGCCATTCTCAGGTTCTCTCAAGTAGCAGAATTTTATAAATCGGAGTCACAGAAAGAAATCCAGAAGCAAATATTTAAAAGTATTAAAGATGTCTCATGATACTTGATTGGAGCATGGTGTCCCCTGCTAATCCCACCACAAAGAAGAACTCCGAAGGATGGAGAGATAGTTCAATGGTAGTGTAGTTGCCGAGCATGAAGGAGGCCCTGGGTTCCACTCGCACCACCAAGCAGTCAAGCAAACAGAGTAGGAAAACATGATTTTACAAAAAATAAAGGGTGAAACTGTCTTTAAGGTGTAACATTCCAGCCACTTTTGCATGTGTAAAAGAACTTATATTCGCAGATATTTGGGACACAAAATGGAATAGACCTATTCCACTGTTTAACGAGTTATCACATTGTATGAGGTTCTCTTTTCATCTATGAATTCACTGATAAATTCTGGAGCCTGTGAAAACAGTTGTTAAAGCTGAAACACTTCTAAAGTCATGATTTGGTGCCTTCGAAGACTGTAGTTACAGTTTTTTAATATTTGAGTGGTCATGGAGGTAAACAGTTATGCAAATGGGTTTTTGACATTTTCCAGTGGTTCAGGTTTCTGGTGGTATCTCTTGTTAATGCCCAAGCACTCCCCAAGAACCAGAGACCGTTCTGCTTGCGTAGTGCACGAATGACTCCTCTCATAGCTTCCATACAAGTCCACTCCCACACCCTGCCACGTTAAAGAAGAGGAACAGATACGTGAATAAACACCGCCAAAGACCCAGAGGTGTACATTGGTAGAGCTGGGATCCATTGTCTTTCAAAGAGTGTTGCTTCAGAAGGGAGGCTAGAGTGGTTAGAGTGAAGAAGAACTGTTACTTTTACAATGCGTATAGTTGTGTCATTTCCCAGGTAATGCTGTGTTACAACCAACCACAAACCCCAATGACATACAGAGATAAGCTTTCTCAGAGAGAGCCAGGCTTCAGTCTGAGTCCTGCTCTTCTCTCTGATTGAAGGAGCAGCCCACCTGCAGTTGGGTGCTGACAGGGGCTGGCTCCCGGTGAGGCAGGGCCACGGCTCTGTCTTTCTGGGGGGACTCGATGTAGAGAGTGGAAGCATGCACCATCCCTCAAGGAGTCAGCATGGAACTGGAACACTTTCACCCTCATCCCATCCCAGTGAGCAAAGGCACCACCGCAGCCCAGCCTCCCAGTGGAGCAGAGCCAAATTGACTCTGCCTTCAGGAGGCCCTTAGATGGTCACATGACAAAGGCAGTGGGAAGCCTGAATAGTGGTGGTTTTTGAATAGTTTTTGAGTCAGTTTATAGTAAATGTTGATAGATTGTAACATTCTGGAACTTCATCTCTCCCCATGCAGGCTGCTGCTGAATCAGCTGAAGCCCAGACCATCCGCTCTGTCCAGCAAACTCTGGCATCAACCAATCTGACATCGTCCCTCCTTCTGAACACACCACTGTCTCAACATGGGACAGTCCCAGCCTCACCTCAGACTCTCCCACAGTCGCTGCCTAGGTCGATCGCTCCCAAGCCCATAACCATGAGACTACCCATGAGCCAGATTGTCACATCCGTCACCATCGCGGCCAACATGCCCTCGAACATTGGGGCTCCACTGATAAGCTCCATGGGGACGACCATGGTCGGGTCTGCGGCCTCCACCCAGGTGAGCCCCTCGGTGCAAACCCAGCAGCATCAGCTGCAGCTGCAGCAACAGCAGCAGATGCAGCAGCAGCAGCTGCAGCAGCACCAAATGCATCAGCAGATTCAGCAGCAGATGCAGCAGCAGCATTTTCAACACCACATGCAGCAGCACCTGCAGCAGCAGCAGCAGCAGCATCTCCAGCAGCAGCTCAACCAACAGCAGCTGCAGCAGCAGCTGCAGCAGCATCTCCAGCTGCAGCAGCTGCAGCACATGCAGCACCAGTCTCAGCCTTCTCCCCGGCAGCACTCCCCTGTCACCTCACAGATCACATCCCCCCTGCCTGCCATCAGCAGCCCCCAGCCAGCGCCTCAGCAGCACCAGCCTCAGATCCAGTCCCAGACACAGACTCAAGTCTTGCCGCAGGTCAGTATTTTCTAAGGTGCACCAGGCACTGGGCTCTGAGGGAGGCGTAGGTCGGAAGGTGTGCGGACTGGAACTTGTAAGTTGACTCCGGTTATACAGAAATGTGTAACAGGTCAAACGGTCCTCTCAAGTGTCTATTAGATAGGCAATAAGAACTGCGGTGTAGCTGGGAAGCATCTTTTAGCTGACTATACATCACTTTGTTTTTAAACAAGAAAGCTGCGCTCTGTCATGTGCTGCCTTTTTTATTTATTCAGGCTAGACCTACAATATGTGAATCAAACCGTTTAATGAATCCTGGGACATACTGATGACTGTAAACTGGCCTTTCCGAGTCATAGAAAAAAATGGCCTTATTTCTCCAGAAGTGAGTGAACCACACTTCCAGGCTATTTGAACTTCTGAAGCCCTAAAATAAATAACTGAGTACAAAGCACAGTTGTAACTACCTGAAATATGAAGATCCAGTTTCATACAAACATTTGTATGATGTGAATAGTTGATGGCATTTTTTTGTCATGAAAAAAAAAATAATGTAAATCACAGACTTTTGCCAAAGCTCTTATTTTTTTTCTAAATCTCTCCAGAAAAAAAAATGCAAGTGATTAGATTCAATTATTGATTTATTTACTTATTTCTACTTTGTATCCATGACTTCTCTGAATCAAACCACGGTATATGTTGTGACAATATCTACGCCACTGTTAGCCCATTATCTTCCTTCTGATTAGAAGAAATGTGAATACTATATTATGTGTTTTGAGTGACAAGTTTCAAAAAATAAAAACACTGTATTTTTAAAAGGGAAATGCACTTAAATGAAACAGTTATTACGAAAGTTAAGATTTAAAAAGAAAAAAGCAAGAGTTTTTATTATGATGTAATACCGGTAGAATATTGAATATTTAAAAGGCACACTACATCTGAAATAATCAATGTAAATATTTTCTTTCCAAGTTGTAAGTTTTCATATCATGTGTTGTAAAGTTTTCCTAAATGAGGCTTTAACGTAAACACTGGTGACATAAACCATTCATTGCTACATTGCTTATTGTGTTTTTATGCTGTTTTATACTTTTTTATGAGTTATGATAGCAGCAATTAAGTTGTTTGTATTTTGCTTAACTAAAACAAAATGCTTTTATCTTGCTATAGAATAAACACATTTCAGTAAAATCTGTGGACTGTATTTTGATGCATCGACAAGGACACTGTTCACTTTTCAAATAAAACGGAATGTCAAATTTTACTTCTGGTCCCTTCAATACGTTAAGATGGGGAACATGGCACCAACCAGCCCGCCTGAGCTGACTGCCATCCTTCATTTTCATCCAGACACACAATATTCATGGCCAGGAATTGGGATTTTACAGCCAAACACCAGGGCCCCGAAAAAAGAGGTGAAATTATGTTGCTTTTTTAAATTATCTTTTTGTTAAGATACAAATAAATATGATATAAATGATTACAAATAAAATACAGTTAAGATTCAAATAAATTTATGGAAGGCAAAATGCAGTTGTGTTCTGTTCAGGGCTGGAACTGGTTGCCATTGTGTTATTATTTCTATTAAAGTGAATGGTGGATCCTAATTTTGAGGCCAAAATAAGAGTTTCGGTGCCCACCTCCCCCCTTCTTCTCTGCTCCGTGGTGGCTTCTCTTTGAGAGCTGCGTGACCATGATCCCCAGTTGTCTTGCATGATTAATTACAGTATCTCTCCTGTCAGAAACTGTAATGAAGAGGTCTTGATAAAAATTGCAAATTACCACTGGCAACAGTCTTAAACTGCTTATGATAAAATGAAAATTAAAAACAGCAAGTGTCAACCCTGACTGGAATCCTAATCTGAAAAGAATGAGGGTACGCATAACGGCGCCCATTACAACTGTGTGCAAGACATTCAAAAATAATAGAATATGGATTCCTCAAAGTTGTTGTACTTCAAAGAATATTTACTGTATGTTGTGGGTTATGAATAATGAATTTTGCTTTCAATATTTCATAATCCTCTCATACCCTGTATTATGTACAAATATTGAACAGCGAAAGATTCTAATTATAAATTTATAGGTTTCTTGCTGCAGAAAAATTTATGTCTAAATTGAAGCTTTTCATAAGATGTATTAGTTGACAGGGATCAGTGTTCAAACAGTCCTAGAAAGACGCCTCACCACATCTACAAGGGGCCAATTGTGCGCCACAAAGCAGTCAGCTGCCTGCAGCAGACCCATCAGGAGCAAAGCCAGCGTTCAAAGAGTCTCTGACTGGAAACCAACATCGCATAGCAATAAGAACATTTGATATTCTGTTGTGGGACCTTTAGACAAATGTCTTCAAAATTAATTGCTAAACTACATGTGACAGTAATTGTGTCTTAGTTCTATAATTGTCATTTTGAAAACCCATGAAGTATTGCTGGGGAACAAAAAAATGTCACTGGTGATGAGGCTTAATTGCAAGTGAAGTCTGTTTGCAACTGTTTGCAGTTTCAGGCCGGTGTTGTCACAGCTATTACGTGATCTTTTTTTTTAAATCTTAGATTTTTATCACATTTCATCCAATTATGTAAAGCGGCTGATGGTCAATTCCAGGGGAAGAAAAAGATAGTTTAATTACTACAATTAAAAAAAAATAATCACCGGGCAACACTATATAGTTAAGACATCAAAGGAATTGAATTATATAACAAGTACCCCACTCTTGTTACCAAGTTGTTTTAATTGGGATTCACAAAAAGCTCTTGTGCTTCCATTTACATGAGTGACTGGTTTCTGTCCCTGCATCTAAGTAAGGCTTTGGTAGCCTTTCTTTAGTAGGTCAGAAATAAATCCGAGTGTTGAAAACCAGTGTGGGAAGCATGGTACCCGATTGGGTAGAGCCCTAAATAGTTCCACGGACATTGAGAGTCTCCCTTTCCCCACACCCAATCTCCACCACACACACCTTGCCTGTCCCCTGCTGCAAAGACATTATTTTACTGCTCTAGCCGTGTTCCCTTTCTGCGGTCACCTGTATGGTGTCTGATGAGAGCGCATAGGACTTTCCATTTTCAGCTGCCATGGGGTCATTAGTTCCTGCCTCAAAGAACGGAAACTTAAATGCCTTCGTGCAGCATAATTTCTGCAGTGTATTACCACCTGACTGAAGGCGTTCGAGACAGATGGATTAATATCTCAAGTTTAAGTAGGAGTCCTCTGCTGTCCACTCAGCGGGCTCCAGACATCTGAATGGTCTCTTCCCGTTTCTCACTTCACAGAGCATTTTCAGCACTGGACTTCAATCTAACCTTTCCTCCCCCTCACCCACCCCCTTTGTTTGGCTTTTGTTTTGCAACAGCTGTTATTATCGTTTTTGGTCAGCTGTGATTGCTGGAGGCAAAATAGGACCAGATGGTGTTTTGCTATGCATGAATGGAGCATTAGAGGAGTTGGGGCTGAATAGGCCAAGTTTGAATGGTGCCTATGCACCACCTGCCTGCCTTCGCTGGAGCAGCGCACACACCACAGTAGCATGATCCGTCTCAGACCTGCTAGAGTGGGATGGGAAAGTACAGGGCTGGGGTGGCTTTCCCCCCATATTTATTGATCTTCCATGCACTAACAGAATAATGCACTGTACAGTCAATTTGAGTTAATTGCATATGACACAGCATGGACATGTAATCCATCACTCTAGAATTCTGGTTCACTTTAAGGATTTCATTGCTCCTTAACACACACACACACACACACACACACACACACACACACACACTTGAGGGGGGTGGGAGAATAAAATCTAATGAGTGAGTAGGTTCAAGTTTAAAAGGATATTCTAAAATAATAGACTTAAGAATCTGAGGCTGAGGTGGGGGAGATAGCAAAAAGTGATCTTTGTCAGCAGTAACACGTGGTATAATGAAGAAACATTCACTTTTCATACAGCAGAAGCTCCCAGAAATGGAGGTTGAACCTCAAATGCCACACAGGCACTATTCAACCGGACTTGAATGTTCTCAGAAAATATTCTTAACCACGTAAGTTTTTCTCTCTCTATCCTTCAAATTAACCTCCAGGCTACACGTGTCCCCTGATTGCTAAAGCTGGTGGCTGGGTTTCATCTGTGTAGACCGCAAGCCTACAGGTGTGTGGCTGTGCGTGTTACTGAGGAAACACTAAGCCACCTGGGAGATGGAGAATCAGATATGCAGGCAGACAGCTCCATTTGCCTTAGGCCCTAATTACTTAAATTTACTTCTGCAGCATGCAGAACCCTGTGATGGGTCCCAAAGGAGAGGCAGAGATAAATAGTACCTTCTGTTTACTTGGTATATGTTTGAAATTTTTCCTAATAAAGACTTAAAAAATCATACCAGGCCATCCTTCAGTAGAGTTTTCATTTTTTTCCCCTTGGGGGCAGAGAAGGTACCACCACACAGAAGGATTGGGTTTGCCAACAGGAGACATAAAACAAATGTGAGTGATTTTCTTTTTAATCTGAGGAAATGAAAATTCTCATTAGGAAAGGGAGAGATTGCGATTGGCTAGGGGTATTAGAGAAAGCTGCATGAAATTACTGATGTTTAGGAGCTGCCTTGGGGGTGGGGAAGGCTGTCAGAAGCCAAGATGGAAGTCTTGACCTAGAAGAGGAGACAGCTCCAGCCCAAGGGAGGGCAGAAGACCCAGGTTGGAAGTAAAGGCTCTTGAAAGCAGCAAAAAGGGGATACAACAAATATGACATGCATTCTTCTTGCAGACTTGAGCCAGAGAAGTCCTGGAAAGAGAGTCTGGGGTGCAGTTGTTGATGATCTCCTGAAGAACTGTGTAACTTGGGCTCACAGGGTTTCAAGTGAGAAAGGCAGGACTGAATACAAAAAGGGCATGATCCAGTTGGTTAAACCTGAAAGAAAAGTGGATCTGGATCCCTGTTTGAGAATGGTCCTCAATATTTGGTTTTTCACAGCTCCATGCTCCCATCATCACGAAAGCCAAATCAAGGCTTTTTTTTTAAGTGGCCACAGTAGAATAGGCCTTATTCTTATTTGAGTCTGCTGTAAAAAGAAAGCTATTTTCACTACTGGTAAAAGTCCCTCTTGGAGTTTGAACTCCAACACGATGGAGGATGAAAAGAAGCCCTGCCTTTGTTGCTGAGTCAAACCTCAAGCAGCACCAGGGGTCTGTAGAGGGTGTTGGTTATGGTCTCAATTTAATTTCAAAGATGAATCTTCACAGACAGAGGATGGCGTGTGGACACACACCTCTTAGCAAACGAATAATGCTCTTTTGTAGAATGCCTCATTATCTCTAGCACTTGTATAGCACGCTGTGCTATCCAAAGCAATTTAGCATGAATGACTTCTTCCATCTCTCAGCCAGGTGAGGTGGGAGTTAACACATGACAAATTAGGAAACTGAGTCACAGAGAGGCACAGTGGTTTGTTCATGTAATTATTTACAAGAGGCACAGTCATAGCTAGAGCTGAAGTTTACTCTAATGTCCTGTTAATTTGATTTGCTTTCAAGTACTTGAATATCCATGGCATTTGGATGTGTGTTTACGTATTAGGGTGTAGGATGTGTAACGTATGCTTGTGGATGTCGATGGGTGACAGAAATCCATCACAACACTAAACAGTGTAATTAATCCATGTTTTCCCCATGGCTAGGCAAGCAGCAAGCCAGAGCAAGCGCCACCTAACCCATGTTCTCAATGGGGCCCAGTGCCACGTGGCACTTCATTTTGCTCTGAATACTTTCCAGTCTGATTGTTTTCACTACCTCGGTATCTTGCTGTCATTATTTTGTATTCTGGCAGATGGCTTTGACTTGTGTTCAAGTGTTAGGAAACTAGGTGTCATGCCAATGCCAAGGCAGGGCATTTATCAGCTTCACCTGTATAGGAACAAGGAGATTTCAAGGAAGACGGGGAAAGGTGAGAGTCAAGTGGGTGTGCACTGCTGTGCATGATGTAAGGACCCCAGAGTATTGATCACTTCATGTGGGAGAGCAGAGGGACTGTGCGTCCCTGGGAACAGGGCAGCAAGCGTCCAGCACCACCCTTCATGAGTTTCCCCTTCATCTCTGAGCAGTACATGCCTCTGCTGGGTGGGGGGAATTCAACCCAACTACTTGTCAAAGGCATTATATCTCCTGTCAGCCAATTTTACTGTTGTTTTTATTTTAAATAAAAGCACTAGAACTACCTTGCATGATTTGGTAGGCTTGAATTCTCAACATAACTACATGGAAGGCCAGCCTTGAGCATTCTGTGAGCAAATACTCGGGGCTTTCATTTGCCCGATCTTTGAGTGACTTATCTCAACTCAATACCATAGTGGTTATTTTGAGATCTGGGTCTTGGGTTTATTTTCAGTTTTCTGCCCTACATTTTCTTTCCAAACCATTTGCCTTGCGTCCAAGGATATATTGTTACCAAGAAAGATGCTTTTTGATAACATTTCTTGTTATATGTCAACGCTGTCATCCTTCTAACGTTCAGAGAGCCTTAATTTTCATTTTGTCACAATGAGTGAAAATGATGCCATGTCCTAAACCTGCCTTAATTGGTAATTTGCAAATTTGACACAAGATCTTAGTCCAAATTACTCAGGCCTGCTGTGCTACTCCTCACCCTTTCTGCCCGTTCTTAATCCTCTCCTCTGTAATTGGTATTGAGCACGTGGAGCCCCTGGGGACAAATAGCAGCATCTGAGGAAATTACCTACATACAGTCTGACCTCTTGTATGCTTTTGGATGCCAAATTAAGACATCCATCTTAGGTCTTTGAATGTTGGGACAGTTACCTGGAAGAAAAGGCACCATTTTGTCCATAATAACATTTTTATAAACCATGCCCAAGGCTTGGCACACCTAGCTGGCAACTTGTTAATGATGATCAAAATAGTCTGGCCAATAAACATGAGTCCAACCACAGTTCTTTCCAATAAAATAGAGCCTAATTCTATGCCTTTGTTCTACATTCTCTGTACCCCTTCTAAGCCCCTGAAGAAGCAAAAGAGCTACATAGCTTAACTGCTAAAATCTTGATTGGCAGGGGGATCGGGACTTAAGTCAGTGAAACATTACAAAATTAAAATATGCTAAAGCTTGATGATTGTATTTGCTTCTAGATCATCAGAAGCTCAGAAATAGTTGCCTGGGCTCCATTAGCTGCTAGACACAAATGGTCAATCCAAGCACAATGCCTTTTGAGAATGGGCACAAATGATCTTTGGTGGATTCAGCTGACTTAATTCTTGATAAACTGTTTCTTTGTAGATTGTGTCTACATCAGTATGCTGCTGGGGAACAACTGGTTGTCTGTTGGACAAACAACAACAAAAAATCCAAGCAATTTTCTTAGTTATTCTCTGGGTCAGTCTCTCGAGAGAAGTTTCTGGTTGCCTTGGACAAGAACTTTTCAGAATTTTGTTTTAAATCGCTACTCTCATTTAAAAACAAAACAAAACATTTTTTTTTTTTATGGTGAAGAGCAAGCTCCGTCTGAGAGCTTTCTGGGTGCAACCTTGCCAGCATTTCACAAAGGGACACTGAGGAGGCACCATCTCCTCCCTCACTCCAGAAGCACAGGAAAGAAGCAAATTCTGCAGAACAAAATGCATTCCATGCAAAACAAAAACTTTACAAATGTGGGCCAACATTCTGGGTCATGGTGCCTGCAATAAGCCTTGTTCCCCTTGCACCCAAGTGGTAAGTCAAAGACAGATGACACACAGCATGGGAAGATCATCTGGGTGAAGCAGTTGGTAGGGACTCAAACATCAGCCATGAAACAGGCCTCAGAATTAATAAGCTACATTTGGTGAGCCTGTGTTTGTAGGCTAGCTAAGAGTTTTATGTCTGATACAGCTGGTGTTTATGTAGAGTTTGTGAGCTCAGCGTGAGAAGCAGTCATAAAACAGACTGGGGTTTGGTACAGTTAGCACAATTACTATTGTATAATTGAATGCCACAGCTATTATATAAAAATATTTTAAGGAGTAGGCTCTGCTCATACTTCCACATTAGCCCTTAATAATAAGAGATGTGATGTAAACATCCTATGTAAACATTCTATGAGGTTGTTTATAAACTTATTCAAGGCTTGGCATAATTGCAGACCTAGCCTGGGTTCCCTTTCTTGAGTGCTTGGTGAAACCAGTTCCCCTTAGGTTTGGTGGCAGGCTCTGTGGTCACCTGTGAGGCTTCAGGAGCTAGCCTCATCAGGCCACCCACACAAATAGGTAGACGTGGGTTAGCAGTATTTCAGCATTTACAGAGGGCCACTCTATGGGGAATGCTTAGCTTCTCCAAACCAGTGAGGAAAATTTACCCTGGCCCAAATCCCGACAGATGTCACATCATCAACACATGCTTACTTTAATCTCTCTGGGTGAAAATGATGAATTTAAATTATTAGGTACTATTCCTTCTAATAGGGAAAAGGGGTGAGTGCATGTTCCTCACATCCCACCAAGCTAGAAAGCAACCCCAAAGAAAACCCACTTTTTAAGTTTAAAGTAAAAGTTCTTTTTAAGCATGTTGATAAAACAGCTCTTTGTTCCCACCAGCAAGGGACAGCAGAGCATTGGAACAGGTGGCTTCACTGGTAGCCCTTTAATTTGTATGTGGCGTGTGCACATGGACGCGTAGTATTGTATTGTTTTGTGTGTGTGTGTGTGTGTGTGTGTGTGTGTGTGTCTTTAGGTAAAAGGTCCAAGTCAAGTGTCTTCTTCACTCACTTCTTCATTTATCTCTTTTTCTTTTTGAGACAAGGTCTCTGATCCTGGAGCTTACGAGCTGGACAGGACTGGTTGTCCAGAAAGCCTCCTATCTCCACCTCCCCATTGAGAGTCTCACTACAGGCAAAGCTGGGCCTCCAAACTTAGGTCTTCATGTTTGTACAACGAACATTTACTTTACCGCTGAGCTATCTCCCAGTGCCTAGCCTTTTTCTCTAAAATCACATGGATGGTCACAGGAATCCTTGCTGCCTCTTGATTCCCTCTTCCTCGGCTGAACACTTTGCTTGTGATCTGGGTAGGCTTTGACAATTAGAGGCTTTAACTGGTTGTGACTAATGTTTTTATTTTCCCTACTAGGACTGTGAGGTGCAAAGTGTATTTACTTCCTGAGCTTTGCCCTCATTTCTATGATTTCTGATGCAGAGGAATGCAAGACCACCTGGAGAACATTACTTGTCCAAGTCTCACTTCCAGGGTCCTCAGGACAATACACTCCGATGATTCTCTACCACAGCAGGCAGGACATCTTGTGCCTTAGATGTGAGACAGTGAGAATAAGCTCCCTCGTTATGTTGGAGATCAGTGCTTAATGTTCCAAGCCCGGATGGAAACAACCTGTTTTAGATAGGCTTCCCAGAGGGAATGCTTCCACATGGCCTTCTGGCTCAGGAGGGGGAGGGTAGTGAAGTATGGCTTTAGTACCTTTATGCTTGACTGTGTAGCTCTGGCCTTTCAGAGATTCTCAGCTGTCTCAATGTTTCCTGTATTTGGAAAATGGCCAGCAATGCTCCTGATTCAAGGGGAACAGCAACAAGTACAATGAACTCGGGAATCAGCTTCCCCTGAGGAGAAGAATGTAACGGCTTAGTGACCAAGGATGCTTGGGGTTCTGCCCATTTAGGCTTCACTCTGATACTTGCCTTTTTTTTTCTTTGCTAGAACACATAAGCAAATGCATAGGTATTTAGGGACTGCTGTGTTTGGCCTACATATTGTGACTATTTGATTATGACTGTGCAGTCCCTCTGTTTCACCAACCTGACTTCATTCTGTAGTACAAGCAGCCCAAGGGACTGCTAATAAAAGGAAACAGTTGTCCTCTCTGATGTAACCTTAGTATTTAGGGATTTCCTTCAAACACTACAGCTTCCGCTGTTAGTTCACTGTGAATGCATTACCTATTAATAGTCTCATCTTTTCAGGCTTCTTAATATTGTTGGCCTCCTTGTAAGCTCTGTGAAATAGATTATTTATCTGACTTCTTCCCCTTTATCCCATCATCTCATTGGATCATATATAGGCATAGTATTGTGCAACTGAATTTTCCATTCAGCAAATATTTACAAGGTCCCTTTCTTACACTGTTGTATTCTGATGGAGCATGGTGTCTCATTAATTCCGTCTTTGAGGACTTGGTTATAAATAGAAATAAGCAGAGATATGTGGAGGGTATAGGAATGCATACAGAATTGAGAGCAAGACTGAATATGGTAGTTAATGATGGGCTCACTGAAAAAGTGGCATGGAAGAGGGAACAAGTCCCCTATCTGCTGGGAGTAGAACACCCTAAGGCAAAGAGCACTGGGGCTGGGGCTTCCTGGTGTCCGGTGTGTGTGAGACTCTGTAAGGCAGTCAGGGTAGTTAGAGGAGAATGGTGGAAATAAAAGTAGACAGGCCCAGGTAGGAAGCCGAAGGGAATAGTGTAAAGAGTTGAGCCTTCTATGGCTCACAATAAGTCTTCATTTTTTGATTTAGATGCAGTCTCATTATAACGTGGCTAAGGAAGAGTCCTTAATCTCTCTCTCCCTCCTGTCCTTCCTTCCTCCCTCTCTCTCTTTATGTCTCTTTCTCTTTGTCTCTCTGTGTTTGTTACATGTTTCACTCAGGTTCATATTTTTCATCCTAAAAATGGACGAGTAGGGTGATCCCTAGAACTTGATGCCTGATGCTAAACATAGTGAAGTGGAATGGTCGCGAGAAGAGGATGGGCTATGGTTGAGGGATGTGGGGTTGTGTGTCTACGGAGATCGATATGCTATTTTTTTCTGTTTGTATATATTCTAAATTCTCCATGATCATGACATAGAAAGAAATCATCTGGAACCTTAAAAAATTTTTAAGAGCTCCAAGAACAGATGCAATTGGTTTGGAGCACAGTTTAGGCAAGGCTTGTCACAAGCCTCTATAAATTCTGTCCATGTCCTGATCGTGTGAGAACCTTTGGAACAGACTGTGATGGCCCACTATTAGGACATAGGTGTTTACCCTGGTGAGAAACGGTATCACTGGAAAATGGTGAACATTGGAATATTATGGTTTGACTTCTGAGCTGTGCTGGAAACATAATTCTGGATGCTGGGTGTACAGTAGACTGTAAGCAACCAAAGTCAAAGCAGATAACTCAGCAAGTGGCAGGTAAAAGGACTTTTAAAAAAACAACCAGGATGAAGCTTATAAAAGGAACTGGATATCTAGAAAGGGTGGCAGAACATATCCTGAACCACTGACTGGGTAAAGAAGAACATTCCAAAATATGCTTTTTATGGTGCTGTGTTCAAAGTTTGGATCTTTGAGAGAATGAAGGGACAGTATATTGCCCATGAAATCTCCAACATCAACATCGTGAGAAAATCACATTAAAATCTTTTATTCCCATCATAAAACACAATGGATGGTGCAGTTAGTTACTTGGTTTTTGCTTTATTTTCTGATTTTTAAGATGACCTATCTGTTTTGTTTTGTTTTGTTTTGTTTGTTTGTTTTCAGTGTGTAATGAGTGTGTACACACACGTGTGATAACCAGAGAACAACTTTCAAGGAATGGGTTCTCTCCTTCTACTGTGAGCTCTGGGGATCAAGCTGAGGTCATTAGGCTTACTTGGTGAGGTTGTTTGAAGGAGAATGCACTCATGGGCTCATATATTTGAATATGTTGTCCTTAGTTGGTGGAACTGTTTGGGAAGAATTAGGAAGTATGGCTTTGTTGGAAGAGATGTTTTCCTGGCTTTGAGGTTTCAAAAAACTTGTGCAATTCTCAGTCTCTCTCTGCCCCATGCTTGTGACTCAAGATATGGACTCTTAGTTGTTCCCCTGCTCTGCCGTCCTGGACTCTAACCCTCTGAAACCACAAACCCAATTAAATATTTTATATTATAAGTTGCCGTGGTCTTGGTGTTTCATCACAGCAACAGAAATGAACTAAGACCCTTGGCAAATGCTTCTGCCTGCTGAGTCATCTTACTGTCCCAATTTTTGAGTTTAATGAACGGGCAAGACTAAAAAAGTTGAGAAAAATGGCTTTCGGTCCAATCTACAGAAACTTAGCATCTCATCTTTCAATTCCTTGTGAATATCTGGAAGGCTATGGGAAGCTAGCCTGCCCAGTCATATCACAGTTTCCAAAAAGAGTGCTAGCAGTTCTCTCAGATGATCAAATCTTATAAGTCTAAGAAGTAGAGCCTTCCCCCATTCTCCTGAGCTGTATCTCTCAAGATCATTTCTAGATACCTCCTTCAGTAAGTCCTCTCTAATCCCTAACTCTGTAGTAGATAGACCTTCCATTTGGGCCCCCAGGCTGACCTAATGGGAAACAGGTTGTTCAGGATGTGAACAGCTTTTAGGGTTCATACATTCTAATCTTCTCTCTTTTTGAGTCAGCCATTGCACTTCAATGAATTCATAAATAATCACTTAATGACCATCTAATTTATTACGTTAGTCCATGCAGATTTCAAATCTGTAGAATACAAAGTCCAGTTCTCATATCTGTGTCCCTTTAACCCTCAAGGTGGGTCCACATTGGATGCCTTAAGATGCTTTTGAGATTTATGGATCCTTTTAATGTGACATCAGTAATGCACCACGTAGCTCAAGAGCGGGGCACTCCCTAACAGCTCTTGTAGGGGCAAAGTAAAGTGACTGCGATGGATCTGACCCAGCCTTACAAGTATCCAGTCAGTCCCCCAAGCCCAACCAGATGACAAGAAAATGAGAAGGGGAGCTGAATTCCCATTTCCCAATGGCCCCTGAAATAGTCACAATATTGGCCAAGACTCTCAAGGATGTTTTGAACTTATACACTTAGGCACAAATCTGTCTTGCTAAAGGGGGAAGATATGCCAAACTTAGCCCTTACCCTCAAGAAAATCCAACCCTATCCCGCACACTTATCTTTCTCTGTGCATCATTCCAGCCCCTTTGGAATGTCACATGAGAATCACAGTGTCTCTTTTCACTCTATGTTGAAGTGGTTTTGTACCTTGTTGCTCATATATCTTTAGTGATTTGGAAGGACAATGCTTTCTGATTCTTTAGAAGCCCACAGCAGGTGCTCAATAGATGGTTTTTTAAAGAAAACAAAATTAACAAAACACATTATTCTGTCCATTCCTGTTTTAATTAGGACTCTCAATTACCAGAGATAAAAACCCAAATCAAATTGGCTTAGGGAAAATAAGGGAATTTATTTGCTTGTATAACTGAAAAGTCCAGGGACAGGACTAGTTTCAAGCACAGCTGTGCCAACAGCACAAACAAGTCATCAGGACATATTCTCTATTCCTGTCTTTGCTCTGACTCTTCCAATGTTATTTTCATCCTTGGGTCCCATTCAATGCTTTCTAGAAGGTCAGCTCACAATACCCTTATTGCTAGTATTCCTGGCATAAAAAAAGAATGTCCTTTTATTTTGCTGTCTTAGTGATAACCGCACCATGTTGAATTGATTTTGATGTAGTCTTGTGACCAGGCATAAGTCAGTTTGTCGGCTAGTATAATGTAGTGATGCAATTGTATAGAATCAAGTCATCTGTTCGTCCCTAGGATTGATGATTGACCACCATAAGTGCATGAACTAAGTTCAGGAAGAGCCTTTTCTCATAGCAAAGCAAAGCATTGCTGCAAGAAGGAGCACGAGTAGATGCCAGTGGCATTAGCATATATATACGTGACCCATTTTCCACAGAAATCCTTCTCGGGTTGATGGCTGATATAAAAGCAGGTAGTAAAAACCTGAGAAAGGGGAAAACTTGTTTTAGGTGCATGCCAAAAATAATTAGTTTTATGGCTTTGGCAATGGATTCTCCTCTTCTCTCAGCCTGCCTTCCATGGCGCCTGCAGGCAACTCCCATAGTCTGTCCACAAGCAATGTGAGGCTATATGACTTGCCTGTTGTTCAGATTCCTGTCTTTGGTTTTATGCATGAAATAAGGAGGTACATTCTTCTCTACAAAATGCACTGAACACCCCTGCTGCACTTGCCTCCTCTCGTTAGCTTCCCTGTGTGGCTGTTGAATAAATGATTGAACATGGGACAGCGTTTAATCTTCCTAACAATAGCCTTCCAAACATCCAACACTGTCAGATGTGTTCCTGGCATTTGAAAATATGCCTGCAGCAAAACCATCTATTGAATTTTCACTGTGACTAAGACCTTGTGGACAAAGAAGACTATCTGTTAAGCTGCCATCATTTGGCAAAAATCAATCCTCCTGGGGCCTCCTGGGGGGATAGCAGAGCACATAGACAGTAACCCCCAAAGGCCAGCCTGGAGGGGTAGGTGCTGGGACTTCCCCACACTTGTGAGTTGATGATTTTCAAAGATCATGAGGAGTGGGGAGAACACACTGCAAGCTTGGGACATTTCAGGGTACAGTCTGTGGCTGGAAAAAGAGCAACCCTTGGCAGCTGCGGAGTGCGTGCGCCATTTCTCTGGGAGGCAGTTGGCTGCTTCACACTTGTTCTATGCAGACTTCAGATCCAGGTTGGATATGTTGCTGGGGGAACATCCTCCAATTTTGCAGAAAGCCCATGTTTCCTAATTTTTGAAAAAAAGATTAATACAGTACTTCCAAACTTCAAATGACTTTTAAGGACTGGACAATGAAATATATATAATTTTGGCTTGTTTTATTAATAGACAATAGTGCATAGCAGTGGATGTCTGCTCTCAGTGACTTCTCTCTTTCTCGTGCTGGCTCCTGAAACATGGACAGCATTCTTCAATGTAACTCTTTCAACTAAAACCCATGGGCTAGAACAGGCACCTGTCCTGTGTGAGCCAATCCGTTTAGCCCACCCTAGATTTGCCAGTTGAAGCATAGACTGACTGCCAGTGGAATGAAATTAATGTCATAACTGTCTGTATTGGTTCTAATCTCTCCAGTTGATGATATAAATTCCAGGCTTCTCCTCTCAAAACTCAGGTTCAGTGGGTACGGGTTGGACATGGAATCAATGTTTTGACAAACATCACTAGATAGATCCTGCTATCATAATAATTTTTGAAAATATTCATTAGAGAGGGCCTGGGAATTTCAACTACGGCATCTTTGTAGCTGGCTTCATTCTTTCTTCTTGAGTTCATTATGGTGGACAGATTTTCCTTCCGTATAAGCCTACTGAATTCCTTCAAATTTACTGGAGTTGGCTGGGAATATGGCTCAGTGATAGAGCACTTACCTAGCATCTGTGAGGCCCTGAGTTCAGTTCCCAGAACTGAAAGACAAAAGCGCTCATAAACTTACTGTTTCTGTCACTTACAATAAAAGACTAACTTTTAAAGCATCTTTTTGAGTCTCTAGCTAAAGTATTACACATTGAAATCAGAGACTAGAAGAAGCCCTATATGAATATGCAAGGACTAAATGAGGTGACTGAATAAAGCCTATGGCCATTTGCATGAGGGAGGAGAGAAGTAGCATCATTGTGGGGCTCTGACCCTTCACGAAAGTTAAGAAACAGGAGCCATTACATTTGCAGACCTCTGTGGCCTGTTGTATGTCTGGTGTCCTTCCTGTTCTAGCATTCTATTTTGCTGGATTAGCTGATGTCCTGGGCTGTTTTGCTCAATATCCCCTTTGTGCATAAATGTCAATCTTGGGTTGTAAGGCTGATTTGTAAGGGCAACATGTATATAAACTGGAAAAACACCATGGTTCCCTGTTTGACAGCTGGGTCAAGAAAATCCAGCAGGTCACAGATTTTTATCCCCCTTGAGCACAGAGTGTTGGCCTGTTTTCATTCATAGTCTTTTCAGTGCCTAGCCCCTAGTTGGTAGCTTCTGCCTTCCTCAGCCAGGCAAGCTTTCTAAACATATACAGACTGTCTAGTGAAGGGCAAGACTCAAGTAGTCATGTTTCTTGGAGGAACATCTCGAGCTTCGCAACTCTCTGGCCTCCAAACCAAGAAATGTGACATGCAGAGGATTTCAGAGTGGGTGCTTTCTGCTTGTGTGTGGTTTGGGGCCCCGGAGTAGAGGCTATGGACAAAAAGTTGTCTCATTCTCAGATTTCTGAAGCTCTGGCATATCTTCTTTGTGCTCTGTTCCTAAGTTCCCAACATTCGGAACGTGAATGAGATTCTGGGTTACTCCAGATTTCTTTAAAAATAGCCCTTTGGGCTTGGCTGACAGTGTAACCTCAGGCAGGCCAGGATGACCTGATTCAGAATACCAGAGGCCACTGGAAGGTTATCAGACCTTTCCCTTTACTCCTTCATCCAGGAACTGCCTTTTGTCCCACCTCCTATCGACATCCTGCTCTCCAGCAGGGGGAAATGCAGCCTGGATATCTGTCAGGTAATTAGCTGGCTATAAATCAGCAAGAATGGGTCTTGTTATTAGGCATGCTCACATCTCGTTAGCAGTTCCTCACCAGGGCTCACCAGCACTGTGGCAGCTACAGTTTGTAGCACCTCATACTAATTCTCCTGAGGAATGAGGAATCGAGGAAGACCTCCAATGGCCCAGAGCTCAGTGTCATTTTCCCACTAAATCTCCATAGCAATTCTAGCTCTATGAAGCTGCCATCATGAAGCACTGCCACCCTGTCCTGTTTTTTATTATTAATTAATTAATTAATTAACTGTAATCTTGTCCTGTTTTAACTACCTATTCTTTTTTTCTTGTAAAAGCGTCATCAAATAAGCTTCCCCACAAAACACCAGAGAGGATTTCTGCTGATGAATGGCTTTTGAATACCGAGGGTTAATCCCAGAGCCTCTGCATGCCAGGCAAGTGCTATATCCCTGAGCTATAGCTTCAGCCCTCTTTTAACCTGAGACAGGGTCTCATGAAGTTACCTAAGCTGCCCTTGGGCTATCTCTATAGCCCAGGCCAACATTAAACTTGTGATCCTCCTGAATCAGCCTGAGTAGCAGACATTACAAGACTGTGCTACGAGGTCAACCTAACCCTGAGAATTGTGAAAATGTCAAACTTTCCTGATGTTTCTACACAGTAGTGAAGTTACCTGTGAATCTGCCTTCAGTCAGAGATGGTTGGTGTATGCCTGAGAGCTAACAAGACAAGGCTTCTTTGTGTTTTGCCTGCTATGTAATGATTTCATCCTTGAACAGAGCTAACCCAAATGTTGAGGTCATCAGCCTTAGCACTAAGCTTAGTTTTGCAAAATTAAACCTTCAATTTTTATATTCCCAGTGAAGTAAAATCTCCTTTAAAAATTATTTTTTATTAATTATAGTTTATTCACTTTGTATCCCAGCTGTAGCCCTCTCTCTCGTCCCCTCCCAGTCCTACTCTCCTTTCCTCACCTCCTCCCATGCCACTATCCAAGTCCACTGATAGGGGAGGTCCTCCTCCCTTTCCCTCTGATCTTAGCTTATCAGGTCTCATCAGGACTGGCTGCATTATCTTCCTCTGTGGCTTGATAAGGCTGCTACCCCAGCCACTGAGTTTATGTCAGATACAGTCCCTATTCCCATTACTAGGAAACACACTTGGACACTGAGCTACCATGGACTACATCTGTCCAGGAGTTCTAGGTTATCTCCATGAATGGTCCTTGGTTGGAATATCAGTCTCAAAAAAAAAAAAAAAAAAGGACCCCTGTGCCCACAGTGTTTGGTTCTGTTGCTCTCCTTGTGGAGCTCCTATCCCCTCCAGGTCTTTCTATCTCCACCTTCTTTTATAAGACTCCTTGCACTCTGCCCAAAGTTTGACTACGAGTCTCAGCATCTGCTTTGATACATTGCTGGGTAGAGTCTTTCAAAGACTCCTGTCCTGTTCCTTGTTTTCTCCATCTTCCAATGTCCATCCCATTTGCCTTTCTGAGTAAGGATTGATCATCTTACCCAGGGTCCTCCTTTTTGTTAAACTTCTTTAGGTGTACAGATTTTTGTTGTAGGTGATGATTAATATTTACTATTGATATATCTTCTGTTAAGCTTGCTGTTAATCCTAAACAGCTGTATAACCAAATCACCACACAGAGACTGGGTTTATTTAATTAACCTAGAACACAATGCTGGGCAATAATTACTCCCTCTTAAACCTCCAAGCCCTCATAGTTTCCTAACATTTAGATTTCCCCATTATACTTTCTTTTAGTGATATATTAGGTCTGGTTCATCTCCAGGTCATTCTGAGATCCCTCTCCTGCTCTGCCCTCTCCTCTCTTCCTCACCCTTTCTCCTCCTACTCATTTCCTGCCCTCTGGCTCCTCCCATTGCTCAACATTGTGGCTAGTTGCTTTATTTTGGCCTGTTTACATAAGGTTGAGACAGGATGCTTAGAATAAGTATCACAATGCAATATCCGATTGAAACCAGAAAGTGTGTGTGTGTGTGGGAAAGCATTTGAATGAACAAGGGTAAGGTGTATACACTTCAAAAGAACATTATACTAACAGATTTTAGTATGTTTATCCTATATTGTATGTCTAATATTCACATATAAGTGAGTATATACCAAGTGTGTCTTTCTGCTTCTGGGATACCTCACTCAGGATGATCTTTTCTAGTTCCTACCATTTGCCTGCAAATTTTGTGATTTCCTTGTTTTTAATTGCTGAGAAGTATTCCATTGTGTAAATGTATCACAATTTCTGTATCCATTCCTCCATTGATAGACATCTGGGTTGTTTCCAGGTTCTGGCTATTACGAATAAAGCTGCTACAAACATGGTTGAGCATGGTCCTTGTTGTATACTTGAGCATCTTTTGGATATATGCCTAGTAGTGGTATAGCTGGATCTTAAGAAAGTACTATTCTTAATTGTCTGAGGAAGTGCTGAATTAATATCCAAAGTGGTTATACAAGTTTACATTCCCACTAGCAATGGAGGAGGGTTCCCCTTTCTCCACATCCTCTCCAGCATGTGTTGTCACTTGAGTTTTTTATCTTAGACATTCTGATGGGTATAAGGTGAAAGAAACCTCAGGGTCATTTTGATTTGCATTTCCCTGATTACTAAGGACATTGAGCACTTTTTTATGTGTTTCTCTGACATTGGATGTTCCTCTATTGAGAATTCTTTGTTTAGCTCTGTATCCTATATTTTAATTGGATTACTTGGTTTGTCAGTGTTTAATTTCTTAAGTTCTTTATATATTTTCGATATTAGCCCTCTGTTAGATATAGGGTTTGTGAAGATCTTTTCCCAAGGATCTTCATCGTAGCTGTCATTTTGTTCTGATGACAGTGTCCTTACCTTTACAGAAGTTTTTCAGTTTCATGAAGCCCCATTCATTGATTGTTGATCTTAGAGCCTGTGCTGTTGGTGTTCTGTTCAGGAAGTTGTTTCCTGTGCCAATGAGTTCAAGGCTCTTCCTCATTTTTTCTTCTAACAGGTTTAGTGTGTCTGGTTTTAGTGAAATAAAATCTTTAGTTTTTGTTTTGCTTTTATCAGCTTTCTCTCACTATAAGAAAATACATCTGGAGATTAACTGCTAGAAAGTAAAAGCTTATTTTGGCTCATGGTTCTAGAGGGTCCAGTCCTAGCTTTCAAGGCCATGTTGCTTTAGGCTTCTGATAAGAGTACCAGATGACAATGGCAGAGAGTATATTGTAGAGGAGACCCAAACATAATGAGCTGGGAAGCAGAGAGAACAGAAGCTTGTTCCCAAAGACCTAAGGACCTCCCTGTAGGTCCCACCTCTCAGAGTTTTTACCAATTCCCATTTTAGGCACTAAGCCTTTAATATGTAAGCCTGGGGAGCACTCAGGCATCTGCAGCCCTTTTTTAGTAGTCACCCTTGTCTCAACTCATCCTGGTGCTTCCTTACCCTGGTGGAATGGGATGGTTATTGCTGACTTGACTTTTGGCCTGTGGATAGACAGGTGAGCAAGAACATCAGTATATCTTACAGAATATAGGGAACTACTCAGAAAAAGGACACATGACTCAGGCAGTCTATGACACTGCGTTCTGTAGGTGTAATCCTGCTCCTTGTAAAAGGAAAAGTCAACCCCCTTCCCTCACTTCTTTTTCCTTTACATTTTGGGAGTTGAAATAACATCCAACTGAAGGAAGTGACATCAGGAGGTAGAAACTGAGACTGATAAGGGTGACAAGATGTAGGTCCCCAAAGGAATGAATTGTATTTCTCAGTTACTCAAGTCTACCAATCCCATTTTAAGCCATTTGGTTGGATTTTTGCTGCTTGGTTGGATTTTAGCAGCTCCAACTGGCACCACACATTCTCCCTTGTTCCCTCCTTTCCTCCCTCCCTCCCTTATTCATGTCTGATTTCTTTCTGCCCCACTTCATTTTGCCCAGTTCTGCCAAATCTCCTCATCATCTAAGACTGAACACATGTGTCTTGGCTCCTAGAAGTCTCTCTTCAAACTTTCTCTAGTAACATGTGATGTCATTCTTCTTCCTAAAAGCCCCTGTTAGGGTTTTTCATACTCATGTTTCTATTCGTATGCTTCCTGGCAGATCTGTACCTTGGATGCTATACTCATTTTTTTTTTTTTTAATTTCCTGAATCAAAAATGGATGCTTTTCGAGTTGTTGAGTGCTTCCATCTTCTCAGGAAACAGTTTCTCCTAAGCAGAATTTCCCAAGTGGGACAAAAGAACAGTGGTGTACTTCTGAATGGGATTTCAGCTATGCAAAATGGCTTGTAGTCCAAGAAAATCTTGGGCACTCTTAATTAACATTGAGTGGTGATTCTTAGAGCCTTGCTCCAGCATCAACAATCTTTCAGGTAGAACAGGGATTTGGGAAAGTAAGATGATAGGAGCATTAGTCAGGGCCAGTTAAGGGTCCAAAGCCATATAGAAACTCAGAAAGGGAAGGTTTAATTTTAAAATGACTATTAAGCTGGGCATGACAGCACATCAGTGTAATCCCAGAATTTGGGAAACTGAGTCAGAAGGCTTGGAGTTCAAGGACATCCTTAGCTATATATTAAGTACAAGGCCAGCCAGCACTACAGGAGACCCTGTCTCAAAAACAAACAATAAACAAAAAAGACTATTAACAGTTTCAGGGGACTGGATAACAGAGGATAATGGGAACTGAGAATACATTTGGGAGTTGGCTCCTCAATACTGAGATTTGCTTCCTTGCATAGGAGGGGCTGAATCCAACTGGATATCGAGATACACCCTGATCTACCCCAGCCCAAAGGGGTTGTGATGACAAAACTTTTTCTGGAAACTTCCCAGAGGTGCTACTGGACTTGCCTTTCAGAGGAAAGGATGCCAATGTTTTACCTTGATGACCGACAGGTATCCCTCTTTCTGGCATCAGGTGTCTTGGTAATAATAAAGCAGCAGTGGGCCTGCCCACACTTTTGACAGTGTGACATACTGTCATCAAGCAAAAAAGCTCATGCTCAAGAGTCACATGATTGAATTATATATGATCATCATAATTCTCATAATTTTGTGTTGGACCGCATTCATGAATATCCCGGGATGCATGTGGGCAGCCAGCTGTGAGTGGGACACACCTGAAAGACTTTAAGTAGATAGATGTGGTGGCCCAGGCCTATGTTGCCAGCCCATGAAAGGCTGAGGAAAAAGGATGGCGAACTCATGATCAGGGTAGGCTACAGAGAGAGACCCTACCTCAAGAAAGTAAAAAGATAATCAACAATAAATACATTGAAACAAAGATACAAAAAAACCAAAGACTTTAAGCTTTGGGGAACATGACCTTTCCTCTTTTCCCTTTATGTTCCACATTGCCTCAAAGAGGGTCAATACCTTTTACAACGTCCATACAATTTGTGCATTATTCATTTGTCTTGATGCGTGGACCTCATACAGGCTAGGTGTAAGTTCTACCATGGAGCCACTCCGCTGGCCCTATGTGTACTCCATAGTACTTACCTTCTATTTTGAATGAATTCTTCCAAAGGCTCAGAAAAAAATTCCAGTTTAAGTGCTTGACTCTACCATGAACTGCAGGACTGACCCAATTAGACATTTCACTTCTTGCCTATGATTCATTTCTAAATCTGTATTTAAAATTCTGCTGCTGTTGTCATGAGAGTTTCTATATTTTTAAAAAATTAATTTTGGGGTTAGTATACAGTGTATTGGGTTTCATCATGAAGCTGGTTTTCTTTGTGGTATCTGGGTGACATCATATGAAAGCTAGAGACAGCTTCATTTATGTCAGATTAGAAACTGAAGATACTTCCCTGAAATAATGGAGAATTGTAGAGGTCAGTGACTATGGCTCCTGTAGCTACCCAACAGTACACATGCTGTCTGTTATAATTTTAATATGTAGTGTCCTTCACACACTCATATATTGTATGCTAGGTCCTCAGTTGGTGGCTCTACTTGAGGGAGATTCTAGAACTTTGAGATATGGGGCTAGCTAGATAAAGTAGATCAGCGGGGGTGAGTTCTAGGGGCTACATTATCCCTGATCAATTTCAGTAGCTCCCTACTTCCTGGCGATGTGTGTAGCTGACTATCATCACACAGACTCACTATAGTAAGGTCTAGTATGTGTAGTCATGTACTGACACTATGAGCCAATAAAATGAAATTTTCCCCACCTCAGGTTGTTAAAAATTTTGGTCACAACCATACATAGGATTGTATGAAGAAGAAAAGCAAAAAGGGGCATTATTTAGGGGTAGAAGGAGAGCCAGAAAAATGGAAGGAGGTGGGATGGGACAGCAGAGTACTGTGGATGGGGGCAATTAAGAACAAATCTAAGGACTCGTATGTACAAAACTGTCATGATGAAATCCATTACTCTGTATGCTAACCCAAAAATTAATTTTTCAAAAATTTAGAAACTCATTGTATTCATAATGTCCAGAAATCCAATTTTAATGGGGATAGACTTTTTTTAAGAAGAGTAAAATAGACTTGTAAAAGGAGGGAGTCACAGACTTCGGACACTACCACTGCTAGTTCTAGAACTGACGCAGGATGTTCCAATGAGGGGGTTAAGGCTTCTCATAATATTTCCTATAAGCCCACACCTGTTTGTCTATATCCCCCATTTTTATTCATTATTAGCCAGATAGAGCCAAGTAATTGTGGTGATGATACTTGCTTTTTTGCCCAATGCTGGAATGCTAGTAAATTTAGGTATGCCTTGGTTACTCGCATGCCTCACTGCGTGCCTGTGCCTGTTGATGCCCCTCACGCTATGACTCTCTTCAGACAGAAAAGGGATCTTGGAACTACAGCCACCATTGTTACTACCATCTCATTGGCGGCTGTTGGAGCTACCACCGGGGCATTAGCCATGAGTCATACTGGGCAGACTGCTCAGACCCTGAACAATCATTTAGCCAATGTAGCTCATGCCTTAGTTGTACATAAAGGAATTAATGCTCAACTAAAAGGAAGCTTGATGGTGTTCAATCAGAGGATTGACCTCGTGCAGGAGCAAATTGATACCCTATGGCAAATCGCTCAACTTGGCTGTCAATGAAAATATGCTGGACTTTGAGTCACTAGCATATAGCATGAGAATTTTTCCTGTGCTGCAAATCTGTCTAAACAATTGTCGAGCTATATTTTAGGTAATTGGACTGGAGAATTCGATACTATGATGGAGCAGCTGAGAGTGGCCATTGTCACGGTAAATTCTACCAGAGTGGACACAGGACTAGCCACAGGATTATCATCATGGATTGCTGCAGCCATGAATCATCTGAAGGAATGGGCGGGCATGGGAGCGTTAGCAGGCCTTCTGGTGTTGGTCTCCTTGGTTTGCCTGTGGTATATATGCAAGATTAGAGTCTCACAACAGTGTGATGCAGCCATGATCATTCAGGCCTTTACAGCCATTGAAGCAGGACATTCTCCCCAAGCATGGTTGGATACCATAAAAAGCTAAAATGATACGCTCAGGATGCGAGGCTAAGCACTGCACTCAGGGTCAGCCGCTTTGGACCCAGAGAAGAGCATGTCTGATTGCATGCGGGTTGATGCCCCAGGTCCCGCCTCTGAGAAAAAGGTATCAGACGGGTCTGATGCTCTTTGGGTGGATGACACCTAAACGAACATCGGTACAAAGTCCCAATTTATTTCTAATATCAGAGATCAGACCTCTACTCTTGCCTGATGCATCTTAAACAAAAAGGGGGAACTGTAGAGAGCTGCAAAATGCTATGCCTTAAAGATGGAGCTGGTTTCCGCCTTCCACCTTCCCGATGGTGAGTGCTCTCTGTCACGAACAATTCCACATTTGGCTAAGGCTGAGGATCTGGCTTGCTTCCATGTATGTGGACCTATCTGCATTGCCCACGTGGCACGCCTGGGTTGGCTACCCAGAGGCTATTTAAGCTGTGGGCTGGCTTTCCCCAGGGTCCGAGGATTGTTCAAGGTTTCTGAATAAACTGCATTGAAAAAAAAAAAATAAAAAAAATAAAAAAAAAGGAGGGAGTCAATCAGTACAAAGAGACCAGGAAGTGACAGGGTTGGTAACAATGACAGACGGAATTTTTTAAGCAGCTATTCAATGTGCTCAAAAATGCAGAATACAACATGTACACAATGAGAAAAAAAATCAAGAATGAAAAATGAATGTTCTTAAGAAAGAAATACAAAACTGTTGTGGTGGTTTACATTGTCAACTCAGCAGGGTCTAGAGCTACCTATGTTGTCATAGCAACAAGAAAAGTGACTAATACAATTAGTCACTTAACTGATGGGAGAAAAATAGTCAGGGACCTTGAAGATACCCCAAAAGGACCAAACCTAAACAAAAGCAGTGAAAGACTGAAAACTGGAGTAAACAGATCTTCAGTAGATGAGCCATCAGAATTCCAGAAGAGCAGAAGGAATAGGGAAAATATTTGCAGAAAACTGATTAAAATATTATTGGAAAAATGTCAAGTTTTGTGAAGATTGGAAATTTTCAGATTCAGGAAATTCAACAAAATTCAGGTGGCCATCTCCATATTTCATTACAGCACACAATGACAATGTGTGACACAGCTATTAATGTTCTGATGAGAAGTCTGAGGTGCTTGCTCCCTCAGTTCCCTACAGTCTCCTGCCATTCAGATTTGGGCCTTCCTTGACTCCTCCAGTGAACATTTCCCCATTATTTTCTATTAAATCACCTGATTTTACTTTATACATGTTCCTTAGCACTCTTTCAATTATTTATTCGCTTACTTAGGTGCTGCCTCTCTTCCATTAGCAGGCATTAATTTTCATAGTTCCTCAGCTAAGGTGGGGACTTCAGAAGCTCTTCCCTGTACCCATGCTGGAATGTTGACTGGGCTGATCTTCTGTAGGTCTTCTGCAGCCAAACAACAGCCCTGCACTGTCCAGAAGACACTCTCTTGAAGCAGTCTACCCCATCCTCTGCCAGCTAGTTCATGCATTCCCTAAATTTCGGGTACAGGAGGTGTGATTGAATACATGGTGGTTTGAATGGGACTTTCCTCATAGTCTCATGAATTTGAGTTCTTAGTCTCCAGTTGGTAGCACTGTTTGGAAACGATTAGGAATTATGGCTTTGTTGGAAGAGAGGTGTCACTGAGGGTGGTCTTTGAGGTTGTAAATGTTCATATCATGTCCCAGACAGCTCTCTCTGCCTATTACTTACAGATGGGGATGTAAGCTCTCAGCTACTGCTCAAGCACCATGCTTGCCTACCTGCTGCCATGCTCCGCTCCATGATAATCATGGACTCATTCTCTGAAACTGTAAACCGCCATGAACTTTTTCTCTTTATGCGTTTACTTGGTCATAGTGTCTTTACAGAAATTTAAAGGTTACTGACAATAAAAGTCCTTATATTCATGTTTGACTTGAAATACTACGAGAAGCCAGAAAACTGATAAAAGGGCATTGGACAGGGTGGGGGGGTCAGAGATTATAGGAAGGGAATGGCATAACACTGGTTGGCATAAAAGAAGAAATGAGAGTAATGGGAGGATGTTCAAATGGGGAGGGGGATGGGATAGTAGGGCAGAGGAAAGGTGACCAACTCCAAATATTTTTTTAAATTTTACATGGAAATCTATTCTTTTAGGAGCTTTTTGAAAATGTTAAAGATTTTAAATGGAGTTAAACAAAACCTCAGGGCCAGGCACAAGGTACTGCCATTTGAGGCTGTCAGAGGAGCCCAGACAACCTGAAAACAAATCATGCTATTGCCACAGTTTTAGACTCCAACAAGATTTTTTTGTTAAAACCCTGTCTATGAAGAAAGCATACATTCTGATCAGAGGACATGGCTGATATTGACTTGAAAAATTCCCATCTACTTGCTAGCTTCCGTAATACTGGAAAGTGTTAAGGAGGCTGCTATGGCAGAAAGTCATCAGTGATCTTACAGAGCTGTGAACCCTGTGAGCCATGATTATGACCAGCCTTGCAAGATATGCCTTTGAGTGCAATAGTGGCATTAAAGTTAAGGATGCAACCAATCTTTTTTAAAAATTGGATTTAAGGCCTGCTCCACAGGAAGAAACGTATGCCTAATACTATAAATCTGGCCAAGAGTCATGGGTAAAGAGCATATAAGCTCTAGGAGAGAGTCTGCTATTACTGTTTTGCCAAATGGACATGGTATCAAATTGTCTTCTAAGAATGTACCTCTATAAACATAGTGCAGTTCTCAGTCCTCACCAGAGAAGCTTCTTTTTGTAGTAGATAGCAGTTGATATAGAGACTTGGAATGGGTCATAGTGTAGAGATTAAATCTCTAAAGTACTCATCATAAATGAAACATTTATACCACCTCTCTCTCTCTCTCTCTCTCTCTCTCTCTCTCTCTTATCTATCTGTAACTCTAAATAGGGGGATAAGCATGGCTGTCATGATGCATGTGTGCAGGTCAGAGAACACTTGCAGAAGTTGATTTTTTCCTTCTATTATGCGTGTCCCAGGGATTGAACAAAGGTTATCCAGATTGGCATACAGTTCTTACTTTTTTGAACAAACATAAGTAATTATATTTCAGTTTTTCACTAAAATATGAGTTATAATACAAATGGTTTGGAAATGACTAATAGATAAAATAGAGAAGTCAGAATCAGATATATAAAGACAAAGAAGGATCAAAGAAGAAAGTCTTCCGACTTCCTCCCCTGAACTGTGCAACTGATTTTCGGTGTTTACCTCAGGCTCCCTTTTCAGCATTCTTTTTTTTCCCTCTATCATCAATCATTGTCAATTTGAAAAAGTACAATACTTAGGGTCATTTATCTAGACCTATTGGAGTCTAAAATTATGCAGCTCAGTCAAATATATGTGAATAAAGACTGTCATTTCTGATTAATGACATGTGACTTGAATGTCTTAAAAAATCATTTGTGCCATCCAAGCTTTACAGAAAGGTTATTATGTAAGGTCTCCTCTAATGCTTCTGCTTTTCCCTCTAAGAACCCCAGAGGATCCAATTTCTCCATAGAAGATGTGGGTGTTTAATGATTTCAGTTGTAATTGTTACTCTGGTCTGTGGTTTGCTGAACCAAGAATGTTTTTCACGTTGAAAATTCTCTTCCACTGGATGGTTAGGTAAGCTTATGATGTTGCTGCTTTGCAATTTTTGTTGCCAACACAGCCTTCCCTTTTATTGAAAAAATAATCCATGTAAGACACTAATCGTATTCAGTTGATGCAGAAAAAAGAAAAGTGAAAAACATGCCGATTCTTTGTCAATTACACTTTCCATGATTCATCAACTCTCTTCTTGAAGCATAAAATTCCACTTCAGCATAGTTCCCAATATATATATATACACATATATATGTATATATATATGAAAGATCGCAAATGAAAACTTTGGAGGAAGAAAAGCTAGAATTGAAATTAAGGCAGAAATTTGTGCTGTGAATAGCAGCATGTCCATTTCTCTTGAATGATATCACCCAGCCTCTTAGACCAGTTCCATGCAATTTCTGGGAATCCTTTTCTACTGCTAGGACTCCAAGATGTAGCAGGCTTCTAAAACATGACTCAAATGAGTGGCTGGGAGTATGTGTTGAGGATTCTTCCCAAAGCCTCAGTGTTTCTGTCGAGACAGAGGAAATGCCTCAGGTGTGCTATTTAAAATCTCCTCCTTTCTGTCCATTGATTGGGAAAGGAACTTACTCAGTGTAGTTCTAATTGCATTCCTCTTGGGAGAGAGCTATCCATAAGAAGCATAATTTCAGGAGGGAGGGTGGGACTAGGAGGACAGGAGGGTGGGGCCTATGACTGAAATGTAAATCGAATAAATAATTTTTTTAATGAAGCTTAATTTCTGTGCCTTTTGCCTTTTACTCTTCAAGGGAAGCTTCTCTGGCACAGCTTAGCCAAGACTAGACAGTTAAATCTTCCAGGTTTAGGGCTGTGTTTATGGGTTCACATGAGTATAATTTGAATGGCATCAATTAATTTAATGAGCAATATTTTGGTCTTCATTTTTTCTTAAGTATGAGTGTATAGAAGTTGGCTGGGATTTAGGATTTTTATTTTTGGGGATCTACTTCAGAGACCCAAATAGGTTGGTGAGAAAATCTGATGTTATGTTTGAAAACTAAAAGCATTAGCCTTTGGATCTTATGCATAATAAGTGTGTCTGGTTCATTTCCTAAGAAATAATGTACAATAAGTCAAGGGGTTCTTGGATTTTAGATGAATATAAAATATCTGTGAAACATGACCTCTTACAGAAAAACTGTCCATAGGGTTGAAAACATTAAAAAATTAAATAGTCCATAAATGGATAAAATTAGCAACAATGGGTTATGGAGAGGAGGGAGGAACGGAGAAGGGGGAGAGGTGGGGGAGGACTGAGGCTGGTGAAGAAGACTTCTTGAAGAACATGTGACCTGAACTGAGGAACTGAATATACATAAAATTAGAATCATGAAGGAGCCATGCCAACCATGGTGGTCTTAGCTCCAAGTGACATGATCTAATTCAAACTGGCTAAAGTGAAAAAGGAAACACACAGGCTCACAACTAAAATGTCCAGAAGTAGTGCTGGGTTTGTGCGTACTAAAAATCTCAACTGAAATATAAAATAAAAAGTACTCTCATCCTAAAAGGTAAGGCACAGAAGCAAACATGTGTGTGTGTGTGTGTGTGTGTGTGTGTGTGTGTGTGTGTATGAGCATGTGCACGTAGGTGCATGTGTATATGCGTGTGTGTGTGTGTGGACATGTGCATGTGTGTGTATAGATATGTGTCTGTGCATGTGTGTAAAATAACTACTTGAAGAAAACGTTTGGAAAGCTATAGACTGAAATTGTGACAGTCCAAACAGTTCCTCTGAAGGACAGAACTATAGATGATGGGATATTTTTCTTCTTTCTACTTTTTTTTCTTTCAAAGGTTTTATTGGAAAATCTGATTGCTTTCTTCTAAAAGTTAGACAACCTAACTTCTCTTTTCAAAAAACCAACCTAAATTCAATTACCCTGAATTTTGAAGAATGGGCTATTTTTGACATTTTAATTATCTGGGTAATTCAGAACCCTTTCTCATTTCAAATGTTGTGATGAGAAATTGTTCCAAAATGCATGACTCACTTGTCTATGTTAGTAAATTGTGTAGTAACCATAATGGAATTTTTCTTTACTGATGGCAAATGTCTCAGGCTGTAGGTCATCTTTCTGAAGGTCAAGGCATGGAGAAGAAGGCTGAGCAAGGGCTGGAAATAAGGCTTGAAGGCTTGATGCACATTGACCGAGTCTTGGCCTTAACCAAGTTCCCAGGAGCCATCTGTAATCTGTTATTTGAGTGATTTATTAAATATTTCTTTTTAAATTGGCTTACTCTTCTCTGAGAGAAAAATTAATTAAAAGAAAAATTTATATCACCATCATATAATGAAAACTGGTGCCGCTCGACATAAATAAAAGCACCCTATAAGCATAACCCAAATACAAATTTAATTATATGAATCATATTCTGCCTTGATACTGTTGAGCACTACAGATTGTGAACATGGTACTGCTTGCTATATCTTTTTGAAGAGGGAGATTAATGAGGGCTAGCAAGATGGTAGAGAAACTGTTAGCACTAACCTCAGTCTACTTGAATAGTGAGGATGGAAAGAAATCCTTTCCTTGCTAATAGAGTCAATAGTGTTTAAGATTGCAATGCAGTGGCACTTAAACTCACATTATAAAGACCATGCAAAGTGACTCATCTTCCACTTTAACATGCATGTGTCACTGGTAGTACTTGCTGCATTCACATCTTAGGAAATGAGCTATCTAACTACATCAGTAGCTGTCAACTCTCAACACCAAAAGCATCTGAGGTCACACACACACACATACCTAAAATGTGATCATGTGCCAAAAGAGCTTGTTAAAGCCATCAGGAACTAGGTTTGGCAAAGAACCTCAACATCTGCAATTTTTTTTTAACAAGATCCCAGGTAATAGTGGCGCTGCTACCCAAACCTGCACTGTAAGATCAAGCCCAGTGAACAGCCCAGAAGCCTTGCTTCCAAAGGATGCTGCCTTCTTGCTTTGCTGCTGTAGTTTACATACAGCGAGCAGAAGATCAGAGCTGAGCTGTAGTCTAGATGAATTAAGATGCACATGCTTTTTAACCTTTACTCCTGCTCCGAGTACATCAGTTCCTACGAGTTGAACTGCATTAGAAAGTAAATAGATGTGCTCTGGGAAAGGTCAGGACACATGTTCAGCTACAATCTAATTTCAGTCTATTGCCCTGCGCCCTCCTGCTCATGCTGATGCAAGAGGTACAATGGTGAAAAGCTTGAATTTAATTGTCTCAGCTACACTAAAAGCTTCTCGGCATACAGAATATTCATGAGAGCTAAAGAGAACTGCCGGGGAAGGCAGGCTCATGCAGACGTCTTATCCCATGCACCCTTCCACCTCCAAGTCAAAAGAATATGTTTGGGAAAGGCCTCCTTCTGCACCTTGGAGTGGTTTTCCTGCCTCTTGTGCTTCATCTGTGTCACTACCAAGGCAGACACTAAGAATTATTCAGAAAGCAGCTCTGAGTATTCTCTATCTGGGGCGTGCTAGCTGTGTGCCAGTCCTTCGGCCTATCGTGGAATTGCGTTTAGTCTCTATGACTTAATAATTACTTTAATTTCACTCCGTACTGTGCTGAAGAACTCTTTTTGAATGAAGGGCACTTACCACATTCCTAGTGCTTTCCTGGAACAGACACAGCTAATCAGAATGTGTAGAATTAAATAAAAGAGTAATTATGAGAGGCTGTGATGTGTTATAACAGATGAACCAAACAGGGCTTCGTCAAGAAGTCTCAGCTCAGAAGAGAAATAATTTATTAAGACTGTTTCAGTAAGGGTCTTCCAAGTGCAAGCGGAGGCATTTGACAGGGAAGAAGAGGGGGAATGGAAAGCTTTAGAAAATGGGCTTTAAAAGGGAACACCCCAATTATTTAGTCTGCGTGCTAGCTCCCATTCAGGTGCATCTTCTCAGCGTTCTCAGTGCTTAACATTAATTTTGAATTTCTGTCAGTGGTAAAGGGGCCCTTTTGTGGTTCAAATATCCACAAGGCTCAGACCACCAGGAAGTCACTGAGTGCTGGTCAAAAAACCCTAAACCCTGAGGACTAAGAGTAGCTTTCTTTTCAGCTAGGCAACTCATTGGTCTTTTTTTTTTTTTCTTTCCCTAAATTGGCCCATGGTGTGCTGGGCAGAAAGGCAAAAGGAAGAGTGAAAGAAAACCTGCTCCTGACAAGAGCTTAATGTGGAGCCCTGAGATCTCTGCCTAGCTCCCTGCTACACTATGATCTTTGGGAAGGAAGTGTTTTCCTTAAATACTACATGGTTTCAATATCTGTCTAGTAGTCAGTCTTTACTGAGGACCCAAGCTTTTGATGGGTAAGAAGAGGGTGCAGACAAAAAGGCAGAGAACAAAGTTTTCTCCCCCGTGAGCAGATTAGGGCAGAGCAAGCCTGTGCAGTTATGAACAGTGCCGGAACATCATGAGCTTAATAAGACATCTAACTGTCGTGGATGGCTTAAAGGGTAGAATTTGCAATGCCCCAGGAGGATGCGTGTCTTGACCTCTCTTTAAGAAAACCCTAAACATGAGAGATTGTCAAGGAAGGCTGTTAAAGAACACTCTCTTAGATAGTATCTTTCTGCTGATTCCCACATTTACACAAATTTTATAGAATTCTAAACAGGTAGTACAGGGTTGTTTTTTCTGTCATGTGAACTTAAGCTCTTTCATCTGTTTCTTTGAGTATCTAGCTAGCTAGTTATCCATTCGTCCATCTATCTAAATTTTTATAAGCTTCCTTTTCAAAGTTTTTTTGGGGGGGGGCATGGGGGAGTTCATCATATCAAGATTTTGAGGATAAGGGAACATTCCTTATTCATCTATGTGCATTTCTGGAGTTTCTAAGACAGCTTGGGGGTTTTTAATTTGTTTTCTTCTCCAATAGATACAGGATGTGTGTAAGCTGAATACAATTTATCCTGATTGTGTCTGTTATAAGCAGCACAAACCACAGGCAGGGAAATGAGTTAAATAGTTCTTTAATTTATTTCATTTTTGAATACGGAGTAATGAAGGATTAGGCAAGAGGGTATGTGATCCACAGAGTTTATGGAGTAAGTCGAATCAAGGCCCAAACAAAACTGCTAGAATGAAGACATTCTTTAACTGGAATGGCTGAGCTCACAACCCACGTGCAACCACAGCAGTCCCAGAGGGTCTTAGGTACTTAGGTTGCCAGTGACCCCATCAGCAAAGCTGGAGCTCTCACAGTAGGAACACCATGTGGCCAATCTAAAGTAAAGGTCTACTCCTGCGTAAAGACATAGAAATTGTTGTTCACAGCAATGAAACGGAGAGAAAAGGGCGCACAGTGAGACTCACACAAACCAGGTTGATCAAGTCCACACAGTTTGGCAGTTTCAAAAAATCCTGTGGCTTTATGAAGCTTTTGTTTATTTGAAAAATCATAATATTTAAAACAACAACAACAACCAAATACAGACCACTTTAACTTGGGCTGCCTTAATGAGGGCTCCGCATTGAGTGGCTCTGAAATGGGCTGAGGGATTACCTAGAGGCAGTTGGATTGATCATCCTTCTCGTCAGGCTGGGCAATTTTGCCTGGAAGAAAACAAGGCCATCCTGTGTTCACCTGGTACCTGTGTGTGCCTGCCGAATCCCTTAAGGATGCAAGGTCTGGGCCCTACTCTCAGATCTCCTCCCTATTCCCAGCCCAGCCCTGAAGAGAGCTTGAAAAGCATTAAACCTAGTTGCTGCTACTGCTTAAGGAACCCATCTGTTGAGTTTTGCCTTTGCAACATCCCTTTCTAGTAAGGATGCCTTATTTTCCTCACCTTTTCCCTCACCGTTTTAGTCCATATGTATCTGGAGGTTCTGACTTACTCTACTCAAGCTCCAGAAAAGGACATATGATCCAAACCTGGACAATCAGAGAGCAGCCATCTCTCTGTACTTGTGAGACCCCAATCAATACCCTGAGATCCATAGATGCTCAAATCTCTTATGTAACATGGCATAGGCTTTTCATAGGACCTATGATCATTCTCTCATGTATTTTAAATATTCTCTGTGTTTCTTAGAATGCCTAATATAATACAAATGCTTCAGTATTTGAGCAACTATGACAAGAATATAATCTGTCCATGCTCAGCTTAAGTGAAAAAAAAAAAAAAAAACAACAACAAACCGTTCCACTTATTGTTGGTTCAGTCCACAGAGGCAGAACCCATAAATGGAAAGGGCCAATTATGTAATGTTTTGCTGAATGAACAACTGGACTTTGATGGGCACATGACCCAAGTCAAATTATTTGATGCTCTTGGTTATTTTTATATTTCTGTGAAGAGACACCATGACCCAGACAACTTATAGAAGAAACAATTGACTGTTTCCAGTAGTGACTTCATGACAAGCATGGCAGCAAGCAGGTGGGCATGGCACTGGAGCAGTAGCTGAAAGCTTACATTTGATCTACAAATAGGAAGCGGAGGAGGAGGAGGAGAGAGAGAGACAGAGACAGACAAAGAGAGAGTTAACTGGGAATGGTATGGGCTTTTGAAATTTCAAATCTTACCCCAGTGACATACTTACTCTAACAAAGCAATAACTCCTAATCCTTCCCAAACAGTTCCACCGACTGGGGATCACACATTCAAATATATGAGTCTATGGGGGCCATTCTCATTCAAATTACCACAAAGGCCAAGAGACTCATTCTAGAACCTGTATGTAAATTGTGAGAAGATGCTTTCTTTGAACCATAGAAGGATATCATAGTGAAGTTTTTTGTAACTATCCCACTTACACATGAGAAAATGAGAGTAATAATACAGACAGTGTGGAGGAATGCAAAGCAGACAGGAGAATAAGACCTCTCTGGCTGTATCTTTTCAATATCCAGATCTAATGACCCATCAGGAAGTCCTTCTTTGGAGAGCATGGAGGAAGTAGAAGAAACATGGATTCCTTGGATGCACTTAGGACAAAACCAAATAAAGTGTGCTGTTATCAAGAATTTGCACGTTTATATCCAGATATGCCTTGTCCTTGTAAAAGCCAAAGGTCTTCCAACAAGATCTCCTCTTTAAACCCCCCACCCTGCCTAATAGGAGCCACATAGTGTTTTCTGTTTGCCAAGTTTTCACTCTTGGATACACTGGCTTATCCTAGGGGACAGGTTCCATTAAGACCTGGTTTGTTTTTGCATGGCATCATGCAAAGCTATCTAAAGCATAGGTTCCCACAATATCTTATGGTTGGAGTGTTGCAAAAATGAGAATGTCTACTATACTCTCATTGTACAAGATGGTGTTTCTTTTCTATCTGGGCTGCTTATGCTCAGTAAAGGTTGTTTCCCTTAGAAGTCCCAGTGGACACAGTAAGGAGACAACTCTATAAGTCATCCTCAGGATTGGGGTGAAAATTTGTCTTCAAGTCTTTTTCATCCCTCTAAGTTTGCTTTCTTAGCAAGCTTTTCATAACCACATATGCTTTATGAGATGTGATCCTCATCAGACTGTCAGCACTACACTATGTATGAAGAGTAGCTCAGAAAGGGATGAGGGACCCTCAATAGTACTTCTGTCCAGATCATTGATCATTCCCAAGTTATAGCTGTTTTAGTTTCTCCATATCCCTGCTTCCACTGAGTGCTTACATCATTCAGGAAGACAAGGGGCCAGAAACCTTGTCATCTTTTAGTTGCCAAAGCCTTTTCTACTCTTCCCATCACCCCTGTTACTACAATGGCTTCCTCTTAAAAATGTTATTCTTTGAAACTTTCATGCATGTATACAATGTATCTTGATCATATCTATTCTGCTTCTTCCAATTCACTTGAGCTGCCCTAATGTAGCTCCCTTCCTACATTATGTCTTCTTTCTTGTTGTTTTATCATCCATTAATTTCAATTAGTACTTCCCATGTATATATCAGTATGGAATTGTCTGCTAAAGGATAGACAACCCACCAATCACCACCCCCCAAAAGTGGCTCTCTATCCCGGCAACCAACAGCTACTGATAACTCCTCAGCTATGGTGGGACTTTCTGCCTCTCTGACGAAAATAACTGGTGTAATGTCATGCAGGAAACCACAGCTGCTGTTAAGTTCGTGTGTACAAACACCATGTCTTGTCCAGAAGACAGAATTTCACAGCATTTCTTACACTGTTTATGCCTCTTCTTTCACCATGTTATCTGAACCTTGGTTGTAGTGTGTGTGTGTGTGTGTGTGTGTGTGTGTGTGTCCATGTGACATAAGTTTTCTATCTGCAGCTGAACACTCACAGTCACTTTTGCTCAGCACTATGAACAGTGATGATGAGTCTCAGTATTAATTACCTTCAACTGCACTAAGCACTGTCTCTCACGAGGCTAAGAGAAGCACATGTGTAGTGAGAATTTTGGTTTCTTTAAAAACACAGAAATATAAGAATATAAAATATATAAGAAATATTATAATGTTATAGAATAAGAATATTTGTTTTTAATCTCAGGCATGGGGTTATGGGGCCGCTTCTCATAAAAGATGACTATGATTTGCCTTGTGCTCTAGCAGAGGTGTGGTTCAGAGAGTATGGAAGTGCTATGGTCCCAAGAGGCAGGGTGGGTTGTTAGTCGGTTGTTGGTTGTTGTTGATTGTTGATTGTTAAGCAATTCATGTGAAAAGAAAAAAAAACAATAACAAGAAAAAATTAGATATCCTGATGGTGAAGATCAAACATGCTCCAAGAAAGTCGATGCCCCTAGTCAGCGGTAGTCTAATGATGTCACCCCCTTTCTGACCCCTGACTTCATTCAGTGCTCTCTATTCTTTCCTCACTATCCTTTTTTTTCTCCTCTCATATCTAGTGTTAGAAGTTTGAAGGAAAAGGGGTGGAAGGGTGGAAAAAAGAACACACAAGTCTATGGATAAAAATGTATATATTTAGAAGGCAGTTTGACGATATGACCTTGTAGAAAACGAGATCACTGTTATCACTGCTGTGGCAAAATTATTTGGGAAGAAGCAACTTAAGGTAGAAAGGTTTTATTTCTGCTCACAGCTTGAGGGTGCAGTCCACCATGGAGTGGAAGAGGCAGAACATTGTTCATTCATGACATTGAATCCAGAGTCTTGAATCAGAGAGGGGGAGAGAGAGAGAGAGAAGACTGTGCACAATTTCCCTTTACTTTCTGGTTCAGCCTAAGCCTTCAGTTTACAGGCTGACACTGCACACATGTAGGGTGAGCCTCTCTCTTCAGTAAAACACCCCTGTAGACCCAGTGGTTTGTGTCTCCAGTGCTTCCAAAGCCAGTCAATTTAACAAGGAAGTTCCACAACCATGGACCTATGATCACAGAGACAGTCTGTCAGAGATAAGGCCATTCTTGGCAGAAATGTCACCAGAGTTCTCATTTCTTAATTTTGAAATATTTTTTTTCCAAAATATAAGCTACAGGGTCAGAAGATTGAAATAGAGTTCAGCCCCCTCCCTCCCATTGTAGGGCTTTGAAATAATTTTTTTTCCAAAATATAAGCTACAGGGTCAGAAGATTGAAATAGAGTTCAGCCCCCTCCCTCCCATTGTAGGGCTTTCTTCTTTAGCTTCTCTTGGCGTGTACAGAGCCCTGTTGCTGACCCAGCTGTGGCATTTTTTTTTATGCCACTGAGATAAAATTTAACATATTTTCTTCTGGACACAGGAATAGAACCCCAAGTGTGTCTCAGTACTGACCATCTCTGAGGGTTCAGTGGTCTCAAGGGGAGGCTGTGTTTGGAATGACTCTCTGGGCCCTTGAAGCTGAGCCCCTCCCTCAGCAGATAAGTTGTGATTATTATGAATGATAAAGAGGTTTGGTGCTTTATTACACTTACGTTTAAAAATTCTGTAGCAAATGTTTCTTTCTGCCCTGTAACTGATCATTTTAATTTCCTTGCTTTTGCTATAATAAAAATTGACGTTAAAGTATGCCTGAGGCAGTGTAATGAGAAAATGAAATTAGTTTTTCAGTTGACTGATCAAAAGCATTTTATATGTGATAATAAACAGTTTATTTTACTCTTTTGCTTATGACATAATTAATGACAAAAATATTTTCCTGAAATTCATATTGTCTGCTGAATTCTCTTTCCAAGTTCTGGGGAAATGATAGTTTTTGTAATTTACCTAACTGGGCAAATAAATAAACTTTACCATCCTCTGCTAAAGAGCATATACATCCTCTCATGATATGTAGACCTGGTGAGGACAGTAAAGCTGGTCTCTCCTAGGGACAGCAGACTTTCTATATGGAAGCCCCACTCTCTTTCTCAGTGTTTCCTCTTGTTAGAACTTTTTGAAAGAGCCTGACCATATCAAGTTTGTTGTTGATATTAAAGAGCATTTGAACTTTGACTTTTTACTTTAGGGGGGAAATAGTACTTTCTTTTCTCCGTTGACAAGGTAAAAGATAACAGCTTTAATGACATGAGTCCAAATTTTTCTTGTTTTTGTTTTTCTTTGAAACAAGGTTTCTCTGTGTAGACATGGCTGTCTTGGAGTTCACTCCAGGCTAGCCTTGGACTCAGAGATCCACCTGCCCCTGCTCCCAGGTGCTGTGCTCCCAGCTTGAGTCAGAATTTGATGGGCCGGTTACTAATTCCAAAAAGCACCTTCCTCATTATGAAGTTGGTATTTCAGTTTAAGGTAGCTGGGTCTCAGTTTCCCTTGTACAACTTCCTAGTTTACCTTAATGATAACTGTGCCAGCATAAGAGGCTTGCTGTCAGGCAAGTATATATAGTAATTTCTTTTTTATTTATGGTAATTTTTATTATTTTTTATATTTATTACAGTTTATTTACTTTGTATCCAAGCTGTAGCCCCCTGCCTCATTCCCTCCCAATTGCACTCTCCCTCCTTCATCTCCTTCCTGCCCCTCTCTAAATCCAGTGATGGGGGAGGTCCTCCTCCCCTTCCATCCGTTCCTAGCTTATCAGATCTCTTCAGGGCTGGCTACAATGTCTTCTTCTGTGGCCTAGCAAGGCTGCTCCTCCCTGGGGGGGAGGGAGTCAAAGAGCCTGCCATTGAGTTCATGTCTGAGACAGTCCCTGCTCCCCTAATTAGGGAACCCACTTGGATACTAAACTGCCATAGGCTATATCTGGTCAGGAGTTCTAGGTTATATCCATTCATGGTCCTTGGTTGGAAAAACAGTCTCAGAAAAGATCCCTGGGCCCAGATATATTTGATCCTTGTGGAGCTCCTGTCCTTTCCAGGTCATAGTAACTCCCCCTTCTTTCATAAGATTCCCTGCACTCTGCCCAAGGTTTGGTTATGAGTCGCAGCATCTGTTTTGATAAACACCTTCAGCAAAGTGAGTGTATACAAAATTAACTCAAAAAAATCAGAAGCCTTCCTGTATACCAAGGACAAAAGGGCTGAGAAAGAAATTAGGGAAACAATACCTTTCACAATAGCCACTAATAACATAATGTAGCTTGGTGTGACTCTAACCAAGCAAATGAAAGACCTGTTTGAGAAAAACTTCAAGTATCTGAAGAAAGAAATTGAAGAAGGTATCAGAAGATGGAAAGATTCCCATGCTCATAGATTGGTAAGATTAACATATAGTCATTTCTTAAAGCCCTGTGGTGGGACCAGAAACCTGCCATCACCATGCCTCATTTAGTTTGTCCTGCTTAAGAATGACTTCAAATGTAGTGGCTTAAACAATAGCCATTTCAGTTGGCCCTTCCTCCCTGAGTTAACTAGGCTGATCTGTTTGGCTCTTTCACATCTGAAGTCGGTGGTATTTTGGTTTTCAGCTGCATGATTTAGGAGAGACTTCCTCCTGTACCTGGTGGTTGGACAGCTGGATGATCCACAGAAACACTAGCTGGGCTAGCTCCTTTCTGTCCCCCATGGCCTCTCATGCTCTAGCGGGGTAACCTGAGCCTGCTCAAAGGTGGCCCCAAGGTTCCAACTGCAGCAAGGAGGATATAGCTCCAATGATACAACAACGGTCTCTGCTTGTACCAATTGCTTTCCTCCAATAGGCCAAATCAAGTTACTTGGCTTAGTCCAGGAGCCATGGATCATCCATATAGGATTTTTGGAGATCATGCAGAGCCCCTGAAGTCCCTGTAGACTTCATTTAGTGTAGGTAGACTTTATGCAAACTAGATATACCAAGGAATAGGGAACCTCAGTTTAAGAACTGACTCCATCAGATGGCCTAGGGCATGTTTTAGGGGCATTTTTTTTCTTTTCTTTTTTTGTCTTTCTTTCTTTCCTTCCTTTTTTCTTTCTTTCTTTCTCTCTTCTCCTTCCTTTCTTCCTGCCTTCCTTCCTCCCTCCCTCTCTCCCTCCCTTCTTCCCTTTCTTCCTCTCTTTCTTTCTTACTTCCTGATTCTAGAGTGGCCAGTCTCATAGTAGGTGATGCTATCTCTAGGTAGATTGACATGGGTGTTGACATCGGTGGTAAGAAAGATGGCTGACTATGAGCCAGTAGGTAGCATCCCTCTGGGGTTTCTGCTTCAAGCTCCTGCATTGATTTCCTTCCTTGACTTCTTGTCTTGAGTTCCTGCCTTGACTTCCTTTAAGGATAGGCTCTAACCAAGCCACTACCATGCCACCCCAATCATGCCAGGTTGATTTTGGCCAGGGTTTGTCACAGCAAACCCTGTGTTTGTCACACACAACTAAAATGCAGTGTATGAAAATCCCACAGACTACCTGAAAGACAAGAATTTTTGTAGCCTCTTTGGTAGACAGTTTACCACATAACCTAAGAAACCGTAAACATGAACAGTGGTGGATTCAGTTAAATTCATACTTTCTGTTCATATAAAGTCTTTGCAAAGATGCACCTTTCTCGTCTATTTTAGCTTTTTAAATTTTTCTGGCTCAAGAAGGCATCCGTTGTTCTTTGACCAGGACAAATTTGGTTTTTAAATTTGTATCTTTGTGCCTCTTACCTGTAATCCTTTCTATATTTGCTGCCTCACATCCATTTGCATGGTTGTCTGAGGCATAGCTACAGTTATTCACTCACTGCAAGCTCTGGTTTTTATGTATTCATGTCTCCTTAGCCTTAGAAGATGAATGGTCTATGACATAACAGTGCTTATTAAGAAATTGCTTTTGGGGCTGAAGTGATGGCTCAGCAGTTAAGAGCACTGGCTGCTCTGCTCTTGCAGAAGACCTGAAGTTTGTTTCCCAGTACCCACATGGAGGCACACCACATCTGTAACTTCAGTTTTAGCGTGATCTGAAGCCTTTTGGTCTCTGTTGGCACTGGGCTCTCATGTGGTACACAGATGTACATACAGAAGAGCTCCCATACACTATAAAAAGTCTAGAAAAAAGAAGTTGGTTTTAGATTATTTTTAATTCCTTTAAATATTACACAGTTTTTATTGTGAAAGTATTTCATTCCATTTTTCCCTAAGTGTTTGATATTCCCAATAAAATTTTTAAAGTTAATTTTGTGTCTCTATGGCTGGCATATAATACAACTGAGTTTGTACACTTTATATATCCTTGCAATTTTTGCTTAATGTAAAATTTTTGAGAAAGGTTCTCATTATGTAGCTCTGGCTGGTCTGGAACTCACTATGTGGAACAGGCTAACCTCAAACTCACAAAGATCTGCCAGCCTCTGCTTCCTGAGTGCTGGGATTAACGATAAGCAGCATCATGGCTGGCCTCAATTTGCTAATTAATTATAAAATTTTATAAAGACTTTAAAATTTTTCTTATATGAATTGTATCATGCATGAATAATAATATTTATATTTTTCTTGTTAGTCCTGTGCCTTTAATTTTCTTGTCTTGGACCTTCATCAGAATGTTAAATGTAAGCAATGACATTAGGTATCTCCATATCATTTATGAAGTCAGAAAAGGTATGACATAGTTTACCAAGAATGAAGCTTGCTAAGTATTTCTTTTTAAATTTAACTTTTGGGGATGAGGAGATGGACCACACATTGCAATAGTACAGGAACCCAAGTTTGAATCCTACGACCAAGGGAAAGCTGACTATGGGATCACAAAACTGGAGGCAGAAAAGGTCTCCTAAAAGCTTGGTGGCCAGCCAGTCTGGAGTATGCTGTAGAACACATCAACAGAGATTGTTTCAAACAGGGCGGGAGGTAAAGAATGACCCTGGAGGGTGTCCTCTGACATCTACACATTCACCGTGCTATGTGCATACCCCCCCAACAAAAGATAAATTTTGCTTTCACAGAATGTTTCTGATCTATTGTCAAATCAAAGGAATTCCTCTTGAGCTCCACGTATCTGCAGCCAGGCCATGGCAACAACCAGCATACTCTGTTTTCACATACCTACAGCCTTACACATAGCCTCACACTTATTATCTAGGAGACAAGCGAGTATACTTTCAATTAAAAAAATTAAGGAATTCTGTGTGGCTGCTATATATGAAGCACATCAACCTACATTGACACGGGATGATGCTTGTCATGTGAAAATTGAACACACAAATACTTTGTGTTTTTGTTTTTAGACTATATAAGTATTGGAATATATTTCTGCATACATTCATAGTCATAAATGAAGAAAGGATACCTATTAAACTTTTACCAAGGGGTTACATTTAGGAAGTGAGGAAGGAAAGGAAGATTAGACTTCTTTGGTAAAAAGGTGTTTTGTGTTCTTATAGGTCTTGTTTTAAACCTTTGATAGTTTAGAGTCAAAATATTTAAAAATATGTATTTTTTTTATTTATGCATGAGTTTGTGAATGTGTATATATGCACTACACGTGTGAGCAAGAACTTTTGTAAGTCAGAGATGGTGTTGAGTGTGAGCTGCTGTGCGGGTGCTGGTTGCTGAACCCAGGTCCTTTTGCATGAACAATAAGTGCTCTAAACCTCTGAGCCATCTCTAGCCCAGAGACCTTCCTTCAGTGAACATGCATTGTTTGGGTAATTAAAGGAAATCAATGAAAGAAAAAGAGGTTATTAAACATCTTGTTAGCATTAAGTAAAGAATGCAATGATCCAGGGGCTAGCACGCAATGGAGAACTACTGTTATTTTGTTTTCTTTCTTCAAAATATGATCCTTAGAATGGGAGTTGGGAGGGAAGTAAAACAGACTGGTATATCTCAACATGCCCTGGCCTGGTTCAGCTGGACCAGTTAGAAACCTGTAGGCTGATAAGTGTTAAGTCATTGTTGACAGTTATTGACATATTGACCATATGGCTGATATTCCTCCAAGATGAGCATGAACTAAACAAGACAGGAAAGTTTTTGTTCCCCAAGATCTTCTGTTCTGGAGAGCAGGGAGGTGGACGCCATGCTCAAATGCACAATTACATATAATTGTGTCAGTCCCTCTATGCAAGAAAATTCAGATGAAAGAGGAGTTTAAAGCAAATGAGTTGGCTACTGGGTAGTCAGGAAAGTTTTTAAAGCAAAGATTGTTAATCTTAGGGCCTGAAAGCTAAGGAAAGCCAAACAGGTTTTTAAAAAAATGGAATGAAGCATAGAGAGCCTAGCTGATGGAAAGGCCAAAAGCTTGGTGAATTTGAGCGATGCCATAGAAATGAAGAAGGTTAGAGGTACAGGGACATGGAGGAGATGAAGGCAGAGGGAGTTTAATAAGGATGTACATTTTAATATAATTGTAGATATGAAGTCATAGAAGTTTTTTTTTGTTTTTGTTTGTTTGTTTTAGCAGTTTTAGTTTCATTTGTCCCCAGTGTATGGACCCAACCAACCAACATCATAGGTATATACCTAGCCTTACCTATTCCTATAGGTAAGGCTATTCCTGTAAGTATAGGTTACAAGGACTAGGTAAGGGTTCTCTTTATATGAAAGATGTGTCACTTTGGATGCTGGTGGAAGCAAAGGATAGGGAAAAAAGTAAGTGACTTTGTAATCCTTTTAAGGGTAAGTCATCCTGATAGAGTTAGTAATAAACTGAATTATATTAAAGAAAGAGAGGACACATCAATAATGCCCAGCTTCCCCCCGCCCCAAGGAATTTCTTGGAATAAGTTTTATTGACATGGAGGAGAAAAGGGGAGAAAACTCCTGGACATGTTAAGACTGAGGTGTATTCAAAATTCTCAAATGGAAATACCAAATAGGTAGCTTGATAAACTGATGTAGTCTCTAAAAATTAAGATATAGACCTGGGTACTAGGCAGATGGTGGTAAAAGTGGGTTATGACTCTGTTAAAAATACTTTTCTCTAATGAGTGTGGATAAACTACTTGTGATGTCGCCCAGGTTTCTGCCATAGGACTATCCTGCTTTAGACTCTTAATAAGCTGACCAAGAAAAATCAACATGCTGTTGCAAGTTTAAGTGGAAATATCCTCCCTAGATTCAGCTCTTTGAACACTTGGTCCTGACTGGTGGTGCTGTTTGGGAAGGTTTAATGGGGTGTGGCCTTGTTGGAGCAAGTATGTCACTGGAGGTGGGCTTTGAGAGTTTAAAGACTTACAACACTTCTAGCTTACACTCTTTCCTTCCTGCTTGAGGGAGAAGATGTGAACTCTCAGCTTCCACCTCTGGCTGCCATGCCTCCCTTCCAAGATAGACTTTTGTCATTCTGGAGTCATAAGCCAAATTTTTCTTCCGTAAGTTGCCTTGGTCATGGTCTTTTACCAAAGCAGGAAACTAACACATGCTTTCATTGTTTGCATTTATTATAACCAGCATCCCACATGAAAGAAAGCTCGGTGCTTGAGAGACAGGGCTGTGTTATGCAAGCAGCTGCTGCAAACTAAGGTGAAGGGATGAGCACTGTGTTTACTCAGACCACACACACCCCCAACCACCAATGAGAGCGCTGTATTGGCTGAAGCTACAAGGCCTTCATACAAAGAAGACTAAAGTTTGGGTTGCCTGTAGGCTTAAAAGGAACACAACTTATGCTGGAGAAGTTGTGGCTGTTTGTCTAAGACTGAGACATGATCCCCTAGAATGGAATTAGGAAGATCTTTCTGAGGATAGGATTTCTGGGTAGAGACCTACAGGACACAAAGAGGGAACCAAATTGGTGTCCAGAAGAGAACCCCAGATCCTAAGAGCAGAAAATGCAAAGCCTCCCCTGCCCTGAAGGGGTGGATGCTTATTTGTTGCATTAAAAGAACAGAAAAGAAGTATTGTGGCTTCAGTATTGTGAACAGAAGAGCAAAAGCAGAGAATGAGAGGTGGGAAACAAAACAGGGAGCAAATAATGCAGAAAGTCTGTAGGACCTTTGGCTCTTACACTCAGTGGAAGAAGACGAGTAAAACACTGTGAGTAAAAGATGGCTAAGTCCAGTTCAGACACATTCTTTTAAGTTGCTTTTTAACTTTAAAATTTTTATGTGTATAAAAATTTTTGTTTTTTGTTTACATGTGTGATTGTGTACCACATGCATTTATGGTGCCTGTGTAGGCCAGAAGAGGGCATCAGAACCCCCGGAACTGAAGTTATAGATAGTTGTGAGCCATCATGTGGGTAGTGGGAATCAAGCCCAAGTCCTCTGGCATGGCAGCCAGTGCTCTCAGCCACTAAGCCATCTTTCCAGTCCCTCTTTGTATATTCTAATGCTTGCATGTTTTTCTCCCTAAAGTCCATTTTTCTCCCTTTTTTAAAAAATATTCTGTTTTTAAGTATGTGTATGTGTCCATGCATAGACACATGTTGGTGCACTCGTGGGCACTCTCTGAGGCCAGAAGAGTGTCAGGTTCCTTGGAACCAGATTGACAGACAGCTGTGAGCTCTCAGATATGAGCCTCTTAACTGGTGAGCATCTCTCCAGCCCCATTAGGGTCTACTTACAACCCCTGAATCATCCGTTCTCCCAGTTCTCCACACTCTTACTTCCTCTGGCCTCTGCTCAGGTTTCACATTTAAGACCCATGGACCCCAGAGAGCACCTTCCCATGCTGAGGTACCCTTCACCACAAACACATTTTATGTCCTTTGTGACATGTTATTGGCTACAGTGTAGTATTTTGTTCTTTTGGCAGATTTTATTGTCTCTTGTATAAGGACTGAGCTCTGTGGGAACAGATACCATGTCACTCTTAATTAGCGCTGTGTGCCCAGTGTCTAGAGAGTGCCAGGCACATAACAAATGCCATATTGTTTTCCACCACTGTGACAAATACCTGACAGTGACAGTTTAAAGGAAGGAGGATTTATTTTGGCTCATGGTCTCAGTCCATGGTTGATTGGCTCAGTCCTTCTTTGGAACACAATCAGGTGGCAAAAACATGGGATTGGGGTTGAGGGGGCCGCTCTCTGTATGCAGCCAGGAAGGAAGGGGATGGGGAGGAGATATTACCCCCAAAGACCTGCTTCTCCCAAAGGGGCCCTACCTCCTAGAGTTTTACCACCTTCCAGAGTAATTCCATTAGCTGGGAACCAAGGCTTCAACATGTGTGCCTTTGAGGGGCATTTAACAACCAAGCTATAACACATGTTTAACATGTTTTTGCATGAAAAAAAAAAAAAACACAAAACAACGAAGTGTACTTTAAAAAACATAGCTCATTCACTTTTTTTTTTTTTTTTGTCTTGCAAATCTTTGCTATAGTCCTTGTAATCTTGGATTCTCTGAGCCTCCTACGTGATCATCATCAGTCAAAAGATACCAATTTCTGGACTGTAGATGGGGTGGGGTTCTAGGTCCAGAAGGAAGCAAGCCGACTATACTGAAATCTGACATCTCCTGCCATTGTGTTCCAAGGGAACTCCTGGGAAAATGACTAGTACAGTGTAGTTGGACCATAACAGCTGCTCCAAAAGTATGTGTTCTATCCAAATCTTTTGTAGAAACAAAAATGGTGAGTAATTAGATTCTGTTAAAGAATAGAAGTTAAGGGTAAACGTATTGAATAGTAAATCCTGTTTCTCTCCATACATATTCATAGAGTGGTTATTATGTACATGGAATTTGATTAAAAGAAAAGAACGAAGATGTATTGAGTGTTTCACATTGTACTAGGAATTATAACAGATGTCTTACATTTCACTTAATCTTAAAAACAATCATAGGAGGTGGGTAATAGTCCTCATTGTCAATTGTGAAAATATTCCCATTCAGAGAATCTGGGTAATTTGCTCAAGGATACAATTCTGTCTTTTTGGTAGCATCAGCAGCTGGCTAATTCTGCATACTTTTAATTTCTAATTTAAATAAGGATAATTTGAAAAATCCCTTTGCTTTTCGATTTTCATATTTGAAAATGTTTTCTAAGGACTATGTGCTGTTCCTACACCATACCAAATCTAGGAGCCCTCATATCCACATGCTCTTTAGAGCTGGGTGTCACAGGGCTGTTCTACGCTGACATCATTGGGTAATATATAGCTAGAGAGCCTTTAGACCTACGTTTTCCCTCAATAAAGTTTATTTATGAGAAACAAAACTGAGGTGAGGCATGGCAGCAGTGAGGAGACAGAGTCAGGAAGTTCATGCATTAAGAACAACTGGGCTTACGTTGTGAGACTCTGATTTTAACTAATGGAAGAATGGATAGATGCAAGGAAGGAAAACAGGAGAGAAGGGAATGGGAAGAGAAAGAATATAAAGAGTGGATAAAAAATTTCCCCGTAGATATCTGAGGCTCAGGATGCCACTCAGTGGTTAAACACTCATTCAGCATGCACAAGGCTCTATGTTTTGTAATCAGCAGTGTAATAAGTAGATAAATGAATAATAAACAAGACAAAAAAGAGAAGGAGAATGGTCTATATACCAACACTTCTGTGTTTCATGTTTTGTTCCCAATAACCAAGAAATAGCCTGTCTCTATCAGCTTATGAATGAATAGGAAAAAAGAAGACAAGGCCAGGTATGGTGGCACATGTCTGTAATCCCAGCACTTTGGATATTGAGGCAGGAGTTTATACTAACTCTTCCAGGGGAAAAAGGGAAACAATAGAAGGAGGAGGGGGAGGAATAGAAATAAAAGGAGAAGGAGGAAGGAAAGAAAAGAAGGAAGAGGAGAAAGGAAGAAGGGGAGAAAATGGGAGGAAAAGGAGGAGAATGGTGCATATAGTAATATGATGCTATATAAAAAGAATGAAATTCTAATTGGAGATCATTATGTTAAATGAAGTAATCCAGGGGAAGAAAGATAAGTACCATATCATGTTATTCACAGGTAGAATGCGAAAGAGCTGACTTCACAGAGTTGGAGAATTGAGTGGTTGCTTGCAAAAGCTTAAAATGGTAGGGGAGCTAGGGAAAGGGCGGCCAGGAGCACTGTGAGTGTTAGGTAAAGCACACAGCGGCATCATCACAGGAGACAGTAACGTACTGCACACTTCAGAGAACTGAAAGGATTCTTACCACAAAGAAATGAGTAAACAAGATATTTTTAACTCAATTTAAACCTTATAAAATGTGCATATACATTACCTCACATTGTGTCACACTCATGGGTAAAATTTTCATCTCTTTATTCAACTCAATACATTTAAAGAACAAGCAAGTTTCAACAGCAATACACTAGATAGCTCTATTGGCACAAAGAATAAGAAATTCTGTGGCCATCACCAGCGACGTTCAGTACTGGAGAGTCTTCCTTGTCAAACAAAGCGAGGAAAAACTCGAGGTCTGAATATTAGGGAGACTATGGTCTTGACTTTATGTATGACTGCATTCACTGAAAAGTATAAAAAGTACAGCAATGGATAAGTATTAATACCAATAACAGCATAAAATATGAGCCTAGTATGAAAATTATCCTGTCCTTTTACAAAATGGCAAAAGTAGTTGCAATAACCAATATTAGCAAAGAAGAAATGCATGCATAGGCGAGAGATTTAAAGAAAGCCATGAAGGAGCAGGAGAGGCAGCTTAGCAGCGAAGAGCAGCTGCTGCTCTAAGGGAGGACCAGAGGCCAGTTTCCCCGCACTCACCCTGAGCAGTCCGCATGCACCCGTAGCTCCAGCTCCCGGCAGTCTGATGTCCTCTTACGGCCTCCATGAACGTTGCATGCACCTGCTGCACGTGTATGCATGCAGACTAACAGCCGTATGCATACAGTAAAAATCAACGCATTTCTTTCGGTGGCTGAGGAGATGGCTCTGCGGTTAGGAGCACTTGTTGCCATTCTCGCAGAGGACCGGGGCCCAGTTCTCAGCACCCCAAGGTGGTTCACAATCATCTGTAAGTCCAGTTGCAGATATCCAATGTTCTCTTCTAAACTCGGGGGACACTAGGCAGACAAGTGGAACACATACATACATGCAGGCAAAACGTTTGTATGAATTAAGTACCTTTTAAAAATGATTAATAGAGAGTCATAAAATTTTATACTGTAGCAACTTTGAAGTTTTAAAAATATTTAAATAAAAGAAGACATTGTCCCTCTTTTTTTTTTTTTAATAACAGGGACAAGGTTTTGTTAGGTTTCTCAGGCTAACCTTGAATTCCTGCTTTCCTTCCTCTAGTTCAAGGATTAACACTCCTGATTTCATACCCAACTTCCTGGTGGAAAGATGACTCGGGATGAAGAGAGGGTGACCAGCATGACTCGGTTCGCAGTAGAGGTTGCCTTGACTGTGTCTGGGGAGAAAGCCTATCAAGATAAACATGGGAAATGATGGCCAGTTGCTGCTACTGTTGTCCCTACTTCTCTGCATACTAGGAATAATGCAAACCATCCCACACAGGGATGAACTGGAAGGGTTGTGGTCATGGCTCACTCCACCTGCTGCTTTATTATTAGCAGAACCAGCCCTCCCACTCATCTTTCTTCATGGGACCATGGGTCAGAATTTGTGGCGTGGCTGGTGTCCTTGTCTGTTTCATCCAATCTCTTAGCACCAGCAGAAGTTGACAGGTGCTCATTTCAGTCCCTCACCTGTCTCCTAGAAACTCCCACTCTGTGCCTGTAAATTCTTAGTATTTGATTCAGGTAGAACCAGATCTCATGCCCTATGAAGACTTGATTCTTTTCTTAGCAAAAAACATCTTCCAGGCTTCATGTGATTTGTGTAACACATGTCATAATTCCCTGGTTTTAAAGGCTGAATAATATTCCATTGTATGTCCTCATTACATTGGCTTATCTATTTATGATGTATGCACACTCAGGTGTGATTCATTTTACATTGTTTACAAAACTGCAAAGATAAAAAAGGACCAGTTATGACGCTGAACCTTTTTTTTTTCCAATGCCAAATAAATCTCATCAATCTGTATATAAGAATATTGTTTTGTGAAATATACTAAAATGATATGGGGGTAGATTCTCTACCCCCAATTCTCAGTCGTGCAGACATTTAAGTGGACTTGTCCACTACCAACAACAGGCAGCATGAAGGAGAGGGCATAGCTCTGTCACCCTCAGGCCCCTTTCATGTCTGTGATTCTGGAGGCAACAGAAGTGGAAACCTGGGTCCAAAGCTGCTGGGAATGTTCTGCCTCTAAGCTTCAGTGTTGCCATCTAAGACTCAGAAATGGCTGCGGGTGATCAGTGTGTTTGCTTAATGATGCTTAGACTTCACTCAATGAGGGATTTTTGAGTACTGTGCCAGGCAGCAAAGGGCTCCTGACCTGAGGGAGTCCCAGGGCCCTGGAGCTGTATACATGCTGTGGGTTCTACTTCTGTGGTCTGCTCCTCACCCTTCAGCAGCTCCTAAAAGCACAATTAATTCTTCCCCACTTCCTCATTGCAGTTAAGTGTCATCTGTCATTGAGACCACCGCACCACTTTGATGGGCTGCAGAAGTTCTGGGGAGGTCAAAGGTCCCTGTTGGGTCACAACTTCTGCTTGGGGGCAAAGACAGAGTGATTTGAAATTCCCATAGGAGCAGAGAAAATGGATGGGGGACTGGTGGTCAGGAAAGAGGGATTGAAATTCAAAATTCTTTGGAAATGTCAACAGATCCATTAAAGTCTCTTCAGCTCAGGGCTCTCTGAGAGATACTTGGAAGGAATCAATTCTAAAATATCAGTGATCAGTAGGTGCTTAGAGCAGATTAATATAGGTTAATGAGGCACACTTAGAGAATGCTGTAAGTACAGCTATGGAAGGAAAAAAGTGCAGTCTGCAGAGGGTGAAAATTCTCCCTGGTGTGTATGTTCAAGCTTACCTCAGTAGTTTGAAAAAAAAATCTGGTGAAATGCAAAATTTTACTTCACTTAGTCTGAATTTCTCATGCAATGCATATTAATATTGTATTTTTCCCCATTTACCTAAGTGTTTCAATCATTAAATTTTCAATTACATAACCACTGGATAAGCAAGATATAACCCACCAGAAATTAAATGATAGCTTAATAGTGGGACTAACTTGATTAAGCCAGTGTGTCATGAAGATTGCAAACACAACCTCTCTAGCCACTGAACAGAATGTTCTCTCTGGGTGATGTCCCTCAACCTGCTTTTTCCAAGAGCCAGAGAGTTCCCTGGATGCTTGAAGACTGCCATATTCTTGGACAGGGTTCTGAAGGTACCCTCAGATTCCTACCTTCCACCATGATATGTACTTCTTTGGCACCTACAGCAGTTGCTTTTCTCCTTGCTCTTAACAAGGGAACTGTGAAAACAACTTAAGAAGGCAAGGTTTATTTGGGTTCACAGTTTGGGACATGGCCTTTCCTGACATGGAAATAAAGATTGCCTCGGGGGCTAGAGAGTTGGCTTAGCAATTAAAAGTGCTGGATGTTCTTTTTGAGGACCCAAGTTTGGTTCCCAGAACCTATATTGAGTGACTCAGGCTCACTACTGCTTATAACTCCAGGTCCAGAGATATTAAGTCCTCTTCTGGCCTCGGTAAGAGCCTGCATTCACATGCACACACCCACACAGACACACTGACACATAAGGAAATAAAAACTTAAAAAGAAGAAAGAAAAGGGAAAAAAAGACACAAGACAGTCAGGACATGGGGCATCTAGGCACCCTGTCCCTCAGCCAGGACTCAGAAAGACTTTGTTTTCTTCTTTTCATTCAGTCCAGAGTCCTGGGGCCTGTGCCTCCTAACACTTACGATGGGCCTCATTATACTTCACAGCTAGCTTTGACACTGGCTTTGGCTAGTGTCTACCTGTAAGTGTCTACCAATATCAAACTTATACTGATTCAGGTTACCACCTGGTCTAGAAAGCTAACTCAGAAAAAAATAAAACATTGACTTTGTATACGAGCTAAGCTGTTTACCATGCACAAGCGCAGACGGAGTCCAAATGTGTTCTCATAAATCAGAATGTGGAAGACCCCCAGTCTTTCCATCTTGTCCCCCACCATCCTTCCAAGCAGGAATATAGGAGTTTTCTTTTTAGTAAAATGGCATCTTTCATTCAGGTTGGACATTATTTCTGCCCCAATACTCTCATAAGCACTTTATTGGATACGCTGGTTATTCTGGTGAAGTTGGCAAGGATGATAAATGTGTTTGTTATGTTACCTGGAATAAAAAGAAGTCAAGAAAGAAGGGGTTAATTTTGGCTTATAGTTCTAAAGGGCTTGAGTCTACCATGTCAGGGAAGACTTGGCAATAGTCAGGGAAGGCACAGCTGTAGGAGCAGGAAGCTGAGAGATGACACACAGAAAACAACACAGGAAGTGGGTCCAGGCTATAGAAACTCAAAGCTTGCACCAGGAGCTGTTCTTCCTTCAGCAAGACTGGACCTTCTAAAGGTTCCATGAGCTTCTCAAGCAGTGCCACCAGCTGAGGAGCAAGTGATGAAAATACATGAGCCTATGAGAGAGAGATTCTCATTCAAATCACCATATCTAATGACAAAACCATTGACTCTGTTCATATAGGGGATTGTTTTATGTTGTAAATGAATTCTCATTTGTCTTATTCATAGGTTTGTAATAGAATTTTGGAAATTTTGACCTCTCTGGCTTTATTGCAACATCAAGACTATTGTGGGGACCAGCAAAGCTCTGGCGAGCATCCAAAGCCTTAGGATTGACCCACTTGCTTCCTGAAAGTGGAGACAGTGACGGAGTGCATGGCATATTACATTAGCAAGTGTGACAGATCTCTCTTATAGACGCCATTTTACAAACACACACACACACTAACACACACATCAAATACACATAAAAATATTATCAATCATCTTAAAAGAGACAATTAAGTATTATTGAGTATATTGGCCACATTGTGGGACCATGTGTTACCAGAGCCATGTACCTCTTTAAAACTAAAAGTCTATGTTCTTTAAATAATATATTCCCACTTCCCTACATCTCCAGTCCCTGGCAACCTCATTCTGCTTTGTGTGTTCCTGAACTTGACTCCTCTGATTTTCGCATATAAATAGAATTCTATGGGATTTGTCTTTGCAACAGGCTTACTTTACTCCACGTAACAACCGTATTGTTATCATGTTTCTTTTTTCTTTTTTTTCTTGAAGGTAGACTACTCTGTTGTCATTATAGGCTGCATTTTCCTTGTCCACTCATGTGCCATGGTGGCTCCCTTATTTTAGCTATTGTGAATAAATCTACTATGAACATTGGTGCATAATATTTCCTCAAAACCCTGCTTTCAATTTTCTGGGGCACCTTACCCAGGACTATAGCTGCTGCATCTTAGGTAAGTCTGTTTTTAAGGTTTTGAGGATCTGGTGGTTTGTTGTACCTTCTTATAAAGCTCCTCAACGGTAGCCGTAATTTCTGGTTCTCCATATTGTACTAGACATTATTCCCTGGATGTTTTTCAGAGAGTTGACCTGAATGAGTATGAGATAATAACCCACTGTAATCAACCTTGTGTTCCTCTAGTCATCTGTGATCATCAATAAGCACATCTTTTCATGTGTTTACCGACCATTTATGTATGTTCTTTGGAGAAATGTTATTCAAGTTATTTGTCCTTTTTTTTTTTTTGCATTTGGTCGTTGTTATGAAAGTTTTGATTTCTTTGAAAACTCAGTTATGTTATGTAAACATTTTTTTTTTTAATTCCAAGTGTGAGATTTTAGTTTGTCCTTTAGTTTGTACACACTGGTAATTGCCTCATATAGGGGTGTGGCCTTTGCCAGCTGAAGTTAGTTGAATTATCAGGACTTTGAGGACTTTGGGGCCAGAGAGAGAAGGGGTGGATGCTTGGAGGAGACAGACAGGGGACGGTTTGCTGGTTTGCTGGTTACCTGGACTTCTGGATATTCTGAAAACTGAGATTGTTATTACCCCCCCCCAAAAAAAAGAACCCGATGACCCTGCCCAATGGGAAGAAGTAAAGAGGTCTACATCCCCTGTCCCCAGTAACATTTCCCTCCTACCTGGTTTTGGAAGGGATTGGAGTAGAGAAGGAAGGTAGAGGCTTTAAGAAACTCCCAAATAAAGTGGAGTTTAAAAAAACTAGCACCAACAGGTCGTTTTGTTGTTAAAGGTCATTACTTCTTGTCTGCTTGAAGTTTTCATTATGTATGTTTATTCCTTTTCCATGTGCATGTCTGTGTGCTTCTAGAGGTAGGCAGACTCCTGAGAAAGAAGGTCTGTGTAGTGTTTTGTGTGTGTGTGTCCCACCTTCTCAATGTAATCTCTATCCTGTGGCCCTTCATACAGAGTGATAACTCCTGAGCAAGTACAGGATACATGGGTATGAGGAACAAGAATCGGAAAGATCCCTGTTTTTAAGACTCTATCTCTTCAGAGTCACACTTCTCTGTAATATCTTCAAGTCTAAGATATCATATAAAGATTACCTCCTTCAAGCCATCCAAGACAGGGGGACAGACACATGTTTGTGTTTTGAGCATTTTAGTCTTTGTTAGTCTGAGGCTAACAAAGTGTACCATAGATCAGATAAAAGGAAAAGGTGGTTTAGGAAAGAGAGAGAAGGATATTGGGTGTGGAGTTACACACCTTTAATTCTATCTCTCGGGAGGCAGAGACTGGTAGATCTCAAGTTCAAGGCCAACCTGGTCTACAAAGTGAGTCCAGGACAGCCAGAGCTATGACACAGAGAAACCCTGTCTCAGAAAAACAAACAAACAAACAAATAAATAAATAACAACAACAGAAAGAGAGAAAGAGACAGAGCAATTGGGAAAGCAGGAAGAAGGGTGTTCAAGATTCCTGTGGTTTGTGCAGAGTAGAGAGAGAGCCTGTGAGTACTCTGAGAAGGCTGATCTGAGTGCTGCTTAGGGCCAGCCTCCTCAAGAGGTGCCAGCCTCAGAGGCAATGGCCATGCCTCTTAGGTAGCAAGGAGGGAGTTGACAGGCATTGTACAGCTTGCCCAGATATCTCATGGAGTGAAGGTTGGAAGATACATGGTTCTAAGAAACCAACGGAACACGAAAAGCTTTAGAGTAGAAAACATGGTGGGCAGAGTCAGATTCAAACCTCTGGTGTGCACATAGTTGCTCCTCAGTTTACCACGGGGCCATTAAAAGCTGGGGAATTTGGAGTACATTTAAATATTTATAGCCTATTGCCTCAAAGCATGCTCAGAACATTCACAGCCACTCAAGCGTGGGCACAATCAGGACGTGTTGACACTGCTTTGGAACTACAAGGCATCGTCCTCACATGACTATAATCTTGTCTGCTCAGGAAGTCAGAAACCTTCATGTTGAAGCATCGTAAGTGAAGAAACACCTGCAAGCAATGGGCCCCTGTTGAGAAAGGGCCATCGACTCTGGCCTCGTGCGAGATATGGGTCTCTAGCTCTGACTCTTTGAATGACACTATTTCTTAATTAAAAAGGAGTCTGTCTGGGAAGGCAGGCATGCTCTCTTGGAGGGTCCCCCGGAGAAAGGCAATCTGAGAACCTTGGGCTCCTCACTCAGGAGCATGTGTTGTGGATCGGCTCTGTCAGGAGTGGCAAAGCCACCATCTCATTTAACGGGGAATGTGCACAGGGATAGGTTCGATGGCTTCCATTATTCAAGGAGCTACATGTGCCTGGTAGCAACAATTACCAAGTCACATAAATACAACAAAGTTAATTAAAATGTTAGCTGATATAAATAACCTAAGGTTATTGAACATTGTTCCATTTTAAATTAATAAATACGCAAAGGTAATGTTTATAATTAAAGCTATAATTTATCTTCATGCTCTGTTTGTTTAATAGTGGTAACATAGCACTACATGCAGAAATGCAGTAATAGATTTGTTTAGCACTGACATTATAAACAAATGTCTCAGTCTATTTATTCTAAGTTATGATACAGATTCCTTTCACAGGCATCTGATGGCCTTTAAACCATTTAAAATGAACTGCATTAACGTAATCTAATCTTGATACTGAACATAACATTTCAGTTTGAATTATCCTGAATCCATGATCCATTTTATTACTCACAAAGCACTTTACACATTTATGATAATGGCAAACCTTGCTCTGTTATTTAAATCCCATTTCAAAAAGGGATGTTATTTAAAAAAAATAAAAATAAATAAACCCCACACATTTGGGGTAGTAAAGTACAAATAAGGAAAAGTCAATGCCCAGCAAGCCCTTTAACAAAGCAAACAATTCAGATTTTTATGACATTAGCAAATAATAAAGGGAAGAACTGACATTTACAGTTGATGAAATTTTACGTTATAACAGATGATGAAAATGGAATGAAAATCACATGGAAAACCTGCGCAGCCGGGCCACCCCCGGAAAGCTCTACCTGAGACTGTCTTTGGGGACCTTTCTCTCACTTCAACCTTTACTCAACCCCTGCAAAGGGCCTGGGTCTTCCCTGGGTAGAAGGTTTGCTCAGATGTCTGGCTTGGGAGACACCTTCCCATCCTCTTGGGCTCCTCTACCCTATCTTCATTCTTATAGTCTCTGTACCTTGTCCTCCCCACCCCAACCTCCTGGGCTTAAGAGACACATGTGTTCTCCGCCCTCTAATTTATATTTCGAAGAGCAGGAAGCCTCGTGGTGGGGTTAGAGGAAATAGGTGGGAAGTCCTCCTGCTTTCCTGTGTACCTCCAGCTGTTCGTTCAGTCCCCCCTTCCCCCTTAATAACCCTTCTAAATAAACGATTCTTCTGGGTTTATTTGCAGTCACTGAAAGAAGCTGAGCTTTATTTCATAAAGACTGTTTCACTGCACGGCTTAAAAGGGACTGCCTGTTTGGTCAAATAAACAGCACAAATAGTTCATTAAAATAGACATTTCTTTCTTTAAAAAAAAAAGTTAAATGTGTAAGTGGGTCTATTTCTGGAGAAATAATGGGTTAGGGTTTTTTTTTTGTCTTTTAATTCTGAATAACTTACACATTGAAAAAATTCTGAAAGGGTTTTAATACTGGAACCTCTGAAATTCAGAGGGATATTTAAATTTAGGATTATGCGCTATCCTGCTGCAAAACTCTCCTGTGACCAAAGAGCATGGCTGAGGAGGCAGAGTCACTGTGGCTCCCTCTCAGCCTGCCTCTGATCCTCAGGTGCTGTGTGGGGCTGAGGAGAACAGGGGGCTGGCCTGCTGGAGAAGGCTCCAAGTGGCCAGAGAAGTACAAATGGCACTAGCACCAGCAGGTACAACAGGGTGGCAGAGAGGGGACACCCAGCCCTCCATCTTGCCGTTGCTGGCTCTTACTGATCTTTTGAATTCAGGCCTTCCAAAGTGCGCTTTACCTTGGGCTTCACACGGATTACGTGGCTACAGGTAAGATGAAGGAGGCATGGGTCAAATTCTTGGACCCCTCTCAAGTCTCACTTTCAGTGGCTACTGAAGTATTTTTGTTTCCACTGAAGTATTTTTGTTCACAAAATTATTCCTATGTTGGGGATTATTTTTTTAAACCATTAAGAAAAGTTCACTGGGGTTTAAAACTTAAATAACCGTGATAATAACAAATATGTGTGTTTGCATATTATGTATTTACATGTATGAGTGTTTATATACATACATACATGTGAATGTGTACATATATATAAAGTGTGTAGTGTGCATACACACATGTGTTTAATTTTAAAACATTATTTTAGGTGGAGAAGAAATTTAACCCATAGTACCATAATACTGTAATACATAATGCCAATGTGTAGAAGGTCAGATGAAAATCTCCCCAGTGTGCATAACATCTTGAGGGCAACTTGCAATCTCCATTACTGTTTTTTTCTGCTAGGTCCTGAGATGCAGCTGGAGAATCCACAGAACAGAACGGTAGTTCTCAGCCTGTGGGTTGCAACCTCACTCCACTTTCACAGGAGTTGCCTGAAACCATTGAAAACACAGAATTTACATTCCTAATAATAGGCAAATTACAGTTATGAAGAAGCAACAAAATAATTTTATTGTTGGGGGAATCATAACTTGAGAACTGTATTAAAGGATCACAGAGTTAGGAAGGGTAAGAGGCACTGGGCAAGAAGATCCCCGATCTGGTCTAGCTTCCACTTTTTCTGCTGGTTTCCGAGGAATGAAAGTTAAACCAACAACCATTTCTGTATCAGGCCGTAGAGTTGTTCAATGCCCATCTGCCCCAATTTTGTGCTCCGATGCCTTTGTTGAAGACAGTCACCCAGAAAGGTACAGTTACTCTAGGCAAGTGACAATTGACAGTTGGGCCTGAACACAGACTGAGCAATCCGGGAACCCAAGGTTAGTAGTGGCAGGTTGGATGGGACTACAGGAATGTGCAGCTTTGGGTTGACTCTCAGGAGAGGAAAGAGTGATCTCCATGCTGAAACCATGAAGGGGTTCTTAGGGAGTGGCATGGGGACTAGAAAGAGAGAAGGCAAGGAGTTAACTGGGCCTCTGTTCAAAGCTCTACAGTGAGCTTGCCCCTGAGCTTGGTTCCCATATGGACGTGTTGTTAATTATCCATCATTTTACAACCTCACAGTGCTCTGGAGACTGTCACTCAACAGGGGTCACTGTGACACCTCCCCCACCAGGGGGAAAGTTGAAAATATCTGAAAGCATGTTTAGATGTTGCTAAACAATTTACAATGACCAGGACAGATTCGCCAACAAAAATTTATCTGAATTAGCAAATGTCAGATAGTGCCAGTGCGCACCTGAAAACATCACCGGTGATAATTTATCAATGGGGTTTAGACATGTGGTCTCGTAAGGACCCAGCTCAGTCATATCCCCCCTCCCATTTTTCAAAATAATTCAAACTCAGTGCTAACAGCAAACAGGTTGAATATTCCGAATGGTGTTCCATTCTGATGGAGGAGGTAGGGAAATTTGGATGGTACAAGGGACTGTCACTACAGGTAGAGGAAGGGCAGATGAGGCACCTAGGCTTCTGGCTTCTTACCTGGGGAGCGCATAGCGTGCGTGCCACATTTCATTGTGATTTTTCCTAGGAACGAGCAATTAATCATTCATCTATTGCAAAGGGATGGAGGTAAAATTGAGGGGAGTAGGGGAGTAGCTTTGAAACAACATGGAACTGGGGTAGTAGAACCCCATAGACAACATATGGGGGGGAGTCAGATGCCAGAGAGAGAGGGAGGGAGAAATCCAGGCCAGTTAGGTACAATCTCTCCTTGAGAAATAGCATCTTGAAAATGTGGGAATCCTAAGAGCCCACACCTTGGATCTTATTTTCTAAAAGTGCTGCCCATTGCCTTGAAAAAGGAGCTTTCTCCTCTGCCAGCCCAGGAGACAAAGAGCACTGCTTTGCAAAATCCATAAAACAAAAGACTCCAACAGTGTCAAGCCTCTTTAAACAATCACTTGCGCTAGGAGGCAAAACAAGGGAGAGACATCCGGATAAGGCTGTGGTGGTATTTTTCATGTTGATTGCAATAACACCATCAAAGCCATGAACATTCTGTGTAAAATCAATGTCTGCTTGTTGGAAGGGGAGGGAGAAGGGGAGAGGCCTGGGGATTTTATCTTGTAAGTCAGCTTTGCAGATAATCGCATGCCTCGGGCCTGGAAAAAATTGATGGCAGATCAATGGTCAGGAGCACGGGCTGTACTCCTCTTTGACTATGCAGGGCCCATAGTTGGCCCTGAGTCTCAGGACCAGGAAAAAGACTTTTTAGTGAGCAGGTGGAGCTCTGGAATTATCTGGCAAGGTGACTAGGGCCACTCAGGGAGGATTGGGATAGGAGCGTAGAACAGTGGAGGTGGGAGATATCTTCACATTTAAGAGATATCCCTATTTACTGAAAGGGTCACATGTGTGGACAAAATCTGAGCTTCCATTAGAGAAATGCTCACAAAGTACAAACGTCCTACTCATAGGACATTTGTTGGTTTGTAGAGACGTGTATTCCTCTCCCAGCGAAGCAGGGGTGAACCATGGTTACGGGGCTCCTTGTACTGGGCGTGCCTGGGAGGGAGACAAGGAAGAAAGGGAGGGTGCTCGCTTTCCTGTCTTGTTATTTCCAATGTGGTTCCTCCAAATGTAGGCACGCCCCACGCACAGACACTAAAGTGCTCTCTATTTCCTGTAATTTCTTTGTGGATCCCTGTGAGGACAAAATGCATTATTTCATGGAAAACATTGGCTCCAGTCAATGAAACTCCAGCTGTTGTCTTTTTACCAGGTTGGCTGCATAGACCTCATAGGCACGGAACCCACCAGATGGTCAGGCAACTCCTTACTTGTTGATATGTCTGATGATAAAAATCCAAATCACAATCAAAGTGTCATGGTACAGGAGATAGGGGAGGGTAGAAGAGGCCTTCTGGCCATTCGTATGACAGCCTGGTTGGCAGTCTGAGAAGCCACGGTGGCCTCTTTACCTGGACCTTAGACCCACACATCCTTTGTTACCTCTCTCCTCCCTCTTTAATTTCTGTATTCTTTTAGCCCCTTTTCTTTTTTAGAATCACCATCCTTCCTGGTTTACTTACTTTCCTCACGTGCTACAAACCTCCAGCTTACTGTGGCCACATTTCCACTTCCAGGAATGTGTGGGTGGAGGTCATTCTTGAGAAAGAGGCAAAGTGACTCTGTGCTTGGGCTGTACAGTTGCCCTTTGAGTTTCCCTCATTTTCTCAGTGAGTCTGAGGAAGGAGTTTACCATATTAATTGCTTAATTGTGTTATAAGCAAAATGGGGTTCCTATGTCCCAAAACAAGGATTTTGTCAAAGACACATGGGTAGAAGCAGAAACAGGGATAGTTTGTTACAAGGGAAAAGCACTGAGTCTAAGTGAGCTAGAGCTGAGGGGTGGTTCAACACTCAGCGGCCATATTCTCAGCAGACTGGGACCTCTATAGGCCATTCGTGTAGAATACCCAGTTTTTGCACATGTGCTAATCTGTCACATCTAGCAGCCTTTTTAGTGAGCAGGTGGAGCTCTGAGTGTGAGAGACTCAGGGCCAACATGGGCACTGAAAATAGATGGGGTTTTTCAATAACTTTCCCACATAAAGATTTCATATATTAATTTTGATTTCACCTTCATCTCCTCTCTCCTGCAACAACTGAATTCTTTTTCTTTTATTGCTTTTTTCCTTTTTTCTTTTCCTTCTCTCCCCTCCCCTCTCTTCCTCAATCTCTCCCTCTGTGAGTTTTCTCTCTCTCTCTCCCTTCTCTCTCAATATTTTATTTTATGCATAGGTATTTGTTTACATGTATGGGGATGTCCCACATGCGTGTAATGCCCTGGAGGACACTGCATCCTGAAGAAGGCCTTGAGTCCCCTGGAACTGGGGTTATGGATGGTTGTGAGCTATCATATGGGTGCCGGGAATTTAGCTTCGGTCCTCTGCAAGAGCAAGTACTCATATCCCCTGCACAGTCTCTTCAGCTCCAGCCCTCTTATTTTCTTTCTTTTTTGCTTTCCAGTACAAAAAAGAAAGCATCATGCCGCCCGAGCAAGAGCTCTACCACTAAACAATGCCCTCCACTGATGTCCACTATTCCTTTCCAAGGTGGCGGCATCCCCTTTAGATGCTATTCTGTACTGGGACTATGAACTCCTTGAGGACAGTGGCTTTGTTCTCCCTCCCACCATGCCCCTCAGCATACCCATCATTTTCTAGTTTGCAAAGATTTTGAACATGTCAACCTACTGTGTAAACCATCCTTTCCCCTGCTTAGCTGTCTTCTACCTTGTTAGATCTTTTCTCTTTCTTGCAGCTTGAGACACCACAGAAGCTTATTCCCTCCCAGACCTACCACCCTTAGCTCCGTTCCTCTTTGCTTGCTTTGATTGAATTATTAAAACATCTTGCTATAAAGCTCTTTTATTTACAAGTGAGACTATTTACAACCAGTGAGAGTAGGCTTCCCATGTAGTCTCCACAGATCGATTCTCCTTAATTTTAAAGAATAGTCACCACTATGTATGTCAAATGGAAATTCTTTAAAAATTATCAAGAGAAAGAGAGGAAGGGGCAAGAGAGAAGAGGGGAAAGAGAGAAAGAGAAAGAGAGAGAAAAAGAGAAAGAGACAGAGGGAGAGAGATCATAAAATACTACGGAGTGGTACAAGTTATTCAGTCCAGACCCCAAACTAGAGAAGCTCCCCGCACTGCAGCAGGTCTTCACCTGAAAGGTTCCCTTTGGTTCCTGTTTGGATGCAAAAGTCAGGAAGTAGGACTTTGGTTTTGGATCTCAGGTAAATTGTGACTTGGTGTCCGAAATGAACAGTCTCTAGATACCTGGGGCTTCTCCTTCACCAGAGCAGGAGGGTGTCCGTTGCTACCAGCTTGTCAGGTTCCTGGTGTGCTCTCCTCTGACAAAAGAAAAAATTATTAACAAAATATCACAATTTGAAATAAAGACAAGGTCAGTTTTTGCTTCATCCTTCAATGTAGTTGGCATGGTCTTGTTATTGATGCTAAGAATCCAATGCCTAAAGTACAGTTGAGGAAGACTCTCTAAAATCTTAAGTTCTGTCCAAAGCACATGGCTGTCTGGTCCCTGCCCACAGAGCTCAGGGCTTGAATCTTCTTGAGGTGAGACAGCTGTGAGACAATCCTTCCAGTATTTTGTTCCCTCAAGTCTTACTTTGTCCTGGATAAACTGGTTCCCACCAAAAAATGGGTTTCTGCTAGTTAGCTATTCCATTGCTGAGCCAAGATGCCCAAGATTAACTTAAAGGAGAACAGTGTTCTTCCTATTCATGGTTTCAGAGTTTTCACTTTCTATTTACTTGACTCTGTGTTTCTGGGCTTGTGGTGAGGCAACATGGGAGAGCAAAACTGTTCATCATATAACAGCCAGGAGGTAGAGAGGGACCTCCTCCAAAGGCATGCCTCTACTCACTTATGTCCTCACCTACCAGTAGCCCATTAGCTGTGACCTCATCACAGGTTCATCCATTGAGGAATCCAATGCCCTCATGATTTAAGGAGGGCATTATATTGTCACGAGTAGCAGACTATAGCCTTCAATCCACCGCCTTTTGGTGGGTGGATTCCTAACAAACTATAGAGGAGTCAGTCTGTTGGGCTGTATGCCTGTTCAATGACATCATTCTACAGGCAGACCCTGAGGCTTAGCTACTTCTCCGAGGGGAAGAAACAGCGAGACCTGTCTTTTTCAGCCTTGCAATGCTTGAAAGCTTGTTTGGCGAAGAGGATGCAGCTTGCAAGTTTTCCCTTCTGAGATACCTTCGTGACAGACCTAAACAGCCATATATGGGTAATTATGAACGGAAGCTAGCGTGAGTTATGATTCCCAATGATAGTTCCTCATGATTTGTTGCGATGCAAATAACAGTGATTTATTGTGGCTCTGCTGACTGCTTGCTCTGTGATGGATCATAATAGTAGATCATGATAATTATGAAGTCAGCACGAAGCTGTTTTCCCTCCTGTAACTCAATTGTAACATGGCTGCCCAGGCTGCTGAACATCACAGCCTAGCTGCTGGATGCTGGATGGTGTTCAAGAGGGGCCACTTTGGTCAGTCATGATTGTCACAGCAGTTTGTCTCTAATAATTGTCCAGGTGGCTTCACTAATCCAGGTTGAGGGCATTTTACTTGCAGATTTTTTTATTTCAGATGCAAATGAAGTTCTCTGGTTTGTCATTCCTAGGCATGAGGAATCAACAGGGAAGTGGGGAAGGTCTGGGGAGCCAGAACAAATGATATAGCCCAGATCTCTCCAGTCCTCCTTCCCTGGCTCAGGCCTGGGCTGTGTCAGGCACTCTGTCTCGCTGTGTTTATCGCTTTTCCTGACTTATGCAGAGAACTTTTTCTCCAAGGAACATCGGATACCTGCCATTTGGACTCTGTTTTAAGTAACTCTAATCTACACAAATCTCCTTCATTTAGAACAATCATTTCTCAAAAGGAATGCACAAATGCTAGCTAGCTCCAGCCACTCTGGAAATGAAAAGAGTACTTGGGGTCAACTAACTTTGGAAGGGTCCAGATTAATAAAAGTGAAAAATTGTGTACAGAAAAAAAAAATAAATGAAGTGTTTTTTGAAAGTTAAGGAAAATAATGTCTCTCCCATAGGGCTTTTTTTAAGGTTTCACTTTGGTAACAACCATGGCTAATTTCTAAGAGAAAAACACAGAAGACAATTGCTCCTTGACTTGTCACCTCTGAGTGGTGGGCAAGATGGCTGCCAAGTCATTGCTCAGCTTTCCAGCAATGAGTGGAATCCAGGCTCCCTGCCCTTGAAGCTGAACTGGCCTTTGACTTCTAATGGGTAGAATGTGGCTTGAGTGACATAGCATGGTATAAGTGATCCCCTGTATCCCCTTCTATCTTAATTTGTTTTCTATTGCTGTGGTAAGCACTGTGATCAAAAGCAACTTGGTGTGGGGAAGGCATATTCCACCTTAGCCAAGGAAGGAACTGAAGCAGAGACTGTGGAGGTTACTCTTTACTAGCTTGCTCCCCATAGCTTCCTGAGCCTGTTTTCTCACACAACCCAAGGATAGCTTCCCTGGGGATGGCATCACCCACAATGAACTAGGCTCTCCTATATGAATCAATCAGGACAATGCTTGACAGACTTATCTCCATAAGTTTCTTCAACTAAGAGTCCCTCTTTCCAGATAACTCTAGCTTGTATCAAACTAACAAAAACTGACAAAAGGCTCTTATGGGGCCTTCTGGTTTTAAATGACTCTTAGGTGAGGCTCAGAATTCAGACCTGTGCCGTGCTATTTCCTTTGCTGTTTCCAGCTTTTTGTCAGGCCAAATGGCCTTCTGGACAAGCCTCTTTGGAGGGAGATTTGAGGGGGGTAGATCCATGGATGCTCCCACTAAATTGGACTGACATGTTTTTCTCAGTTTCCTGCCAGGATCACTGAGTGGTGATAAGTCAGAGAGGTGGTGTCACATTACAGGATCAAGGCTCAGCTTTACCACTTCCTGACTTTGGAACCTGGGGTCTGTTGTGTCATGTCTGCGAGTGTTGCCTATAAAGTGGGAGTTTTAGGGATGGATGGTTCAGTGAGTAAAGACACATGCCACCAAGCCCAATGGCCCAAGTTTGGTTCCGAAGGTCCACATGGTGGAAAGAGAGAACCAACTGTGGCAAGTTGTCCTTTGGCCTTCACATGTATGCTCTGGTGTGTGTCTGCCCCCCACTCCCACATCATATAGATGCAAAATGAATGAATGGATGGATGGATAGATGCACAATGAGCTCTAGCACAGACACATCAGAGGACACTAGTTAAATAGTTAATGGGAGTTCAGAAAAGGTATCACAATGTTACTGTCCTCTTTCTTTTTCAGTAGGTTTTCTGTAACACAGGTGATCTGAAAATGGCTATGAAGATGAGGGAGATCTTGATCTTTTGAGCCTCCTGCCCCTGCTCGACAAGTGATGAGATTTCCGTTGTGTGTCACCACATCCAGTTTATAGTGTGTTGGAGACCAGTCCCAGGGCTTCCAGTATTTGAAGCAAACACCATAGTAACTGAGTTCTAGTCTCAGCCCTCTGACAATTTGTCTTTCCAAACTGGAGGGAATGAGTTATGCTGAGGAGCACACTTGCTACGAGAGTGAGGAGTCTAAGTTGAAAAGCAAGAATGGGTGTGGTCTTCAGGACAACTAGAATTCTGTGCAGTACCAGGTCATGGTCTAGCCTGAGGTAAAATGCCAGTGAAGCCATCCTGTAAGCCTGTCAGAGAGGGTTCTGGATTTTTCTAAAGAAGTTAACATGGGTCTTTGTTTCTCAATTCTAGATAGTGAATCTCTGCTTACAGAGAGGGTTTCAAAGAGAGGGAGAGGAGGAGGAGCTGTGAGAGGAAGACAGGGATGCTGGATAGAGGCAGCATAAGAGAAAGAATGTCTCCAGAGGCACAAGGTGAATTGGCTTGCTTTGGATTTATTGGTAATGCTGAGTAGTGTATGCCTGCCACCAAAGAGCAGCCCAGTGCCATTCATGCTTGATTCTCTCTTGTTAATATCACCTGAATTCAGTTTGCTGTTATATACAGCACATCGCCATTAGCCAAGTTCAGGACTGGCTTACTGAATCCATAAGTGTGTGTGTGTGTGTGTGTGTGTGTGTGTGTGTGTGTGTGTCCAAACAAACACGTGGTATGTTCTTCAGTTACTTCTTCAGCACCCTCCCCCTTTTGAGACGTGGTCTCTCACCGAGCATGTGCTTGGACCTTCAGCTGTGGCAGCAGGGCCAGCAGGCCGGAGGGATCTTCCTGTTTCTGCCTTGCTCAGCTTTTTGCATGGGTGTTAGAAATCCAAACTTAGGCTTTCATGATTGAGTGGCAAGTACTTTGTCCACTGAGACTCAGCCGAGGCAAAGCACCGTAGTTGGACTATTGACAGAGATCTGAGTGATTCCATGTGCATGTAGATCTGCAGCAGGACTGAGACACTGGTTGTCAAAGCTGGAAGATCTTGGAGGCTTTGAGCTATTTCCCTCCTTTGGCTAACAGAAGACTAAAGACTAGAGAAGGAAAGCTACCCACTCTGGTCCCACAGCAGTTAAATAGCACCCAAGCACCCAGAAGCAGGTGAGTAGCCCCTGCCCAGCCTGTGGGCACAGACTTTGAGACATCTCTGAAGCATGAGCTCTGACCTGGTGCTGCACAGTATTCAAGTTGTTCTGAAGACCACACCTACTCTTGCTTTTCAACTTAGACTCCTTACTCCTGCAGGAAATTTCCAGGATGGCTCTTTGTCTTGAGCTAGTCTTTGGGGTCTGTACTTATACTCATGCCTTTGGCTGTTTCCTGGGCAGAATTGGGGAGGCAGAGAGTTTGACAAAAGAAAAGCAAAACAAAACATAGGGTTTAGTGTGTTTGCTTATTTATTTTTTTAGTCTACACATTTCCCACCTTATTGGTCCACTGGTGTGGAACAGGGAATTCCATGAGGTGAGGATTTTAAAACCCTCAGTGGCTAGCCTTTTCCTCCCAGGGAATATTAGTTAGGTCTTACTTCAAAAGCTTATATGCCACAAAATTTGAAAGTCTAAATGAAGTGGACAATTTTCTTGACAGATTCCACTTACCAAAGATGAATCAAGATCAGGTAAATAAATTAAAGTCTTATATCCCCTAAGAAAATAGAAACAATCATTAAACATTTCCCACCCAAAAAATGTCCAGTCGTTTCAGTGTAGAATTCTACCAGACTTTCAAAGAAGAGCTAATATCAATACTCTTCAAACTATTCCACAAAATAGAAACAGAAGGAATATTACAAAACTTATTCTATGAGGTCACAATCACCTGGTACCTAAACGTCACAAAGACCCAACAAAGAAAGAGAATTTCAACCAGACATGCTCTTCTCTGGGTCCAGGCGGCTGACCCTGAGTGCAGTGCTTAGCCTCGCATCCTGAGCATAACATTTTAGCTTTTTATGGTATCCAACCATGCTTGGGGAGAATGTCCTGCTTCAATGGCTGTAAAGGCCTGAATGATCATGGCTGCATCACACTGTTGTGAGACTCTAATCTTGCATATATACCACAGGCAAACCAAGGAGACCAACACCAGAAGGCCTGCTAATGCTCCCATGCCTGCCCATTCCTTCAGATGATTCATGGTTGATGCCCCAGGTCCCGCCTCTGAGAAAAAGGTATCGGACCGGTCTGATGCTCTTTGGGTGGATTACACCTAAATGAACATCGGTACAAAGTCCCAATTTATTTCTAATATCAGAGATCAGACCTCTACTCTTGCCTGATGCGTCTAAAACAAAAAGGGGGAACTGTAGAGAGCTGCGGAATGCTATGCCTTAAAGATGGAGCTGGTTTCCGCTTTCCACCTTCCCAATGGTGAGTGCTCTCTGTCACGAACAATTCCACATTTGGCTAAGGCTGAGGATCTGGCTTGCTTCCATGTATGTGGACCTATCTGCATTGCCCACGTGGCATGCCTGGGTTGGCTACCCAGAGGCTATTTAAGCTGTGGGCTGGCTTTCCCCAGGGTCCGAGGATTGTTCAAGGTTCCTGAATAAACTGCATTGAAAAAAAAAAAGAAAAAAAAAAGAAAATTTACCCTTACAGCTTAAAAAAAGAGAAAGAGAATTTCAGACCAAATTACCTTATTAACATTGGCACAGAAATACTGAATAAAATACTCACAAACCGAATCCTAGAACACATCAAGGATATCATCCACTATGACCAAGTAGGCTTCATCCCAGGCATGCAGGGGTGGTTCAATATATGGAAATCCATCAGTGTGATCTACCATATAAACATACTGAAAGAAAAAAAAACCACATGATCATCTCCTTAGATGCTGAAAAGCATTTGATAACATCCGACATCCATTCATGTTTTAAGTCTTGGTGAGATCAGGGATAAAAGGCACATATTTAAACATAGTAAAGGTGATATACAGCAAACCTATAGCCAACATCAAACTAAATGGAGAGAAACTTAAATCAATCCCACTGGAGTCAGGGACAAGGCAAGGCTGCCCACTCTCTCTGCATCTCTTCAACATATACTTGAAGTCCTAGCTAGAGCAATGAGAAAAGTAAAGGCGATCATGGGGGGTATAATTGGAAAAGAAGATGTTAAAGTTTCACTATTAACAAATGATATGATAGTGTACATGAGTGATCCCAAAGTTTCTACCAGAGAATACCTACAGCTGATAAGCACCTTCAGCAAAGTGGCTGGATACAAAATTAACTCAAAAAAATCAGTAGCAGGGGAACCCTCCTCCACTGCTGGTGGGAATAATGTAAACTTGTACAACCACTCTGGAAATCAATCTGGCGCTTTCTCAGACAACTAGGAATAGCGCTTCCTCAAGATCCAGCCATACCACTCCTAGGCATATATCCAAAAGAAGCTCAAGTACACAATAAGGACATTTGCTCAGTCATGTTTGTAACAGCTTTATTTGTAATAGCCAGAAGCTGGAAACAGCCCAGATGCCCCTCAACTGAAGAATGGATGCAGAAATTGTGGTACATCTACACAATGGAATATTACTCAGCAATGAAAAATAAGGAAATCATGAAATTTGCAGGTAAATGGTGGGAACTGGAAAGGATCATCTTGAGTGAGCTGTCCCAGAAGCAGAAAGATACACACAGTATATTCTCACTCATATAGACATGTAATATAGGATAAACCTACTAAAATCTGTACATCTAAAGAAACTAATCAAGAGAGAGGACCCTGACTAAAATGCTCAATCCCCATCCCAAAAGGCAAAAAGGAAGGACATCAGAAGAAGAAGAAAACAGGAAACAAGCTAGAAACCCACTATAGAGGGCCTCTGAAAGGCTCTGCCCTGCAGACTATCAAAGCAGGTGCTGAGACTTATGGCCAACTGTTGGGCAGTGTGCATGGAATCTTATGCAAGAAGTGGGAAATAGTAAGATCTGGAGAGGACAGGAACTCCACAAAGAGAGCAACAGAAGCAGAAATTTGAACACAGGGGTCTTCCCAGAGACTTATACTCCAACCAAGTACCATGCATGGAAATAACCTAGAATCCCTGCACAGATGTAGCCCATGGCAGTTTAGTGTCCAAGTAGGTTCCATAGTAATGGGAAGAGGGACTGCCTCTGACATAATTTGATTGGCTTGATCTTTGATCAGTTCCACCTGAGGGGGGAGCAGCCTTACCAGGCCACAGAAGACGACAATGCAGCCACTCCTGATGAGATCTAATAGACTAAGATCAAAAGGAAGGAGAAGAGGACCTCCGCTATCAGTGGACTTGGGGAGAGGCATATGTGAAGAAGGGGATGGGAGGGTGGGATCGGGAGGGGAAAAGGGAGGGGCTTATGGGGAATACAAAGTGAATAAAGTGTAATTAATAAAAAATAAAATAAAATCACTTTAAAATTCCAAAAAAAAAATCAGTAGCACTCCTGTATACAAAAGACAAATGGGCTGAGAAAAATATTAGGGAAACAATACCCCTCACAATAGTAACAACAACAACAACAAAACCCCATGAAGTGTCTTGGTGCAACTCTAACTAAGCAAGTGAAAGACTTGTATATATATATATACAACTTTAAGTCTCTGAAGAAAGAAATTGAAGAAGATATCAGAAGATGGAAATATCTGCCATGCTCATGGATAGGTAGGATTAACATAGTAAAAATGGAGATCCTGCCAAAAGCAATCTACAGATTCAATGCAATTTATGTACCTTGTAGGAAAAATTCTCAACTTCAATAAGAAAAACAAAAAACCCAGAACTGCTAAAACAATCCTATATAATAACAGATCTTCTGGAGGTATCTCCATCCCTGATCTCAAGCTGTACTATAGAGCAACAGTAATAAAAAATGCATGGTACTGTCATTGAAACATACTGATGGATCAATGGAATTGAATCAAAGACACAGAAATAAACCCACACACTTATAGACACTTGATATTTGGCAGAGAAGCCAAAACCATGCAATGGAAAAAAGATAGCATCTTCAATAAATGGTGTTGGTCTAACTGGATGTCCACATGTAGAAAAATATAAATAGATCCATATTTATCACCCTGAACAAACTTAAAGTCCAAGTGGATCAAAGATCTCAGCATAAAACCAGACACACTAAATTTGTTAGAAGAAAACGTGAGGAAGAGCCTTGAACTCGTTAGCACAGGAGGCAACTTCCTGAACAGAACTCCAACAGCACAGGCTTTAAGAGCAACAATCAATAAATGGGACCTCATGAAACTGAAAAGCTTCTGAAAGCAAAGGACACTGTTGTCAGAACAAAATGGTAGCCTACAGACTGGGAAAGGATCTTCACCAACTTTATATCTGACAGAGGATTGATATCCAGTATATATATAAAGACCTCAAGAAATAAGACACCAACAATCCAAAGAATCAATTTTAAAATGGGGGACAGAGCTCAGCAGAGAATTCTCAAAAGAGGAATATTGAATGACTGAAAAACACTTAAAAAGAAATGCTCAAAATCCTTAGTCATCAGGGAAATGCAAACCCAGGAATTTCTTTAGCCACGCCCAGGCATACACTGAGCATCCCTTACCCTCCTTCTATCTCCAGCAGAGCAGCTGATGCTCTTTACGGCCTGTGATCCTGAATAATCATCACTCCTCCATGCAGAATTTCAAGGGAACTTAGATGCATAAAAACCCATCGACAAAAGCAAGAAACAAAAGAGCTGTCATGAAGAATCACATAGAACCCCGAAGTTGTGCTTTCATAACTGAATAAATAACTCCTTGAGCAATAATGTGTTTGCAAGCTGTTAATTAGCGGCATAATTAATTTCTGTAGATTATAAATAACAGCACAAAGTGGCATTCCCAGGAGAGCAAGTGAAAAATTACCTATACCATTTTAGGAACCGAAAATACTGCACAATGTAACAGAATTAAATTGGCTCCAGAATGGGAGTGGGGTTGTTTTCCTTTGTTTCCTACAGGTTTAAAAGAGTAAGCTTGTATCTAAAGTCAAACCTTTATAGGTGAGAATCAGTTTCATTAATCGCCCTGTTCTCACTTATGCCTGGCATGTTGAAAAGGGAGAAAAAAAATCTGTTTATCCCTGCTTCAAACAAACAGCCGCATAAGTAGATTATTCCCAACTGAAGCTCCGCCTGAACGCTAAGCCCAGGGCAATCATTCACTGCTCTAAATGAGCAGTTACTTAAAATGTTAAGAAGGGATGTTAATTAGCTCGAGGAAGAGCCTGCCAAGTATTTAATTTTCAGAAAATGAAATGAAGACAGGAGAGGAGTGTCACCTCTGTAACCTGAGAACTATTGCTTTGTGCCCAGTCACTGGGGCTCCAGCATCCCCAGCCAGGATCACCGCTGCAGCTGTCACCTGAGAACAAGGGGATCATCTCTTGGTTCAGAGCAAGCAAGTTTGGGGGAGGGGAGGGAGCAGTACACACAGAGGAGACTCTTTATTGTGACCTGGGATCCTTTCCTTTCTGAAAGAATTGAAGTGACTTATCAAAAGATTCAGAAAAGTATTTCCAGAGGAAAGCTAAAATGGATCTAAGAAAGTCCAGGGTCCCTAGAGGTAAAAGAGAAACTGATGTAAGAAAACGGAAGAGATATTCCAGTAACACTCAATAGGTGTTGCAGTTTGGTATCACTGGCTCTGAACTGCCTGGTAGCCAAGGGGAGGACAACATGGAGCTAAAGTGATCACGTTGTCTGAGCAGAGAACAGAGAGGGGCTGGGCACAGTGTGATATGATTAACGTAGCAGGTGAGTAAGGGGGAAGTCAATACTTTCAGATTGAAAGCTTGCGATCTGGACAAGCTACTCAGCCTTACTTCTCAGGAGTCAGCAAGCCAGCCAACAAACAACTTTACTGTGACATAGCTTAATATTCACTGGAAGTCGTCAGTCTGAGTATGGTGCACACCTATCATGCTAGCGCTAAGGAAGCTGAGGAAGAAGGATCAGGGGTTCAAGGTCAGCCTGGACTATATACAACAGGACCTTAGACAACATGCCTCCCTTCCTAGAGTGACTATCAAACTAGGCTTCCACCTGGCTTTCTTTCTATACAACAATACATGATCACTTCAGAAACTGACATGGTACCACATTATCCAGAAAGCTGTGGGCCATGTTCAGATTTCAGCTGTCTCTGCTGTGGCCTTTTAGATGGCAGACGTATGGACAACTATTAACAGCCCTAGCATTTGGGGCTACATAACATAGTGCAGATGACCCACTTCATATCTTATTGGCAGTGACCATGTCACATGCATTCAATAAATGGTGGCCACCACCATCCTCTTTAGAATACAAACCCACGAGGAGAGATTTCCTAGGTACAGAAGAGCCACGGTGCTTCCTAGATAGGAGCCTCAGCACAATTTTGATGATCAGACCAGCCTCCCACTGGGAAGAGTATTGGGCAGGTAAGATGGGGCCAGACTAGAATAGAGGGTCTGTTGAAGAACGAAGACTCTCAGACTGGTCATTTAATCCGGATGCTCATGATAAAATGGAGACTCTTGGAGCTTCTTGGCTTTTGTTACAGACAGTGGTTTCTTTCTTGCCTTCCCCAGCCACTCAGCAAGTAAAAGCTCCTTTCTTATCCTCTGATATAAAAAGAACAAAAGCCTAACTATATACATGGTGCTTTTCTAAGATTGGAGCCAAGGCTGCAGAGGAGCAGGCTGATAGTTTGCAGTTCTGTTGTTTCTTCTTGCCTGTGTTTGAACATTGCTACTGCTAGCCATGTGATTCTCTTGAATTCTATCCCCCACAGCTAAGCCTTGTCATGTGTGTGAATCTCATGGTGCTTGCATGTCACTCCAGGAAGGGTGACACTGAAAAAAAGGTGGCTTTTACCCCAAAGCAGGTTATAAGCCAGTGACAACACAGTGAGGTCACACACTCCAATATTAATATCCAGCAGCTTACCAGCTGTGACGTAAACCTTTGAGTCATCAATGTCTCAGAAACCATAAAGTGACTATAAAAAAAAAGTCTACTCTAGAAGGTATCGTCCTGAAGCTTCTGATATTATCAGAGGAAAAGGGTAACATTATATATCCAATCAGCAAATGTTTATTGAGCAGAGATTTGCTAAGTAATGTCCTGTGGGTACAACATTGAATTAAGATGGGCAGATTCTTGTCTGAATGCGGTTTACCTATCAATAAGAGAGGGATGTAAAAAAGTGAATGAACAATGAAGAAAACAGATGGATAAGCAGCTGGTGGGAGGTGGCATGCTACTGCAAGAGCCTAAGAGAGGAAGGTGGCTCTATAAGGGTAGTGATGGGGCCTGACCTCTGTGAGGGAAAAGGGTCTGATTATGCACAGTCATGGGGAAAGCACGAAAGATGAGGGGAATCAAGAGACACAAGACTCAAATGCAGTTTTATGTGAAAAGAAAGTACTAAGAAAAGCCAAACATAATGTAATCATGGCGTATGGATGCGTGGACTAGAAGGGGTGCCAAGATACATGGGATAGGAAGTCCAGGACAAATGACTCCCAAGTGAGGAAAGCAGACTTCCTGGAGGAGGCACTTAATGTGGCTCGAAGGACAAACTCTCTCAGGTAGATGGATAGAGGGCGGTTTTCCCCTAAGAACTGAAATGGATTTAAAGCTCCTGTGAGGAAGGTTATGTGTGAGTACACGAGACGAAAGGGTTGGGAGGCAGTGAGGGTCATCGGTGAACATCTGTTACAGGAGCCTGAGAGATATTTCCGTTATCTATTACATAGAGTTCTTAGTATTATAACATGGAATAACAAGCATTTATTAAGAGCTTGCCATGTGTCAAGCAAGTGAAATAGTTGGTCTTTATCCTCTCAGTGCTTCCCAGAGTTTATTCTATAGCTGAAGGAACCTTGACTCCGAGATCTTCAGTAATTTGTTAGAGGCAGCATAATTAAGCTCTCACCTGATTCATCTGACCTCCAGGTCCATGGCGTGTTACATGAAGCTCTGCTGGAGACAAGCTGTTGAACTTGCATCCTCAAGCCTTTCTGAAAGCCCAGAGCATATGGCAGGCGCTGCTGAAAGTACGTGGAACAGGGAGGAGACATCATGCCCCTGAGATGACTTTACTGTCCTCAGCAGCAGCAAAGGTAGCTCCCATCTCTACCATCTTCTAGAGGAGTATTAGCCACAGTGATGCTGAGAGTGGAATATGCCAGTGAAAGGCCAGCCAGCGCTTGGTAGAGGAAATGGGCACACTGGGCCATGAGTATTTTTGGCAGTCAAGAATGTTACTGAACACTCCTCCCTACTGAATATCACAGCTAAGCCGCACAGTATGCTAGCGTGTTACAGCTTTTGTACCCTTTGTGATCTCCTAGCTGCCTGAGAGCCTTGGCTCACTGCCACTGCCCAGTGTCATGAATGCCCTGAAAAGATCCAAATTCAAAAACCTGAAGTCTGGTTTCTATTGGTAGTGCATTGCTTTTGAACCTTCAAAAGATGAAAAACAGCAAATTGGTTCATGATGGCTTGGGTATCAGCTGTATGCCCCGCCCCCTATCCCTCCTGCCCTAGCTCACGGTCCTGAGCAAGCTTTCTCAGGGTGCAGAAAACAGGTTCCTGAACATACTGATCACATGGCAGAGAACATGAAGCATGTCTTTACAACTATCATTGTTCATACTTTCAAGCGATGCTTCAGTGGAAGTGGCTGATGAGAACATAAAGTAAGGAGAGTAGGGATGTGGCTTTTATCACGAGGTTCCCAGGGCCTACTTAGCATCATTCAGACCCCAGCCACAAGAGGAGCCATGATGTCTCTCTATCTATACCAGGGCTGTAATCCATAAAGGGCCCTGGTCTGGAGAATTCTTCTGCAGCATGCTTAGGAGATCTGGATTCTGTTCTGAGACACTGATGTGCACAACAGAAGGCACAGGGCCTCATTTAACATGGTGCCTCAGTTAACACGGCACTTCAGTTAACACGGTGCTGCAGCTAGCATGGGGCCTCAGCTAGCATGGGGCCTCAGCTAGCATGGTGTCATAGTGGTGTCTCAAGATGGTGTCTCTGTTAGCATGGTGTCTCAGCATGGTGCCTCAGTTCGCTTGTGCTGCTGCACTCATTCAATTGTATGTAATATTTTTCTAGATTCTTCCTGCCTCCATCTCCTGGACCCTTCTGTACTAGACAACCTAGCTCTTCCTTAGGGATTCATCTTTTTATCTGTAGATGAAGTTGCTTATAGATATTATATTGCATTCAGCTTGAATTCATCTTTAAAAGACAATTAATGACAGGAAATTAGAAGTTGTATCTAGACTCAAAATCAAAGATTTCTGTGATGGTTTGGTGATGTCTACCAGGCATGGAAGAAGAGAGAATATGCACACACACACATACACACATATAACAATCATGTTATCTTACAAATTTCTGCTGTACCAAATGTCCTCTATTAGGTGTTACCAACCTATTGTATATGCAAAACAAACAAACAAAAAACAAAGGCTGAAACAGTCCTTTTGTGCGTCGAGCAGTATGGTGATCATTATATTTAAGAATAGCATGTTGCTATGGCAACTGAACAATGTAAGACAGACTGACAGTGACCACGGCTTGGCTCTTGAGACAGGGAGTGGATCAGTCTCTCACAGCCATTGCCATCAGTTCCTCTGTGTTTCTGGTCTTCTCAGGGCTGTACAGATGACCAAAGCTCTACATCCCTCAGGGAGTGAAGATCAGGTCTCTGTGTGGTGTGGGTGGTGAGACACCACCGTTATGGCTAACACCTGTGCATAGCATAGAAGCACAGAAAAAGAGGGTGGCTGTAACTTCATCAGGCCGATTCACACCTGCCTCACTGTTATTTAAAGGCACAGGTTTCATTTTCCCTTATTTTTCACAGCTCACATTTTCTATTACGTTTGGAATGATTGACACTTTATCTTCTTTGGTGGTTTTCCCCATTTTTTCTTGTCTCTCTTTTTTTAATTTTTATATTTTTATTAATTACAGTTTATTTACTTTGTATCTCAGCTGTAGCCTTCTCCCTCATTTCCTCCCAATCCCACCCTCCCTCCCTCATCTCCTCCCTAACCCCTCTCTAAGTACACTGATAAGGGAGGTCCTCCTCCCCTTCCATATGACCCTAGCTTATTAGGTCTTGCCAGGACTGGTTGCAATGTCCTCCTCTGTGGCCTGGAAAGGCTGCAGCCCTAGGAAGAGGTAATCAGAGAGCCAGCCACTGAGTTCATGTCAGAGACAGTCCCTGTTCCCCTTACTAGGGAAGCCACTTTGATACTGAGCTGCCATGGGCTACCTCCAAGGAGGGGTTCTAGGTTATATCCATGCATGGTCCTTGGTTGGAGAATCAGTCTCAGACAAGGCCCTGTGCCCAGATATATTTGGTCCTTGTGGAGCTCCTGTCCTCTCCAGGTCTTACTAACTCCCTCTTCTTTCATAAGATTCCCTGCACTCTGCCCAAAGTTTGGCCATGAGTCTCAATATCTGCTTTGATACACTGCTAGGTAGAGTCTTTCAGAGGCCCTCCGTGGTAGGCTCCTGTCCTGATTCTTGTTTTCTCCTACTTCTGATGTCCATCCCATTTGTCTTTCTAAGTGAGGATTGATCATCTTCTCTTCTTTTTTGAGAGATAAAATTCTTTCCAGATATGCTGTGTGTGTATGGAGAGTGGTTACAAATTTCTAAACTAGTGAATTTTTTTTAATTGCTGTTGCCAAATATCCAAAGAAGAAACAAGTGGAGGCAAGAAAGGCTTATTTGGACTGACAGTTTGTGGGAACAGTCCTTTATGCAGGCGAAGGCATGGCAGCAGGGATGTGGAGCAGCTGGTCATGGTGTCCCCAGTCAGGGGGTAGAGACAGATGAGTTCTGATGTTTGACTCCCTTTCTTTTCATTGATCCTGAGACGGTAGTGCATAAGATGGTACCAGCTACACAAGGGTATGCCTTCCCCATTCAGGTTTCTGGAAACACCATCATAGGCATCCAGTGTGTATTTCTATGGTGAATTTAAATCCAGTCGAACTGACAACGATATCAGCCATCAGTTTCTAGCAAACTGGCAAGCTTTCATTCTTCTTAGTGCCGCATTCCATTGCCTGAGGGCAAAGGTTTGCAATGGCAAATGCTTCCTATCCTATTGCAGATATTAAGCACTACTCACACACAGACATGGTTCTTGCAGAGTTTCTTAAAATAAAATGTATCGTGTGCTTTTTGATTGCATATTGTACATGATCACATTAATAATAAAAATACAATATAGTGCCAGAGACAAGAATGCAAGTAATCCTGTTTGGAGGGAAGAGACTCTAAGTGGCCAAGAAATATATGAAAAGATGCTTAACATGAACGAGAGTCAGGAGCATTTCCAGTTCAATAACAAATGCAAACTTGTGCGTACATTAGCACTCAGTACTGGTAACCTGCCAAGAGTGAGGAAAGTAGGCTCACACACACTGCTGAAGGAGTTGGAAGTCATTTCAGCCTTTGAAAAGCAACTTGGTAACACTCATTTTGAGTAAGCATGGATGTTTTGATTTCGAAATTCAATTCTTGGGAATCTGGCTGAGTAAAAAAAAAATGCAACAGTATTCAATAATACCTTTTTTCTAGCATGGTTTGCATTGAGCAAAATAGAAAAGAATAAACCAAGGAAACAAAGCCAACTGAATACCAAGCTATGAAGGGATAGCCAGATGAGGCCTGCTGGAGTCATAGTCTATAAGGTTTTGCAATCAGTAAAAGCAGTCAATTAAATTTTTACCATTTATAAGTTTGCTACAATGTATACTTCTACAATGTGAGAAACACTTTGACACTATTTCTAGAACAGTAACAATTAAGTATAATTCTGAGTAGTATGTTTCTGGTTATATGTATTTGTTTGATCATGAAGAAATATATAGAAACAGTATCCCTTAATTTTTGCTGCTGGTGTGTGGAATGGAGAAATAAAATGGGGGAGAGAAGCAAAGAGGGATGTTAATAAAATTAAATCATAGAAATCAAAGAAAATGTTCATAATAAAATACTATGTATTATTCTACTTAGGGAAAACTATGCATGTGCGTACTTAGGAAAAAGCATACATGAAACATGCTGACATAAGGACCAAGATCACCTGCCAATGGTGTGACTTCTGGTGATGTCAATATTTGTTGTACTGACTTGTTTTTCATAGTGTGCACAGATGGTGTTGTCAAAACCGATCACCTTTGCTTCATCTCTGAACTCTGTCTTCATTTGGTCTCAGTTAACTGTTCTACGGGTGACACCGGATAAGTCAAGTTAGCCCAGAACTACGCTCTGTCACTTCAGCAATTTCAGCGTAAGAACATGATGTTCATAGTGATTGTAAATTAAAAGTCCCCAACATGTTACTACTGGTCCAACTTTGTATCACAGCCCACTCCTTGTTTAATTATTCTTGCTCTTACTGTGGAACTTGCCATTGGTCAAGGCTTGGGTCACAGGTCCAAACTTCTTGGACAGAGAGTGAGAAAGACCAAGTTTCCAAAGGAAAGACAAATAAGAGGCTGTGAGTAGACTATTCCAGAAGGAGGGAAAGAAATGGTTGATCAAGAACATTAAATATTATAGTGAAGAAAATTATGGACTGTGAGGGATAATCAGAAGATTAGTGAACATGAGGGCAGGAAGGGTTTGCCAAAAAGGTATTACAGATAAGACCAAAGTTTCTATTTGAGTGTTCTCCTTTCTATTTGAGTGTTCTCCCTTCTCCACACACTGACCAGCACTTTCACAGCTGACAAAGCACTCTGATACGCTACAAGACAAGATGTTTATTTACCATCTGGAAGATGTGGAAAACCAAGTATGGATGCTCCACATTAGGAAAAATGTCCTTTGGCTTCATTTTTTTCCAGTTGGAACTCTGCTTCTGTCACTGGTTGTATATCAGTACCCGTGAGCTAAGGAATGAACAAGATAAAATGTTGATAAAACCGCCACAAAAGAGAATTGTGCCTCATGCTTGCCAGGAGAGCCATGGGATATTTGCTAATTTTTCAAATGTGTGAGTAATGTTCTCTTAGCTTTGTGGTTCTACTATAAGGAAGGAATTTATCAGTAGTGGGTTAGCCATTCTGCATGTGTGTGTGTGTGTGTGTGTGTGTGTGTATGTGTGTGTGGGGGGGAGACGACAGTGAGACAGACAGAGAGAGACAAACAGAGAAATCCTACCCTGTCAACTACAGAACATCATACCTACTCTTGGTGTTTCACTTAACCCGGAAAATAAGTTGTCATTAACAATCTGCTCGTGCTTAATAAGATAGGAACTGCTTCTTAAAATGCTAAAAATGACCATAAGAGATGCCTCAGAAGGTACCTGCTGCCAGGTCTGATGCCCCGAGTTCAACCCCCAGAACCTGTACAGTAGAAAAAGAGAACAAACTCTGGCAAGTTGTTCTCTGAACTCTGCAAGGGCACTATGACAGATGTTTCCTCTCCAGCGTCCCCAAAACAAACAAAATCAATAAAATCTAAAAAGTAAACAAACAAACAAGCTAACAGTGCTAGCTGGCTAGCCCTCATTTCCAAAAGCAAGGCTCAATGTTCTATAGTCTTTGTATCTATCTTCAAATTATATTAATGTAGTTTTAATTTTATCTTGATATATGTCTGCATTCTATAGTGCAATTGTGTAAGTGTGTGTGTGTGTGTGTGTGTGTGTTTGTACACTAGGGATTGATTCCAGGGCTTTGCACAAACAACTGTACCACTGAACTCCAGCCCCACACCCTACAGCATAACTTGTAGAGGAAATCACTATGAACTGTGGACAGGCGATGTATGATACAGAAGAAGAAAATAAAGCTGGTTGACATAAAAAGACAGGTATGTAGATACCTGATCAAGAAGAGTGTGTAGGAAGCCTCTTTAGTCTTTGATTCGGTCATGGAGCGTAACGTTTTCTTCCACATTGCAGACCTCAGTCTCCGGCCCCCGTCAGAAACCACTCATTGGGCTCATTTGGTGGTCTTTCATTCTATACATTCCTACCTTAATAACACCAGTTTAGGTATCTGAAACTTTCCGTTTATTTTTTTTTTATCATTGATAAAAGACCAAAGACTTCTTTCTCCTTAAAGCAGCAAAGGGATATCTCACCTGGTATTCAATGGATTGATCGTGTCCTTTGTAGAGGAAAGCATTCCTCTCTTGTGTACCAAAACTTCTCAGCCAGCAAAGTCCAGAATAAGAGAAATACAGAAAGTCTTTTAGGTTACTAGTCATGATGGTAAGCAAAACTCTCTCCTTCATGTCCATTTCCCCCCAGCTCCCTTGCAATCTGCTCATAAGAGAAATGGCATCATCACATCACTCTCTGGTATGTTCAGAGCATATATAATTACAGGGGACAATTACCTAGTCTTTCAAGATGCTGCTCCTGACAGCTGATACTCTGGTAGGTCAATACACTGTAAGGTGAGTAACTTTTAGGTTATTGGGTACATAGAACAGAAAGGTAACATCATGTGCAGAGGATTTTTAAACTGCTTTTGCTCTTCCATGAAGAGGCAGTGTTGTGTGAGATGCCACAACTGTAAGCAAGGCGCTTAGTTCTTCTGATGCCTAGAGGGACTGCTGTTATTTTGAAAAAATATCAGCAGAGCATCTAGAGGAGAAGTACCTTTTAAGTATGAAAATCTCCCTCCATGAAGGAATAGCTCCAGAGTAGCCACCATCTAGTGTCTGGTCCTTAGACATGATGCAGCGTTCGTGGCCCTGGTACACTCACCAATAATGACACTCTGTGAATAACACTCTCACTGAACCTTAGCGTCACTCCTGTCCTTGCTCCTGGGACCACACTGTCCACAAATCCACTCACTGGGAAATGAAGATGGACATCTACAGATAGGATTTGCACGTGATCCTGAGATTTTTCTGGACGAGAGGGACCTTTGTTGACCACTCCCACAGGACACAAACACCTTCTTTGTTACTAATCCTCTAATCTCACTTCTTGAACTTGCATGATGAGAATGAAAGCTTAGAATCCTTCACAGTGAACAGCTCTCTTTTTATCCATTGTCTTTGCCTTTCCAGGCCAGCCTTGAATGAAGCTGCAACTGTAGAGCAATCCACTTCACACTGACACAGAACATCAGCCTTGAACTTCCTCACCAGTCCTGGTACTGCTGGTCTGTATGCTGGGAGTGTGAAGTTCCTGCCAATAACCTGTATCTCTTGAGCCCAATTCTATATATACTTCATTGATGTAATGAGGTGTTGTTTCAGGGCTTCCTGGCACTGGAATGGCAGGTCCAACATGCCAACATCTCACGCTATACAAACAGCAGCTCAGTTTTCACCACTCCTTGCTGTGTGCTTGCCACCTGCTTTGAGACTATCTAACTTCTGAGGAGAGCATGGCTTTGTTGCTAATCCTTAGGGATTGGAACTGTGATTCCCCTGATTTCCACTCTCCTCAATCCTCATGTAGTACTCTGATCAAACACCACCAGGCATCACAGAATCAAAGGGATCAAAAAAGGTCAACTGGATGAGCTGGATCAGCTGGAGAGCCTCCTCTTGCTCTGGGTATCCTTCTAAACTGGCAGCTTTATGGGGTACTTAGTCATTTCTCTTTGTGTTTTTAGATGACTGCAACGAAGTGAAACACATTAGATAAATCAATATCTGTACATTAGGTGCCAGGGTCTGTATTGATTCATCCCACTCCAAAGAGTAGTTCTTGCTTTAGTCTGCTATAGTAAATGTACCAATGAACTGGTGGCTTATACAACAAATGCTTATTAATCACAGCCCTAGAGGTTGAGAAGTCCAAAGTCAGGCACTTTCAGATTCAGTGGGGACAAGCCTTGCCTACTAGGTCCACACATGTCAGGCTTTGGTGAGAGGGTCAGCCCTAAGGGTTTCTGAAAGGCATTTACAATTATTCTTTTGTGCAGAAGAATCATATGCATTTGTTCCCAGCCAAGTATCTACAGCCCAGTTCTATGGGATTTAAGAAATGCAACAGCCCTCTCTCATTCATCTTGCTTTCCCATCTGCTGTTGGTCAAATGAACAGTGTCTTTACTGATATCATCTGATCTTTAGTCTACTCTGTCATGTTGGCTGGTGCAATCCATGTCATGCTGTGTTGATCTTAAAGCTCCAATTCTCCCCCCCCTCAAACTGGCAAGCTGAGAATTTACCAGATTTAACTTCTTGTTTGCTTAATCTTTTCATCTTTGTTTCTCCTTCCTTGTGTCTTGCTATGGTCAGGAGGAAGCAAGCTGTGTCATTAACTCGTTTCATGGAAATCTCCTGAGGTAAATATTTAATTTTCCTCCCTTCTACTAAATACCTGAACACAAACACAGTTTGTCCATGTTCTATGGCACTCTATATCTATATACAGGGGTTGTCTTTCAGCCATTGTCTAATAATATATTCCTCATTTCCATCTGAGACCTTGACAAAACTGCCTTCACTGCTTAATTTCTGCTACTCTTATGCACAACACAGAAAATATGTTCACATATTTTCTGAGAGGACAGAAACTTTCCCTACTCCCTGGTCCTCATCAGAATCATCTCTTAAAACCCTTCTTATGACACTAGTAGGTTTTTTTTTGTTGTTTTTTTTTTTTTTTTCTAGCTTACATCTTAAAACCTTTGGAGTTCTTCCTCATTAACCAGGTTGCATTGATACTTCCATGTTTTGAGATATTTCTTATTGCAACCCCCTATTTCTTAGTATTAATAGTTGTATAATTGGAGTTCTCTCTAGAGAAACAGAATCGCATGAACGAAAGAGATCATCTTAGGATACACATATAGAAAGCATCATAGTTCATACGTATAGGGCATTTTAGTCTGCATGTCACATACATACAGCATATATATGTGTGTGCATGGAGACTCATGCATACATACATACACACTTACAATAAGTCACCAGCCTACCTTTGCACTGCATGATTATTGCTGAGGAAGTATCTCTTGCCCTCTGTAGACTGAGGACCCAGGAAGGTCAACTGTGTATATAACATGAAGACCTGTGAGCTTGGTGGAGAGTGATATGATTTCAGGTTCAGTCTGAAGGCCTGAGGACTAAGAGCACCAAAGACAGGAAGAAACTGACAACCCAGCCCAAGAAGCCAGGTAGGGAATATTTCCTACTTTTAACTTTTGCTCCATTCAGACTCTCAACAGATTAGACGATGCTCCTACCCTCTGGAGGATGCTCTGCTTTACTCACTATACGAAGTCCAGTGTTCAGCTCATTTGGAAACACTAAGATCCAATCAGAAGCAATGCTTAGCTAAGGGGACATCATGTGGTACGATCAAGATGACATATGAAGTTAGTCCCCCTCTTGTCAACTTGGCCCTCACACATACCTCTTCAAACAGCACCTGATCACCACATAAAAATTGCAAGTCGATAATCCGCATATGTCGTAGGGCAGTTCCCAGGAACTGAAACATTCCTTTTAGGAGGAGGGTGAGGCTCAAAAGGTAAACAAAAGGTTACAGGTCTAGGAGAATGGAAACTTGGAAGATTTTCAAAGGCCCCTTGCCGGTTATAGACAAAGGAGTGACTATTGGGAGAGGAGATTGTGAGAAACCACACTGCAAAAGCGACCTCTCAGAACCGCCTGCAGACTGTGCAAAGAACTGTTGGGTTGCCCCTTTGACGAGTTCTTACCCATGCTCAGGTGCGGCTTTTTGTTTTGTTTTAACTTTTTATTGGTTCTTTGTGAATTTCACGTCATGTACCCCAGTCCCACTCATCTCCCCCTCCTGTGGTACCTGCTTTCCACCCTTGCAACCTTCCCCATAACAGAGAAAAAAATCTCATGTGGAGCTGTGGTGTGTCCGTGTGTGTCCCACAGCGTGCCCTTTTGTTCACACTTGTTTGCTTGCAAATGTTCATTACAATGACTTGTTGGTCTGGCACCAGGCCTCTGGCTTCTGCCACTGTATCAATACTGGATTCTCACTGAGTCTCCTCTGGATGGCCTGTTGTTTCCCTGTGTCACGGAGGTCCTGTAGTTTTGGATCTATAGGATGGGTCTCTTCATGCACCGCAGTAGTTCATTGATGGGGTAGATATTGAGGCGGGCCAATTCAGAGTCCCAGATCTAAGCCTGAGCGGTATCTGAACTGGTCAGCCAGCTGGCTCTGCCCCTCTCAAGCTTCCTCCCCTCAGTGGGGCACTCACTGAGGAACTCACCCACACACACCCTTCAACTAGTGCCAGCTCTATCCTGCTACCCAGGTGAGGTGCAGGGCCCGCTCTCCTGAGTGTGGGCAGCTGGTGAGGAACAGGGAAAGTTCTCTCACTCTCCCAACTTCAGGAACGGATCTCCCAGCTGCCATATGGCAAGGGACAAGGGAGAGGAGGAGGGTGTCTCTCCCTTGTCCATGTCAGGTGGGCTTTTGACTTATTTCTGCTCCTTATAAGAAATCCTTTCCCCATTGTCTGGTTAAATCACCCCAATAAAAACTCATTGGCTTACCAAGTCAGACATGAGCACAGTTGTTACTTTGTTGTGAGTTCTTTTTCTGGAGTGAATAGTGAATAGCCATGTGTCTATTGTGTCTCCCAGGAGAAGTCTGTCACAAAAAAGCATAATGTTATGCAACTAATATTCTGCTTTAAGCACATCTGTACCTTCTCCACCAGGGATGATGTTGTTGAGTGATGTTTACTCTTTTTAACTAATATAACTTAAATACTGTGATGTAACAGTAATGATATATCTGTTTTTCTGAAGAAGAATGTCGGACACAGACTACATCTGGAATGGTAGTTATAGTTGAAATCAACACCTGATTATGTTTAGAATTCTCACTGTAATTTTCTAAGATGCATTCTTCCATTACATGCACAGATTGAGCCGCCAAAGTAAATGGGACTGTGACAGTTATAACTTAGCTGGTAACACCAACCTCTTGATTTCTGCAGGGTTAACACTGTTTGGGGTTTGCTAAGTTTTAATTGTTTTTCTTGTTTTGTTTTGTTTTGTTTGTTCATTTTTCATGGAAGAGAGCTACAGGGATTTTTCATTGGTATTTCTCCCATAAGCCTCTCACTTTGGATATGTGGAGAGTATGTCTTTTACTATAAACTTGTGAACTAGGAAAATAACCCAGTCGGAGGTCTGTACCTGCATGGCTCATATTGTATCTCATTTATCAGCCCTATCTAATGGTTGATACACAAATGTATTGTCAACTCCCAGAAACTGTGATGATTCAGAATCTCTTAGTCCAATGACACCCCTGAAGTCTACGTAACTTTTTTTCCCTGGTGCATAGTTACAACACATGGGGTTATAATTTTCTTTGGAGAAGAATAAGAAACAGCTTAGCAGTGCATGCTTGTGATGTAATTGTAGGCTCTTTCTTTGAGCAATCTGAGTTTCAGTTAGTCAAGGGGTTCTTATTATGTGAGCCAAATAGAGTCTCAGAATTGGATCAGAACTGCGATTTGTCACACTGACACAAATTAAGCTTCTTCTTATATATCTAGAAATTGTTTTGATACAGGCCAGGTTGGAGCTTGTGAACTACCTTAAGGACCCTATAATCTATTAGTCGTTGCTTGAGATGCCTATAGATCAGCCAACCACAGTGCCAATGACCATACTCACGCCATCTTTGCTTGGGCTGTTCTGCCACCATGGCAGCGTCTTGCATTATTATGTCTTGCTTATAGGCTACAGCGAATGCCATGCTTTTTAAGCTTTGATGCTTCTTTCATCAAAGTGTTTCTCCGTATTTTGGTGAAGAGAGTGTGGTGGATCAATAGGGTGTAATCAACTTGCTCAAACATTGCTTATCTCTGTAGCGGTTAACCTTGATTGTCAACGACATTGGATTACACGACATCCCCATGACTCAGAGATCAGAGAAATGCTCCTGAGTGTATGGAGGGCATTTTTAGGGAAGATAAAGAAAGCTATGTTCTGAATGAGGTTGACAGCATCTAGTAGGTGACTGAGAGAGTGCCCTAGCTCCCCGTTCTTTGCCTTTCCCACTCTCTCTGTTTTCTGGCCACCTAGCTCCCCGTTCTTTGCCTTTCCCACTCTCTCTGTTTTCTGGCCACCATGAGAAGAAACTGTGTTCAGACATGCCGTTCTATCACGTCTTTACCTCTCCATGGCCCAGGAACAGTAAAGCTAGACATGAATTGAATCCTTTGAAACTGTGAGTCAAATCTCTTCTTTACCCTTTCAAGCAGATCCCCTTAGGTATTTGTCATACCAATGGGCCATTCTAATGGAATCCCTGCATCTTTGGAGTCTTCTTTCTGCATTATAGGAAAGAATTATATTACTGTCAAATATACTTACAGAAGAAGACCCCTACTGAGTCCAGGTTTCCATCATTCTTTTAGAGCCAGTCTCAGCTGCTTGAGTGAATCCATCCAGGTTAGAGTCTTTGGGGAACGTCACTAAATTCACTTCATTCAATTGTAATTCATTGTACGACCTTCCTCTTTGATCCATGGTTTTCTCAAATATTTTCCCCATGTTTCATTGCCTTAATGTAGCACTTTCAGATCTAGTGTATTCCTGATTTTCAGATTCTCTACAGCAATTCTTATAAAAGAAGAGGCATTTAATTGGAGCTTGCTTACAGTTTCCGAGGTTTAGTCCATTATCAGCATGGCAGGAAGCATGGTGGGAAGCCAGTATGCAGCTAGACATGGCGGAGAGATAACTGAGAGTTCTACATTTGAAACCACAGGCAGCAGGAAGTGAGATATTGAGACTGGCTAGGCAGTCTCCAGCAAGGCCACGCCTACCCGAACAAGGCCACACCCACTCCAACAAAGCCAAACCTCCTAGTAGTGCCACTCCCAAATGACCAAACATTCAAATATCTGAGGCTGTGGTGGCCGTTCTCGTTCAAAGTACCATGCGGGGTTCTTTGAAGTATTCAAATCTTCTCAAAGTCCAGGAGTCTTAGTTTTAATTCTCTGATGTCTCCCAAAAGGTTGGGTCTTGGAAACCTGACTCAGCAATGGAAAATTAAGAAAAACAGACACAAATAACCCAAAACTGCTTGGCTGAGCTGTGCACTCAGATGGAGACGCACCAGCAGCCCAGATACTCAGCAAATTTATGATACACAACATGGAGGAAGAGGTGGGTTAGCGCATCTCAGAAGGAGGTCTCTGCAGAGGGGTTCACAACACGGGGGCGGGGGTTGTGATGCAGCAGTCTGAGAGCTGGGAAGCTGCGGTCTCTACTTTTTTCACATACTGCTTTTAGCTAAAGGTCAACAGTTCATCATCAGCTATACGTGGTTCAGGAAAGGCCTTGCCATTCTCATGTGTCTGAGGCATTAACATGGATTCCTGCAGGAGGTACACTCTTTTACCACAATTCTCAGCACCCTATTTCTTCCTCTCTAGTTCTCAAACTGGTATTCAAGAGGTCTGATTGGGCTTTTCATTCAATCTATGCCAAATTTTCAGCAAACCATAGGATTAGACTCAAGATCTTATTTTTACAGCCAATTTTTTTATAGACTACTCACAAAAAATTCTTGCTATTTCTGACTATGCTGTGAAAAATTTAAAAAAAAGGTTTTAATGGACCTTATATAGATTTCACTTGTTTACTTGGTTGTTTTTGCTTTATATAAGGTTTCTTTATGTAGCATAACTCAGACTGCTCAGAACTCGTATTCTTTCTGCCTCGGCCTCCTGAGTGTTAGGATACAAGCGACTCTGCCGAGGCAGTGATTAGTTACTCATGTTAGATCTTAAGCTTGCCACTGTAATTACTGGCCAGTCATTTTAGTTATATATTGCTATATAAAAAATACAGTGACTTAAAGTAGTAATAATCACCATCACGCAGATGTATACTGACAAGATATATTGGCCACTGCAGAGACTGCAATTATCTAAGGATAACAGGACCTGGGCTATTCAAGATAGATGAAAAGTGGCTGGTAGTTATCTCTGAGTTGACTGTCAGCTAAGGACACTATGATTGCTTATCTTGGTTGTCAACCTAGCTGCTCTGGAGTCAACTAAAACCCAAGTGGCTGGGCACACCTGTAAATAATTTTCTTGATTGGATTATTTGAGGCAAGGAGACCCACCCTTAATCTAGACCACACTTTCTGGTGGCAGCTCCTTATTCCATGTTCTCTTGTGTGCAAGAGAGAACATGGAATAAGGAAGATTTTTCTTTCTTTCTTTCATGCCTTTACTCTTGTGGGCAAGTCCATCTGTCCTATTAATGAAGCATTCATTCACTGGCATTACTACCTATTTCTTCAGGGTTCCAATACAGACTGCAGACAAGCAGCTCTCTAAGAATTCTCCAGGTCTCCACAACTAGATTAGCACTCCTGAGTCTCAATTGGGACCTAATCTTGGGCACTAAAAAACTACCAGATCTTGGCCTTCTTTACCTCAAGAGATAAAGAAGGCCAGATTCTCTGTTGGAGAATCTGGACAAAAACTTGTAAGCTACTGTAATAGATCCCGTGTGTGTGTGTGTGTTTGTGTGTGTGTGTGTGTGTGTGTGTAAATATAGAAAGTATTCATTTCATTAGATATGCTCCTTTAGAAAACACAGAATAATACTGATACCTTGATGTAGCCACTGAATATAGCTTCTGTGTTTTCTCATACCATGACAGCTGGATACTGAAAGGAAGCATTTCAACAGGTAAATTTGGACACTCTCCCATTCGCTGAAGGTATATGGGATCAGGTGTGCTTTGTTTCTATTCATTGGGTCAGATTAAAAAAAGAAAAACCCAGGTTCGGGTTTGTATGTCTATGTTGGTGTGGGTGGGAGGGTGGATGGATGAGTGAAACAGTTTGGACCACCTTTAATGCATTATGCCAAACCATTTCACATCAGTTAATTCTTTATGCTTCTTGATGCTATCGAGAAGCAGCCAGCTTATCTCCATAACCCATCTAAGGCTTCTGTCTCCTAATGTTCTGTGGTATGTTCTGACTTCAAACTCATCTGTCCCATATTTCCATTTTCTTGAAGATTGGTTCTCTTTAAATTATTACTGAATTATGTTGGAATCTTGATTGCAGACAATACAGATTAACTAGCTGGAGCAGGAAAAAAAGATTTATTATCTGGAATTGAGGCAGTTGCAAAAATGTCTACATAGGCCGTAGACACAAGATTGAAAGTACCCAGCTGGGAGGACAGGGACAAAGAGAATGAAGCAGTTGCATGCCGAGTGGAAAACAGTCAGGAGGAACTTGATCTATATAACATCTGACACTCGGGAACTAGGCACAAACGCTAGAACCACATCCACCCATTTGGCAGAGAGCTAACCCTCTCGGCCTATGTGTTTACAAGAGAATTTTATAACTGAGGCAGCACAAATCCCATGTCTCACTTCCTGGGAACTACAAGCAGAATTCTATTTTAATCCTCTAGGGAAAGGCTCCTAATCTCAACACTATATACATCTTAAACAACCAGATTCTGGGTGGTAGGGAGGCCCTTGTGTGCTGTCAGATGCATCCATGATTTCCATGTTTAGATCTCCTTAATATCCCTACCACAGGTTGTGACAGTCAGAAGTGCTACTAGTCATCAGTCATTGAAAAACATATCTTTGGAGGCAAACATCTCCATGTGAGACGTACTGTTCTAAGGGAAGGAAGGCCATGCTGGGATGGATGAGAACAGAAATAACTGAGCTGCCACACTTGACAAAATAGACTAATCAATGTTAATATAAGAGAAAAGAAATTCTTTGACATCTGAATGATCATTGATATAAATACAAACATTACTTGGATATATTAATGTCTGTAGCCAATATGGAATGAAATGGAATAACAAGACAGTGTGGAGTAAGATAGAGGAGAACACAGGGACATTATTTTCAGTGACATTGACAATTAGAGTTTAGAATAAGAGATTTCCAACATGGTTCCCTCCTATAAGCTTATCACAGAGCCTCTCTCTGCTTCGTTTGGATAACCTGGCAGGGGCAGGTTTTACTGCAATATGAATGTATGGTGCCATTAATCTGTCAGCATTTTCTCCATAACTACTTTAAAGCCCTTCCTGTGAGTGCTTAAGTGCAATACTGATACTGGTATCAATAATTCCACATATCTTTTACTCCTCTAGTCCAGGTTCCACTGGGAGCATTTTTTTTTTAAATGCTGGTGAACTAAAGGAAGACAGCGAGACACTGAGCATCATTGAGAGCCAAGATTTTATCCTGTGTAGGAAGGATCTTGGTCCCATAGGAAGGGATTCCTGGAGAGACCAACACAGAGGAATGAACGTTATGCGTTAGGGTGAGGCGGGATGAGAATGCAAATGGTCCTCCTGAGCTCATTTCTGTATTAGAACAAAGATTGGCAGGACAGTTACTCAGCACTGCCTCTGTGGAGGGAGTTCCCACAACAGGCCCAGCAATGGTTCAACTTCTTTACACGCTCAACACAAGTTTGCACTTGTCATTTCCCCTGAGTAAAGAGGGGGTATATTTGAGCCCAAAGACTCATACTTGAGCAAGAAGGGCTGTATATCTGTGAAGCATTGTGGCGTCTGACTCTGATTTTCAGGTTGATTGGATTAAGAAATGCCTTATAGATAAGAACTCCCACCGCTGCCTGTGCCCGTGAGGGTGACTCCAGACACGGTTAAGGATGATCTAATGAATGGTATAAATTTGAGTCAATTATTGGGAGGTGGTAGATTTTCCAGCCTATTTGGAGGAAATAGGAGACTGGGGACATGTATTTGGGGCTATATCTTTCGCCAGCTTCCTCTTGGATATCCTTCTCTCTGCTTTCAATCTGCCAATAAGCGACAAGCAACCTCCACTATGCTCTCCCGCCACAGAGATACTTTGCTCAACTGTATGGGGCCAAGAATCTGAAACTATGAGCTTACGTGTTCTTTCAGCTATGTTGGTCATAGTTAAATACAAAGTGATTATAATAATTACTGTGCTTACTACATGAGCCTCTACTCCCTAATCTCAAGGTGGCCTCTCTGTAAGTTTCAAGAATGCATTTCTGCCAGTCACCCACTATTTCTCAATTGAGCCTACAAAAATTCCCATAATTCATTCTTGTGTATTGTTAGGTTTATTTATTTATTTATTTATCTATTTAATTATTTATTTATTTTTGCATAAGGGTCAAATAAGAGGTACAGTGGTGAGCCTAACCATACACACTCAGCCTTGCCGAGGCTGAACAAGGTAGCATGAGCTCCTCGCAGTTTCACTTCTACTTTCCCCTACTGCTGTCAGTAGGTTCAGAGAAGAGGTGAACCACCATTCTCATTAAACCAAGAAGACTAAAGTAAGGAGGTGTGAACCAGAGCCACTCAGCACTCGAGTTTCTGGTCCTTTCTGTTCAGTCGCCACCACCAGTTCACACCAACAAGATGCCTGGATGACACAAAGAGGGCCTAGTTGACAAATGCGGCTTGATCCTTCCCCAGACAGGGCAAGATGTTAACACAGCTTTTATTCTTCCTGTGCGACTACAAAGCGATGCAAGTGCTCTGCCTCTACCCTCTTCTTGGCCCCAGAGGGATCTGAGCGTATAATTGAACTTACAGACAGTAAATTGATCTGAGGTGAATCCTACTTTTTCCTAGAAAGATCAAGCTCTGGACAGACTGAAATTCTGCCCTGTGTATCTTCTTTGAAGTAGTGGAAGTCACTGTTCCAATAGATGTGGGACAATGTCAGAGACAACCGATAGGAAGTCAAGCAAAGACACTTATCCAGCTCTTGCACTATTTCACAATAAAAGAGTGTCCTGCTTTTAAAAAGATAATAAATGTGGGCTAGTAGCATGGCTCAGAGGGTAAAGGCACTTGATGCCAAGCCTGACCTCCTGAGTTTAATCCCCAGGATCTACCTAGTGGGAGGAGAGAACTGATCTCTGAAAGTTGTCCTCCAGTACCACATGTATGACATGGCATGTGTCTCCCATTAAAGAAATTAAAGATGATAAAATGGTTTTCTGAGCCTTGTAGTACCATACAAGATACGTCCAAAACATAAGAAACAAATCTCTCATCAAGATACAGAAACGTATGTTGACTGTCAATGGATGTCAATACTAGTACCTTGGGTTTTAGGGCAGATGTCTTAAAAATATTTTAACACGTAATTATGACTTTTCTTGAAATAGAGGAAAAAGTAATAGGTCTCATTAAAATTAGATTATGAAAAAGGGTAGAATGGAAACTATAGGCTTAGAATAGAATGATCAAAAAACTCCCGATACAGGTTTAATAGTCAAGTAGAGAGATGATGACATACACTTGAAGACTGATCAGACCAAGCAAATAAATAAATAAATAAATAAACAGCCGCCACTCTCATCATTGGAGGACCAGAAGGGAAGGCAGTATTAAGAAAGAGCCTGGAAAATAAAATGTCCAAAACCTTCCACATGTAGTAAAAATTGGAAGCCGAGATATTCAAGAAGACTAAACTAATTCTAAATAGGATGCACACTGCATTGGCGGTATAGTGGTAAACATAACTGCCTTCTCAATGGAGTAAATACAAAGAAGTCTTCAGCAAGCACATTAGAATTAATGTTTGAAAACTGATAGTTGAGAAAAGTCTTGAAAGCAGCTGCGGACATGCAAGGCATTCTTCAGAGAGTTGGCCAATTTGAGTACCAGTGACTTTCCCTTTGAGCTAGCAGAGGTGAGAATGATGACACCTTTCCCAAACACAGAAATAAATGACACATCAGCTATAAATTCTATGTGCAGTAAACTATGTGGCCTGGAGGATAGGAGCTATGTCCAGAACAAATTGTGCACAGGACGGTGGCTTCTGGGAGATGGGATGTGTCTTTGTAGACTATAAGGGATAGAGCCATTAAAACAGCTTTACTTTTTAATTTCTTTTCTTATTATGACTGTTTTGCTATTTTTATTTAGAATGAGTTGTGGATGCCTTCCATCACTGACAAATCTCTGAGCATTTAGGAAGGTATGCACCGCCTGTCAGCATGTGGCCTTCTTCGTGCCTGCTGAGGTATATAGTTTCTGATCCAGGGTGAATAAGCAGGAGAGGTGAATGTTAGGAATGAATTTTCCTTTGGGGTATCAAAGAAGGGATTTACGGGGTGAAATCCTTGAACTCTCTTTGTGAGGGACTGCAATACAGAGTCAACATTCACTGAAAGGGAGATATTGCTGAGTTGGGTTGAATTTTCATAATTAGGATGCCAAAATCACATCAAGAATAAACTGTCACCACTCAATGTGAGTAGATATTTCTTTACTGAACACATACACAGACAGAGACTGAGAGACAGAGACAGAGAATGTTTCATCTGAGCCCCATAATTCAAGAAAACTAACAGTTGGGGGGCAAGGGAGGAGCCAGGGCCTCTAAGCACAGGTGAGGACAAAGGGCAGGAGCCTTCACAGATGGCCACAAGAGGTGGCCCTGCAAGTGAAGTGGCAGAGTTTCATCAGTGTCCGCACTCCGTTCTTTCCATGTTCCATGATCGATTTCTGTCTCCTTCAATGTTTCTTGCGTTTCTTAAGCGTACCAGTCACACGTGATCACTCCCCTTCCACACATGGGAAAACAATGCCTAATTTTTAGGCTATGGGTAACTAGCTTTGAGAATTAGACTAGGTTCCGTGGCCTCTTGATTTCCCAATTTAAAATGAGCTGAAGTCACAGAAGTCTCTGCCGAGGTGATTCTGTTAATAAGAAAAGGAATATGCACTGCAAAGTACTCTTAGGGACCCACATGATACAAGGAGAAAAAAAAAGACTCCATTAACCTGTCCTCTGACCTTCCCAAGCAGCACTGTGTTTCTCCTGACTGTTCCCTGGACCCTGGCAGTAGATTTAAATTTCCCTGAAACTTAATCTCCTCTCCAATCTTGGTCCCTTTCCAGCAGAGGAACTCCAAATAGACTTTGTCACTCATGGAGGTAGTTCTGTCATGACTAAATGGATCTTGCAAAGAATCACAGGAAAAAGATCCTTTTCATTTGGGAAAACACAGCTTGAAAGCTCAAAGCTGTGAGAGAAGAATGAGCTCTTGCCTCGGACTTCATCCAACCTGCCAGGCAAACTGGCAGTAATTATTTTATGGGGGATGCTTATTGCCATTACTGTGGCAGGGACTTGATCCCACCATTTAGCAGAACCATCTGCTCCTTCCTTGGCAGGCGTTTGGATAGCATCTCACCTGGTGCCTTGGCATCCTTGGCTTCAGAGCAGAGCATGCCCAAGGCTAAAATGTGTAGGAAGAGGAGAAGATGTCTCTTCCATCTCCAGCAGAGTCGGTCAGATATGGATAAGTACAAAATGGTTAAGTATCATAGTGAAGCACATTAGTATTGAAGTTGATCCAATAGCACACATCATCCCACAATGCACCATTGTCCAGCACAGGCCCTGGTCTTATTACTTGTTACCTCTGTGACCTTGAACACATTATATAGTCTCCAGGTGTCTCAGCTTTCTCAGTGAAAAATGAGCACAATAGCATTTACCTCACTGAGATTTTGATGCAAATCACCTAACTTAGATATTAGCAATAATGACAAATGGTTCAGAGGAAAGAGCGAGCCACGGGACTAAGAAAGACTTTTGTGGACTGGAAACACTGCTTCTTTCCTGCTCCTTGCTTACCCCAGTCTGCAGCTGTTAATTGGCCATTACACTAAGGCCTTAACCAGTCAGGATTTGCTCACAGAAAATGGAGAACAGAGTTGGCCATCATGGCCGAGACTGTTAAGTAGCTTAAGGGAAGTGGTAGCTGAGTTTCTTGCTCTCTTCCAAAGATATTAATGGGAAAAGCTTTGGCGAGAGATCAGATCTTGGCTCTTCATTTGATAAACAAAAGGGCATCATGGGAGCTTCTGAGAAGGTTCATGAACTCAAGAAATCGGAGCCTTAGGCAAGACTAGATCCATTCTTTCAATCCAGAGTCTGTTTCCTAGACAACAGTTCATTTAACTAACTTTCTATGTCTAGAAAATTAGCTCTAGCTAGCTGCTGCATGAAGTTCATGTTCAGGGATTAGTGGCATGAATCTGTAGTTTCTAGTGTCTTAACAATATTTTTTTCTTTGTAGGAGTTGAAAAACATTACCTTGGTGTTGCACGAAAGAATTCATGAACAAAGTGATAGTGATTTGGCAAGGCACTTTCTATTTTCAAAATAAAAGTCTATCCAGAATCCAAGCAGGACTAGCAAGCACACTCTATTTCGCCAAAGTGGTCTCTGTCTTTTACCCATCATATATGTAGTGACTGCCTCTCATCCCATTGGTGGGAGCTTGGCTTCACAATCTAATGTGATTGGCTAATCAGCACAAAGGGGAAGAGGTAAGTACAAGAATTGTGAACCTTGTTGGATTAATTACCTTAAATAGAGGAAAACCATTCACCACATAAAGGAATGTCAAAAGCGTTTCTGAGCCCTCTTACCGAAAATTTCAGAGTAGACAGTTACATCTTGTTTTCTCATAGAGAGGTTACCAACACCGTTTGTTGTGTCAGGATCCATTTGCTGTTTGCTCTGTGCCATCAGCAGTAGAGAATGGTGAGCACGGGTAACCCATCACATGCGTCTCTGTGGAAACCATTCTGTTGTCTTGATGAGAGACGTGCATTGACGAGCACCCTTAGGGTAGGTTAAATGGCTCAGCCCATGAGGACACTTGCAGGTGAGGCTGACAACCTGAGTTAAATCCCCGGTGCCCGCCTGGTGGAGAGAGAACCTATTCCTACACGTGTGCCATAGCACCTTCACGCTCACATACATGGACACAGAATAAATATAACTTAGAAAAATATGCAGTAAACCAGGGACAAATGGCATGCCACTATATTTCTGGAACCAGAAGTCATGGGCAGATAGCCTACAGAAAAGAAATTGGTTGCGTTGCTCTTGTTTTTCTGTGCTTGGTGGCCAGGATGCTGAGATTTGTCTTGGTTTTGACATTTCTCTACCTATGTTGTAAGCCGTCATAGAAGGAGCAGCTGGTAGGAGGCTTGTCAGGTTGCCATCACTGTGACAAAACACCTAAGCAAAACAACCTGTAAAAAGAAATACTTCTTTAGGCTCGTGGTTTCCGAACATTGTTGCTTGGCTCCTTTCCTCTAAGCCTGAGACCAGACTGAACATCATGGTGGAGAGTATGGTGGAGCAGTGTTGCTTGCCCCTGGTTGCTGGCGAATAAAATCGGGCACAGGGTTAAAATATACCCTCAGATGCACACTGCTGGCGGCCTGCTGCTCTTAACTGAGCCCCACCTCCTAACATTTCCACCACTCCTAGGAGGGCTTCCAGCAGGGACCAAGCCTTCACCATATGACCCTTCAAAGAAAAGACCATACCGCATGGCATATGGTGATTACAGAGGGTATCAATAAGGTCATACCAGGTAAATGGTTCATAAAGAAGTGGAATAAATATTATTTTTAGTGATAACTCTTGAGAATATTTTTTATTACAATTCATTCACTTTGTATCCCAGCTGTAGACCCCTCCCTCTTCCCCTCCCAGTCCCACCCTCTCTCCTTCCCTCTTCTCCTCCCTTGCCCCTTCCCCAGTTCCCTGATATGGGAGGTCCTCCTCCTCTTCCGTCTGACCCTAGCTTATCAGGTCTCATCAGGACTGGTTACATTGTCTTCCTTTATGGCCTGGTAAGGCTGCTCCCCCCTCCAGGGGAGGTGATCTAAGAGCCACACACTGAATTTATGTCAGAGACAGTGCCTGTTCCCATTACTAGGGAACCCACATGGATACTGAGCTACAGATGGGCTACATCTGTGCAGGGGTTCTAGGTTATCTCCATGAATGATCCTTGGTTGGCGTATCAGTCTCAGAAAAGACACCTGTGTCCATATTTTTGGTTCTTGTGGAGCTCCAGTCCCCTCCAGGCCTTACTATTTTTATAAGATTTATAAATCTTATTTTATAAGATTCCCTGCACTCTGCACAAAGTTAGGCTATGAGTCTCATCATCTGCTTTAATACCCTGCTGGGTAGAGTCTCGAAATTTGCAGGTAAATGGTGGGAACTAGGAAAGATCATCCTAAATGAGGTATCCCAGAAGCAGAAAGACACACATGGTATATACTCACTTATAAGCGGATATTAGACATATAATATAGGATAAACATACTAAAATCTGTGCACCTAAAGGAGCTAAACATCAAGGAGGACCCTGGGTAAGATGCTCAATCTTCATTCAGAAAGGCAAATGGGATGGACATCAGAAGAGGGAGAAAACAGGGAACAGGACAGGAGCCTACCACAGAAAGCCTCTGAAAAACTCTTGAGAATATTTTACCTTAAAAATATCCTTCAAAAATGGGAGACAAGTCTCTGTAATATTCAGTTCCCTGGATATAATCAGTACTGAAACTGCTTCCACCCATCTTTCCTTTGGTTTGGGTTCTTGAGATTACAAGGTTCTGTTGTGCATGCATTCATGTGTTTTCCCCCTATTCCTATGTGGGAAATATGTATGTGTGTGTGTGTGTGTGTGTATGTGTATGTGTGTACGTCTGTGTGTTCCTGTGTGTATGTGTGTGTATATGCATGTGTGTGAATGGAAGGGGATCTATACATGTGGGTGGGGAGGAGCTGAGGAAGAGGAGACAGACAGACAGACGGTGAAACTTCTCTTCGGTGGGATACTGCCCTCAGTGTGCTTCACCGTGCCCACAGATCACACCTGACCACTCCTCCTTTCTGTTTCTGGGTCACCAGTGTAGCTCTGTGACCTTGACCACTGAAAACCCTGCTCCCCAGGCCTGTGCTGCCCAGTTCTGAGTGCCACGGTCATCGTTTGTCCTATTTGCCTCCCTTTGTGCCCTTTCCCCTTCATCATGGCCCTGGACAGGTCTGCATTGCTCCTGCGGCCTGCTCAGAGACTTTGGCGCCTCTTCTGAGTCTGCTGCCATCATCCGAAACCGGCTATCTACAGCAGTCTAGACACGTAAACTGTTGGCTAATACAGTCCGTTCCAGGAAAACCCCTCCCAGGTGCTAAACAAGGAGTTTGCCCCCTTCCTGCCATCTGTTTTCGCATCCTCAGTGTTTCTTTTACATTTTATATTTTCATTCCTACTCCTGTAAATGCAGCAAACACACATGACCCGGGCAGCCATGTCCCAAGGTGTGCTTTGCCGAGGAAATGGTTTTGCAAGGAACTTTCCCCTCATCTACTGAGTAGAGACTCTCCACCTCCCCCCCTCCGCTCAGCCACTCTAAGGTACCAGCTTGGCGTTGCTTCTGCGTAGCTGCTTTTAGGTCTGGCAACAGTTCCCTTTTCTTTCTTACTCCCCTTCCCCCACCCCCGCAAGCTCCATAAGAGCATTGGCAAAAGAAAGAAGGCAACAAGCTGACCAGGCTCTAGCCTTTCTCTTTCCCTTTTCTCCCAGCTCTCATGTTACTGGAACGAAGGGCTGTGTGCTGACTGAACTTGCTGTGTTGAGCTATTTATGTGGGCAGCTTCCCTTTCTTCTCTTGCCATGAGAGAGCTGTTGGGGGCTTGCACATGCTCCTTCTTTTCTGGCACAGAGGAGAGACAATGCTCATGCTCAGGTCACGCGGACAGGTGTAGGATTACAGGAGGGCCCTGGCACCCCTCTCCTTCGGAGTGACTCAGGCACCTTGTTCTAGGAAGCCCTCACACAGGTGGGTAGTTTTTTAGTTTGTGTCTGTGTTTGTCTTGTTTTGTTTTGATCTCATGCTCAGTCTCCTTTGCCTAGACATGTAAAGAGGCAATGCAGAGAGGCCGAGCAGTGAGTTGCCTGTCTGGCACACAGGTTGTCTTGCTGTCGCTAGTAGTGAGGTGGACTTCCTTTTCTGGGACAGACAGAAAGAATGCTTGGAAGACAGAGCAACACTCGTGAATATCGACTCCATTCAAAAGTCCCTCTACCTTCCCTCCTGTCTACACTGAAAACTACAAACACAAGCATCGGGCATTGTTTTCACGTGTCATAATCCCCAGTCCTAAAAGATGTAGATTCAGCAGAACAAACAAAAAGGCAGGCGTCAGCTGTCACTCATGATTTTCATCTTAATAATTATACCTTGAATCATTGCTACCTCTTGAACACTGAATTACACTCTAGAATCTGCGGTAAGGGTTTTACGAGTACTGTCAGTGACCCATGCATCCTATTTGATCAGTTTCCTTAGTTTGTAAACAAGGACGACGGGAAGGCTATTTATTCACTTAATCCCAGCAAGGCTGAAGTGAACTCAGGATCTCAAGCACTATACCTCCACTCTCCATGTACAAAATGACACAGCATGTTTGTGCATGTCAGAGACACATTAAGAAAGTGATCTTGCGCAGCTCTTCTCCCGTCCTCCAACCCTGTGTGTGTGCGCGAGCGCCCGTATGTTTAGTGGGGTAGTGGTCAATGGTCAATGTCAGATGACTTCTTCAATCACTCTATCTATCTATCTATCTATCACTCTATCACTCTATCTATCTATCTATCTTGCTTTTTGAGACAAGGCTTCTTATTGAATCTAGATTTGGCTGGAAGGCTGGTGAGCCCGCCGGAGGGATTCTCCAGTTTCCATCTCCCCAGTGCTAGGATTCCTGTGCCCCCACCTTTTAACAATATGATGAGGATCTAGAGTGAGGCCTTCACACTTCTGAGGTATGCACTAGCAAACAAGCCACCGTACAATCTTCAGGAAAAGTTCCTATTCATGCAGGAAAAAGGAAAGGGCAATTTCTTCTTGGGGTGTTCTGTGTGCTTTTCTCCACTCCCATCAGGCTTTTCAGCTCATGACACCTTGGTGCCGGCTAGACTTGATGCACCATTTTGTCTCTTTGAAACAGTCCTGGGAAATTAAAGACTCCTTCTCACATTCCTATAACAGAGCTCTATGGAAAGACCCGGAGTTTGGAATTTTTTGTGATGATTGTTCACCACAGAAGAAACTTGCAGTTTCTCTTGTGTACCAATGGCAGCTGAGCAACTATTTTGCATAGGTTTCCTGAGAGGCTGCTGGACAATATGACAATATTTGGAGAGCACAGCTTGGTCCTGGATTCCTGGACCTCACATCTTAGGATAAAGACTCCAACAGGCAGAAGCACACAGGCACAATAGCTTCAGGTCATGACAATCCACTGCTTTGTACGCTGAAACAGTGTCACGGTGTAGATAAGATCTCTGCACTGGGTTATACTGGAAACTAACATAAAGGGTCAGTCAAGTGAGGTGTGGATGGAGCCATGCAAAGAGCAGGACTCTGAAAGGTGAGCTTGGCTTGTCTGAGAGGCAGAGGGAAGCCAGAGTGACTGCAGAATAGCCGGAGAGGAGGAGGATGGAGTGAGGGGAAAGTTGGAGAGAGAAAGTGCTGGCTGGGATAGGCTTACCAGACCAGCATTGCCATTACCCTATTGAAATGTGAAAATGGCTGTGCTGCTTGCTGTTTGAGGGATAATCTCAGTCAAGACGACTGCCAGACGCTGCCTTAGTCCGCTCTTGTTAAAAATAAGTAAATAATGAAATAATGACTGGGGAATGTATTTATTTGTTTTTATTTCTTTTCTTTTTTTCATACTTTCTTTCAGTACTCAGAGTCAAACACAAGACCTCACACAAACTAGGTAAATTCTCTACCTACATTCCCAACCCCTTAAATGATTAATGCATATGGATTGTGAATATTAGTGGTTTTCACTGCAAAATTGGTATACTTGAATATATTGTATTGTATCCAATATATTTGATTGCATCCATCCTCCCCAGGATCGTGTCTTTTCCTCCATCCTTCCTCTTCCCCATCACCTTTTCCCTTCTTTGTGTAATAATATAGCTACAGAGACTGCAAAGTCCAGTGTCAAGGCACCAGCAGATTCAGAATCTAGGAGTGCTCTCTGCCTCCAAAATGGTGACGATTGTTGTGTCCTTACCTGGGAAAGGGAGAAGAGGAGAACCAGGTGCCCTTCATTGTCTTTTATGAAGGCATCGACCTCTTTTATGAGAATGGAGACCTCATGACAAAGCACAGCCCAGAAACTTCCTCTCTTCATACTGTTGCACTGGAGACTAAGTCTCCACACATGGGCTCCAAGGGGCTCAACATTTAGATCATAGCTGGATGCCACTCAGACTTGATGAGAGATGGTGGGCACTCCGAAGAAGAAAGCGAAGGTGTAGCTACCCGGAGGAGATAGACATGTCATCCTTTGCCTGTGTTTTATTATCACTTTAAAAATACCATCCTGAGAGAAATTTAGTCTAGATAAAAATTTCTTGCGTCACGCATGACTACCAATCTCTTTTTCCTAGCTTATGGCCTATCTTTTATTTTCTTTTTGTCTTTCTTTGAAGAACAACAGTATCTTTTGGGTCTTGCTTTTAGAATTAATTATATTTAAGGAATTCTCACCCAACTTCCATGCTGTTTTCTAGTTTTCGGATTCACAAGTCACTCTGTGGTATAGCTTTAGTTATTTTTTCACATGTTGTGTGTTTTTGGATTGAGGCTGTTTATTTTGCATGTGGAGATCTGATTGCCAAGGCACTATTTGCTGAAGACCTTCATTTATTGATCATCGCTATCACCTTCTTTAAAGTCAGTTGTCCATATACCAACAAGGACTTTGGACTTTTTCTTCTTCCGTATGACTTATTTGTATTTTTTTGTGCAGATGACAAGCTGTCCTGATGTTGCTACTTTGATGAAAGTATTTGAGATGGATGGCCCTGATGCTGCTTCTACATTTAAAAAAATTCAGAATCAGTTTTTGAGGTTCTAGAATGTTCTAGGTTGTCATAAGATTATTTTGGATGGTTTTTAGATTTAAGTCAATGAGATTTTTTTTGTTCTAATCTATTGATTCCTCCAATCCATGAACCCTCTGTTCATTTATTCAGGTCTTTCTTAATTTTTTCAATCATGTTTTGTCGCTTTTAAAAAATATTCAGGCTTTTCACATCCCTTATAAGAGTTATCTGCACATAATTTATCTTTGTGATATTACTGAAAATTCTATTTTCATTTTAAAAATTTCTGGTCGACTATTTTTAGTAAAGAGAAAATCTTGATTTCATTCAAATGATGTGGTTCCTGTCTGTGACTAATGTGCTGAGAGTTTTTATTAGGTCTGAATGCATGATTTTTGTCACTTTTTTTCTTACAGTGTATTAAGATGATTATAGGCAGCTATACATCTTCACCTTTGTAACATGCTAATTATATGTGTGTGTGTATTTTTTTTTTCCACACAGAAACCCAACTATGCATCCCTGAGGTTATCTGTGTACCAGTGTTCTCAACCTGTGGATGGCAACCCCTTGGGGGATGCATGACCCTTTCACATGGGTCAGTTAAAGCCATCTGCATATCATTATTATTATTATTATTATTATTATTATTTTCATTGCTACTTCATAACTGTAATTTTGCTACTGTGTCATTACAGTTATGAAGTAGCAATAAAAATAATTTTATGGTTGGGGTGTCACCAGGACATGAGAAGCTGTACTGAAGAGTTGCAGCATTAGGAAGGTTGAGAATCACCGCTGGAATTCTCATTTTTACATACTATTTAACTCCACTTGGTAAAATCAAGTAAAAACCGTTTGTATGTTTTCAAAAGAAAGTACGTATGGTCTGTGGTTTTCCTTGCTCGCACTTCATTGTCTAGATTGGATTTGTGAGTAATGTCAGCCCCAGAGCAGGTTGGAAGATATGTCTCCTCAGAAGAGCTTGTGTCCATTTTTTCTTTTCCATTAAATGTTTTCTCCAGTGAAGTCCCGTGGGCCTGGCCTTCGCTTTGTGTGGTTGTTGGCTATAGTCTCAATTTATAATAGATAGTAAAGGCACATGCGGATGCTAGTCAAGTGTTTCCAGGACTTTCAACATGAGCTTTGTTAGTTGATGTTTTATGAGAATTTCCGCTATTTCATTTAAGTTGTGACATTACTGGCATACAATTATCTATGCTAAGCCCTTATAATTCTCTTAAAATCTGTAGACTCAATAATGATGTCACTTTTATAGCTGCTACTGGTAATTCGTGTCCTCTCTTTTGCTTGATCAATCCAGCAAGAGATTGTTCAGTTTTATTGATCTTCCCAAAGTACTGGCTTTTGGTTTTATTGATTTTTCCATTTTTATCTTTTTCTGTGCCATTGATTCTCACTTTCATCTTTATTTTCTTTATTTTTGGGGTGGGTTTTTTTTCTTTAATTCTTTTTCTACTTGCCTAAGGTAAAAATATAAGGTTATTGATTGAAGACAATTTTTGTACCAATATAGTCATTTGGAACTATTAATTTTTTTTACAAGCAATGTTATATTTGCATCACATTAAAAATTTAAGTGTCTGCTTTTATTTTCATTAATTTTCAAATATTTTCCAATACATGTTTTAATTTTTGACCTGAGGTTATGTAATAATGATTAGTTTCTAAGTATTTGGAATTTTTCTTATATTGTTATGTTACTAATTTTTTTAACACTATTGGAATCTGAGAGCGTACTTTGGCTTGAACCCTTTATAATTTATTTATTTATTTTTTTGTGGCCCACAATATGGGTTGTCTTGGTAAACGTTACGTGAAGTTGGAAAGAATGGAATTTTGCCTCTGTTTTCCTCAGTGCCACAAAAATGTAAGTTAGACTGACTGGCAGTAAGTTGCACCCTGTCCCCCCTTACTGGTTTTCAGCTTGTTTTTCTTATATTGGAAGAAGAGCATGCAGCTCCTGACCAAAGCTTTCAGATTGCCTGTCTCTTCTTGGAGTTCTGGAATTTTTTTTTCTTTATGTATTTTAAAACTTAGTTGCTATGTTTATAAATATTTAAGGATGTTATGCTTTTCGTGAATTGATTTTTCTAATTGTGTATAAGCTTCTACATCCTTTACAGCTTCTGCTCTGCTACCTTACTGGATGTTTATAAAGCAACCTTAAGTTTCTTTGACTTTATTAGGATGACATATATTAATCCAGTCTTTTATTTTTAACTTATTTACATAGTTCTGTTCTACACTATATAGCACAGACTTAGATCTTACGTTTTAAAAATCTAATTTGATAATCTCTCTTTTATAGAAATTCTTTAGATAATGTATATTTAATGCTGTTGTTGATACGGCTAGGTTTAATCCTATCATTTATTAATTTTTTATTAATTTCATTCAAAATTTTTCTTTATTATTTTACTGAATATTCTTTTTTTAAATTTTTTATTAATTACACTTTATTCATTTTGTATCCCCCCCATAAGCCCTTCCCTCCTCCCCTCCCAATCCCACCCTCCCTCCCCTTTCTGCATGCATGCCACTCCCCAAGTCCACTGATAGGGGAGGTTCTCCTCTCCTTTCTGATCTTAGTCTATCAGTTCTCATCAAAAGTGGCTGCATTGTCCTCTACTGTGGCCTGGTAAGGCTGCTTCCCCATCAGGGGGAGGTGATCAAAGAGCAGGCCAATCAGATTATGTCAGAGGCAGTCCCTCTTCCCATTACTATGTAACCCACTTGGACACTGAACTGCCATGGGCTACATCTGTGCAGGGGTTCTAGGTTATCTCCATGAATAGTCCTTGGTTGGAGTATGAGTCTCTGGGAAGTTCCCTGTGTTCAAATTTTCTTGTTCTGTTGCTCTCCTTGTGGAGACCCTGTCCTCTCCAGCTCTTACTATTTCCCACTTCTTACATAAAATTCCATTCACTCTGCCCAACAGTTGGCCATCAGGCTCAGCATCTGCTTTGATAGTCTTCAGGACAGAGGCTTTCAGAGGCCCTCTGTGGCAGGTTCCTAGTTTGTTTCCTGTTTTCTTCTTCTGGCTTTCAGAAGCCCTCTGTAGAAGGTTCCTAGGTTGTTTCCTGTTTTCTTCTTCTTCTGATGTCCATCCTCTTTGCCTTTCAGGATGGGGATTGACCTTTTTAGTTACTGAATATTCTTTATCGCATATTTTATCTCTTTCCTGGAGGATCAGCTGGAATTTTCTGTTTTAGTGTTTTAATGATCTGCTTTAAATCCCAGTAAATATTTTAATGTGCCTGGATCTACCGTCAAGTAACATCACTTCATACATGCTACAACATTCTTATTCTCTTATTTTCTCTTCTACTTTTGTAATAAAATACACTGACAAAAGCAACTTAAGGGAGAACGGGTTTATTTTGTCTCACAGTTCTGGAGAGGATACAGTCTATCATGTCAGGGAAGGCTCGAGGGTAGTAGCTGGTCCATCATACTGCATGAGTGGCCTCTAAGCAGAAAACCAGCAGGAAGTGGAGCCGAGTTGCAGAAAACCTCAAGGCTCAGCCCCAGGGATCCACTTCCTCCAGTAAGACTCTTCTAGAGGTTTTACATCCTTTCCAAGCAGTGTAAATTCATGAGCCTGTGGGGGCATTTCACATTTCAAAACACAGCTACGACGTTTGTATCTCATACCTTTTGTCTGTTTGCTCTTTTGATTGCACACTTCACTTTTACAGGGATTGTAACCCTTCCACTGCTTTCTTGTTTTAAGCGTTGGATATTTTAAAGAAGATTTAAATAATAAGATTATTACCCGGTGTAGTTAGCATCCTGAGCGCTTGTTATTCCTATGTATGGTCGGTACAACTGTACGTTCATCTGATCTCATTTTGTTTTGCCCTGAAACGTGTTTCAAAACATGTCTTCTCACGTAATGATAGCAGAGAATGGAATTCCTTCAGATTCTATTTCTTTGAGACAGGGTCCCATTGAATAAACAAGGCTGGTCTTCAGCTTGTCCTCCTCCTGCCTCAGACTCTCTGGTGCAGAGATTATGGGTGTATGATACCACACTCGGGTACAATTTGTTTTCCATTTGGGTCATCTTTGAAAAATCCTCTTTCCTCTTTGTTTCGGGAAGATGTGAAAACATCTCAGTATAGAATTGTAGGCTGTTGGGTAGCCTGGGCCCTCAGTCCTGTGACAACTTAGGTGCACTGTGCTCTCACTGCACTGTTTACAGTGATTCTGCTCTGAGCCTCATCTTTCTTCATGTTTATTTGACGGTTTTTCTCTCCCTCTGCTTTTGAGCAGTTTGATTCAGTTCTGCTTGGCTGCAGTTTTTCCTTCACGTATTACAAGCTTGAAGTTCATAGCTCTTGAATTCTTGTGCTTATAGTCTGATTACACTGGAAGAAAAAAATAACAGTTTTTATTTTTTAGTATCTTTTTTTTCTGCTTCGGTATTCCTAACAGGTGACAAAAATTGGCCTACAGCTCACTGATGTTCTGTTCATTTTTATTTTTTTGCTGGCTTTTTCTTTTCCA